>NC_041729.1:93735615-94335615 GCF_004115215.2 Ornithorhynchus anatinus | reverse complement strand
CCCTGCTCCACCGCTTGTCTCCTGTGTGATTTTGGGCAAATCACTTCACTTCCCTGTGCCTCAGTTGCCTCGTCGGTAAAATTGGGATTAAGACTGTGAGCCTATGTGAGAGAAAGATTGGGTCCAACCCAATTTGCTTGTATATGCCCCAGAGTTTAGAACAGTGCCTGGCACATAGTAAATGCTTAACAAATACCCATTTAAAAAAATAAACATGCTTAGTACAGTGCTTTGTATACAGTAAGTGTTCAGCAAATACCACTGATGAACTAAAGAACAAATGTCATCGTTGACTCCAGTCTAAAATAATGCTCCTAACTGATGTCAGTACACAGAGCTTCTCATTTGTGAGATGATTTTCCTTTGTAAAACTCAGAATTTGTCCTAGGTGTTAGATCTTTTCTAAGTAAGAACAAAATAAATTAGCTACTTGGAAAGAATTGCAGATTAGAGGCATTTCATGATACGTATATATATGTAGTTGCCCTTCGTACCTCTAGTCAATGTGAGCGTGTTTGAGTCTGAAAGAACCAATTTCAGACCCACAGCCTCAACCACACTATGCAAGCATGAAGACTGTTCCCTGAGGTGTAGTCATGTTTCCTGAATGGAGATTGCATAATGTAAATGCTTCATGAAAATAGTCACACAACGGCAGATGTCTGCACTCTAGACTAGTGTGGCTGCATCCATATAAATCCAAAAAATGGTCAAAATGACAATAAATTGCCTTTGGAAAAAGTAAATAATATACTTTTTCTATTGTAAAAATAATTAAGCTTGTGGAACTACAGAATATTAAAATGGCCTTCTTTAAATCAAGAAATATGCCTCTACTCCTGCTCCATCCAGGACTGATTGATTCATCCAATACATATACAAATGTGTATTCAGATACACCCATTAACTTAAAGGTTTGGGAGAATAGGGATATATATAAATCTGGGAATAACCTAACCACATTAAAATATATTTTTATATAAGCGGTCTGTGGGAGACATAAGAAAGAATGAACCTTTGAACAATACAGAGTTTCTCTACACAACCGAGACAGTTGTAATGTGGAAAGTCTGATCTGTGAAGCAAGGGGACAGCCAATGACAGGATTCAGTTCTAAAACTAGATTCAATAACAACTCCAAATCTTCAACTTTCATCTCTAGTGGGATATCCCCACCCAATCATCTGAACTTCTGGCTAATAACCAAAAGAACCATCAACCTGAACTTGAGTGCCAAAAGATATTCAGACATCCTCCACCCAAAAACTTGGCTTTTTCTTTTACTTTTTTTGGTTTTCTCAGACATATCTTTACAGTGATTCTGGGAAGTCCCACTTCCTAGAACTCTGCTCTTCAACTTTCCAAATTGCTTTCTCCTCCCCATTATACAAGATCCAATATTTCATCTCAAAAAGACTGAAAGTGGAAAAAAAGGGGCAGGAGGGAGCTTTTACTCTGTCTTCTTCCTACATATTTTACAAATTTAGTGATTTTCTATCGTCACTAGCAAGGCATATTTTAAAGGGGCCCAGATACGACATGAGTGGTGCCCAAATGTTTTGTGGAACATCATGAATGCCAGCACAATGGTTAAATTCCAGTGTAAGGAGTGGATCAAAATAACCTACTAAATGCCTTGGACAAGTCTTTTTGTTGCTGTTTGTTTTGTTTCTCGGGGGGGTTTTTTGGAGAACACTATTGTATGGCTTTCCCCCCCGGGAATGTGCTTGTTTATTGTTCAGTACAGTGCTCTGCACACAGTATGAGATCAATAAATGAATGAAAGTTTGTTTGAAAACTTTTTAAACATGGGGCCCCATTCCTCGGGTGCTTTGGAAAATGCCTAGAAAATGATCAAAGAAAGGGACATGTAGGTGATTCAATCACCCACTAGCTAGGGAATCCACAGCAGATATAGAGCAAGGCATGTTATTGACTGTATTGTTAGCTTAAGGTGGGGGGGAAGGAGGCTTTCCATGCTGATTTTTTCCCAAGCAGATTCACCCACACCTTTTGGGAGAGCAAGACAGGGACAGAGAGAGGACAGGGTTTGGGTGGGAAGATGAGGAGTTCTATTTTGGACATGTTAGGTTTGAGGTGGTCAAGCGGGTCATCTAAATAGAGATGTCCTGAAGGCAGGGGGGAAATGTGAGATTGCAGAGAAGGAGAGAGAACAGTGCTGGAATTGGAGATTTGGGAATCATCCTCAGAGAGAGAGTAAAGTCGCAGGAGGGACTGAGTTCTCCAAAGGAATAGGTGCTAATGGAGAATAGAAGGGGACCCAGAACTGAGCCCTGAGGGACTCCCACAGTTACATGGAGGGAGGCAGAGGAGGAGCGGCCAGAGGGATAGGAAAGTGTCAGTGAAGGCAAAGTTAGATAATGTTTCCAGGAGAAGGAGATGGTCCACACTGTCAAAGGCACCAAGGAATAACCTCTCGGTCAATCACAGGCTTCAGGATGGTGACCCTGGCCTTGACAAGTCGATGTTTGTTAAGGTAATTTTTTTCCCTAACTGATCAATAACTTCAAATTTACCTTGGGAAAGTTTATATACTTAAGCAGCACTTTTTAAAAGAACTTAGCATATCTGGCCTAAGAATACACTTTCCAATTTCCTCAAAGCCAGTCTTAAACACTCCAGAGTAATTTTGTTCTCCAGGGAAAGGGAACGGTCTGTTGCAATATCTGGGGCATCACGGGCAACACTTCAAGAGCAGGAAACAAACCTAACTTTTCTGACTGTTCTTCTGTTACATTTGTTACCCAGTTATGTATTTTCTTTTCTTGTCAGAAAAATCTCTCTGGGAACAACTGACCCCATATAACCTATAAGTGGAATTTGGGGGGTTGGGAAGTTTACAAACTTAATTTTTGGAATTTTATTTCAGAATACATTTTTTTCCCCAGAGTGCGCCTTTCAGTAACATAGTGCACAGTGCTCTGCAAAAAATTAGAGCTCAATAAATTCCACTGACTGATTTTTCTCCAGATACAGAGAAGAGAGGGAGAAAGAGAAAGGGAAAAAGAGAATGTAGTCAAAGAACCTATGTTCTAATCCCGCTCTGACAATTGCTTACTTTGTGTGACCTTGGGCAAATCACTTGATTTATCTGTGCCTCAGCTTCCTCACATGCAAAATGAGGATTTAATACCTGTTCTCCCTCCTACATGGATTGTGAGCCTTAGACAGGGTAGGGACTGAGTCTGACTTAATTGATCTATACCTTCTCCAGTTACTCCTGTAACAGTGTTTGAAGCATAGAAAGTGCTTGAATACCATAAAAAAGTGCATGAGCAGCCAGAGAGGCAATGTCTGAGCTGCTCCTGAAATGTTGCTAGCAGATTCAACTCAAGACAAACCCTCAACACTAGGTACTTAACAGTCTTCAAACATCAAAGCTATGCTCACCTTAACACAAGCATAATGGACTGGGGTAGGGAGAGAGGGGTGGTTCATGGAAGGAGAATGAGTGATAGCCAAACAGCTGCTTTATGGAGAGCTGATATTGCAAAACTGAAATAAAGGAGGGCAGAGGGAGCATTTCAAATACATAGTAAAACCGAGCCTCAGACAATGTTGCATGTCAGATGAAAACTGGGAGTCAACTGATGAGGGATGGTATGTTGCACTGCTGTCAAAAAGGGAATAACTCTCAGAGCAAAAACTCAGTACAGCAAGAGAGACAAGAAGGTAAAACAGAAAAACAGGGCCAGGTGCCACAAATATTAAACACAATAATAAAGGACAATCTTGTGTGCCCAGTGTGGCCAGGACTGTGGGTCCCACACTAGCCTTTTCATCCACACATGCATTCATATGTAATAATTGTGGTATTTGCTAGATGCTTACTATGTGCCAGGCACTGGTACTAAGGGTGGATACAAGCAAATCCGGTTAGACATGGTCCCTGCCCCACGTGCAGTTCAGAGTCTCCCCATTTTACAGGTGAGGTAACTGAGGTCCAGAGAAGTGAAATGACTTGCCCAAGGTCACAAAGCAGACAAGTGAAGTGAGGATTAGAACCCATGATCTTCTGACTCCCAGGCCCGTGCTCTCTCCACTACGCCACGCTGCTTCACCATTAGCGCTGTCACCTTTGACTGTGAACGCGCGCGCACAGACGCATGCACGCACGCATGCACACACACACACAGTCAAACCTAGAACACCCTTCCTCCTGGCCTGCAGAAAGCACTCTCTCTCTCTCATGGTTGCATTGATCCATTCTTAGAAGCAGTGGGCAGAGTGGGATGGCTAGACAAGTAAATACGAACCAGGCGATGGTTTTGAACCTTATCCAAAACAAATCTTGGCAGACCACAATTTGGCTGTTGCTATTGTACATTTAAAGATTTGATGCATTTGTAAATCTACCTTGGAGAGATGACACTGCCCTATACCATCATACCTTCCCATTTATATACTGCTGTGATATTCTCAGTATTTGGAAATCGTTCAATGCTCACATCATTCCTAAAAAATACAATCCTAATCTTACAAATTGGGGAAAAAAAAACTTGGAAAAGTACAATAGCTTTCTTTCATCCATTAAGGAAATGATCCCAAACTGGGATCAGAATATTCTAAACTTTTTCACCCTCAAGAGTAGAAACCTGATTTTCAGTTCTTAGAGGAGGCCAACTGCATCACGTTTATAAATATAAAGATGTGTCCCGCTTTTATGCCCATTAAAGAATAGCTGACTAGCAAGCTTGTATACAGGAATTAAATAACAGATAAATTAAGTAAACATCATAAAAAACAGAAGCTTCTAAATTACCATGAGGTAAAGTACAAAGAGGACACTTACCTCTACAATAATATTTCCTCTAGATAAAGTCTCTTTTCCCCAGTGATGCTCTATTAAAGATCGCCAGCTGCTTCGGATAATCCGGTAAAGCTGGTTCTCTCCCGGGCCCTAAAAGGAAAGGTTTTGCAATCCTTTTCTAATCGCTGGCAAACACAACAGGCTATTGTGAGGCCATAATTTGCCCCCTTATTTGAACATCCCTGTAATTAGACCTGTTCAATTCTCAAGCCAAGTCCCAGAGCTGTGGCCACAAGAGATAAGCACTGGAGTCCCCAAAAGTGTGACTGGTAAACAAATTGTCTTTACCATAACAATCTGCAGATGGATGTAAAGGGGCCTAAATTGCCTGCCATATTCACCTCAAAAGAGAAACAAATGAGAAGAAGTGATCCCAACCAAGATCACAAACGGTGAGGAGGGGGTGCAGCACATGAGGTATGGCAAACGCAGCCCCCAAGAGCAAGAAGCGGGGCAACATCCTCAAGCCACGCCCCATGAAAAGTCTCAGCCCCAATTCCCTGAGAATAACATCACATGGTGGCTAACAAGAGGCACTCTCAGGCTTAAATGGGCCATAGGGAAATTGGGATATGGAATGCCATCTGGAAGGATGGTAAAAGATAAATGAATGCATATGTAAGGCCATGAGCAATGCTGCACTGAATCAGAGAAATGGTCTATCAAGGCCATTCTGTCTCCAACCACAGCAAATGGATGCTTAGAAGCCAGCTCTCCTTTACACCGCCACCCCTCCACCCCCGGGATCCCGAATGATGATGTCTGAACATCTAACACTGCCAGCTTTCCCCAACTACATTCCAACTATTTGCCGTAATAACTCATTAAGGACTTCTTATCCATGAATTTAACAAAAGTTTTCCTAAACCTGTTGACATTTTGGGGCTGAACAGCTTTCTGTCATGGTGTATTTTACAGCCCAAATTGGGAACACTTAACACAGAGGGATTCTCAAACAAAACATTCCCAACTTCAGGCCCAGCACACCCAATACCTCAAATAACAGTGAATGCAAAACACTTCAGTACAGTGTTTTCTAGGACATTATGCACCTGACCCTCAGGTTACCCTCCTATGGAGCTCCAATGCTCAGTTATTCAGCAGCCTTGCATCTGTCAAAGTCTCTAGGCTCCCTGCTCCTTCCTCTGTCTCCTCCCCTGATAACAGGGCTCCTGGGCCATCTGAACGGTCATTAGCCTCTCAGCCAAAATGAGGGCAGAAAGGAGGAAAAGGGTAGAAAAACAAATCTGCCTTTCTCTTTACTTTGTAGAGCCCTGGCTTAGGGGTGGGAGGTAGGTGGAAACCTTGAAGCGGACACTGGTTCCTTTGTATATATCTATAGTTTATATATTATAATTTATATATTATAAATTATTTATTTAACATCTGTCTCTCCCTCTAGACAGTAAGCTTGTTGTCGGTAGGGAATGTGTCTCCCAACTCTGTTGTTTTATACTCTCTCAAACGCTCAGTACAGTGCTCTGCACATAGTAAGCACTCCATAAATAACACTGATGAACCAACTGATAAACATTTTTAACAGTACCCCTCCTTCAGCTGGACAGTTTTCCTGTCACCCAGATCTGTGTTGAAGTGAGGGGCTGGAAAGAGGAAAGATGGGAGTGATGGGGAGGAGAAAGGAGGACTAGGGTATTCCCCCCAGGGAAGGCCAGAGGCAGCTTCTGGTGGAGCAAAGACTTAGTGGGAGGTGTGCTCAGCAGAGTGGTTCTGGGTGAGTTTCTCAATCACCACCACTACTGCCATGAGCATGGAAGGGGCTCTAGAGAAGGGCAGGAGGTGGCCTGAGAAATCTCGAGTTCAAAGTCAACCAATCATGACACCTATGCCCATCTAAGAAGCTCTATGCTAACCTGAGGTTTGGAGTGTCTTTCTAGATTTTTGTATCCATACTCTCACTGCCTTAGTGGCATTTATACTAAGGGTAATGAATAAACAAATTCCTTCATCTAATAATAACGATAATAATGACATTTGTTAATTGCTTTCCATGCGCCAAGTACTGTACTAAGCCCTGGGGTAGATACAAACAAATTGGGTTGAATACAATCCCTGTCCCACATGAGGCCCACAGTCAACCTCCATTTTTTATAGATGAGGTAAATGAGGCACAGAGAAGTTTGATGACTTTCCCAAGTTCACACAGCAGAAAAGGGTAGAACTAGGATTAGAACTCAAGTCCTCTGACTTCCAGGCCCGTACTCTATCCACTAGGCCACGCTGTTTCATCTGTGGGGTCTCTCAGAATACCCTCCTGGGTAATAATAAATAACTGTAGTATTTGTTAAGCACTTACTGTGTGCCAGGCACTTTACTAAGCACTGAGGTGGATACAAGTAAATTGGGTTGGACACAGTCCCTGTCCCATGTGGGGCTCACGGTCTTAATTCCCTATTTTACAGATGAGGCACAGAGGAAAGGAAGTGACTTGCCCAAGGTCACACAGCAGACAAGTGGCAGAGTCAGAATTAGAACCCAGGTCCCAGGCCTGTGCTCTAACCACTAAACCAAGCTGCTTTTAAGTGTCGGGAAAGGAGAGAGAGGAAGGAATTAGACATGGTCCCTGGCTCTCAAGGGGTTAACAGTCTAAGAATATAAGTGGAGAACACACACATAAGGAGAGATGAAACAAGAAAAAAGCCTGTGCTCTTTCTACTGGGCCACACTGATTCCCAAAGAGGGCAAATAATTTAGAAAATGATAAAACTCTTAAATCACAGTACATGTAAGTCATCCAAGACAGTTTTCATTTCAGGGCAAAGAAACAGCCCTTCAATTTAGAAGGAGGAGTGGGATGTGAACTCCCACATCTATAATTCTTGCAGATTTCCATTCTACAATGTGGTTGGATCCCACTTCCTCCTTCCTCCCACCTCTGAGGGCCCTCTTTATCCGGATCCAGGACTTCTAAGGCTCTCCTCTTGCTGCTTCAGTCCCCACCCAATCAATGGTATATATTGAGCACTTACTATGTGCAGAGAACTGTACTAAGCGCTTGGGACAGTACAGTGGGTCGCTTGGGAAAGAGCCTGGGCTTCGGAGTCAGGGGTCATGGGTTCGACTCCCGGCTCTGCCACTTGTCAGCTGTGGGACTGTAGACAAGTCCTTGACTTCTCTGTGCCTCAGTTGCCTCATCTGTAAAATGGGGATTAACTGTGAGCCTCACGTGGGACAATCTGATTCCCCTGTATCTCCCCCAGCGCTTAGAACAGTGCTCTGCACGTAGTAAGCGCTTAACAAATGCCAACATTATTATTATGAGAAGCAGCGTGGCGCAGTGGAAAGAGCACGGGCTTTGGAGTCAGGGCTCATGAGTTCGAATCCCAGCTCTGCCACTTGTCAGCTGTGTGACTGTGGGCGAGTCACTTCACTTCTCTGTGCCTCAGTTCCCTCATCTGTAAAATGGGGATTAACACTGTGAGCCCCACGTGGGACAACCTGATTCCCCTGTGTCTACCCCAGCGCTTAGAACAGTGCTCTGCACATAGTAAGCGCTTAACAAATACCAACATTATTATTATTAGTAGTAGTAGTAGACCTGATCCCTGCCCCTAATGAGCTTAGAGGCTGGGGGAGTGGGGGGTTGGGGGGAGGTGGCGGGAAGCAGAGACAGACATTAGCATACATAAATTACAGATATTAACATAAATAAATTACAGATATGTACATAAGTGCTGTGAGGCTGAGGGAGAGGTGAATAAAGGGTGCAAATCCTAGGGTGCAAGAGCGACAGAGAAGGGAGAGGGAGAAGAGGAAATGAGAGCTCAATCGGGGAAGACCTCTGGGAGGAGATGTGCTTTTAATAAGACTTTGAAGGTGGGAGATTTCTACAGTCTATACTCTACAGTGCTTCCAAGTGAACAGGTGCTAGCAAAGACAAAAATCAAAAATAATGAAGTCACATTAGTGAATGGCACCTCAACTGAAATATGCTCAAAGACTGAGATTTCTATCCCTTTCACATGTAAAAGATGTGATTCCTAAATTCCTAAGTAACAAGGTAACGGCAAAGTACCAACTGCTAACTGAAATTGCTCTCCAGCCACAAGCTACCTTAAAATGTTCGGATTTACTAGCAGAAATACAAGAAATGGCATCTTTTATCCTTGCTCTGACAAAAATGAGTCATTTCAGGCACCATTTGGGGCAAATGAAGCCAGAGGTCCCCAATTTTTCATAGAGTGATATGAAAGTGCTCAGATTTCTCATCACTAAGCTACAAGTACAATAACTTGAGAAAAAATAGTAAAATACATTTTTAATATGCAACACTGCTTTTGGAACTGTGAAAGCATTAATACTGGATAATGGCTGTTCCTATTTTATTCACAGTTGCAAGGACACAGCCACCTATGAGACCATTTCCTGAAATTCAATTCCCCAGACCCACCCCAGTGCTGACCTTGCCAGGATTTTAGGAAAAGGCAGCAGCAACAGGTACAGAAAAGCAGTTCTAGCTTCAATCAACCTAAGAATTGAGTGTTTACCGTGTGTAGAGCACTTTACTAAGCGCTTGGGAGAGTACAATATAAGAGTTGGTAGACACGTTCCATGCCCTCAATGAGTTTATAGTCTTCCCAGGAATCTCTCAGCACAAGCCAAGCTTGCCAGATTTAGCCACCTGCTATGGAAGACAAGCCAGAATCGGAGGAGCTGGGATTGGCTTTCCAATCCAATACACACACACACATGAAGAGAAAAAAAATTTGCACTCTTCTATTTGCAAAGATTAAAGTGGGGGGGAGGGCAATGGACATCAATAACTGAAACCTATGAAATGTCTAATACCAAAATAAACTATACTTCTAAATTCAAAATTAGGGGAATGCCTGCCTGAAAACTGGGAAGTCACATGAAGTTATTTGGCTTCAAATTCCTCAGTTGCATCATTTATAAAAACAAAACGTAGACTATATAGCAAGAGGCAAATCAGCAGTTACTCCAGAAACCAAGCTGCACATACCATACCGATCAGCAATTGGAGGTCGAGATCTCAATACAGTGAGGCCAAGCCACAACTAGCTGATAGGGAGAAGGCAGACTGAACATTAACCTAAACCAATACTTTCCAGGGAACCTTTCCAGCCTCCAAAGGTTACTGAGAATTCCTGAATGGGCCCCTACAATGACACACTGGCAATTTTTCAAATCCAATCCAATTTCAGAAACTGTCTAAAAGTCCCAGAGAAAAAGAAGTATGCATGAGGCAGAATGCAATTTCTTTCAAGCACTGGTAGAGTTTTGTTAGGTTTTTTAAAATTGTATTTGTTAAGGACTGACTATGCACCAGGCACTGCACTAAAAGCTGGGGTAGATACAAGATGAACAGGTTGGACAGAGTTCCTGCATCACATAGAGCTTGATTTTAATCCCCAATTGACAGATGAGGTTAACTGAGGCAAAGAGAAGGGAAGTGATTTGCCTAGGGTCACAGCAGTTTAAGAGGCGGAGCCAGGATTAGAACTCAGGTCCTTGGACTTCCAGGAATGTGTTCTTTTCATGAAACCCAGCGGCTTGTCAGATATGAAAGCCAGAAAGGCTCAAGATTCCCTAGTCATAGTTCAAAAAACAATCAAGTCCATAACCTAAGGGGGCACCTTCACTGGAAACAGCAGAATCATTCCCAGAAGTGGAATCTTTCAGGGCAGCTAATACCATAGTTTGGGGGAAAGGATGAGGGAAAGAAAGGCAATCCTTCTAGAGACTTAATCCTTTTACAGAAACAGCATGGCCTAGTGGAAAGACCACAGAACTGAAAGTCAGGAGATCTAATCAATCCATCAAGGGTGTTTATTGAGCATTTACCGTGTGCAGAGCACTAAGCACTAGGGAAAGTACAACAGAGATGATAAATGCAATACTTGACCATAAGGATCTTACAGTCTAGAGGAGGGTTTTAAACCTAGCTCCTCCATTTGCCTGCTGTGTGACCTTTAGCAAGTCACTTCTCTGTGCCTGAGTTCCCTCACTTGCAAAATGGAGATTCAATACCTGTTCTCCCTCCTACTTACTCTGTGAGCCTCATGAGGGACCCTATTATTTCAAATCTATGCCAGAGCTCAGTAGCTTGCTTGGCAAACAGTAAGCGCCTAAATAAGCACTAAATACAGTACTCTGCACACAGTAAGCACAGTAAGAATGAACAAATACCACAATTATTAAGTATTCTCAATTGAACCTTGAAACCTACAGTCTTCTTAGCCATTATGTAGCAGGGACATCGCTGCAACTTGGAAGAGGGGGAGGACTATCAGTGGGTGGTGAGTGGAGAAATTCTGGCAGCGTGCAAACTCTAGAACTCCTCTCAATTCAACAAGCAGGGTGGTCTAGTGGAAAGAGCACAGGCCTGGGAGTCAGAGGTCCTGGGTTCCAATCCCAGCTCCACCACTATCTGCTGTGTGAGTCTGGACGAGTTGCTTTTTTTCCTCTGTGCCTCAGTTACCTCATCTGTTAAATGTGGATTAAGACTCTGAGCCCTATACGGGACAGGGCTATGTATCTACTCCAGCATTTAGTACAGTGCCTAGCACAAAGGAAATGTTTAATACCATAAAAAAAAAATCATGGCAATGACACTGTGGTCTCAATAGTACTATGGAGAGGAGTATACACCCGGAAACAGGTGCACACACTTAAGCAAGGTTGAGAACAGGTGAACTATGCTTTTAAGGGGACCTAACCAAGGCTTCCTCTGTCTTCTACTCTCCAGAGCTATGATCTGGCTGCCCCTGTTTTAAACCCTAGGACAAAAGGCCAACAAATCAGAGCTCTCCATTCCAGGCCAAAAGAATATCTTGAATTTGTTTAAACATTGTTACTTTCTCAAGGTCATACAACAGACAAGTTGACTGTAAGCTTGTTCTAGGCAGGGAATGTAATGTGTCAGTTTATTGTTACATTGTACTTTCCCAAGCACTCAGTACAGTGCTCTGCACACAGTAAGTGCTCAATTAATACAGTTGGATGAATGAAAGAGCCAGGATTAGTCAGCCTGTCAGTCAGTCAAATTTATTGAGCATTTACCATGTGCAGAGCATTGTACTGAGCACTTGGGAGAATACAACACTAAACAGACACAGTCCCTGCCTACAACAAGCTTACAGACTAGAGGGAACCCAGGACCTTCTGACTCCCAAGCCCATGCTCTTGCTACCTGGACATGCTGCTCTTTCATATCACTACTCATTTTGTTCTTACAACAACTCTGTGAGGTAGGGAGAGGCAGGCATTAGTAGCCAAGTCTTAATCCCCATTTTACAGATAAGGAAACTGAGACCTAGAGAGTTTAAGTGACTTGCCCATGGTAACACAGCCAGTTAGAGACAAGGCTGAAATACAACACAAATCACCTGACCTTGCCATTTCTCTGACAAAATGATGTCCCTGGGGGTCAGAAGGATAAAGCATGGGCCTGGGAGTCAGAGGACTTGGGTTCTAGTCTCAGCTCCACCACTTATCTGCTGTGATCTTGAGTAAGTCACGTAACTTCTCTGTGCCTCAGTTACCTCATCTGTAAAATGGGGATTAAGACTGAGACCCATGTGGGATAGGGACTGTGTCCTACCTGATTAGTTTAACAGTTTTACATTGCTACCCCAACATTTAGCACAGTGCCTGTCACATAGCAAGCACTTTACAAATATCATTTTTTTAAAAATGTGGTATGCTTCAGAGTATTGAGGGGGCAGATGCATCAGTTCTTGTTGGCCCCTGACAGGGTATACACTCCGGGCAGCTCAGCAAGCAGTTAAGAGCTTAATACAGTTGTTGGCACCCAGTAAGTGCTCAATAAATACTGTCATGAGGAGGAGGAGAGAAAATTGTTCCTGTCTCTGCCAACCTGCCCAGGTTTCATGCCTATGCCAGGAGCACAGCAAAAAACAAGGTTTCTAGGGAGGGATAACGGCATCAGCAGCAGGAGTAGCTTCTGCTGCTCCCTCAGGTCTGATTCCAAAAAGTATTCCTCACAGGGATGTCTGGAAGTGGGGAAAAAAATGGGTGGGTACTTATGCACACTGTGCAGTAGGCTGGTGTGAAAACATAATATTTCAGGTGAAATGTTAGGACCACAGAAGTGTTGTTTCTTTTAAAAAATAAAAAAAGGACGAAAATCCTTAGATTAAGTGACCCCAAGGACAATAAGTGATTAGTGGACTGTTGAATTTCTCCCTAAAACATTATTAATAATAATAGTAATGATAACAATTTGTTATTTGCTAAGCTCTTACTATGTGCCAGGCACTATTCTAAGTGCTAAGGTAGATACAAAATAATCGGGTTGGACACAGTCCCTGTCCCACAAAGGGCTCACAATCTTAATCCCCATTTTACAAATGAGGGAACTGAGCCACAGAGAAGTGAAGTGACTTGCTCAAAGTCACACAGCAGACAAGGGGCAGAGATGGGATTAGAACCTAGGTCTTTCAGACACCCAGGCCCAAGCTCCGTTCACTAGGCCACATTCTTCAAGATGCTACTACAGCATGGGCCAGGCAGTGGATCATAACCTCAAAGTTACTCCAAGATTCCTGACAGACATGATTTCAGCACTTCTGTTGTCTCTTCCTTGTTGTAAAATTTTAGTGGAAAACATTTGTTTCTGATTTAAGGTCAAGAGGATACATATTTCAAGGAAGCTGATTTTCCATTGTTACCTTTTACAGTTGAACCAAATGGGAAAAACCTCAAAGCAAAATTTTAGCCTCTTCCTGATTTTCCCAATAGCTAGCCTTCATCTTCTAAGATTTAATCATTACTTCTGGGAAAGGAGATTTTGTCACTGATTTGTAAGCCTCTTCCAACTTGATCATCTGAGGCACCGAAAATAAAATTTCTTTCTATGTTTTCAGTGATCCAAATAAGTTGCATTCTTTCCTTCTCATATTTCTGTGTTTACAATCACAAAAAATATTCAAAGCTCTTTATAGTCTACAATGTGATGTTTCCACAAAGGCCGAATTATCTAAAAGATGGATTACATGGACTACATTTCTGTGGAATAAAGGGTGAAAAGGGCAGCTTCCTGTATTTATGCCAAAAGCCTGATGGAGCTTTTCCTTGGATGGAGAAGCCTGTGACTAGAGAATAACTTCTACTGCAGAACAGAAGCCTCCAAACTGGCTCTGTCTGTGCAAAGATGCTTCGTCTTTTCCCATTCTTTTTAGTTTTGACACACTATCTTCCTTCAACATTGTTCAATACCTCAGAAAAATAAAATCCTCATGACAAACCATCCCTTTACAAGACCAGAAAATAGGTCAGTTAAAAGAAGTATACCCCAAAGTTGTTTCCAAACTGAAGGATAATGGTCTTTAAGTTAATTTTTAAAAAATTATTAGACAAAGATCATGCTGCGTTTTAGTTCTGGGTCACTTGCTCAGCCAGGGCTTCCTAAAGACCCACCTTTTACACCCTCCCCACTTCATGTTACCAAACCATATCAAACATATTCACTGAGCACTTGCTGTGTGCAGAGCACTTTACTAAGTGCTTGCACTCTCCCCATCTTTAAAGCATTACTGAAGGCACATCTCCTCCAAGAGGCCTTGACTAAACCCTAATTTTCTCTTTTCCCACTTCTTTCTGCATTGCCCCGATTTGCTCCCTTTATTCACCCCTCCTTTAATCTCACAGCACTTGTGTACAAATCCATAATTTATTTCTATTCATGTCTGTCTCCCCCTCTAGACTGTGAGCGCTTTGTAGGCACAGAATGTGTCTACCTACTCTTAGTATTTTTATCTCCCAAGTGCTTAGTACAATGCTCTGCACACAATAAGTGCTCAATAAATACAATTGATTGGGAGAGTATAATATAACAGAGTTGGTAGACACGTTCCCTGCCCACAAGCACTTGCTAAGAGCCAGGCACTCTACTATGCACTGAGAGAAACACAGGAATCAGATTTGACACAATATCTGTTCCATACGGGGATCAGAGTCTAAGACAGAGGGAGAGCAGGAGTTCATCTCCATTTAACAGATGAAGAAACTGATGCACACTCAAAAGTTAAGTGACTTGTCCAAGATCCCACAGGAGGCACAGAGCCAGGACTAAAACCCAGGTCTCTTGAATCCTAGACCTGTCATCTTTCTAATGTGTACAGCTGCCTCCATATCTTCCTTTTCCCAGATTGTGAGTCTCTCTAGGGACAAGGTGTGGGTCAAAATTCCAGCAGTGTAGACTTTCCCAGCTCTTACTGTGTACAGAACATTGTACTAAGTGCTTAGTACTATTACTACCTACTTCTCCCAAATCTTCCTAAAAAAAATTTGCCTTACCTAGGAAGGATTTCTTGATTAACTACCAACACCCACGATCCCCTAGCCACCCACGTACACCTCAACCCATGCATGCACACACATGTGCATGCATGCATACAAACACACGGGCGCGCTTTCCTGATCATGCCATTCCTTCAGTTACCTCAGCATTTGCGCATGGAACTGTTTGTTCCCACAAGCTGAAGCAGCATGACCCAGTGGAAAGAATACGGGTCTTGAAGTCAGGGGATCTGGTTCTATATACTGATGATTCCTCTTGGCTCTTTAACCTTGGACAAGTCATTTAACTTTTCTATGCCTCAGTTTTATCACCTGTAAAATGGGGATGAAATGTCTGTTCTTTCCCTTTACACTGTAAGCCCTTTATGGGCAAGGATCTGATTCCCTTGCCTCTATCCCCTTAATACAGTGCTTGGCACAAAGTGCTTAAATAATTGCTATCACTATTGAAATGTTCACCAATTTATTTCTATTGGTTCTCCCATTAGATTAGGGCAGGATCACGTCTTTACTTATTTTTGGAGATGTCCAAGCAACTAGAACACTGTTCTGTATGTTGTTAGCATTAAATCGGTATTATTGATACAGGTCTCCCCTCATTTCCAGAAGGGTGAAAGCAGAAGAGTACAGTGTCTGGAAGCTCCACATTGGATGGGACACTCCAGAATTCTGGTCATCTATACCACTATCAGAAAAATCACCGTGGCCGGCACGACCCCCAAAATTCCCTCTTTGTGCCAGAAGAGTGGAAGTCACTAAGTGGTAAGGAAGCAAAGTGTAAGGCAGCAAGTTATGACAGTTGCAAACATGAGGATCGATTAATGGCATTTCTCTGTACTGTGTGCAGAGCATTGTACAAAGCACTAATGAGAGGGCAATGTAAGAGAGCATTAACATGTTCCCTGCCGATAAAGAGTTTGTAGTCTAGAGCAGAAGAGAAGCAGCCCACACCACTCTTCTCTCATCACTGTGTCTTGAACGGATTCACCACCAGGAAACAGCCCGCGGCTACAGTCTCTACTCACCACTTACTTGCTGCTCCCTTGGCCTGATGCCCTGTGCTGAAAAGGTGTGGGTAATTCTGTTCTTGTCTCCCTTTTCCACCTTATCCTTGGTCCACCAGCCCAGACCCCTTAGAAGCTCCTGAAAAACAGGACCATAGTAACAGTATTTATTTAGCATCCATTAGGCATAATGCACTGAACTGACCACTTAGGAAGTAACAAAGAGAAATGACACATTTGCTGCCCATGAGGAGTTTCTACTCTACTGAAAAAGACAAAAAAAAAATTTACAGGTAGAATAATATATATTTGAATGTACACATACAGATGTGCTCAGGATCTATAGCCCAGCACATAGTACAGCATATATTAACCACTTAAATACCATTAAAATAAAAACACACTCTGGAGATGGGTGGTATGGGAAATTAATAAGGGAAGGCTTGTATGAGGAGGTTGGGACTTTAGGATGGTACTGAATGTCTGGAGAGTAGGGTTCTGCTGGATTTTGGGAAAGGATGGAATTCCATGGGAGGGGAGAGCATGGGTGGGTTGGGGGGGTAAAAATGGGAGAAGGGGCAAAGACGGGATAGGCAAGAGTAAAGCCAGAGTGAGGTGGGGAGTAATGGGTGAAGAGAACAAACTGAAGAGTAGAGAAGCAGCATGGCCTAGTGGAAAGAACATGGGCCTGGGAGTCAGAGGACCCAGATTCTTATCCCGGCTCTAACACTTGACTGCCGGGTGGCTTTGGGAACGTCACTTAGCTCCTCTGCTCCTCAGTTTCCTCATCTGTAAAATGGGGAGTGAATATTTGTTCTCCCTCCTACTTCGGCTATTAGGCCTATGGGGAACAGGGACTGTGTCCATCCGATTATCTTGTTTTTTCCCCAGCATATAGTACAGTGCCTACACTTAGCAAATTCCACAATTATTACTATTAATAGATATAAAAGGTGGGACAAGTTGGTTGGGAGCTTAAAGCTGAGCATAAAGTGTTTTTGTTTAACGTGGAGAGAGTCAGGGAACTCCTGGGAGGTCATATTTTCCTGGAATTAACCAAACAAGGGATAAGAAGCAGGGAGCCAGGCAGACTTTGTGTGGTAACAATAGAGGGGAAAGATGAAATTATCCGATGTAAAACCTATAATTTTAAAATAAGAAAAAACAAAAGTTCACCTGGAAACTATTAAGAGGCCAGTTATTCCCTCAGAAGTGGGAGCTATCTGAAGTCCCAGAATCTTGCATTTGAGAACCAGCACAAATAAACTTCTAATTGATAATGTCCCACATCCCCAAAACTCTGTATTTCCAGTTTAAAGGATATAATTATGTTCCCTTGGTGGAAAAAAAAAACAGAAAGTCTTTTTTAAGTGAGGACATGTATGCTGGCACTGTACTTTCAACCATTAAATTTGCAAGCAGCCACCTTTCTTCAACATAGAACCTTATACAATGCTGGCGGGAAAGGTTAAGTCAGAAAAAGTTTTAAAGTAAAATTGATTGCAAGTCTTCATAAGATCACTAACAGCTGGCTGCTTCTATTTAAGCAGGAAACACACCTGGCTTGGAAATGAAGAAGTGGGGAGAAAGGAGCAAAAACCAGGTGAAAAGGAGAGAAATAGGATGGGGACTCGTGTCTATCTGGTAAGTAGAATGGGATACTCTCAGCCCCTGTCAATGACAAGCTGGTCTTTAAAACATTTCTAAATGCCATTACAAATGCTTTTTCCTTGAAAAACAGATCTTTTCAAGCTTTCTCTCCTGGAAGAAAGGAAATTTGACTTTGAATTGAGCTCATTTCATTCAGAATCTAAAGGATTAAGTATTCCTCTGACAACTGAAAACCAGCCAATGAAAATTTAAAGTGGAAAAACTAAGGGAAATCCAAACAGCTTTGCTCAGCTCTACCAAATGTATGACAAACTCCAAGTTTCAAAATCCTGGAAAGGCAAGCTATCTTCTTTTTTTTTTTTAATATCTGTCTCCCCCTCTAGTCTGCAAGCACCATGTGGACACGGATTGTGTCTTCCAACTATTGTATTCTCTCAAGAGAACAATGCAGTGCTCTTCATAGAGTAAGCACTCAACAAATAACACTCATTACTTTATTCACAAGAGGCACAACCAAGAGAAAAACAAGCATCTGCAAAACACACAAAGCCGCTGTACTTTAACCTTTTAATATTGCAATCACGAGGGAGGAAATATAACTAAAGGCCCTGTGGCAGCACAGAAAACACCTAACAGTTTCAAAGGATTCTCCCGATTCAGCTAAACCCATTAATGTTAAAGTAGCTTGTTAGTGCGCTATCAGGAGCGGGATATGTTGTTTAGTACAGGAGGTAGGGACATGGCTACATCGTGGGCAGATTGGGTAATTGGACTGTGAAACCGCACTACTTTAACTACCAAAATGATTCCTAAATCAACCTCTCCAGCCCTGATCTCTCTTCTCTGCAGTCTCACATTTCCTCTTTTTTTAATAGTATTTAAGTGCTTACTATGTGTCAAGCACTAGTCTAAGCATTCATTCATTCACTCGGTTTTATTGAGCTCTTATTATGTGCAGAGCACTGTACTAAGCACTTGGAAAGTATGATTCTGCAACAGATAGAGCACTGGGGTAGATACAAGTTAGGTTGGACAGAGTTCCTTGTCCTGCATGGAGCTCACAATCTAAGTAGGAGGGAGAACAGGTATTGAATCCTTATTTTACAGTTGAGGAAACTGAGCACAGAGAAGTTACATGACTTGCCTAAGGTAATGATAATGTTGGTATTTGTTAAGCGCTTACTATGTGCAGAGCACTGTTCTAAGCGCTGGGGTAGATACAGGGTAATCAGGTTGTCCCACGTGAGGCTCATTTTACAGACGAGGTAACTGAGGCACAGAGAAGTGAAGTGACTTGCCCACAGTCACACAGCTGACAAGTGGCAGAGCCGGGAGTCGAACCCATGACCTCTGACTCCGAAGCCCAGGCTCTTTCCACTGAGCCACACTGCTTCAGCAAGCAACTGGCAGAGTCAAACTAGAACCCAGGTCCTCTGACTCCCAGGTCCTTGCTCTTTTCAGAAGGCCAGGCTGCTACTCTTCTGCATCCTGCCTTCAGGACATCTATATTTGGATGTCCTGCCAACATTTCAAACTTATGCCTAAAACAGAATTCATCTTTCCACCCAAATCCTGACCTCCCCAAGACTTTCCCATAACTGTAGACACTAACACTCTCCTCCATCTCACAAGTCTTCACAGCATCAGCAAGAGCCGCCCTTTCCTCTCCATCCAAACGGCTACCTTGCTGGTACAAGCTCTCAGAATATCCTGACTGAATTACTGCATCAGCCTCCTCTCTGATCTCCCATCCTCCTGTCTCTTCCCACTCCAGCCTATTCTTCATTCCACTGCCTGGATCATCTTTCTACAGAAACGCTCTGGGCATGTCACTCCCCTCCTCAAAAACCTCCAGTGGTTGCCTATCAACCTTCACATGAAGCAAAAACTCCTCACTACTGAATGAATGAATGAGGCAGCATGGCCTAGTGGAAGGAGCACGGGCCCAGGTTCTTTCATGGGTTCGAATCCCGGCTCTGCCACTTGTCAGCTGTGTGACTGGGGGCAAGTCACTTAACTTCTCTGTGCCTCAGTTCCCTCATCTGTAAAATGGGGATTAACTGTGAGCCTCACATGGGACAACCTGATGACCCTCTATCTACCCCAGCACTTAGAACAGTGCTCTGCACATAGTAAGCACTTAACAAATACCAACATTAATCCCAGCTCCACCTCTTGTCTGCTTTGTGACCTTGAGCAAGACACTTTACATCTCTGTGCCTCAGTTACCTCCTCTGTGAAATGGGGATTAAGACTGTGAGCCATATGTGGGACAGGGACTGTGTCCAACCCTAGTGCTTAGTCAGTGTCTGGTTCATAGTAAGCACTTACCATAAAAAGAAGCAGGTTGGGGAGGCTTAGGGAAGAGAAACTCTGCAGAAGATCAAGGATAGAAAAATAGGTGGTGACCAACAATGAAAAGGAAGAAGAGCATTATCACTAGAAGTTAAAATCACGCCCGACCCTTCCAACAGATATTTGTCTCATGGCAAGGATTTGAAGGAGTAAGCTCAGCAGCCTCACAAATAATTACCCTGCTGAGGCTATTTTAATTAGCCCTCTGGGAGAAGAACATCTCATCCACTAATCAAAATACTAATGATCCCCTTCTGTGGGCAGAGCACCAAGAGCTTGACAAGGAACAACAGAGTGAAGAGTCCTGATGACTGCCCGCAAGGAGGTATAATCAACTAGGGAGACAGAAACAGAATAAGTTACAGAGAGAAGAAGAGAAAGGAAAAATAGGTACACAAACAGTCAGTAAGTTAGTATGTACAGAAGTGCTAGGCTTGAGGGCTCAAGACTGTAAGCTTGTCCCCTAGGCTGTAAAACTCCCATAGGCAGGGAACATATCTACCTACTCTCTTGACCTGTACTCTCTCAAGCACTTAGTACAGTGTTCTACACACTACAAAACACTCAAATACCACTGATGGGGCAATGCATAAGTGCATAGTTGGGGCTGAGGGGGTAGTTGGGAGGAAATGGCTTGGGGAAGGAATAACTGATAAGACATCCTGGAGATGTTTCAGAAGGGTTTTGCGGATTGCAAGAACTAGTGTTGGCAAGGGAGGAAAGATAGGAACAAGAAGGGAGAGAGAGAAGAGAAGGAGGTCCAGTGCATAGGTTATCTTGAGAAAATTGACAAGTTAACGTGTAGTGAGAAAAGAGAGTGAGTAGGGAAGAGGGAAGAGAGCTAAGGAGTCTTTTAAACATGAGTTTCTGCTTGATACAGAGGAATGGGAGAAGTAGCATGGCCTACCGAACAGAGCATGGGCCTGGGAGTCAAAAGGGCCCGGGTTCATTTCTAATCCCGGCTTCACTATTTGTCTGCCATGTGACTTTGGGCAAGTCACTTCACTTCTCTGTGCCTTGGTTACCTCATCTGTAAAATGGGGATTAAGACTGTGACCCCCATGTGGCACATGGACTGTGTCCAACAAGATTATTTTGTATCTATCCTGGCATTTAATACAGTGTCTGGCACATAGTAAGAGCTTAACAAATCAGGAAAAACAAAAGGAATGGTAGAGCTTTGAAGATCTGAGGAAAGGGGAGACAGGTGTAGAATAATGTTTAAAAAAATGATCTGGATCATGGAGAGAAGTTCAGGGTGGTGAGGAGAAACAGGAGGCAGGAACACCAATAAGAAGGCTGATAAGGCAGTCTAGCTGGGACATGGTGACTGCCCAATTCAGGGTGGTGGCCGTTTGGTTAAGGAGAAATTGGGAGGATGCAGGAAATGTTATGGAAAGAAAACTGAGTCAAGTGACAACATCTTAGCAGGTCAGAAAAATCTTTTGGGCCTCAGAACTGTTGGAGCCACTAAGGACCACTCTTTGATTTCCACTCTACTCACCGTATTACTGAATAGTGGTAGATTATAATGGGCTTTCTAAAGCTGTTAAAATCACCTGAATATCTGAAACACAATGATCTCTGCTATGCTTCATAAAACAGTGCCTCCCCTGGCCCACCGCCACCACTCCTTAGCTCATTCATTCATTAGTATTTATTGAGCGCTATGTGCAGAGCACTGTACTAAGCGCTTGCAGTGAAGAAGTTGGCAACAGATAGAGACAGTCCCTGCCATTTGACGGGCTTACAGTCTAATCGGGGGAGACAGACAGACAAGATCAATGGCAATAAATAGAGTCAAGGGGAAGAACATCTCGAAAACAATGGCAACTAAATAGAATCAAGGCGATGTACATTTCATTAACAAAATGAATAGCTCACCACAAAATGAACGACCCATCAGCAAAGGTTAAGAAGAGGTGAGCTAAGCTGTGAGGACCTGAATCTTGAAAGAATGGTCCATAATTTATGCCAACTATCCAAAGACCTTGACTGCAATTTAATAACAATAATAATAATGATAGTATTTGCTAAGCGCTTACTATGCGCCAAGCACTGTTCTAAGCTCTGGGAGAGATACAAGGTTAGCGGGTTGTCCTACGTGGGGTTCCAGTCTTAATCCCCATTTTACATATGAGGTAACTGAGGCACAGATAAATTAAGTGACTTGCCCAAAGTCACACACCTGACAAGTGGAGGAGCTGGGACTAGAACCCACAACCCTTGACTCCCAAGCCCATGCTCTTTCCACTAAGCCACGCTGCTTGGCAAGAACCATATTGGTACCCGGGCTTCCTGTAATGTGATGGCACTTTCATCCATTTTTTTCCCCCACCTTTGATCAAGGCTACTAAACTCTGGATAATCTATCAAATTCAACATCATTCATTCATTCAATAGCATTTGTTGAGTGCTTACTATGTGCAGAGCATTGTACTAAGCGCTTGGAAAATAAAATTCGGCAACAGATGGAGACAATCCCTGCCCAGTGACATCATCATCTTGTACCTACCCCAGCGACTAGTAGTTTGGCACATAGCAAGCACTGAACCACCACCATATAAAAAAACAAATCAGGGCAGCACTGTTTCACTTGAGGCAATTTCCTTATACTCCACCTTTAAAAGAATCAACACCAACAACAACCAACAACATTAATTTGACTCTGCTTAGAAAGGCAAAGCGAATTCATGAGCCAATAAAAGGTCAGCTTTTTTCAGGAAAAGGAAGTTTGTGTTATACCCACTGAGAACTTTTGGCCTCCTAGAGATTAGAGGAAACTGCATTTGGAGGGGACAGAGGATAAGGAGCACACATTAAGAGTGTTTACACATCTGAGATATTTTCCCAACCACTTCCAAAAGGAGTTTTATTAGCTGAGAATTTCTATCCAGGTTGGTGAGCTGCTGATGGAAGGATGGGACAAATGAACAGGATAAGAGTTTATATATATATATTGCCCTATGACAGCTGACTGTTATTTAACCAACTCCTTAAAAACACACCATCAAATATTTACTTAACCAAGAGGCTGCTAGCTCCTCCTCTCTGCTGTCACTGCGCCTCCAGTTTTGATGTCAAGGTACTTGTAGTGTTTGCTGAAATACTTTGACAAACTATGAAATGAGCACTAAATATTCACTTTAACAAGGGTTCTGTGGCATCTCTGCAGTAATGCACACTGTCAACTCTGTGCATGGTAAACACTCAAATAAATACAAGTGGTTGATTTAAAAGGTGCCCACTTCTCAAGAGGTGTTCTCTGATTAACCTCCTTCTTAGTTCTGGGCTTCCACCATCACCAAGATTAAAAAAAAAAATCCCATCTTTCTGTTGAGTCTAAAGACAAGCTAAAATCAGCTTATGGAGTGTTTAGGGCTTTGTGAAAAATATCTTAGCTCTTGGAGCCCCGTTCCTTTGATGCCCTTGGTAGAGGCTGCTCTTATGATTTCAACCCTTTGACCGTACTGAAGTTGTGCACCAGTTTTCTGCTCATGTTCTGAGAAGATGATTCACCTGTTCTGGAAAGGTGACATACGTCTTTTCCCCACCCCCTTCTACTAGACTGTAAGCTCGATATGGGCAGGGAATGTCTGTTTGTTATATTGTACTTTCCCAAGCGCTTAGTACAGTTCTCCGCACACAGTCAGCACTCAATAAATATGATTAACCGACAAGTTAAACATTCTTCTGCATGAATCACCTTCCTTGCTTAATTCATATAAGCTCCTTGAGGGCAACAATGCATTCTCCTCCAGGGCCTGGCACAGGGTGCTGCACTCTCTAGTTTACTGTGCTGAATGAATAAATGCTTAATGACTGGGTTTGACTTCATTCAATATTTCCTGCCCTATGTAGTCCTTTTGCCTGACTTTGGAAAGGAAAAAAAAAGTCCAGGGACATTTGGTAGATTAATAAAAAAAAGCCTTCCTATTTCTGAAACTACATTAGCCTTCAAGCAATGAAGGAAAA
Organism: Ornithorhynchus anatinus; assembly: GCF_004115215.2. Taxonomy (NCBI): domain Eukaryota; kingdom Metazoa; phylum Chordata; class Mammalia; order Monotremata; family Ornithorhynchidae; genus Ornithorhynchus; species Ornithorhynchus anatinus. The sequence goes on along the minus strand of NC_041729.1, from coordinate 94,311,537 downwards.
CTATCATTATGCTAAGCATCAAAGATTTAATGAGCTTCAACTCCCTGAGGCATCAGCTGTAATACTGATAGCAGAATGAACAAGTGATTTATGTTTACTTGCAGATGTAGAATTTCACACATTTACAGTTCATGACTCCATGATTTGTGAACTGAGTCATCCATCCTTTTAGATAAAGGGATGGACAAGGTAGTTTAATTATCAGGGTTAATACACCCAGGATGGCATAATATATTTCCACTTCCTAGCATAATCACCTTATTTTTTATCCTCCCAGAATGACAGTCGAAATGTTCTCTGAACTGGTCATGGATACAAGACAAATTTTAGACAGGTCTGGTCAGATCTGATGGGTGTCAGGAAAGGGTACTTCAGGCGCTCTAACTTTAAAGTCTGGGACAGTGCTGCTTACGTCAAAATTACTCTGCCTTTTTCCTTTTTTAATGGTATGTGTTAAGCACTATGTGCCAGGCACTGTACTAACAGCCCAAGTAGATAAAAGCTAATCAGATCAGATACAGTCCATGTCCCATGTGGTGCTCACAGTCAGTCAATTGTATTTATTCAGCACCTATTATGTGCAGAGCACTGTAGTAAGCAGTTGGGAGAGTATAACAATAAACAGACACATTCCCTGCCCACACGTTTACAGTCTTAATCCCCATTTTACAGATAATAGGCACAGAGAAGTTGTGACTTGCCTAAAAAGCACACAGCAGGCAAGTGGCAGAGCCAGGGTAAGAACCCAGGTCCTTCTGAGTCCCAGGCCCATGTTCTATCCACTAGCCCACACTGCTTCTTGACAGGCAGCTATTTGAGAGTAATATTTTCTCACTGAAGAGAAGAAGAGATGGATGAGTTGATTAATTTTGATATCCAAACATTTCTTGGCAGAGTGCTCTGGCAAATTTGGGAAAGCAGTGTGGCCTAATGGAAAGAGCATAGGCCCGAGAGTCAGAGGATCTGGATTCTAATCTCAGTTCCATCACCTCTGCCATGTGGCTTTGGGCAAATCACTTCACCTCTATGCATCTCAGCTACCTTATCTGTATAATGGGGAATAAGACCGTGAGTCCCACATGGGACATGGTCTGTGTCCAACCTAATTATCTTGTATCTATCCCAGCATCTAGTATAATGTCTGGCACATAGTAAGCGCTTAACAAATAGCATTAAAAAAAAACCTGCCTGCAGATGTTCTAGTTACTGGGCTTGATTTACCGCAATAGAGTAGGAAGTGCAATCATCAGTCTTTCCAATCCATCATTATCATCATCCTTTCCATGACTCATTGAGCAGTCTATTTTTCCCAGGCACTGGGGAAAAAACAGCAGAAGTCAGTAAGCACAATCCCTGCCCTCATGGGGCTAACAATTTCAAGTGGGACACATACGTATACACCCCTCACCTGACAAAATCTGTTTTGCAAGAACTACAGCAAACTCCCTCATGGGGCTAACAATTTAAAGTGGGACACAAACATACACACCCCTCGCCCGACAAAATCTGGTTTGCAAGAACTACAGCAAATCATGAAAAATAGAGAGCACTAGTTCATTAACAAGTAACCCTCCCAACACTGATCCATGGTTCTTGACTTCATCTACTTCAGGAGTGAACAATTGCTTCATGTGAACTGCAGAGCCAAGTGTCCCATTTCTCAAATCGGGTGGTGTAGGGACCAATAGTCAGGTCCAGAGTTCTGAACTGAAGATGATTGTGGACTTGCTCCAGTCCAATTATAAAGATTTTAGCACCAAAAAACTGTGCAAAGGAACTGAACACAGTTTTCATAAAGTTTTCAGGGGCCAGACACTGTACTATACATTGGGGTAGATACACGATAACCAGGGTGAACACAACCCATGTCCTACATGGAGCTCAGTCTTAATCTCCACTTTACAGATGAGATAACTAAGGAACTGAGAAGTTAAGTGACTAGCCTAAAGTCACACAGTAGACAAGTGGCCATATTCAGCACTGAAGTACATTCAAGAGAGAAGCAGTGTGAAGTAATGGATAGAGCCCAGGCCTGGGAGTCAGAAGGACCTGGGTTTTAATCCCTGCTCTGCCATTTGTCTACTGTGTGACCTTGGGCAAGTGACTTAACTTCTTTGTGCCTCAGTCACCTCACCTGAAAAATGGGGATTAAGACTGTGAGCCCTATGTGGGACAGGGTCTGGGTCCAACCCACTTATCCTGTACCTACCCCAGTACTTAGAACAGTGCTTGGCATGTGGAAAGTGATCAATACCCCAATTATTATTACTCTTCCAAGTGCTTAGTACAGGGCTGTGCACAGTAAGCACCAAATAGATAAGACTGATTGATTGACTCTTCTGGTCCCATCCTTCTAGTAAGCTTCTCTCTCCCCCACAAGCAAAGATGTGTTTAAACTACAGTATGAAAACCCCAGCACATTTTTTTTGTTACTGCTAAAAGGGGAAGTCTGGGGTCCAAGGGAATAATGCAGACTGGCAGAAGCAATCATGCCTGAACCATGACCTCTGAGCATGTACAATTCTACCCATTATGTCACCTACTCTCCCTCCCAAACTGCCACTAGGACCTCCCTCCCTCTGCACCTGGAGTCTTAGCCAATAACATTAAGAGTTTACTATGTGCCAAGTACTGTACTAAGGGCTAAGGGTTACTGTACTAAAAAAAAAAAATGAAACCTGGAGGGCAAGCACATCTGGACAAAACAGTTGAACCATTCATTCAATAGTATTTATTGAGTGCTTACTATGTGCAGAGCACTGTACTAAGCGCTTGGAATGTACAATTCAACAATAGATAGAGACAATCTCTGCCCAATGATAGACTCACAGTCTAATCGGGGGGAGACAGACGGCAGAGCAAAACAGAACAAAATAAAAACAAGACAACCAATAATGGAATATAAAGATAACCATTGTGGCTTAGTGGAAAGAGCACAGGCTTGGGAGCCAAAGGACGTGGGTTCTAATGCCAGCTGTGCCACGTGGGCAAGCCACTTATCTTCTCTGTGGTTAAGTTACCTCATCTGTAAAATGGGGATTAAGACTGTGAGCCACAAGTGGGACAACCTGATTACCATGTATCTCCCCCAGCGCTTAGAACAGTGCTTGATATATAGTAAGTGCTTAAATACCATCATCATCATCCCTGAGCACTTAGAACAGTGCTTGGCACATAGTAAGAGCTTAACAAATACCATCATCATCAATAAGGCTTTGGAGGTGTGTTGGGGGGGGGACTGTGGCATATGATGGGGGAGGGAATTCCAGGCCAGAGGAGCACACAGGCAAAGCAGCACTGACAAAACAGATGAGGCTGAGGCACAATGAGTAGGTTGATATTGGAGGAGTGAAGTAACAGCGCTGGGTTGGAGTGGGAAATCAGAGAGGTGAGATAGGAGGAGGTGAACTGATTGGATATTTTATAGTCGATGGTAAGGAGTTTCTGGTGCAGAGGTGGATGGGCAACCATTGGAGGTTCTTGAGGACTAGGAAGAAGTGCACTGAATTTTGTGTAGAAAAATGATACACGAAGTAGAATGGAGTATGAACTGGTAATGGGGAGAGACAGGAGGCACGGAGGTCAGTGAGGAGCAGCTGCAATGGCCAAGGTAGAACAGGATAAGTGCTTGGCATAGGGTAGTATCAGTTTGGATGGAGAGGAAAGGACTGATTTTAACGATGTTGTTGTCACCCGTCGCCAGGGACAGGTTCTTTTGGAATCGGTGCGGCGAGAGGGAAAGAGAGAGAGAGAGAAGTCGGGGATGGAAAACCTGAGTTTATAGAATTTATTCCACGGGGCGAATTGAATTAATTATTTAGACGCGACAATGGGCCTTCCCTTTTGGGAGAAATATGGTGTTAAAGCTTCCCCTTTGGGTGTTAGAGCTTCCCTAACGGGAGGAATACACTGATATGTTACTCGCGTGTGGGAAGACACCCGAGCCCACTTATGATTTACTCACAACATGGTGAGGCGGCTGGCTCCCACCCTGTGCTTGCCCCACCCAGGAGGAATTCACTTTTGCGTTAAATACACTTATGCATTAAACACTAATGAGTTACATACACATGAGTTACATACACTTATGCGTTAAACCCAGTTATGCATCCCACTGATGGTTACTCGCACTTGGTGAGGTGGCTAGCTCCCACCCAGTTCACGTCCCACTCAGGAGGCACCCACTTAGACATCAAATCCACTTATGTGCTACTCACACTCGGAAAGGCGCCTAGCTCTCACCCTGTTCACGTCTCCCTGGGGAGGCACCCACTCAGACATCAAATCCAGTTTAAACGTTACAAACAGAGAAGCATCTGACTTCCAACCCCACAAGCTCTCAGCAGGACAGGACGCTCACCCATCCCACGGCTCCTCACTCGGTGCAGGCAGAGCGGCCTTCTCACACTCTGGACAGAGGCGACCCACAGCCGGCTGCTGCAAATCCAGTTCCTCTGCACAGGTTAGAGGCGGCAGGTATTTATCACCTGTGCCCTTAGGCCATTCCAGTTTACGGCCTCAGTTTATCCAATCTCTGCCGTCCCCTGCCCCTCCATTCCTAATTTGATTGGCACAGGGGGCGAGGGGCACCTTCTGTATTCCCAGCTTGGGCTGCCAATCTGGCAGTTTTGGTTGTGGGTGTGGTGTCCCACCCTCACTTCCAAGTTCCGCCTGCTGGCTCAGGAGGGCACGAGACAGCATTTGACCTTGAGATGGTCGGTACCCCAGGGTCACCTTGGGACAGTTGTAAAGGTAGATCCAAAAGGGTTTGCCGAAAGATTGAATATGTGAGTTGAATGAGAGAAATAAGTGAAGGACAATGCCAAGGTTATGGGTTTATAAGAAAGAAAGGATAGTGGTGTAGTCTACTGTGATGGGAAAGACTGAGGGTGGGGGGGGAAGAGACCAGATTTAGGTGGGAAGATGAGGAGTTCTGCTTTGGACATCCTAAATTTGAGGGGCTGGCTGGAAATCCAAGTAGAGATGTCCTGAAGGTAGGAGGAGATGTGAGACTGTAAGGAGGAGAGAAGGCCAAGGCAGGAGAGGTAAATTGGGAATTAGTGTGAAGGGCTGATAGATGAAGCCATAGAAGTGAATGAATTCTCCAAGGTTGTGGGTGTAAATGGAGAATAGAAGGAGACCCAAAACTGAGTTTAGGTGTCAAAGCTACACATCAGGGTGTAAATCCTCCACATCCACTTAAGTGTGTATTTGAATCAATTAAGATGATAATGACCCATCCAGGCCCTTCAGGGCATGAAACATGGGGCAGAGAAGTAGTCCTTGGGATTCCCCTTGGAATTCTCCACATTGATTCTCAGCTGGTTGTCAGGGAAGCAGTAAATACCTCCAACTCATTGTTCTCAACCAATTATCATTGTTCTCAACCAATTACCTCATAAATCTGCAGAGAACACAAACGTTTGCTGGAGAAGCCTCTAACTGAGAACACAGAGAAGACGACGAATGAGTCAAAAAGCCCAGTCTGGGGACCGGGAAACCTGTATGGAAGTTACATCAACAGCCCTGAGACACTCATGTGACTTAAAGTCATCCACCAGTGATTACATACCTCATTCTTTCTAAAGTGTGTGTTTTATGCAGCATTTTGGTAGAACAATCTAAGGCAACCACTGGGGAACAGCAATGCTTATTCAACTTTTAAGCCAAACGATGAGGTAATTTCCCAGCGGATACAAGCATGAAAGTTGTGAACAATTCCCTTTCAAAGTAATTGTATCAGGAATGGCATAAGCTCATGGAGTTTCCTCTTCTGACAAACAGAAATAAACTATCTTATCCAGATACACAAAGGATGCTTAAAAGACAAATAGCTTTTTGGAGGAAATAATTAAAACTTTTGTTAGGGAGGAGACAGACCAATTTTCCATGTTCAGTGGAGCCTAATGAACAGCAGGAGAGATTTCAGGTAGACATAAATGACTTCCTAACTATTGGCTTTATGATCCTCCATCAGCTCTTCCTGTCTTACTTTCTGGGGCCTCGTTTTCCTCATCTTTAAAATGGAGGTAATAATGCAAGACCATCCCAATCCACCAGGGAATTTTATGAGAATAAACTGAGGTAACTGACAGAAAATACAATATTAAAAAACTAAAGTGCTATTCTAATTCAAGATACAAATATTACTACCACCAAGCCAGTTGAAATTCTGCAGCAACCTCCGGGGGAGAATACATACACATAACTCCAGGATGGAGCGACATTTGGCTGTCCATACTTCCTGGATAAGCTGGGGCAGTCCCAAAAATTTGTAGGATGGTCCAGACAATTTTAGACAGAAATATACAGGTCCTAGACTTAGGGTCCCTAGATAAAACAGATTTTTTTTGCACTGACATCCAGTACTTTCATTCACTTAAATGCTCGGACTTTCACTCGGAATTGGAGCATGTTCCATTTAGGTCTCACAGCATCCTGGAATTTGCTGCCTATGGCTTAAAGCCAAATAAACATAAATCTATCAAGAGGAATCAGACTGCTTCAAGCAGAACTGATTTACTATGGATAAGACTTATTTTGACACATGTGAATCAATTTTAAGTTCATTAGGCATACAGACTCTTTCCAAATATCTTCATTCGATTCAATCGTATTTATTGAGCGCTTACTGTGTGCAGAGCACTGTACTAAGTGCTTATCTGTGAGGTCAGCATTGCCGTAATTTAAAATTTGACCTTTCCATCTCATAGAATGGGCTGGCTGATCAACTGCTGTTACAATGACAGTCCCTCTAACTTTCCACTTTTTTCCTTAATCATTCTGAATTTCTATTTGTCACTGCTCTGAACACTTCAGCTCAAATCAGCAGCCATTTTTTCCCAAGAGGGATGATGAAAATGCTTAGGAATTATTTTTCTAGACTCATTCATTTGCTGAAATTGTTTGTTTTCAATGGTGAAGTGGTCTTTCTATAAACTTTAAAATGATCCAATACACATCCTTCAGTGAAGAACCATTTCAACTTATGCCCTTCCCAGTTAACTCACATTCAAAAATCCTTTTCCACTTCACAACATATGAGTCTTAACACTTAGCATCTTGATTTTGAATCAGCAAAAGTGGTAAAAGATGGCTTGTCTCTCCTGTAATTAGGTTGTATTTTTCACTCGTATATGCAAACCTTGGTCAGGTTATCATTCTTTCCTAACACAAGTGATTAAAATATAGAACAACCCACCATCTCCCACTGAGGCAGTTAAAAGACTACTTAAAAATTCACTGGCTCATAAAATCCACTCAAATGACATTTTGCAACCAATAGAATGCATTCCCTAAGGCTGAAGAAACTACATAAGTTCAAAAGCGTTGTACCATCACTTTCTCCTGTGTCAGGAGGAGGAGGAGCCTAGAGAGAGAGTTTTAACTGAGCAAGTCTGGCCTGTACTCAAGATTCACAGTAAAATGCCCCAAGAAGAGAGAGGAGGGCTGCAAGAGTCCAGAATCAGTCAGATTTACTGAGAGCTTACTGTGTGCAGAGTACTGTACTAAGCACTTGGGAGCGAATAATATAACAAAGTGGGTAGACATGTACTCTGCCCACAATGAGCTTACAGTCTACAGGAGTAGAGAAGGAGGAATAGGTGGTAATCCCTAAGAGACCTGAAGTGATTCCAAAGAGACCACAAGATTTGGGGCATGTGAACAGGAGAGAGAATAGTTAGCAAAGAAAAGGTGAATAGGGACAGAACAGACAGGAGGGTCTTGAACAACCATTTTGAATTCCCCCCAAATTATTTGCATGTTTCAGCTATTTTTGACAATATTCGTTTTATATCCCACAATATGTAAGACTTATTCTAAAACAAATCTTTCCCTTGGCATTTTTAATCACTGAAGTCCATCTTCATTTCAGTAGCTAATAACTCGAGTTGTCAACTTATAGTCGAAGCCTACTGGGCACTTACTCCTATTCCACACTTGGGAGAGTACAACTAAGTTCGTAGGCATCCCTGCCCTCAAGGAGTTAACAACTTAGCAGAGGAGAGGGACACTAAAAATACAGATAAAGGGAAAAAATAGAGTCTGAAGATATATACATAATTGCTGGGGGGGGGGGGGTGAGACAGGGTGCGAAGGTGCAGACTAAGGAAGGCCTCCCACAGATGTGAATTCAGAAGGGCCTTCAAATCAACCAATCGTATTTACTGAGACTCTATATCACTACAGAGAAGCAGCATGGCTTAGTAGATAGAGCATGGGCTTGGGAGAAGAACCTGGGTTCTGATCCCGGCTCTGCCACGTGCCTGCTGTGTGACCTTGGGCAAGTCACTTAACTTCTCTGTGCCTCAGTTACCTCATCTGTAAAATGGGGATTAGGACTGTGAGCCCCATGAGGGACAGGGACTATGTCCAAGCTGATTTGCTTTTATCCACTCCAGTGCTTAGTACAGTGCTTGACACATAGTAAGCACTTAACAAAAACCTCAAAAAAAGAAACCAAACACACAGCAGAGGCTCTCACCCACCATAGAGCCAACTCCACCCAGTCTTCCCTAAACTCTTGCCTTACCACTTTTCTATAACCCCCTTCCCTTATTCTGGTCCTCAAATGTGTCTTAATCAGACCTTCCTGGCTACTCTAATGATATTCTGATTCTGTACTAAAGGGAAATTCCTCTCCAATCAAAGGTAAGAAAAAGCTATTACTCCTGCTTTCCCACCTCAAGTTACACTTCCATACATCCCCGCCCCACGCCTCCCCACTCCCCTTCCAAGAAAGGAAAAACACCGCAGCCCCTGCCTCACCACTGACAGATTATTTTAGACCTCAAAGGTCTCAGAAAAAGGGTGGCATCTGCTGGAAAAGGAATAGGCCAGACACCTGGGCCCACTTCCTGCTGCGGGGGCCCAAATTACACCACAGGCAAACATCAAGACTTGATTGGTGAAGAAGGGCTACTTATGTTCAGAGTAGCTTTTGGCTTCACTACAGTGCAAGATTGGTACATTAAAGGGATTTGATTGAAGATAGCCACTGTCAAAGAGAGGGGCTACTTAGTACTTCACTTTGTCAAAACAAAGTGATAGGATATACCTCTCATGCCACTGCTTTTTGTCAGGATTTTTTTCTTAAGAGCAGCTTAGGACAATATGTTTCTAAATGTACCAATACAACATTAATTAATGCTACCCCTACTTGCTCCTCGGATAGATATGGGGGTTTTGTGAATGTTTATGAAGAGGAAGTGCAGTGAGATTCCATTCTTGTTGATTTGTAGCTATTGTCTTCTCTCAGATTGTGGAATCCTTGAGGGTAAGAATTGAATCAGTTTCATTTATTCTATTGCAGCACTTATATTATGTCCAGTTTTTCCTGTGGACAGTCCAGTTTTCACCTAGACTGTCCTCTGACCAGTATGGATTTACAACTGGTCATTTTTACACCTGGTATTTTCATTTTCAGGGCCAGCCCAACCTCCGGAACATATGCAGTGTGGCCTAGTGGAAAAAGCAAGAGCCTGGACATCAGAGGATTTGAGTTCTAATTTTAACTCTGCCACTTGCCTGCTTTGTGACCTTAGGCAAATTATTTCACTTTTTTTTTGCCTCAATTTCCTCATCTGTAAAATGGGCAAAGCCTGTCTTCCCTCCTAACAGGCCATTGAGCCTGATAAGGGGTAGGGACAGTGCCCGACAATTATCTTGTATTTACCCTGCTAAGAGCAACACACAGTAAGCACTCCATGCTTACACATACCATTGTTGTTAGTATTATACTGCCACTGAGTTTCATGACTCAGAGGCGATAACCAAGTTAACACAGTCCTGAGAAGGAAATGCAATGGTTCTGAAGCACATACCCCCAGGGAAACACTCTAGATTCAGGTGAATTCAGCTGGAGTTGGGTAGACTTCTGCAAAATGGAATCCATATGACATCATCACTCTGTGCTGCATTCCATTATGATGTCACATGAGTTTCAATGCCAATATTCCCAAGAATCATCAGTGTAAAAGACCACATTATAATCACCATTGAGTTAAGGGAAATTCATGGTTTAGGAGGCAGATGGTTCAGAGGCACCTCCTTGGCTGACATTTCACTTTACAATTTCCCATATCATATGTCCACTGTCAGAGCGTATATTTTTGCCAGGTATTATTTCATTTTATTCAATAGTATAATCTTCAAAAAATACAAAGTACAGTTCAGTAAGGCCGAAGACAATGCTGGGAAGGTAACAGTACTTAAGTCTTATTATGTGCTAAGCGCTTTACTAAGCAGTGGAGTAGATGCAAGATCATTCATTCAGTCATATTTATTAAGAGCTTACTGTATGCAGAGCACTGTACTGAGCACTTGGGAAAGAACAATACAACAATAAACTCTGACAATCCCTGCCCACAATGAGATCACAGACATGGTGTCCACGGTCTAAGCAGCAGCAAGTACAGGTATTTTATTTCCATTTTACAGATGAGGAAAGAGGCCCAGAGAAGTGAAGTGACTTGCCCAGGCAAGTGGCAGATTCAAGATTAAAACCCAGGTTCTCTGACTCTTAACTGATGCCACAAGCATCCTACACTGAACATACGTGTGCCTCAGTTAGACCCATTAAACCCAGAAGAGACTCACATTGTGGGGAAAAACATTCAGAACCTGGATCAGTCACATCTTTATGGAGTTGTAGCTGTTCTAAAATGTTCTCTCAAAGTTTAATTTTCAGGTTAATTAAAAATCCCTAGTAATGTTCCATTCCCCAAGGAAAAGGTAGGACAATTAAAAGCTGTAGACTATATCACAACCACACCAAATACTATTTTCTACTCTGTGCATATGGCTCATTGTTATTTTCTCCTCCAGCAGCCTGGTCATGCATTATTGCTAACTAATGATGTAGTTCATTGCTCAGAATGACACTCTGTTTCAGGGGACAATAAAGTTATCCATGGAGGCCAACTAAACAGATACAAACACACACATATTTCAATGTACCCTTCTTCACTGGCCGAGTCTTGAAAAAGGGAAACTGTGGCACTGGAAAAGTAATAATAGAAGTACTGTGACAAATTAAATCAGCTTATGTAACTTAATTTGTTATAAACTATTCAAATAGGTATGGGCAAACATTTGAAATGAATACTAGAATTTTGACTTCTGGATCCCACATCTCGGTCTCTGGAGAAAATAGAAAAATAATAATACCACTCATGGGCCACAGTTCACTGAGCAGTCAGTAGGTTTAAAACAAAATATGCAGTTCATAAAAGGACTTTCATTTCATTATCCTGGTAGCAGTTCCTCTAATTGCTCTTCTAAGGAGACACTTTTCTCAAGTGCTTAGCTCATTCTATTCAACCTTCTTAATTTGAATTAAGATAATGTGAAACATTTATACATAATGTCTCAACAAGACTCAGCTTGTAATAATGCACTTGTAAACAAACATAATTATATGAATAAAGCCCAGAATCTTAAAAATCAATTAAATGGGGTCTGTTGGGAACTGCAACAAGTTCTACACCCTCGACACTTTAAAACTTCAAAATGGATGGCCGGCTGCATTAAAAACTTTGCCAGGTGGGCTTACCCCTCACAAGTGGGTGAAACGGGAGGATGGAGGAAGAGATTAGAGGAGGAAAAAGGCAGTGGCACAGAGGGATTGTCAGCGAGCGAACACAAGGTCAGAAGAAGGTTAGAGGAGGGGGTCTCTGTGGTTATCCTGGGGAAGAAGTATGGCCAAGTGGAGACAGGACTGGTAGTCGGAAGCACCTGGTCTCTAATCTCCCCCACTTCTCTGCTACGTGACCTTGGGCAAGTCACTTCACTTTTCTGTGCCTTAGTTATCTCATCTGTAAAATGGGGATTAAAACTGCGAGGGACTGAGTCCAACCTGATTAGTTTATATCTACCCCAAGGACTAAAAGAGTGCCTGACACATAGTAAGCACTTAATACCCTTTAAAAAAAACCACAACTCATGCAATTTCCTTTGTTCGGAATTCCTTTGAGATTGGCAAGGTACAAAAAGACTGGACTGTAAGCTCACTGTAGGCAGGGGAATGTGTTTATTGTTGTATTGTACTCTCCCAAGCGCTTAGTTCAGTGCTCTGCACACAGTAAGCGCTCAATAAATACAACTGAATGAATGAAAGAATCCCAAGAGGCACAACTCAGGTAAGTTTATGTGCAACTGTGCCTACCATCTCTTGACTTTAAAATCCCCACCTCCTGAGATCACTTAATGTAATAATAATAATAAATAATAATAATGATGGTATTTGTTAAGTGCTTACTATATGCCAACCACTGTTCCAAGCACTGGGGTAGATACAAGGTTATCAGAATTGTCCCACGTGGGGCTCAGAGTCTTAATCCCCTTTTTACAGAAGAGGTAACTGAGGCAGAGAGAAATTAAGTGACTTGCCCAAAGTCACACAGCTGACAATTGGAAGAGCTGGAATTAGAACCCACAAGCTCTGACTCCCAAGCCCAAGCTTTTTCCACTAAGTCACGCTGCTTCTCTAATGTAGAGGCATAAGTCTGTGAAAATTATGTGCAAAGAACATGTCTGCTAATTCTGTTGTATTGTACTCTCATTTCATTCATTCAATAGTATTTATTGAGCGCTTACTATGTGCAGAGCACTGTACTAAGCGCTTGGAATGAACAAGTCGGCAACAGATAGAGACAGTCCCTGCCGTTTGACGGGTTTACAGTCTAATGGGGGGAGATGGACAGACAAGAACAATGGCAATAGAGTCAAGGGGAAGAACATCTCGTAAAAACAATGGCAACTAAATAGAATCAAGGGGATGTACATTTCATTAACAAAATAAATAGGGTAATGAAAATATATACAGTTGAGCAAACGAGTACAGTGCTGAGGGGATGGGAAGGGAGAGGGGGAGGAGCAGAGGAAAATGGGGGAAAAAGAGGGTTAAGCTGTGGAGAGGTGAAGGGGGGCGGTAGAGGGAATAGAGGGAGAAGGGGAGCTCAGTCTGGAAAGGCCTCTTGGAGGAGGTGAGTTTTAAGTAGGGTTTTGAAGAGGGGAAGAGAATCAGTTTGGCGGAGGTGAGGAGAGAGGGCATTCCAGGACCGCGGGAGGACGTGGCCCGGGGGTGGACGGCGGGATAGGCGAGACCGAGGGACGGTGAGGAGGTGGGTGGCAGAGGAGCGGAGCGTGCGGGGTGGGCAGTAGAAAGAGAGAAGGGAGGAGAGGTAGGAAGGGGCAAGGTGATGGAGAGCCTTGAAGCCTAGAGTGAGGAGTTTTTGTTTGGAGCGGAGGTTGATAGGCAACCACTGGAGGTGTTTAAGAAGGGGAGTGACATGCCCAGAGCATTTTTGCAGGAAGATGAGCCGGGCAGCGGAGTGAAGAATAGACTGGAGCGGGGCAAGAGAGGAGGAAGGGAGGTCAGAGAGAAGGCTGACACAGTAATCTAGCCGGGATAAAACAAGAGCCTATAGCAGTAAGGTAGCCGTTTGGGTGGAGAGGAAAGAGCAGATCTTGGCGATATTGTAAAGGTGAAACCGGCAGGTCTCGGTAACGGATAGGATGTGTGGGATGAACGAGAGAGACGAGTCAAGGATGACACCGAGATCGCGGGCCCGAGAGACGGGAAGGATGGTCGTGCCACCCTCGGTGATAGGGAAGTCTGGGAGAGGACCGGGCTTGGGAGGGAAGATGAGGAGCTCAGTCTCGCTCATGTTGAGTTTTAGGTGGCGGGCTGACATCCAGGTGGAGACGTCCTGGAGGCAGGAGGAGATGCGAGCCTGAAGGGAGGGGGAGAGGACAGGGGCGGAGATGTGGATCTGCGTGTCATCTGCATAGATATGGTAGTCAAAGCTGTGAGAGCGAATGAGTTCACTGAGGGAGTGAGTGTAAATGGAGAACAGAAGAGGGCCAAGACCTGACCCTTGAGGAACTCCAACAGTTAAAGGATGGGAGGGGGAGGAGGCGCCCGTGAAGGAGACCGAGAATGACCGGCCAGAGAGAGAAGAGGAGAACCAGGAGAGGACGGAGTCCGTGAAGCCAAGGTGAGATAAGGTACGGAGGAGGAGGGGATGGTCGACAGTGTCAAAGGCAGCAGAGAGGTCAAGGAGGATTAGAATGGAGTAGGAGCCACTGGATTTGGCAAGAAGGAGATCATGGGTGACCTTAGAGAGAGCAGTCTCGGTAGAGTGGAGGGGACGGAAGCCAGATTGGAGGGGGTCCAGGAGAGAATGGGAGTTAAGGAATTCTAAGCAGCGAATGTAGACGACTCGTTCTAGGATTTTGGAAAGGAAGGGTAGTAGGGAGATAGGGCGATAACTGGAAGGGGAAGTGGGGTCAAGAGCGGGTTTTTTTAGGATGGGGGAGACGTGGGCATGTTTGAAGGCAGAGGGGAAGGAGCCATTGTAGATTGAGTGCTTAGTACAGTGCTCTGCACATAGTAAGCACTCAGTAAATACCATTGATTCATTCATTCAATCGTATTTACTGAACACTCACTATGTGCAGAGCACTGTACTAAGCGCTTGGAATGTACAATTCAGCAACAGATAGAGGTAATCCCTGCCCAACAACAACAAGCTGTTACTTGGCTTCATGACCAATCATGGCCAAAGCCAAAACTCAGAATCATTAGGCTGTAAATTCCTTGAAGGGAGGGATCAGATCTGAAACTTTTACTTCCACTGCATTCCCTATATGCACATTACAGAGCTCTGCCTACAGAAAAGGCGTTCAATCAAGGCTAATGCTGATGAGGATTAGAACGCTCCAAATTTAGCTGCTTAGTTTTCAGTCAACCAGATCTCTACAGAGAGCTAAAGACTCACTGAAATTCAAATCAAAATGAAATTGAGGAAGACCTTAAACCCCCAACCCCACTGATAAATAATAATGATGGTATTTGTTAAGCGCTTACTATGTGCCAAGCACTGTTCTAAATGCTGAGCACTGTTCTAAGTGCTGAAGTGGATGCATAATTTGAATTCCTTCAATCGCATTTACTGAGCACTTACTGCGTGAAGAGCATTGTACTAGGCACTTAGAATGGGAAAAAAATTGATGGCAGAAGGTTTATCTCTAATCGTTAGTTATGGAGTTTATTCAACACTTATATGCCAAGCCAAGCACTGTTCTAAGCACTGGGGTAGATACAAGATTCTTTCATTCATTCATTCATTCATTCAATAGTATTTATTGAGCGCTTACTATGTGCAGAACACTGTACTAAGCGCTTGGAATGAACAAGTCGGCAACAGATAGAGACAGTCCCTGCCGTTTGACGGGCTTACAGTCTAATCGGGGGAGACGGACAGACGAGAACAATGGCAATAAATAGAGACAAGGGGAAGAACATCTCGTAAAAACAATGGCAACTAAATAGAATCAAGGCAATGTACAATTCATTAACAAAATAAATAGGGTAATGGAAATATATACAGTTGAGCGGACGAGTACAGTGCTGAGGGGATGGGAAGGGAGAGGGGGAGGAGCAGAGGGAAAGGGGGAAAAGAGGGTTTAGCTGCGGAGAGGTGAAGGGGGGGTGGTAGAGGGAGTAGAGGGAGAAGAGGAGCTCAGTCTGGGAAGGCCTCTTGGAGGAGGTGAGTTTTAAGTAGGGTTTTGAAGAGGGAAAGAGAATCAGTTTGGCGGAGGTGAGGAGGGAGGGTGTTCCAGGACCGCGGGAGGACGTGGCCCAGGGGTCGACGGCAGGATAGGCGAGACCGAGGGACGGTGAGGAGGTGGGCGGCGGAGGAGTGGAGCTTGAGGGGTGGGCGGTAGAAAGAGAGAAGGGAGGAGAGGTAGGAAGGGGCAAGGTGATGGAGAGCCTTGAAGCCTAGAGTGAGGAGTTTTTGTTTGGAGCGGAGGTTGATAGGCAACCACTGGAGTTGTTTAAGAAGGGGAGTGACATGCCCAGATCGTTTCTGCAGGAAGATGAGCCGGGCAGCGGAGTGAAGAATAGACTGGAGTGGGGCGAGAGAGGAGGAAGGGAGGTCAGAGGGAAGGCTGACACAGTAGTCTAGCCGGGATATAACGAGAGCCTGTAGCAGTAAGGTAGCCGTTTGGATGGAGAGGAAAGGGCGGATCTTGGCATAGTCCCTCTCTCACATAGGGCTCATAGTCTAAGAGGGAGAGAGGAAGATTTAATCCTCATTTTACAGATGAGAAAACTGAAGCACAGAAAAGCTAAGTCACTTGCCCAAGGTCACACAGTAGACTAGTAGCCTAGCCAGGATTAGCACCCAGGTCCTCTGTCTCCCAGGTCTGTGCTCTTTCTACTAGGCCACGCTGTTTCTCATCCATCTCATTAGGATGGATGTACAAGGTGACATTTAAACCAGGTTCTCTGCACACCCCACTGCCACTGTTGCGAGTCCCATGTGGGACAGGGACTGTGCCCAACCTGATTACCTTGTCTCTACCCCATCGCTTAGAAAAGTGCTTGGCACATAGTAAGTGCTTAAATACCACAATTATTAAGGGCTTAGCACGGTAAGTGCTCAATAAATATGACAGTGAATGATTACAATTCCAGGTTGAAGGAACCACTGGTTTGACAGCAATGGTGCTACTAATGCTCTGATGCTCTTCAGACTTGGCCAAAGTTTTCAACCACAAATAAATAAGGATTCCAAGCTTTGCAAGTTCTTCCTGAGAGTGCAGTCTTTCTCCCATACAGGAGAGGACTTTGGTCATGAAAATAAGGGAGTGCTGGAAAACTTGTCATCATTCAAATGCTGAGCTCAAATGTCACACGCCATCGGGTATTCCTTCAGGAGGAAGAGGGTGTTCCCACCTAACACACACTGTTCTACTTCAGACATTTACTTTGACGGGGTTTGGATAAAGAAAGGAAGAGGAAGTCAGAAGACATCTGCTTAAACTATATGGCCAGTTTCAACTGGGAGCATGACATTTTGGTAAACAGGTCTGAAGTCAACAGAGCCGGTCAAGCAAAGTTGCCGCTAGAACCCACAGATGTTGCCAGTTGGAAATGTGCGCCCTGACAGGATGTTTATAATTGGTGGAAGGCAGCTCAGATCAAAGTAAATACATCTGCCGCTGGAAAGGAGTGTTATTCCACCGGGCATCGGAAGACCTGGGAGTTAGGGTTGGCTACACCCCTGATTAGCCTTGCATCTGTGGGAAAGTGAGGGGTTACATACAGTTGGTCGTAATAAGAGAAAATGAGCACAACAGCCCTGAATGCTTTCAGGAGGATGCACTCTGAAAAGCCTCTCCAAGTGGTTCCAAGAAGGACACTGGGCAACATCACTTCACTTCTCTGTTCCTCAATTACCTCATCTGTAAAATGGAGATTGAGATTATGGGATAGGAACTATGTCCAACCCAATTCGTTTGTAACCACCCCAGGACTAGGGACAGTGCCTAGCACATAGTAAGTGTTTAACAAATACCATAATAATTATCAACTATTATTATTACTGAGACAAACCAGAACTGCCAACTTCCAAACCATTTCTCCAATTCTTGGAGAAGCAGCCTTTATCCTTACAAAATGAAGATATCATCAAAAACTCTACTCTGACACAGCTCAGGTAGAGGCAGAGGTAAAGGAACGGGGATGAGGTGAGACCAGGCAGCTGCTCGAAATCACAGCTGAAGCAAGGAGCCTCAGGTTGTAAATAAAACTCAGTGTCTAAACAGCCACCCAACCACCCAGCTCCTCTAGCAGTACAACCAGGAAAAGCAGCATGGCCTAGTGCAAAGAGCACAAGCCTGGGAGTCAGAGGACCTGTATTCTAATTCCATCTCCACCATGTGTCTATGTGATTTTAGGCCAGTCATTTTACTTCTCCGTGCCTCAATTGCCTCATCTGTAAAATGGGGATGAAGACTGTGAGCCAAATGAGGGACAGGGACTGTGTCCAATCCAATTCATTCCGCTTCCCGCCTCATCTTCCTGCAGAAACACTCTGGGCATGTCACTCCCCTTCTTAAAAACTCCAGTGGTTGCCTATCAACCTCTGCACGAAACAAAAATATTTCACTCTAGGCTTCAAAGCTCTCCATCACCTTGCCCCCTCCTACCTCTCCTCCCTTCTCTCTTTCCACTGCCCACCCCGCACACTCCGCTCCTCTGCCGACCACCTCCTCACCATCCCCAGTTCTCACCTATCCCGCATTCGACCCCTGGGCCACGTCCTCCCTTGGTCCTGGAACGCCCTCCTTCCTCACCTCCGCCAAGCTAATTCTTTTCCCCTCTTCAAAGCCCTACTTAGAGCTCACCTCCTCCAAGAGGCCTTCCCAGATTGAGCTTCCCCTTTTCCCTCTGCTCCCTCTGCTGCCCCTCTACCCCCCCCTTCACCTCCCCTCAGCTAAGCCCCTTTTTCCCCCTCCTTTCCCTCTGCTCCTCCCCCTCTCCCTTCCCCTCAGCACTGTGCTCATCCGCTCAATTGTATATATTTTTATTACCCTATTCATTTTGTTAATGAGATGTGCATCACCTTGATTCTATTTATTGCTATTGTTTTTAATGAGATGTACATCCCCCTGATTCTATTTATTGCTACTGTTTTTGTCTGTCTCCCCCGATTCGGCTGTAAGCCTGTCAATGGGCAGGGACTGTCTCTATCTGTTGCCGATTTGTACATTCCAAGCACTTAGTAGAGTGCTCTGCACATAGTAAGCGCTCGATAAATACTATTGAATGAATATCTACCCCAGCAATTACTACAGTGCCTAGCATATAGTAAGTACTCAAATAACAATTATTATTATTTTTATTAAGCACAAGTGTTCAATAGCTACCACTGACTGATCAAACTACCCTTATCTCTGCCTCTACCATTGTTCTGGGGCTAAAATTAGCCCCAGCACTACCAATCAATTGATGGTGTTTATTGAGTGCTACTGTGTGCCAAGCACCTGTACTAAGTGTTTGGGAGAGTACAATATAACAGTGTTAATTGTCATGTTCCCTGTCCCCAACAAGCTTACGGTCTAGAGAGAAGAATACACTGGGAGGTAGGGGAACATATCAATTCTGGCATATCAATTCTGGGTAGGTCGGAAAGATGCAAACTTGGGTCATGGGGCTCCACTACGCTCCATTAGTTCCAATTCCACTATATGACCTTGAACCAGCCCCGGCTAAGGATGCAAATCTCATTTTAACATCAGGAATGACTGTAAGCTCATTGTGGGCAGGGAATATGTCTGTTTATTGTTATACTGTACTCTTCCAAGCATGTAATACAGTGCTTTGCACACACCAAGTGTTCGATAAATACAACTGAATTAATATTTTCCTCAATTGAGTTGAGGAAAATTGACTGCTTAATTGGGGAGCTTCCAAGTCAGAATATATTAACCCAAATACTCCACTGCAAATACAGAGGACTGAGCTATGAATTTGGAGAAGACGCTACAAAAAGGGGCACCCAATTCTCAAACTCCTGTTCTCTAGAAGCACTCACCAAAACTACCTCAAGAGGTAACCCAGGGAACAGGGAAAAGAAAAAGGGATATGCTCAAGTAGCTTACGGCTTTCATTTTCTCCACACCTCCAACTCAACTGCACTCACCCCAACGGAAATAGAGCTGTAAAAACGTTGACTCAAATAGCCCCGATCGCTCCAAAGAAGATGCGAGAAAACATCTTTCCAAAGGAGTAATCCGAGATACCCTAAAGAGAGATCTTCTAGCTCTTCCGAGAAATTTGGGGAATTATGACTAGGGAGTCCCAACATGAGTAGTGATCCAGGGTCGGCGTGTTACAGTGAACGGTGCCAAGAGGCCCTTTTGACATGTCAATTGGCAGGAAGCTATCATAGTCTTGCCATATAAGGGTGTGTCAGATCGATGGCGCCACAAAGAATGATGGTGTGACAGGATGTGATTCTGGAAATATACAGCAGAAAATAAGCCTATTAAAAATGGAGTGAATTGATTTCTTTTTTTTTTTTTTTTTAAGTGGAAATGAAACCTAGAAAATCCTTCCCACAGCTATGGAAGTGAAAACCTACTTTTTCTATTGAGCGGTAACTGCAGTTAGGAAACTGCAGTTTCCTAACATCAGGGACTGATCATCTATGTATTACAACCTTGGCCATTTCAGAGGGATCAGTTTGCACAGGAAATAGTGCTCAAGCCACACACTTGGTTTACTTTAAAATTCATTCATTCATTCCATCGTATTTACTGAGTGCTTATTATGTGCAGAGCACTGTAGTAAGCGCTTGGGAGAGGACAACAATAAACAGTCACATTCCCTGCTCACAACGAGTTTGCAGATTAGAGTGATGAGCTTACAGTCTAGAATGATGCTCATGTACGTCCCAAGCAACCCATAGAAATAAAGTGTCTTAATTTCCTAAAACTTCATTTTTTCTTGAACTATAATCCTAGAGATCAGAAGAAAGTCACAAGAATTAAAGGCTTGAATCCCTTCTGTCACTTATTAATCCTTTTTGTCCAGTGCTTTACCATTTATTTTCACTTCCTGAAGGCTTTTTAAAGCTTTTAATATTACAAAAAAATGTACCATTGCATTTATATGAACACTAGTATTTTTCACACAAGGGAATCCAAGAACCATGACTCCTCTGCTAAAACAGCATTCAATCGGGCAATCCTAAAAATGACCAAAATTACAACTGAGAATTTGTTAATGCTCTGACTGGAAAAGAAAGGACATATCAGCTCCATTATTACCATCTGGGAAAATTGATAGAAAGAACTCGATTCATTAACTGGTTCTGTAACGCTGGGGCTTTAATAAGCCTAGTTCCATCAGAAAATCACCATCCCATTCTTCATTTTAAAAAAACCTCTCTCTCCTCTCCCCCTAACCACCCGCCCCCCTTCAGGGATCATGCATTTTGTTGAAGAAAAAATAACTTGTGTTACTCCAAATGAATTGAAATGGAATTCCAAAGCCTAGAATATAAATATTTTACTGGGTTTAAAACTTAACTCCTTCTGCATTCTGAGGGCTGTCTTTCATTCCTGGAAAGGCCTGCTTTAACAAGAACAAACAATGTTTTATTTTAGTTAGTCTGGAATGCAGCTGTATTATTTGTACCAGTGCCCATATTTCAATAAGTGCCTTAACTATTTAAAAATTGGCAATTCACAGTCTCCTCCCTTAATAACTCCGAAAATACAAGGAAAAAGAAGAGCAGTAACCATTATGGAAATGAAAACCTACTGCCTCATCCCAAAAGCAAATGCAGTTTCTAACATACATACATTGTGAGGAAAAAAAGAGTCTATGGACATTAATGTTTACCGAAATGCCAAGCTGATGACACCACCAGTGGGGAATCTGACCAAGATATAATGCTGTTCCATTACGTGCCTGTTCTCCATGAGTTTTTTGTTTAACTCTTGGTGAATCTCCTGCTGCTTACGCAAAAAAGGAGGAAATCAAAGGCCTGCAGGAAACAAGGCGGCAACT
This sequence comes from Ornithorhynchus anatinus, assembly GCF_004115215.2. Classification (NCBI taxonomy): domain Eukaryota; kingdom Metazoa; phylum Chordata; class Mammalia; order Monotremata; family Ornithorhynchidae; genus Ornithorhynchus; species Ornithorhynchus anatinus. The sequence goes on along the minus strand of NC_041729.1, from coordinate 94,290,164 downwards.
TATTGATCCCTCAGTACAAAGTTGACACCACCTAGAGGAGTACTTGGTCACCATGTGTAAAGTAAAAGTCAAAGGTTGGGCTCCAAACCTCTCTTGATTTCCTAGGCGGATGCATACTTTGGAAGTTAGAGAAGCAGCGTGGCTCAGTGGAAAGAGCACGGGCTTTGGAGTCAGGGCTCATGAGTTCGAATCCCAGCTCTGCCACTTGTCGGCTGTGTGACTGTGGGCAAGTCACTTAGCTTCTCTGTGCCTCAGTTCCCTCATCTGTAAAATGGGGATTAAGACTGTGAGCCCCACGTGGGACAACCTGATTCCCCTATGTCTACCCCAGCGCTTAGAACAGTGCTCGGCACATAGTAAGCGCTTAACAAATACCAACATTAAGTTCTCCACGTGGATTAGAAGAGGCTACCTTGGACTATCTACTCCTACTCCTCTCTCCGATTACTCTCTCCTACTACAAACCAATCCGCACACTAAGCTCCTCTAATGCTAACCTTCTTACTGTACCTCGGATCTTTTTATCTTCCCACCAATCTCTCACCCACATCATGCCCAAGACCTGGAATGCCCTCCCTTTTTACATTCGACAATTACTCTGCCCCATTTCAAAGCTTTATTGAAGGCACATCTCCACCAAGAGGTCTTCCCTAAGCCCTCCTTTCCTCTTCTCCCATCCCTTCTGCATCGCCATGATTTGCTTCCTTTATTAATCCCCTCTTCCAGCCCCATAGCACTTATGTACATGTCTATATTAATGTCTCTCCACCTCTAAACTGTAAGCTAACTGTGAGCAGGGAATAAGTCTGTCATATTGCTACAGTGTACTCTACCAGGCGCTTAGTACAGTGTTCTGTAAACGGTAAGCGCTCAATAAACACGATCGACCTCACCATCCTTCTCTCAGCAGCCCCAAGGAAACCACACACAAGCACCAAAAGTCACCCAACCTCAGTAAGGCTCTTGGTAATACTAACTGTGGTATTTAAATGCTTATTATGTGCAAAGTGCTTTTCTGAGCACTGGGGTAGATACAGGCAAATCAGATTGGATACCGGCCCTGTCCCACATGGAGATCCCAGTCTAAGTAGAAAGGAGAACAGGTACTGAGCCAGAGAGTGGCTGGCAGTAGATCAGGATGGAAGGCTCGGAGTTCAATGGCCAACACCCCAAGGCAGCAGCTGAGAACATGATGAGCCCCATGGCCCCTACTGCTACCTTCTCTACCTGTTCCCACCCTTCTGTGCCAAAAGACCACAAAGTCCCTGTTACCAAGCACCCTCGGCTTAGTGGAAAGAGCACGGGTTTGGGAGTCTCTTCAAAACCCTACTTAAAACTCACCTCCTCCAAGAGGCCTTCCCAGACTGAGCTCCCCTTCTCCCTCTACCGCCCCCCTTCACCTTTCTGCAGCTTTAACCCTCTTTTCCCCCCATTTCCCTCCTCCCCCTCTCCCTTCCATCCCCTCAGCACTGTACTCGTCTGCTCAACTGTATATATTTTCATCACCCTATTTATTTTGTTAATGAAATGTACATCGCCTTGACACCCTATTTATTTTGTTAATGAAATGTACATCGCCTTGATTCTATTTAGTTGCCAATGTTTTTACGAGATGTTCTTCCCCTTGGCTCTATTTATTGCATTGTTCTTGTCTGTCTGTCTCCCCCGATTAGACCGTAAGCCCGTCAAACGGCAGGGACTGTCTCTATCTGTTGCTGACTTGTTCATTCCAAGCGCTTAGTACAGTGCTCTGCACATAGTAAGTGCTCAATAAATACTATTGAATGAATGAATGAGTCAGAGGACGTGGGTTCTAATCCCACATCTGCCACTTGCCTGCTGTGTGACCTTGGGCAAGTCACTTAACTTCTCTGTGTCTCAGTTACTTCATCTGTAAAGTAAGGATTAAAAGTGTTAGCCCACATGGGACTACCTGATTACCCTGTATCTACCTCAGCACTTAGAACAGTGCTTGGCACATAGTATCAATACTGCAACCATTATTATTATTGTTATTATTGGGTTGACAGCCAAGCTGGAACTATTCACACAATTAAGACACATGGGGTTTAATCGTATTTTGGTTTCCCATCCTCCAAAATTTTCCCAAACCATTCCTGGAGTAGGGCTTCAAGAGCAGAGTGTCTGTTCTCCCCACCCCCAAGACAGATGGAAGCACTTAAAACAAATTCTGTGAAGCAAATAACACACTCAACTACAAATTACAGGAAGGCTGTCTGGTATGGTCTATTCCCAAAAGACAGGTATAGAGAGGATGGAAGGTGGGAGAGGGGATAGAAAGAGAGTGTCGGGGGAGGAGAAGGCCCAGCTAACTACAGGGTGACCGTTTACATGCAGGACCCAAGCTGTGCACCAGATCAGTATGGTGTCAGCCTTCTGGGGGACATATTTTCATTACAGCCAACAAAAATGGATGGATCCTTCCAACAAACAACCAAAAATGTTTCCATATAGAGAATTCCGCTTACTAAGGTCAGGCTTTAAAAAGGAAGTCCTCCTTACTAAAAGGGGACTAATTAGTTCAAACCTCTATGTCTCCTAACTATAGACAGAACTGGACTGAGGCATTCTTTTTCAGGGAGAAAGTTTTGGGATTAGTTCACTGAAGACTGTTTCTGGGGGACCCTAGAGAATGAGTCTACCATAGGTGGTGATCTAAACCCTCAAGGGAATCATACAAGCCAGTTACAGGCATAAAACGACCTTGGATGCCTCCCTGGCCCCAGATCATTTTAAGCATAAATCAAACCCAAGGACTGTTTTGTCATGTGCCCCATAATAATAATGTTGGTATTTGTCAAGCGCTATGTGCAGAGCACTGTTCTAAGCGCTGGGGTAGATACAGGGTCATCAGGTTGTCCCACATGAGGCTCACAGTCTTAATCCCCATTTTCCAGATGAGGTAACTGAGGCATAGAGAAGTTAAGTGACTTGCCCAGAGTCACACAGCTGACAAGTGGCAGAGCTGGGATTCGAACTCATGACCTCTGACTCCCAACCAAGCCTGTGCTTTTTCCACTGAGCCACGCTGCTTCTCACGGTACTACAATATAATTTTGATCATCAGTTTCAAATAAATACCATTTGAAATAAAATGCACAAATAAGTCAACTTTTTCAGTTCAGATATATTTAGACCATTCCTTTTCCATTGTCCAGAATTATCAGATGCTGGATAATTTTGTGTAAGCCATCAAAATATTATATGGCATGCACAGCTTTTTAGGCAACTAGCTTGGATAGATACAGGATATCATGATTCCACAGTAATTAGGAACTGTCTGAGCACACGCATTTACTTTTTACGGGATACCTATCAGGGCTGCCTCAATGCTTACTCATATGCTATCATTGGAGATGGAATTCTGGGCTGGATGGACTACTGTTCTGATCTACCATGGCCTAGGTTATGGTCTTGAGTCAATTCAAAATGTAAAATTGATTAATCATCTGAAGAGCAAGCTTTCGAAGTTATATGAAAGTACTTTATCCCACTGCCACTTCTTTTTCCCCTCCACAGGTGCACTCCCCACCCCCACCTGGCCTCTTTCAGGCCTTATCCTGTTTTTCCCTATTCTCTTTTGATCCAACCCTTAATTCTTTTTTCTTTATGAATGTCTGTCTCCCTCTCTAGACTGTAAGCTTAAGGTGGGCAGGTACCGTGTCGACCAATTAGACCGAGTCTCACTGTACTCTCATGAATGCTTAGCACGGTACTCTGCACAAAGTAAGTGCTCAATAAATACCACTGATTGTTTGCTCAGTGCCCCTGTTCAGCAACTCATCCTTAAGAGAAATTTAGGTTGGGCAGTTTAACCCCCACCTTCCTCACATCTTCCCCTACCAAATGTGGTTCCAAAAATGGTAGAGTCCAGACTACCTGACCAAGGCAAAAGGCTCTGAGCACCGAGCTGTTAAATGTGTCAAACAGACTTGTAATGTCAAAGTGCCTACAGAATGAAAGTGAATCTCTCCCACCTTCAGGCTCCCATCCTCATCTTCCTTCCACTTAGAAAAAACGTGGAGTATCATTTCTCTGACTTCACATCCTAAGAAGATGATGTCAGTCAATTGATCTAGGACGGCAACAGCAGCCAGAGTTTGTATTCATCCTTACTCCTGCTCCATACCTTGCTGGGCCCTAAAGTGCTAGGAGGCCCAGCAAGAAGCAGAAGAACACAAAGTAGTTCCTGTGTCCTCCACTCAAACTTTTGAACCACAGTAACTGAATGAGGAGGCCCCTACCTGGACCCCTTTACCATTAAAACCTGTTAGGCTTTGAGCTTTGCCTTACGTTGCTTCTGGGTTTCTTTTGTTGGCATTTTTCCAAGATCACACAGCAGACAAATGGCAGAGCCGGAATTAGAACTCAGGTCTTCTGTCTCCCAAGCCCCTGCTCTTTCCACTAGGCCCCGCTGCTTCTCTTTGTGTCTGGCATTTTTTATTTTAAGCACTGAGGATCCCTCCACCTCAACTCTCGCCACAGAATTCTGCAACTCCGAAGGAACGCCCGTGTCAAGAAGGACCTGGAAAGGGAATCAAAAAGTTCTGGAGCAGATGAATGGAGGGAGGAGAAATGTCCTAGGTTCTGGGCACCTCTTCAAAATGTTGTGTATATCACTGTGTTACTCTATATGCCCAGTGTAATATCACACATGCCTCAGTGACCAGTTCCCATGAGAGCCATCAGTGGCCAACATGGGATTACTACTTTCACTTGCTCCTGTGACTATTGTTTCTCTTCATAAGAGGATGTTCCCTTTGTGTATCTATCACCCACCCTCATCAAATCTGCCCGCCCCTCTGGTCCTAATCCCAGGATAAAGAGGAGGCCATTTCCTAGGCTTCAAATCCAACATCCAAGTCTAATGCTCACTCCTGCTAATGAATTCTTTGACATCGATACGATAAATATTTTACTGTAGGTGATCGGATACAAGCACTGGGAGGAATCGTCACATAATTTTGCTCTGACTTCAGGAGGGGCTGGCAAATTCAATTTTGTGGCAGAAATCCCCTATCCATGTGGCCCCTCTCCCCGACTCCAAACCTAAATTCTTTGCAGTGCCCTGGGAAAGGATGTCAAAATGAGCAATGTATGGAATATAGCATTCTCCCCCATTTCTCATCAGCGTTGCATCATCATTCCCTTATACAAGACTTGGAAAAATCTTTCAGCCACTCAACATCCTCATTAAAAACAGTTGTCATTAAGTGTCATTTTGTATTATGCAAAAGGATAAGCAAATGACTTAATGTTGCCTTATGTTTTCTTTACAGTTGGACATGGGGAAGAACTAAGCGAGGTCTGCTTTACGACAAACCACTCTGAACCGGTCTTATTAAACTGCCAAAGAAAAGAACACGCCCTAAATGACAACTAGCTGCTGCCCTAGACAAGAATATCAGGAGGAACTAATGTGAAAAGGCCACTTGTGGACTATAATTAATCAGTCCAGGGGACGGACAGGAGGAGTGAATGGGTGTTTCTTGCACCTAAAACCACAATCAGCAGCACAGTTACAGGTGTAAACATTTAAGGGCATCTTATGAAGCAAATAGGGAGATGAATTTTTCCTGATGAATTTAGGGCACATTGGCAGACCGCATTTTCATTTCTACATAAATATGAGCACCCTTAGCTCCACATACTGTGATGGGGTCTTCTAGATGCACCATCACACGTCTCATCATACAGACACCTAACAGCAGAAACCGAGACGGTCTATTCACCCGCCAGTATATACAGATGGGTTTCCTGAAAAATAAGATTGGTTCGTTTGGGCAGATAAGGTGTCTACCAAGTCTGTTAGACTCTACTCTCCCAAGCACTTAGTGCAGTACTCTGCACAAAGTAGGTGCTCAATAAATACCATGGATTGATTGATCTTTCTGGATGCGACTTCTTTCATACATAAACGCCCAAATTTAAATACCCCTCTGATGGAAAATTCCCTCAGGAAAAACATGTAATGAAAGTAAATCATGAAATTTTCACACTTTATTTACTGATCTTTTCACTGTTATTTCCAGCTTATCTGCGGTAGATTTTAGTGTCTGTTTCCCCAACTACACTGTGAACTACTTGAAAGGCAGGGATGGAGTCTAGCAACTCTACTGCAACTCTCTCATTCACTTAATATAGTGCTCTCCATGCAGTAAAACCATTGCCTAATGGTCTGTTTTACCCCGCATTAAAAAAAAATAGGGATACAAAAGAGACTATGGTCAGCAATTACAATGTAGAATGTTTGCTCCACTAATGTTTTTAAAGGGTCCTAACAGGCTGGAAACAGAGAAAGCCCAATACATGATACCTTCCCCACTCTGTATCTCCTTCATAAAGGTGCTTTTTTTCCATATTTATTGGAATATGTTGCCTTTCCCACTAACCTGCAAACCTCTTGAAGACAGGGGATGTGGGTGCATGTCTTGCTACTTGTTGCACTCCCCCAACGATTTATTATGGTGAATAATAGTCGGTAAACTCGTAATTTAAAAAAAATGGCACATAAAACCAAATGAGTCAGATCAATAACCATGTTTAGGTTCAGAGGGCACTTTAAAAAACATAACTATGGGTGAAAAAAATATCATTTCTGTAATGGCAGATTGTGCATCACTAGTCTGCTCATGGTGTTTGAAGGGGTCAACCAGGCTCGGGAGTCAGAGGTCATGGGTTTTAATCCCGGCTCTGCCTTTTGCCAGCTGTGTGACTTTGGGCAAGTCACTTAACTTCTCTGTGCCTCAGTTACCTCATCTGTAAAATGGGGATTAAAACTGGGAGCCCCACGTGGGACAACCTGAGCACCTTAGAACAGGGCTTTACACATAGTAAGAGCTTAATGAATATCACCATTATTATTATTATATGGGCCAAGAGGAATCAGTAAAAATATATTTAGATTTCTCAGTTTTCACAAAGTGCCTGATGAGGTTCAACACCCAGATTTATAAAAATTCTGAATTACAGGAAATTTTCTGGCACTGACAGAAAACTGTCTAAAGGGAGGAGACAGAGTTCATGCATAAAACAGTCATTTTGCGGGATGGAAAAGTGTAACAGGCCCTTTTTACCTCCCCACGGGGATTAGTGCTAGGACTGGTATCGTTTAACATCTTAATGATGCAAAAGAAGAGTGCAGTAAAATCTCCAAATTCGCAGATTATACTAAGCTCTTCCAGGAATAAATTAGAGGATGACCTCATGAAATCAAATGAGTAAATTGGAAAGCAGGAGACGAGCGACGATGTGATGAGGGAAAGGTAAGGCACATAGGGAATGATGTTTTAAGACATCTCATATGTAATTCATCCATTAAATGACAGAAAGAATCTATGTTGTCCAGACAAATGATGACAACTCAGGCAAATATAAACCCCTAGGTTGTTGTCAAATTCACACAAGACATGGTTTAATCCAGAAGGCATCTGAACATGCTTAGCACTTCATCATCATCAATGGTACGCATTGAGGGCTTACTATGTGCAAAGCAATGAACTAAGATTTGGAAAAGTATACTACAACAGAGCTGACAGATACATTCCCTGCCCACAACAAGCTTACAATCCACAGCACTCAATTCCCCTATCAGTTTTCCCCCAGAAACTATGCAAGCCAAAAACAATCAATGGTGAGTGCTAACTGTGTGCAGGCTGCTGAACTAAGTACTTGGACGAGCACAATGCAACAGAATCAACATTTTACCACGGGTTTGGATAACTTTAGGAACAAGTGATTGGTATTAGGCTACAATTTGGAGTAGAAATATTTGAAGAAACATCCTGTGGCTAGAAATCATTATGCTGGTGCTCTGAGCTTCCTATCACCACTGTCAGTAGCAGAATATCAGGCTGCATCTGATCCAGTAATGCATTTATGTTCCTTGGTTTACATATTTTTCACACTCAATGCTGTCAGAACTACCAATAAAGGGCTCTCCTCTGAATATCCAGCAAGTGAATGTTTCTGATTTGACAATGAAATCCTATTTAATCAGTGGTATTTATTGCATGCTTACAGTGTGCAGAGCTCTGTACTAACTATGCCTGGGAGAGTACAATACTGACTTGGCAGACAATTCCTATTCTCAAAGAAGTTACAGTCTTGATTTAAGTCAATGAAAGTTTCAGTCGCTAAAAAACTTTCAGGTAGCCTAGCTCCACACATTACCATTTTAGAGTGTATTAACATAAGCATCATGGCAAAGTGGATAGAGTCTGGGCCTGCTAATCTCAAATCTGCCACTCGTCTGTTATGTGACCCTGGCCAAGTCACTTCCCTTCTCTGTGCCTCAGATTCCTCATCTGTAAAACAGGGATTCAGACTGAGCCCCATATGGGACAGGGCCTGTGCCCAACCTGATTAACTTGTATCTACTCCAGAGCTTACAACAGTGCTTGACACACAGTAAATGTTTTACGAAGTACCATAATGGTTCTTATGTTTTCTTTGAAACATACCTTACCCAGAAACAGCAGTTGGGGCACTTTTCTAGCTAGTCCTCACCAAATAGTCCCAAAAAATATTCCCAAAAATATTCCCAATTTGCAGTTTCAAATTCAGCTTGGGCTTTCAAACCTGGAGGTATTATTGTTTTGTCTTTGTTTTTTTGTTAATCGCTTTCTATGTGCCAGGCACTGTACTAAGCACTGGGGTAGATAGAAGCTTATCAGGTAGGACAAAGTCCCTGTTCCACATGGGGTTCACAACCTTAATCTCCATTTTCAGGTAACAGGTACAGAGAAGTGAAGTGACTTGCCCAAGGTCACACAGAAGATAAGTGGAGGAGCTGGGATTAGAACCCATGTCCCAGGCCCACATTCTATCCACTAAGCCACGCTGCTTCTCTTTTGGTTTGTTTCTAAATTAGCTACAGTATTAGCTGGACAACTCACTCACTCCTCTATCCCTTCGATCTCATACGACTAACCCGCAGCCCTGAATCACTTGCAGAGTCCGCCTCCTTTGCTCTTGTGCTCGAGCCGCAGAGAGCTGCTGGTGAAAATCTAAATAATCAGGCCGACTTTGTCCACTTCAAGTTTATCCTTGCATGCTTTAACTCTGCCTGGCAAAACTATTTCTCCACCCTCACTGATACCCATGCCCACTACCCTCGCCAGTTTTTCCAGACACTTAACTCCCTCATCAGGCCCCCTCCTCCCATCTCCCCCAACCCCTGCCCTCACTGACCTGGCCACATACTTTATTAAAGAACACTAACACCATCAGGTATGAGCTCCCTAAGATTGTCCCTGCCCCACTCAGTCCCTTCCCCTTTCGGCCCCCTCTTCAACTCTCCCATCCTTCCCATCAGTATCTCTAAAGGAGATATCCTGCCTTCTCTCAAAAGCCACCCCCACCTGTGTATCCAATCTCATTTCTTCACACCTTATCAAAACTCTCACCCCATCCCTTCCCCCCTCCCTAACAGCCATCTTCAACAGTTCGCTCTCCAATGGCTTCTTCGCCACTGCTTTCAAACATGCCCATGTTTCCCCTCTACTAAAAAAACCCCTCCCTTGACGCCATGGCTTTCTCCAGTTAATGCCTCGACTCCCTCCTACCATTTCTCTATAAACTCCTTGGGCGAGACATCTACACGCACTGTCTCAGACAGATTCTTCTTCAATTTTCTCCTTGATCCCCTCCGATCCAGTTTCCGTTCCCATCACTCCAGAGAAACAGCCCTCTAATAGATCACCAATGACCTCCTTCTTGCCAAATCCAACAGCCTCTACTCCATCCTAATCCTCTCATTCTGCCTTCGACACTATGGACCACCCCCTTCTCCTGGAAACGTTATCCAATCTTGGGTTCACTGACTCTCTGTCCTCTCCTGGTTCTCCTCTTCCCTCTTTGGCCATTCATTCTCATTCTCCTTCGTGGCTCTTCCTTTGCCTCCCACTCCCCTAACTGTGGAGGTCCCTCAAGGTTCAGTTCTGAGTCCCCTTCTATTCTCCATCTATACCCACTCCCTTGCAGAACTCATTCACTCTCATGGCTTCAACTGTCATCTCTATGCGGATGATACCCAAATCTACATCTCCAGCCCTATTCTCTCTCCCCCTCTCCAGTCTCACATCTCCTCCTGCTTTCAAGACATCTCTACTTGGATGTCCTCTCACTTCAAACTTAACATGTCCAAAACAGAGCTCCTTATCTTCCCATCCAAGCCCTGTCCTCCTCCGGACTTTCCCATCACTGTAGACAGCACCACCATTCTTCCTGTCTCACAAGCCCATCATTATCCTTGACTCCTTTGTTATTCAATACACATAATCAATCCATCACTAAATCCTGTCAATCTCACCTTCACAACATCGCTAAAATTCTCTCTTTCCTCTCCATCAAAACTACCATATTAATACAATCACTCCTCAAATCCTGTCTGGATTACTGCATCAGCCTCCTTGCTGACCTCCCAGCCTTCTGTCTCTCCACTCCAGTTCATACTTAACTGTGCTGCTCAGATCATTTTTCTACAAAAATGTTCAGGGCATGTTGCCCCCACTCCTCAAAAAAACTCCTGTGGTTGCCCATCCACCTCTGCATCAAACTAAAATTCCTCACCATTGGCTTTAAAGCACTCCATCATTTTGTCCCCCTACCTCACCTCACTTCTCTCCTTCTACAACCCATCCCACATACTTCACTCCTCTAGTGCTAACCTTCTCATTGTGCCTCAATCTCACCTATCTCGCTGCCGACCCCTAGCCAAACATCCTGCCTCTGGCCTGGAACCCCCTCCCTCCTCAAATCCGACAATTTCTCTCTCCCACTTCATCTCCTCTAAGAGGCCTTCCAAGACTAAGCCCCTCCTTTCCTCATCTCCCACTCTCATCTGTGTCAACCACAACTTGCACCCAGCCCCAGAGCACTAATGCACGTATCTGCAATTTTATTGATTTGTATTCATGTTTGCCTCCCCGCCTCTAGACTGTAGCCTCGTTGAGGGCAGGGAATGTGTCTGTTATATTGTTACATTGTATTCTCCCAGGCTCTTAGTACAGTGCTCTGCACCCAGTAAGTGCTCAAATACGATTGACTGAATGAATGAATAAATCACAGGCAGCCTACACGGCTAAAATTTTAAGAGACGGATATTCTACTCTGTGCTCCAAGAAAACCTTTACTGCACTGAGACACAACATGTATGCTCCTCCTCAAGACCACAAACTCATTTTCACCTACATTTTCATCAACTGCAAATAAGCGGAAGGGTAAAAAAAAAAGGCCTTCATTTTAATCAGAAGAGTTTGCTCTGTTTCCTAAGCAGTTATCTTTCTAAAAAGCTAGAGCACTAAACAAATCTTGGTGTTAAATCAAATGAATTAAGCAAAAGTAAAGGGGTCTAGATTCTATTTTGAGCTTCATTGCTGGCATGCGCCCATGAGGGCTGGAGGGTTCCATCAACACCTGCATGCAAAAGTCATTTGATCTCAATCAAAAAGTTACAAGAATCTCTAAATCCAAACTCCAGCTGCACCACATACACCTGGAGCTTAAAAAATTACTTTTTGTGGAAGGAGTGATAAAGCTAAAATTTCTATATTGCACATTTACTTCCTTACTGCAGACAGATAAAGAGGGGGAATGAAACAATACTTCGACCTGCCCTATCCAAGTCAAATTTATAGCCAACAATTTCTGTCAAAGAAATTAAAGGAGAGAGTTTGCTGCTATTATTATTAGTGGCCATGATCCAAAAATATTTTTGATTTAAAAAAAAACTCAAATACAATTCTCTAGCTTTCTTTGCCCATGAAGTCTTGACTGCATATTTTTTTTAAAAAAACAAAAACCACTCTGCTCTGGGGAAGCAACAAAGTCTAGTGGATAGAGCATGGGCTTGGGATTCAGAGGACCTATGTCCTAATCCCTACTTCACCCCTTACCTGCTGTGTGACCTAAGGCAAGTAACTTTACTTTTCTGTGCTTCACTTCCTTCATTTGCAAAATGAGGCCTCAATATCAATTCATTCATTCATTCAATTGTATTCATTGAGCACTTACTGTGTGCACAGCACTGTACTAAGCACTTGGAAAGTACAATTCAGCAACAAAGAGACACAATCCCTGCCCACTATGGGCTCACAGTCTAGAATGGGGAAGACAAACATCAAAATGAGTCAATAGTATCAATATAAATAGAATTATAGATATATACATCAGAACAAGCAAACAGGCATTAACATAGAATTACAGATATGTACATAGATATACACAAGTGCTGTGGGGAGGGGAAGAGGGTACAGCAAAGGGAGCGAATCCAGGAGATTGAGGGGGAGAAGGGGAGCTGAGGAACAGGGGGGCTTAGTCTGGGAAGGCCTCCTCAGGAGGTGAGCCTTCAGTAGGGCTTTAAAGGGGTTGGGGAGTGTGATTGGCAGATTTGAGGAGGGAGGGCATTCCAGGCTAGGGGTAGGACGTGAGCCACAGAGGACCGGCCTCCAGCACATCTCCACCTGGATGTCTGCCCGCCACCTAAAACTCAACATGTCTAAAACTGAGCTCCTTATCTTCCCTCCCAAACCCTGTCCTCTCCCTGACTTCCCCGTCACTGTGGATGGCACGACCATCCTTCCTGTCTCACAGGCCTGCAACCTCGGTGTCATCCTTGACTCAGCTCTCACTCACCCCACACAACCAATCCATCACCAACGCCTGCCAGTCTCACCCTCACAATATCACCAAGATCCGCTCCTTCCTCTCCATCCAAACCGCTATCGTGGTGGTACAAGTTCTCATAATATCCCGACTGGATTATTGTGCCAGCCTCCTCTCTGATCTCCCTTCCTCCTGTCTCTCCCCACTCCAGTCTATTCTTCATTCCCCTGCCCGGATCATCTTCCCACAGAAACGCTCTGGGCATGTCACTCCTCTCCTCAAAAACCTGCAGTGATTGCCTATCAACCTTCGCACGAAACAGAAACTCCTCACTCTTGGCTACAAAGCTCTCCATCAGCTGGTCCCCTCCTACCTCACCTCCCTTGTCTCCTCCTACAGCTTACCCCGTACAATCCGCTCCTCTGCCACTCATCTCCTCACAGTCTCCTATTCGCACCTGTCCCGCCTGTCGACCCCTGGCCCATGTCCTACCGCTGTCCTGGAATGCCCTCCCTCCTCACCTCCGCCAAACTCTCTTCCCCTCTTCAAAGCCCTACTGAGAGCTCACCTCCTCCAGGAGGCCTTCCCAGACTGAGCCTTCCCTTTCCCTCTGCTCGTCCTTCCCTCCCCTTCCCCCCAACAACCCTCTGCTCTTCCCCCTTCCCCTCCCCTCAGCACTGTGATTATTTGTATATATTTTTATTACCTTATTTATTTTGTTAATGAGGTGTCTATCTCCTTGATTCTATTTATCTTGATGATGTCTTGTTTTGTTCTGTTTTGCTTTGCTTTCTGTCTCCCCCTTTTAGACTGTGAGCCTGTTATTGGGCAGGGATTGTCTCTATCTGTTGCCAAACTGTATATTCCAAGCACATAGTACAGTGCTCTGCACATAGTAAGCACTCAATAAATACTATTGAATGAATGAATGAGTCACAGTGAGGAGGTTAGCCACAGAAGAGCAGAGTGTGCAGACTGGGATGTAGGAGAGAAGAGAAGTGAGGTCGGGGGGGGGGGGGGAAGCGCAAAGTGATGGAGAGTTTTTGCTTGATACGGAGGTTGATAGGCAACCACTGGAGATTTTGAAGAGGGGGGTGACATTCATTCAATAGTATTTATTGAGCACTTACTATGTGCAGAGCACTGTATTAAGCGCTTGGAATGTACAAATCGGTAACAGATAGAGACAGTCCTGCCCTTTGATGGGCTTACAGTCTAATCATGCCCAGAATGTTTCTGTAGAAAGATAATCCAGGCAGCAGAGTGAAGTATAGACTGAAGTGGGGAAAGGCAGGAGAGTGGGAAAACAGAAAAAGTGCTAATGCAGTAATCCAGTCGGGATAGGACGAGTGATTGTACTAACGTGGTAGCGGTTTGGAGAGGAAAGGGAGGATCTTGGTGATGTTGTGAAGGTTCTCCCCGCTACGTAGACTGTGAGCGCCACATGTAACCTGATTATGCTGTATCTACCCTATGGCTTTGTACAGTGCTTGGCCCTTGGTAACTGCTTCACGACCACAATTATTATTATTATTGTACGACAACTAAATCCTATTCCCCCAAATTTTGTTTGTGGATATTCATTTATTCAATCGTATTTATTGAGCGCTTATTATGTGCAGAACACTGTACTAAGCCCTTGGAATGTACAATTCGGCAACAGACAGAGACAGTCCCTGCCCAACAACGGGCTCACAGTCTAAACCTCTTCAAATCCCTACTTAAAGCTCACCTCCTCCAAGAGGCCTTCCCAGGCTGAGCTCCCCCCTTTTTTCCCTCTGCTCCCTCTATCCTCCCCTTCACTTCTCCGTAGCTAAACCCTCTTCTCCCCCCTTTCCCTCCCCTCTTCCCCCTCTCCCGTCCCACCCCCTCAGCACTGTACTTGTCCACTCAACTGTATATATCTTCATCACCTTATTTATTTTGTTTGATGAGATGTACATCACCCTGATTCTATTTATTTGCCACTGTTTTCATAAGATGTTCTTCCCCTTGACTCTCTTTATTGCCATTGTTCTTGTCTGCCTGTTTCCCCCGATTAGACTGTAAGCCTCTCAAAGGGCAAGGACTGTCTCTATCTATTGCCGATTTGTACATTCCAAGCGCTTAATACGGTGCTCTGCACATAGTAAGCGCTCAATAAACACTATTGAATGAATGAATAAATGACGGGTTCACAGTCGTTGGTATATGCGTTGGTACATACACGCATATATATATTAGTGTATCTTAAAAGAGAGAGACAGATACAGACAGAATAAAGTAGAACTGGCCTCTATCTGGATCACTGCCATACTCTCTGGTTCAGAGCCATCTTCCGGGTGTCAAATGGCTGGGAGGCTGATCCATGGGTGGGGTAAGAGGGAGAGGAGAGAAGAAGGAAAAGCAGAAGGGAGAGAGGAGGGCAGGCGCCACAGACCCTGTAGCCATCTGCACAGAGAGGAAAAGCAGAGCTAGCAGGCCCTGGGGAGAGAGTCCTGCATTCATTCATTCATTCAATAGTATTTATCAAGCGCTTACTATGTGCAGAGCACTGTACTAAGCGTTTGGAATGTACAATTCAGCAACAGATAGAGACAATCCCTGCCCAGTGGTGGGCTCCGTCTAATCGGGGGAGACAGACGGACAAAAACAAGACAACATAATCACGATAAAAAGAATCAAGGGGATGGACACCTCATTTACAAAATAAATAGGGTAATAAAAATATATACAAATGAGCACAGTGCTGAGGGGAGAGGAAGGGAGAGGGGGAGGAGCAGAGGAAAAGGAGGCTTAGCTGAGGGGAGGTGAAGGGGGGAAGGGGGAAGGAGCAGAGGGCGGAGAGGCAGCAGAGGGAGCAGAGGGAAAAGGGGAAGCTCAGTCTAGAAAGGCTTCTTGGAGGAGGTGAGCTCTCAGTGGAGGGAGCCCTGCAGGCAGAGCAGAGGCTGCTGAAGCGTGGCTAAGAGAAGCAGTGTGGCTTAGTAGAAAGAGCACAGGCTTGGGAGTCAGAGATCAGAGGTCGTGGGTTCTAATCCCGGCTCTGCCACTTATCAGCTGTGTGACCTTGGGCAGGTCACTTAACCTCTCTATGACTCAGTTACCTCATCTGTAAAATGGAGAGGAAGACTGTGAGCCCCACGTGGGACAACCTGATTACGCTGTATCTACCCCAGCGATTAGAACAGTGTTTGGCACATAATGAGTGCTTAACAAATACCAACATTATTATTACCAGTGGGACGGGGGGAAAAGAGGAGTTATGGACACCTGGATGCAGAATGGATGTTTCTGGTGGTTTTTAATGAAAGGTTCTTCTTATATTCCATTTCATTTGTGCCCGTCCCTTCTTACTGGATTTCAGTTGAACAGTTACCATGCCAAGCGCTGGAAAAAATTAAGTGGAAAGACACCTTGGAAAAGACTAAGTACAGATTACCTAACAAAGAAGGCTCTAGTAGCTAACGTGAACATAAACAAGTATTTAAAAACTAACATGGCCTCTCTTTTGCCTTTCAAATCCCAGTGAAAGTTTTCCATTAAGCTCCCCAATAGGATCCCAAGCCTTGTCTTTCCTACTTTGTAAACAGATAATAATAATATTCATTCAACGATATTTATTGAGTGCTTACTATGTGCAGAGCACTGTACTAAGCTCTTGGAATGTACAATTCGGCAACAGATAGAGACAATACCTGCCCAATCAAGGTATGCTAAGCGCTTATGTGCTAAGCACTAGGGTAAATACAAGATAAGCATATCAGTCCCTGTCCCACCTGAGGCTCATAGTCTAAGAAAAGGGGAGAATCAAACAATTATATTTACTGAGTGCTTACTATGTACAGAGAACTGTATTAAGCACTTGGGAAGGTAGAGTACAAGAGAATTAGCTGACATGTTCCCTGAGAAAAGGTATTTAATCCTCATCCAAAAGATGAGAAGCAGCATGGCCTATTGGAAAGAGTACAGGTCCGGCGGTCAGAGGACCTGGGTTCTAATCCTGACTCTGCCAAATCGCTTGCTGTGGGACCTTCGGCAAGTCACTAAAGTTCTCAGTGCCTCCGTTCTCCCTCTCCCTCCTACTTCTCCCTCCATGCTGCTGGAGAAGCAGCATGGCATAGTGGAAAGTGCACAGGCCTGGGAGTCAGAGGTTGTGGTTTCTAATTCCAGCTCTGCCACGACTGCTCTGTAACCTTGGGAAAGTCACTTGACTTCTCTGTGCCTCAGTTACCTCATCTGTGAAGTGGGGATTAAGACTGTGACTACCATGTGAGACCAGGGATTGTGTCCAACCTGATTACAACTACCCCAGAACCTAGAAAAATGCTTGGCACATGGTAAGCACTTAAATACCACAATTAATATTATTTTTACTTAGACTGTGAGCCCTATGTGGAACAGGGACAGTGCCCAAACTAATTCATTTGTACCTACCGCAGCTCTTACAACAGTGTTTGTCACTTAGCGAGCGCTTAACCAATACCATTGAAAAAAAAAAACCTTGAGGCACAGAAGAAATGACTTACCCAAGGTCTCACAGCTGGCAAGAGGCTCAGCTACAGTTAAGGCCTAGGTCTCCTGTGCTTGGTGCTCTTTCCAAAAAACACCATGCTGCTTCTCGATTAAGCAGTAAACAGCAGAAGGGTCTTGACATTCTGGTGAGGAAATCTATCCCTCGACTAGAGGATCCTGCTGGGCCTATCGTCAAGGCCACCTAAAAGAGACCAGTTGGCTCTCACACTGGGACATCTATAAAAACCCGGATAGGAAACTTGTGAGGAGTACACATGTCTAAACTCAATCAATGGAATATATTGAGCACTTAATTTTTGATTGTATTTGATAAGTGCTTCCAGCATGTAGATACAAGTTAATTGGGCTGAAATCAGTCCCTGTCCCACATGGGGCTCACATTCTAAATAGGAGGGAGAATAGGTACTGAATTCCTCTTTTACAGTTGAGGAGACTGAGGCACAGAGAAATTTTGTTATTTTCCTTGGTATTTGTTAAGCACTTTGTGGCAGGCACTGTACTAA
This sequence comes from Ornithorhynchus anatinus, assembly GCF_004115215.2. Taxonomy (NCBI): domain Eukaryota; kingdom Metazoa; phylum Chordata; class Mammalia; order Monotremata; family Ornithorhynchidae; genus Ornithorhynchus; species Ornithorhynchus anatinus. The sequence continues at coordinate 94,272,522 of NC_041729.1, read as the reverse complement.
CACTGGCATAAATACAAGCTAGTCAGGTTGGACACAGTCTATGCCCCATACGGGGCTCACAGTTTTAATCCCCTTTTTACAGATAAGTAACTGAGACCCAGAGAAGTCACTCACCCAAAGTCACACTGCAGGCAAGTGGCGGAGCCAATATTAGAACCCAGGTCCTCTGGCACCCGGTCCCGGCATGACCTAACGGATAGAAGATGGGCCTGGGAGCCAGAAGGACCTGGGTTCTCATCCCAGCTCTGCCACTGTCACTTAATTTCTCTGTGCTTCAATTACCTCATCTCTAAAATGAGGATTAGGACTGCGAGCCTTAATCCCCAGTAGGCACTAGGCATTTGGAAGAATACGATTCACTAGAGGGGAAAGAAAATCCCTAGTCTAAAGGACCTTATAGTCTTCATAAGAATTGAAACACTAATTTTTCTTTTTTAATGGTATTAAGTGCTTTCCATGTGCCAGGCACTGTACTATGCACTGGGGGGTAGATACAAGCTAATCAGGTTGGACACAGTTCCTGTCTCACACAGGGCTCACAGTCTTAATCCCCATTTTACAGATAAGGTAACAGGCTCATCCATTCATTCAATCATACCTACTGAGGGCTTACCGTGTGCACAGCACTGTACTAAGGGCTTGGGAGAGTACAATACAACAATAAATGGACACATTTCCTGCCCATAATGGGCTGACAGTCTAGAGGGAAATGAAGTGACTTGCTCTTCTTTCTGCATAGAGATTCTACACCTTCGCAAGTTCAGTGTTTCCCTACTCAATAGTGACAAAATCCAGCAACAAAAAGAGGAAAAACTACCAAACACTGAGCAATGGCTTCTCTTGCAGAAAAAAAAAAAAAAAGATTTCAAAGCCGCAACCCATTTCTAGCCTTCAGTTCTGGAAGACGACATGTGTTCTGCTGTAGGTGGGGTAGTCAACTCACATGGCCTTACACCGGACCATTTTGAGTCTTGGTTTTCCCTGGGGTGGTGAACGGGGACTCTCACAGATGGGACGTTAGAGGTACAGATGCAGAGAAATGTGAAGGAGCCTCCTCCTCAGTAGGGCCCAGAATGACACATTTCCGGCTCTGGTGGAAACTTGGATGGACAGGCCCAGGATGGGCCCACCCTGTGGCAATAGTGACCACACTAGCTGTGGCCAGCAGTAGAGAATGGTCACAGAGCAGGCTGAGGGTGTTGCTTCTTCTCCCCCTCCACTTCTTTCTCTTCTCCACTTACCCCTTTTACCCTTCTGCTCCAGCCTCTCCCCTATTTGCTCTCTTTCTTTCCCCCTCTGACCCCCTTTTCTGACCTCAGTCATCTAGTCACCTTTTGGTGACAATTTGGTGCCAGAGGCTGGCAAAAAAAAAAAAAAGCCACTGCATGGGTAGCAACAGCCTACAGAAAAGCTGCTGAATTTCTGGGTGATTGGGGATGGAAAAAGAAAGTCAGCGAGGAATAATTTACATGCTGCCGCTGATCCTCAAAAGCTCTTGAAATGAGTAAAATGTAAAAGATATTTAGCTAAAAATACATTCTCACTAAATCTAAAATTAAACAAATATTATCTTGGCCTTAAGGTGAGGTTAACTATATGGCCCTGAGCCAAGGGACTGCTGAGTCACATGAGAATTCTTCTTTCACCGAAAGCTGGAATGGCCATTATTGTCTGCAGGGACCTCCAGAATTCTTGTTAACCCACAGGCAAGACTGATGCAGACTCTTCTAACTTGCTGACAAAAAAAGACTACACAACAGAGCACTCTTAGAAACCCTCTCGACTGTAAACTCGTTGTGGGCAGGGAACCTATCTGCCAACTTTGTTACAGTATGCTCTCCCAAGCGCTTAGGACAGTGCTCTGAGCACAGTAAGTGCTCAACAAATACAACGGATTGATTGAGTGCTATCTGCTCACGCTTTTTCAGCTTTCTCTCCAAAGAGTAGGAATATGCAGTCGGAACCCACGTAGCTGTCTCTGCCCCCGCTCTTTCCCTTCAGTTCTCCTTCTTATCCCTTCCCCCTCCTCTTTCCTCAGCCAGCTCTGCTGCTTTTCTCTCTTCCTGGCCAGCCTGTCCATCCCAGCCCCTTCCTATTCCACTTCCCCATGACTCCTCCTCCTCCCTTCCTCACCCTCAGGCCCCTGTTCCAGCTGTCCCAGCAGTGACCCAGCTGGGAGCCAAGCGGAGTGATCAGAAGGCAAGATCTTCTGGAAAAAGATTTCCCTTTTCTTCATTGCTTCTAGTCAGTAATAGCCCACCTCTTCCCCAGCCCTCCATTCTCTCCTCTCTGTCACTTAAAGGGAAGAAAGAAAAATGTCTATTCATTTCTCTTCAGAAAAAAAAAAAACCACATAAAATTGTCTAGTCTTCATTTGTCTTCCCAAACTATATTTGGCACCCATTCCCAGGCTGCTCGCTAGTCTCCCACCCTTCCTGGCTACAAGAGAAGCAGTGTGGCTCAGTGAAAAGAGCCCAGGCTTGGGAGTCATGGGTTCTAATCCTGGATCCGCTGTTTGTCAGCTGTGTGACCTTGGGTAAGTCACTTGACTTCTCTGTGCCTCAATTACCTCATTTGTAATAAGGGGATGAAGGCTGTGAGCCCTACGTGGGACAAACTGATTACCTGGTATCTCTCCCAGCGCTTAGAACAGTGCTTGGCACATAGTAAGCGCTTAACAAATACCAACATTATTATTATTATTATTTCAAGCTGGTCCTACAGAGATAACCAAAGGGCCAGCAAGTCACATTCTGGGTAATACTTCCTAGGCCTCACTGGATCCAGATGATGGAGTTGTGATAAAATGGTAGTTACGATAAGCAACTGTCACTTGACAACAGTTCACTTAGACATTCACCAAGAAATGACAGTCCAGTCAATAATAATAATTACAGCATTTAAGCACTAATTGCCAAGCACAGTCGACAAGCCTGAAGCACAGGTACTGACTTTTCCTATCATGAGCAGGGGCAAAAAGGGGGCAAAGATTTTGGGGGAAAATGGGGGTTAAGACGGGGCAGGCTTCAGAGAGCTAGCAGGCCTGAAAGCCACCATTTTGAGGTCTTTTCAGACCGAACCGGCAACTCGGGTCTTGTCAGTGGCCTGAGTTGTGCAAGGTTTTGTTCCAGCTCAAAGAGCTTTGGGGGAAGACTGTCCCCATGGAGTTGGGTACCCTGAGATGGTGTTCCAAACCTTCTCTATGAAAAAGCCAGAGATCTGAAAACAGGCACCACGCACAGCATTCCAACCCATAATTGTGTTCTGCAGAAATGCAAACCAACCAAATCCTAAAACCAAGCATACCTTTTAGGAGACTCACAGAGTGTGGCATTAAAATGACATTAAACACCAACCAAACAAAATGGTCTATGAGTGAAGGAAAATAGCAGAGGGAGGAGATGTGTGTGGTCATTTGACCTCAGTTGACTTTTTTTTAATATAGAGAATTCATTAAGTGCTCTTTATGTGCCAGGCACTGTTCTAAGCACTGGGGTAGGTACACATTAATCAGGTTGGACACAGTCCATGTCCCATATGTGGTTCATAGTCTTAATCCCCATTTTACAGATGAGGTAACTGAGGCACAGAGAAGTGACAGGACTTGCCCAAGGTCACACAGCAGACAAGTAGCAGAGCCAGGACTAGAATCCAGGTCCCTCTGACTCCCAGGCCAAGAGAATACTGCTCCTCCAGCAGAAGGTCAGCAAACGGTAAAGCAATGTTAGTGATTATATATATGCTGCCTTTGTTGTCCTCTTTAGGCAACAATACCCTTCCTGATTGTTCTCAAGATATCCGGGTGGCCCTGCCAGAACTGAATAGGATCTGAAGTCTCAGATCCTCAGTCTCAGTTGGTGGAGAGCAGAAGCTCCTCACCATCCATCTGCCGCCCTGCCTTGTCACCTCCTAATGATGAGAAAAGTTAGCCAACAGAAAAAGAGTGACCAAAGAGATCAAACAGTGGCATTCACTGGGCTCTTTCTGGGTGCAGAGCACCGTACTAAGAGCTTGGGAGAGTACAATACAACATAGCCGGTAGACACGTTCCCTACCCAAAAAGAGCTTACGGACTAGAGGGAACGAGAGTTCAGGTCAACAAAAATTCCCATTAAAATGGGGAGATTAAGGGCTTGTCAAAATGCTTTTCCTTGAAGGGAGAGAGAGGAGTTCTCCAGGTGCAGAACCCTTTGCCTAGCCGTGCTCTAAATATTTACATATCAGCATGCTTCCAAAACTACAGTACTTGTGGTTTTCTTGGTGAACAACATCAGAAGCAAGTAGGGTGACTGCAAAACCCGAACTCATAATACTCATTCAGGTGTCTTACAATCAAAACGGACAAAAAAAACCCCAATGGCATCAACTGAGCACTTATCGAGTTACCAAGCGCCTGGGAGAGTACAGCACAGAACTGATAGACACATGCCCTGCCCACAAGTTGATACTCCAGGGGGGAGACAAACATTGGTATAAATTATTTTTAATATACAATTTATAGATAGGCACATAAGCACTGTGGGGCTGAGGGTGGGGCAAATTCCAAATGCCCAAAGGTCAGAGATAGAGAAGAAGCGTGGCTCAGTGGAAAGAGCACGGGCTTTGGAGTCAAGGCTCATGAGTTCGAATCCCAGCTCTGCCACTTGTCGGCTGTGTGACTGTGGGCAAGTCACTTAACTTCTCTGTGCCTCAGTTCCCTCATCTGTAAAATGGGGATTAAGACTGTGACCCCCACGTGGGACCACCTGATTCCCTTATGTCTACCCCAGCGCTTAGAACAGTGCTCGGCACATAGTAAGCGCTTAACAAATACCAACATTATTATTATTATTATTATTAGAGATCCAAGCGCATAGATGACACAGAAGGAGAAGCAAGTCAGGGAAACGAGGTCTCAGTCTTGAGAAGCTGCCAACAGCCCACTCCATACCATTTGGCTTTCCAAAAATGTACAGTTCATTTTTCAATGATACAAGGAAAGTCCAATGTAAACTGTCCCCTCCTGACAGTGTAGGAGAAGAGAGCGGAGGCCTTGGAGAGCATTCCAGAGAGAGCAATGACGACTACTCCAGATCTCCCCTCCCCGCGGGCCTGAGACTTCCCTACTTCAGAGGTGACCTCTCTCCCACCCACCCCTCCAACTCACCCCAAGAGGTCTAGAGGAAAGCTCAGGTTTTAGCTTGGGGAGCCCCAGGTGGCTGAGGGAAACTTGATGCTCCAGACCACATTTGTATCCAGGAACATTTTTGCAGGTCTGAGTGAGAAGCTGAGTGCTTAGTACAGTGCTCTGCACGTAGTAAGCGCTCAATAAATACTACTGAATGAATGAATGCTGGAGAAGACCAAGGGGAATGTTTATGTTCTTGAAACAAGTGCTTAGTACAGTCCACAGTAAGCACTCAAATACCACTGATTGAATTCCCAGGATATGGCCTAAAGCCAAGCTATTTACCAGACTCGCTAATGGGGTACTCTTTCTTTAAACCTGAACTAGAGTGATAAGGTTATTTGTTGAGTAGAGTAGCTAACAAAAATATTTATTGCTGTTTTTACATTTGTAAAGAGAACTCCCGCAGAGAGGACCATTTCAAATCTAGAAAACAAACAGGCCTGCTGAAAATAAGTTTCCAAGTAGGGAAAAAAAAAAAACCGCAAAGCATAACTTGTTTCCAAATACAATCAGTTTCCAAAAACAAAACATAACTTGTTATCTGAATGTAAACAAATAACATGGTTCTTAGCATAGCTAAATGTTTTTAAGAGCCACTAACTACTCTGTGAATGACTGTGAGCATCTATTTTTACCTCCTTTTGAAGAGACAGAAATTCAAATCGAAGATCCACATCCCTAATTTAAAACAGATATTTTAAGGGGGGGGTGGGGTAGGTTGGGTGGGAGGGAGAGAGTTTGCTCCTGTTTTCTACAGGGTGGGGACAGAAGCCAAAGTAAACCCTTAAAAATATAGCGTTCTGCTATATAAAATACAAGCCTACATTCCTCAAGCTCAGGGTGCAGATTCTTCCGAGCCCACTAGAAAGAATGTCACGGATCCCCACTTTATAGTTTTCAAGCCACGGTAATGTGATAGCCGTGCTTTAGAATGAAACCTGGTGTTAAATTGAACTCTACAATATTACTAATTACAGAGCAATTTTACCAATAAATATTTTGGTTAAAGACTGCTTTGTCATCTGTGAGTAATTTTAGTTAAAGGCAAGCAGTTTAGTGGTACACGTAGACTGGTTCTGGGTTTTTCTTAAAAAAAAACACACAAAACTATTTTTACATGCTGGTAACCCAGAAGAAGGCTTACTGAATTCGTTTCTTTAGAACTGGTCATTTGGAAGCAGTAAACCACAAGAACGTTAAGATGCAAAAGACTTACCACTCTTCAAAGGTAAATCTGATCAAAGTTAACCTGGAAACCAGATTACAGTACCTTATCATATTAGGGTTAGGCAACAGTAAAACCTGATGTCATAATCTTATGGATATGCCCTGCATACATATATAAGCAGATCTCATGAAGGGAAATGAAGGATAATTTTCTTGTTTAGAATACAGAGTGGAGAAGAAGGCTTGTCCTTTCAATGTTCCCTTTCTTGGGAATTAAATTTCACACTTAATTTTTAAGTGTATATTCAATTACCTACTTGAATACATTTCAAACTCTTGATTCCAGTTCAGTATTTAAAAGTTTTCATATTCCTTGTAAAAAAAAAAAAAAGCTCGACTTATTTTTATATCAATCCGCTCCATTTATCGCTTTAAATGATGAGCCTTCCAAATTAGCCCCTGGTCAACACCCCCTAAACCTCCCCCACTTCCCCCCTCCCCCCTCAATTCCCACCCTGCCTCAAGCAGCTTTCTAGGTTGGTTACCCACCAATCATGGTACGGCTTTATCCCCATTGAAAGTCTCTGCACACAGCGCTCTAACTCCCAAGGCTGGAGGTAAAAATTAAAAGAGCTGTTATGTCTAGGGCCTTCCTAAAAAAAAAAAAGGGGGGGGTGTTTAAAGAAACGGTCCTCCCCGTTACTCCAAATGAGCAGCCTGTTGTCTCTGCAACCCTTCTGCATACAAGACCACTACTGACTTCAATGGGAACTCTGCCCAAGAAGCAACTGGAAGACTAGGCAGGATTAAATTAGCCCTAAATCCACTCCATTGTTCCCAGGAACTACAACAGCAAGGACAGTTCTCTCAAAGACTCAAAAAGCCTGGTTGAGGGTGGATACCTAAAAGGTTTGCGACAGCTCTCAGGCCGAGATGTAGAATTAGGGCAGAGGCAAGGGGCCAGGCACTGCTATTAAATTGTGGGTATCATACCTGCCATCTGGTCTGGGGGTGGGGGGGGTCACACTCTTAAACCCTACCACAATTCAGAACTGGACTACACCAGAGCCTCCACAGTAGCAGAGACGGCAGTCAAAAACTCTCGACGGGCTGAACGCACTATTTGCCGTCCCACTGCCATCTTCCCTAACCCAGACAGCAATGATACATGGTGTGACTTTTAAATTCACTCCCAAAGGCTCGTGTCAAGTTCTTATTCCTTCTTTCCACCATGCTTTCACACATAAAGCAGTAGCCTTGAAATAAAGAGCAAGACATGAAAATAAACAATAATAATAGTGACAGTATTTGTTAAGCGCTTACTGGGTGTACACGCTGTTCTAAGCGCTGGGGTAGGTACAAATTAGGTCGGACCCGATCCCTGTCCCGCAAGGGGCTCACAGTCTATGTAGGAGGGAGACGTGCCTAGCATCGTTCCAAGTGTTGGGGCAGATTGAAGGTAATCAGGTTGTCCCACGTGGGGCTCACAGCCTTAATCCCCATTTCACAGATGAGAGAACTGAGGCACAGAGAAGTTAAGTGGCTTGCCCAAGGTCACACAGCAGACAAGTGCTGGAGGTGGGATTAGAACCCACATCCTCTGACTCCCAAGCCCATGCTCTTGCCACTAATCCACGCTGCTTCTCTAAAATAAAAAAAGAGGGGAGTCTATAGCATTAGAGACAGAATTGGCTGGCTTGTTTCTGATCTCCCCTGCAACTCCAGCATTCTAATACAACAGTGAAAAACGGGGCCAGTCAGACAGAGAAAGACAACCAACCGAGCGGGAAGTGAATCAGAGGAACACAGAAAGTGAAAGAAACTTTTTTGCTGGGGCCTCCCCAACCCTTGCACCCTAATTAGTGATACTCGACACCTGGGTAAAGATTCTTGCTGCCAGTTTAACTGCAAGGTAATGCACCTGTAGCCTCTGACAAATGTTCCCTGTGCCGAACACTTCCCCCACCCTCCACCTGGCCCCCTCATCCTCCTCCCCCGACCCCCCCAAAAAAGGGTCAGTTGCCAAATCGTTGCACATCAAACTTAACCCACATAATACAGTTATCGAGAAGGTCAGAGAAATCTAGAAACACAGAAAAAGGCAGGGCCTGGTCAGCCAGTAACAGAAATCATGTTCAAGGCTAGAGGGAGGGGTGAGGAAGGGGGAGAACCCCAGAGTGAGGGCAGTCTGGAGATGGAAGACTTTGAAAAGCAGTGTGGTCTAGTGGCAACAGCAGGGACCTGGGGATCAGAGGACCTGGGTTCTAATCCCACCTCTGTGGGTGCTTATTGGGTGACCTTGGGCAAATCACTTCACTTCTCTGTGTCTCAGTTTCCTCAACTGTAAAATGGAGAGATGACCCGGTCTCCCTCCTACATAGACTGTGGGCCCCTTGCGGGACAGGGATCGGGTCCGACCTAACTTGTACCTACTCCAGCGCTTAGAACAGTGTGTACCCAGGAAACGCTTCATACCATCAAACAAAATGAATGGGCGGTAAAAGACTTAAATGGAGTGACACATGGCCCATCTTTGCAGCTTAACATACAACTCATACCCAAGGATAGGGTTGGATGAAGGAGGTTAGCAACTCAATAAGGGAGTCCCAGGGTTAAGGGGAGTTTTGGGGGGGGGGGGGCTCTTGAAGCAGCTCTGAAGGGCCCTAAGTGGCTCTCGAGCTTCCTTGGAGTGGCATTAAAGAATCTGGGGGAGCCATTAGCCTGTCTTTACTGAGCTGTGGGATACACTACCAGAACGACCACAGATGGAAGTAGGGGGGTGTTCAGGGAGAGATGTATCCAAGGTGTCACTGTGGGGTGGAAAGGATTCGACAGCCTAAGACAAGAGGAGACAATCACCCTGACTAGGTCCACGCCGGCCTTTAAGGAAAGGGATCCCGGGTCAGTTACTCCATTCCCTCGGGCTCGGTCGGACCCTGGATCCCGGGGAGCAGAGCCATAGCCAGGCCTCCTGAGAAAGACTGGGTGAGGCGAGGGAAGGTTCCGTTGGCCCACTTTGCTGGGGAAGCCCCTCTGCCACCCCAACGATTCCCCAGGAAATCAATTAAGTCTTCAGCTCCCGTGCCATAGGACCCAGTCAGGCAATAGTATAAATTTACTGAGCACTACGTGTGGCACACTACACTCAGCGTTTGGGAGCGCACGACGGAATTAGCAGATAAGTTCCCTGCCCACAACCAACGTACAATTTGGAGGGAGAGACAGACATTAATACCTTGCAAGTCCTTCACCTGAAGATGCTGGGAAAAATGCGCTTTAGCAGGAACGAAGTATGGGGAGTGTTAACCTGCAGGTGATTTTTTTTTTTTGGCATAACCTCATTCATTCAATCCTATTTACTGAGTGCTTACTATGTGCAAAGCACTGTACTGAGTACTTGGGAAAGTACGCTATAACCTCATTACTTCCGTAGCAGCAGCAACTTCTCAAGGGGCAGGTGGAGTGGGAGTAACGAGCCCAGCTCTGAAGGTCTGGCGGCAAAGGGGAACTGGGCAGAGGAGGTCCCTAATGATTAGTGATGATTAAGGATCGTCTCTCTTGCCAAATTGTACTTACTTTCCAAGCGCTTAGTACAGTGCTCTGCACACGGTAAGCACTCAAATATGATTGAATGAATGGATAATTGTATTTACTGAGCACTTACTGTGTGCAAAGCAGCATACTAAGCGCTTGGGAGAAAAGCAGGGTGACTCAGTGGAAAGAGCCCGGGCTTGTGAGTCAGAGGTCATGGGTTCTAATCCCGGCTCCACCCCTTATCAGCTGTGTGACTTTGGGCAATTCATTTCACTTCTCTGTGCCTCAGTTTCCTCATCTGTAAAATAGGGATGAAGCCTGTGAGCCCCACGTGGGACAACCGGATGACCTCGTATCCACCCCAGCGCTTAGAATGGTGCTTGGCTGAGAGTCAGCGCTTAACAGATACCATCATTGCCATTACACTCTAACATCAAACACATTCCCCACCCACAACGACCTTACGGTCCGGGTCGCGAGGGAGGAGACAGGCGCTAATCTAGGCTGCGAGCCCGTTATCGGAGAGGGATGGTCTCCATCTGCTGCCGAATTGTACTTTCCAAGCGTTTAGGACAATGTGCTGCACACAGTAAGCGCTCAATAAATATGACTGAATGAATAAGTAAATAATCCCAGACGTGTACAACGCGGCCTTCAAGTCTGGCTTTCTAGGTGCAGCCCTCCCTCCTCACATCTGCCAAACTAACTCTCTTCCCCCCTTCAGAGCCCCGAGAGCTCACCTCCCCCAGGAGGCCTTCCCAGACTGAGCCCCCTTTCCCTCTGCCCCTCCTCCCTTCCCCATTCCCCCTTCTCCCACCCTCTGCTTTTCCCCCTTCCCTCGCCCACGGCACCGTGCGTATCTGTATATATTAATCACTCTTTATTTCATTAATGATGTGTATACATCTAAAATTCAATTTATTTCTATCGATGCCTGTTTACTTGTTTTGCTGTCTGTCTCCCCCCTTCCAGACTAGGAGCCCGTTGAGGGCTGGGATGGTCTCGACTTGTTGCTCTACTGTACTTTCCAAGGGCTTTCCGAGACTGTAGCAGCGTGGCTCAGTGAAGAGAGCACGGGCTTTGGAGTCAGAGGTCATGGGTTCAAATCCCGGCTCTGTCACTTGTCAGCTGTGTGGCTGTGGGCAAGTCACTTAACTTCTCTGTGCCTCAGTGACCTCATTTGTAAAATGGGGATTAAGACTGCGAGTCTCAGTTGGGACAACCTGATTCCCCTGTGTCTACCCCAGCGCTTAGAACAGTGCTCTGCACATAGCAAGCGCTTAAATACCAACATTATTATTATTATTATTTAGTGCTTGATAAATGGGATGGATTGAAGGAAGAAGGGAAGGGAAGGGAAGGGAAGGGAAGGGAAGGGAAGGGAAGGGAAGGGAAGGGAAGGGAAGGGAAGGGAAGGGAAGGGAAGGGAAGGGAAGGGAAGGGAAGGGAAGGAAAGGAAAGGAAAGGAAAGGAAAGGAAAGGAAAGAGAAGGAAAGGAAAGGGAAGGAAAGGAAAGAGAAGGAAAGGAAAGAGAAGGAAAGGAAAGAGAAGGAAAGGAAAGAGAAGGAAAGGAAAGAGAAGGAAAGGAAAGAGAAGGAAAGGAAAGGGAAGGAAAGGAAAGGGAAGGAAAGGAAAGGGAAGGAAAGGAAAGAGAAGGAAAGGAAAGGAAAGGGAAGGAAAGGAAAGGGAAGGAAAGGAAAGGGAAGGAAAGGAAAGGGAAGGAAAGGAAAGGAAAGGGAAGGAAAGGAAAGGGAAGGGAAGGGAAGGGAAGGGAAGGGAAGGGAAGGGAAGGGAAGGGAAGGGAAGGGAAGGGAAGGGAAGGGAAGGGAAGGGAAGGAAAGGGAGGAAGGAGAGGGAAGGGAGGAAGGGAGGGAAGGGAGGAAGAGAAGGGAAGAAAGGGAGGAAGGAAAGGGAAGGGAGGAAGGAAAGGGGAGGGAAAGGGGAGGAAGGAAAGGGGAGGGAGGAAAGGGAAGAGAGGAAAGGGAAGGGAGGAAGAGAAGGGAAGAAAGGGAGGAAGGGGAGGGAAGAAAGGGAGGAAGGAAAGGGGAGGGAAGGGAGGAAGGAAAGGGGAGGGAAGGGAGGAAGGAAAGGGGAGGGAAGGGAGGAAGGAAAGGGGAGGGAAGGGAGGAAGGAAAGGGAAGGGAGGAGGGAAAGGGGAGGGAGGAAAGGGGAGGGAGGAAAGGGAAGGGAGGAAAGGGAAGGGAGGAAAGGGAAGGGAGGAAGAGAAGGGAAGAAAGGGAGGAAGGGGAGGGAAGAAAGGGAGGAAGGAAAGGGGAGGGAAGGAGGAAGGAAAGGGGAGGGAAGGGAGGAAGGAAAGGGGAGGGAAGGGAGGAAGGAAAGGGGAGGGAAGGGAGGAAGGAAAGGGGAGGAAGGGAAGGGAGGAAGGGGAGGGAAGGGAGGAAGGAAAGGGGAGGGAAGGGAAGGAAAGGGGAGGAAAGGGAAGGGAAGGGAGGAAGGGGAGGGAAGGGAAGGGAGGAAGGGGAGGGAAGGGAAGGGAGGAAGGGGAGGGAAGGGAAGGGAGGAAGGGGAGGGAAGGGAAGGGAGGAAGGGAGGGAAGGGAGGAAAGGGGAGGGAAGGGAGGGAGGAAAGGGGAGGGAAGGGAAGGGAGAGGGAAGGAAAGGGAGAGGGAAGGGAAGGGAGAGGGAAGGGAAGGGAGAGGGAAGGGAAGGACGGGTAAGGCAGTGCCCTGGTCGCCCGCCGTGGGTGTCGTTAGCCCGGGAAGGGGGTCGGTCGGGGCGGGGAAGAGGCGAGGCAAGAAGGCGGCGGCCGCGGGAAATAAACGGGGCCCCGGGGGGGGAGGGGAGAATCCGGGCGGACGGCGGCCGCGGCAGCCGCGATAGTCACGACATCCCCGATTCCCCTTGGGCGCGCACACATCAGCCACAAGTGCACCCCCCCCCCCCCCCCGCTGCAGGCACACCTCGAGCGGCGCCTGGACGGACACACACACACACACACACACACTCACCAGCCACAAGCACTTAGTCCGGTGCTCTGCCCATAGTAAGCGCTCCATAAACACTAGTGCATCAAAGTACATTCCCGCCCCCCTCCCCCGGGTGCATGCACACATCCGCACTTCAGAGGCTGCACACACACACACACACACACACATATGCACACACACCATCTGCAAAGCAATAGGCCCCCTCCTCCTCCTCCTCCTCCTCCCCTCCCCCGCCCCCCCCCAGCAAAAGCTCTTTCCCCTCGCCCCGGGGCAGGCGGGCACCGACCCGGCTGCTCGCCACCGTGCACGCACACGCGCGTGGACACAGGTACACACACGCGTGCACACACACGCGTACACACACGGGCGTGTGCACGCCCCTGCACACGCACGCGTACACACACGTGTACAGACACGCGCATGTGTACCCCCCTACACCCAGGCGTGTACGCGCGCACCGACACCCCCCACGCGTGTGTACACACATCCACATACACCCACACGCCTGCGCGCGCACACACAGGCGTGTGCACACACAGATGCACGTCCACACGGCGGGGGAGGGGGGCGGAGGGGAGGGACGAGGCGCCAACAACAAGTTGCCCCCCCCCCCTCCCTCCCCGGCGCTTAGAAGAGCGCTTTGCGCCGAGCCCGTCATCACGATCAGAATGATTGATTCCGTGGTATTTATGGAGCGCTCACTCCGGGCGGAGCACTGCACTAAGCGCGAGGAATGGATAAGTCGGGAACGGATGGCGGGGGGGGAGGGGGAAGGACCAAAACGATGCCGAGAGTTATGATGATCGTGGTTCTGAGCGCCGCCTTGGAGGGGAGCGCAGGAGAAATGTGCAGCAGGAGTTGCAGGAGTTGCGGGAGCCGAAATCCCGCGGCCTCCCTCCTTCCTTCCTTCCTTCCCTCCCTTCCTTCCTTCCTCCCTCCCGGTCGGGCCCGGATTTCCCTCCCCGGGAACCTCCTCACCCACAGGCCGGCCGAGGCCCGGATGCTCCGGATGCTCCGGATCCTCCCGCTGCTCCCGCTCGCGGCCGCCGGGCCCGTCCTCTGCCCGCAGCTGCAAATTGAAATTCCCCGGCGGGTCCGGCCCGGCCCGGCCCCCTCCTCCGGGCCCCGCCCCTTCATTGGCATGCAGGCCCCGCCCCTTCATTTGCATGCAGGCCCCTCCCCTTCGTTGGCATGCAGACCCCTCCCCCCCGCCCCTTGGCCTCCATGCCGGGACCGCCCCCGCAGGCCACGTCCCCTTGCAGGCCCCGCCCCTTCATTTGCATGCAGGCCCCGCCCCCTTGGCCTCCATGCCGGGACCGCCCCCGTAGGCCACGTCCCCCTGCAGACCCCGCCCCTTCATTTGCATGCAGGACAGTCCCTTCATTTGCATGCGGGCCAGTCCCTTCAATCCCTGCAGACCCCGCCCCTCATTTGCATGCAGGCCCCGCCCCTTTTGCCTCCATGCCGGGGCCACGTCCCTTGCAGGCCCCGCCCCCAGGCCCCGCCCCTTCACCTCCCTGCAGGCTCCGCCCATTCGTTTGCATACAAGCCCCGCCCCTTCGTCTCCATGCCGGGACCGCCTCCCGCAGGCCGCGTCCCCTTGCAGGCCCCGCCCCCTCGTTTGCATGCAGGCCCCGCCCCTTTGTCTCCATGCAGCGACCGCCCCTGCCGGCCCCGCCCCTTCATTTACATGCAGATTCCTCCTTTATCTCTATGCAGGCCCCACCCCTTCATTGCATGCAGACCCCGTCCTTTATCTCCATGCAAGCCCCGCCCCCTCATTTGCGTGCAGGCCCCGCCCCTTCATCTCCATGCTAGGGGCTGCCCCTTTAGGCCCCGCCCCCTGTAGGCCAAGGCCCCGCCCCCTGCAGGCCCCTCCCCGGGCCATCTGTAATTAATAATGATTGATTGATTGATTCATTCAATGGTATTTATTGAGCGCTTACTGTGTGCGGAGCACTGTACTAAGCGCTTGGAATGGACAAATCGGCAACAGATAGAGACAGTCCCTGCTTATTGTTGTTCTGTGTTCCCCCGAGCACTTAGTACGCTGCTCCGCACACAGTAAGCGCTCAATAAATATCATTGAGCCACTGACTAGTCCTCAAGTACTAATAACCTCCTCGTGGGCAAGGAATGTTTCAGTCTATTGTTGTTTTGTACTCTCCCTAGCACTTAGTACGCTGCTCTGCACACAGTAAGCGCTCAGTAAATACCACTGACCCACTGACTATTCATCAATGGGAAGCAGAGGTCATGGGTTCGACTCCCAGGTCTGCCACTGGTGAGCTGTGCGACTGTGGGCAAGTCACGTAACTTCTCTGTGCCTCGGTGACCTCATCTGTAAACTGGGGACTAAGACTGTGAGCCTCATGGGGGACAACCTGATTACCCTCTAATAATAATAATAATAATAATAATGTTGGTACTTATTAAGCGCTTACGATGTGCAGAGCACTGTTCTAAGCGCTGGGGGAGATACAGGGTAATCAGGTTGTCCCACGTGAGGCTCCCAGTTAATCCCCATTTTATAGATGAGGTAACGGAGGCCCAGAGAAGTGAAGCGACTTGCCCACAGTCACACAGCTGACAAGTGGCAGAACTGGGACTTGAACCCATGATCTCTGACTCCCAAGCCCAGGCTCTTTCCACTGAGCCACGCTGCTTCCCTCTATCTACCCAAGCTCTCAGAACAGTGCTGGGCACACAGTAAGCGCTTAACAAATGCCGACATTATTATTATTAATAAACTCCTCGTGGGCAAGGAATGCGTCCGTTAATTGTCGTTTTGTATTCCCCCGAACTCTTAGTACAGCGCTCTGCACACAGTAAGCGCTCAGTGGATACAATCGATAGCCTGCCTATTCGGAGATACAACTGAATGTGACCATTTATCTTAAGGTTTCCTTGATCTCACGTGCCAGGAAGGTACTGCTAAAAGTCTTACAACGTCGAATGGAGGCCTACATGGAACGCAGATTGCCCGACAAAGGGGACAAGGGACATGAGATGTCATTGCTGATGTCCGTTGGATAATTGAAAGGACAGGAGAATATCAAATGGAAGTCAGCATGTGCTTCATTGATTACAGTAAGGACTTTAACAGCGTGGATCATGAGAAACTCGGGAACACATTACAGAAAATGGGCACGCCGGACCACTGAATTGCATTAATAAGGGAACCTGTATGACAAACTTTGCTTTGTTTTGTTTTGCTTTGTTTTGTTGTGCTTTGTTTTGTTGTCTGTCTCCCCCCTTCTAGACTGTGAGCCCATTTTTGGGTAGGGCTTGTCTCTATTTTTTGCCGAATATTACTCTGCAAGCACTTAGTATAGTGCTCTGCACACCGTAAGCGCTCAATAAATGTGATTGAATGAATGAATGAACAAGCAGGAGGCAGAAGAGAAGCAGCGTGGCTTAGTGGAAAGAGCCCGGGCTTGGGAGTCAGAGGTCATGGGTTCGAGACCCAGATCTGCCACTTGTCAGCTGGGTGACTGTGGGCAAGTCACTTAACTTCTCTGTGCCTCAGTTCCCTCATCTGTAAAATGGGGATTAAGACTGTGAGCCCCACGGGGGACAACCTGATTCCCCTGTGTCTACCCCAGCGCTTACAACAGTGCTCTCTGCACATAGTAAGCGCTTAACAAATACCAACATCATCATCAAAAGAATAACCAGAGTCAGATTGGTTTCCCACTAGTAAGGGTGTAAGACAAGGACTATTTTATCACCTTATCTGTTCCTCCTCTACACGGAATACTTAATACGGATTAGATGAAGACCAACAGGGAGTAAAGATTGGAGGACAGAATATAAACAACCTTCCTTATGTTGATGATACAACCCTACTAGCACAAAGTGAAGAAGATTTGAAGGGCTTACAGTTAAAAGTTAAGGAACGGAGCAAAAAGATGGCCCTATATTTGAATGTCAAGAAAACAGAGATCATGACAACTGGAGGTTTTAACACATTTCTAGTGATGGAAAGAAGGTTGAAATAGTTGACAATTCTTTCTCTCCTGGGATCAGCAATCGATAACAAAGGAACTAGTCACCAAGAAATATGCAGAAGATTAACCTTAGGAAGACTTGCTATGGAAAAAGTCATGAAATATGCTGATAATTGCCACAAAAATACCAACTGTCAGCTCTACGGTGTTTCCAAATAGCAGCATATGGATCCGAAAGCTGAACAGTGAAGAAACAGGAAAGAGCATCGATTCTTCTGAAACTAGAGTTGGTAGATAAGCTCCCTGCCTGCCACGAACTTACAGTCTAGCTGGGGTGACAAACATGAATATAAATAAATCCATTACAGATATGTACATAATTGCAGTAAGGTTGAGAGTGGAGTAAATATCAGGTGCCTAAAAGTAGCTTTGGAGACAAACATGAATATAAATAAATCCATAAAAGGGTATGGATCCAAGTGCCTAGGGAATGCAGAGGGATAGGGAGTCGGGGGAAAGAGGGCTTACTCAGGGAAGATCTTCTAGTTGCCACTTATTCTGGGCCAAACATTATACTCAGTGGTCTCGTAGGTACAAAATAGGTTGGACCCAGTCCAAAAGAGGGGGAGAACAGGCATTTAATCCTCATTTTATAGATGAGGAAACTGAGACACAGTGAAATTAAGCTACTCGTCAAGGTCACACAGCAGGCAAGTGGCAGAGTGGGATTAGAACTCATGGTCTCTGACTCCCAAACCAGTGCTCTTACAGCTAGGCCACACAGCTACACGTAAAGATGGGATGTCCACTTAGCTTGCCCTTCTTCCACCCCATTCTTTCCCTATCCGCCCCCCCCCCACCGCCACCTCACAAAAACACACACACTTCTCCACCATTCCACCCCCTACTCGTCTTCCATTTCTCCCTTCCCCACCCTTTCATCCTCTCCCCAATTTTTTTTTCCATGGTATAATGGATTGAGCAGGGGCCTGGGAGTCCGAAGGTCATGGTTCTAATCCCGACTCCGCCACTTGTCTGCTGAGAGACCTGGGGTAAGTCACTTCACTTCTCTGGGCCACAGTTACCTCATCTGTACAATGAGAATTAAGACCGTGGATTAATGAGGATTAAGACTATGTGGGACAGAAATGGTGTCCATTCCGATAATAATATGCTACTTGTTAAGTACTTACTATGTGCCAAGCATTGTTCTAAGTGCTGGGACGGATCCAAGTTAATCAGACCGGATACAGTCCCTGTCCCACGTGCCCCAACCCAATCTGCTTGTAGCCACTCCAGCACACAGTAAGCGCTTAACAAATACCACCATTATTATTATTATTACTATTAGTATCCCCTGATATCAGACTCGGGGACTTACCAGGTAGGACAGAAGCTGCCTGGCACCTTCCTGACACAGGTCTTTGGGACTCCTATACACCTCGACTCCAACCGCAAAAAGATTCACACACTGGCCTACTTACAGCTTTCTCATCATCCAGAACTCTGGGAAGAGGTAATAGTAGTAAGGGTATTTGGATTTGCTCCCTTTATTCACCCCTCAGTCCCACAGCACTTATCTATATATCCATAATTTATTTCCTTATAAATATATATATAGTTTATATGTTTATAAATGTATAAATACAAATAAATATCTCTCTCCCCCTCTAGATTGTAAGCTTGTTGTGGGCAGGGAACATGTCCCCCAGCTCTGTTAAAATGTACTCTCCCAAGCGCTTAGTATAGTACTCTAAACACAGTGAGTGCTCAGTGCGTAGACTGACCGATCGATTGATAATGAGAGCGGCGTTCGGAAGGCTGTGGCAGCTGCGGTGACTAGGACTGTGGCCACGGCTGCTATCGTTGGACTCTGAGCCACGAGGAGAACGAACTCTGCTCCTCTACCCACACTCCGTATTTTTTATTGTTTATTTTGCATTTTATTTTATTATTTTATAGTACTGGATTTTTTATTGCATTTTTTTATTGTTTCATTCTTCTCTATATGTCCACCTCCCGTTCCCTTTCCCCTCCCTTTTCTTAGATTGGAAGCCTCAGAAGGGTTATTACTCAATTTATTTTATTAATGATGGGTTTATAGCTATGATTCTATATGTCTGTTTTGATGGTATTGATGCCTGTCTCCTTGTTTTGTTTTGCTGTCTCTCTCCCCCTTTTAGACTGTGAGCCCGTCGCTGGGCAGGGATTGTCTCTATCTGTTGCCCAATTGTACATTCCAAGCGCTTAGTACAGTGTTCTGCACACAGTAAGCCCTCAATAGATACGATTGAATGAATGAACGAATGACCATAGGTAATTCACACCCATATATTTTTTTTTCCCCAGTGCCTGGTAAAATTCTGTGCTCAAAGTAAGTGCTGAAAAAAATCCCCCTGCCACTAAGGATGACGATAAATATAAAATCAAGAGAACACCATGGCAGAGTTTCAGTGAGGCTCAATCCAAGTGTCCCAACAGTCACAGCCTCAGCCCCAGCCCCAGCCCTGGCCTTTCCAGTGTTTTAAAAATTGAGGCAGCCTCATAATGCACATGTTTCCTCTCCCTTCCCTGGCTGATGGGTTGATGGGGTTCTCACTGAAGTGCAGTTGGGCACTTCACTCTCCCAGCCCAGCCTCACAGCACAGCAGGCCCGGTTGGGGCTCAGGGTGGAAGAGTTTCCTGTTACTTCCCAGAATGTCGCCGGGTCCACGGCCTCCGCTATAACTGCAACCTCTGGGACTATTAGGCTGCACCATTAGGAGCCTGAAACTGAACATGTGAAAACAGTGTCCTACTTCTATAATCATCCTAGTTTTTCGGTACTTTTTGTTTCCGTATTTCCTCATGTGTCTTTTGCTAACAGCCCCCGCTTCCCCCACCTTTTGCTCTTACTCACAGACTGTGAGCTCCTAGGGGCTGCCGAGGTGCCGTCTAGAGCTCGTCCATGCTGCATGTTCTCAGTATAGAGAAGACACTTAATAAATAAGATTACTATTACTACTAACATAAATAACCAGTCTGGCTTTTTTTCTCAAATATCTTTCTTTTCTGGTGCTAACCCAGTCAGGATCAGCCCTCCTGCCCACCTCCTCTCCTGCCTAGGCCTCAGAACAAACCCTCTCTCTATCCCCTCCCACCTCACCCCATTCTCCAGATTTCCTTTGACCTTTCTGCCTCCTTTACCGGCTGAGTTCTGTGGGGAAATCTCCAGGCACCTGCCCTTTCCTCCTCCTTTCTGTTCTGTAACTTTCAGGAGGAATCAATTTCCAATCCCAATTGAAAAATGTTTCTTCAAATCAATCAGGTAAATAATTGTATTTATTGAACACTTACTGTATGCAGAACACTGTACAATATAACAGAATTGGTAGGCACGTTCGTTGCCCATAACGAGCTTTTCAAATGAGGACAGACTCACCGCTTGAAGCTCTATAAATAAAGTTTGGTATAGAGAATTCCAGTGTATCAAAAGTGACTATGTGGCTCCAACTGGGATGATGGAGTCATTAACTTTTGACTACTATCCCATCACCTCTAGAAGTTCAGCAATAAACCCAATTAATCATTTTTACTGAGCATAATTTGTGTGCAGAGCATTTTGCTAAGCACTTGGGAGAAAACAATTTAGTAATTCACAGTTAGTTGATCTCAGGGAATTTTCCCAACTTTTCTACTACTAATAATAATGATGGTATTTGTTAAGTGCTTACTATGTGCAAAACACTGTTCTAAGTCCTGGGGGTGGATATAAGGTGATCAGGTTGTCCCAGGTGGGGCTCACAGTCTTAATCCCCATTTTACAGATGAGGTAACTGAGGCACAGAGAAGTTAAGGGGCTTGCCCAGAATCGCACATCTGACAAGCTGCAGAGCCAGGATTAGAACCCATGACCTCTGATTCCCAAGCCCGTGCTCTTCCCACTGAGCCATGCTGCTTTTCACAGCACTACTACAACGCAGCACATTCATCTTCGCTTCTCTAACACCAACCTACTCGCTGCACCTCAGTCTTATCTATCTCGCCACTGCCCCTTCGCCCTTGTCCTGCTTCAGGTCTGGGACTCCCTCCCCCTTTATATATGACAGACGATCACTCTCCCCATCTTCAAAGCCTGATTGAGGCCACATCTCCTCCAACAATATGATCATTATTATTGATAATAATAATTATTATTGTATTTGTTAGGCATCTAATAGGTGCCATGCACTGTACCAAGTCCTGCGGTAGATACGGGATAATCAGGTCGGACACAGTCCCTGTCTTACGTGGGGCTAATAGTCTTAAGTTGGAGGCATAGTTATTGAATCCCTATTTTGCAGGAGAGCAGCGTGAGAAACAGCGTGGCCTAATGGATAGAGCCCAGTCCTGAGAGTCAGAAGGACCTGGGTGCTAATCCCGGCTCTGCCACTTGTCTGCTGGGTAACCTTGAGCAAGTCATTTCACTTCACTTCTCTGGGCCTCAGTTACCTCATCTGTAAAATGGGAATTAAAACTGTGAGCCCGATGTGGGACATGGACTGTGCCCAAAATGATTGTCTTATATTTACCCCGGAGCTTAGTATAGTGCCTGGCACATGGTAAGTGCTTAACAAATACCACTTTTAAATATCCATAAGCTAACATTGCATACAATTCTATTTGTTTATATATGTCTTTATATTTATATCGATGCTATTGATGCCTGTTTATTTGTTTTGATGTCTGTCTCCCCCCTTCTAGACTGTAAACCCATTGTGGGCAGGGATTGTCTCTCTTTGAATTGAAGCTGAATTGTACTTTCCAAGCACTAGTAAAGCACTCTGCACATAGTAAGTGCTCCATAAATACAGTTGAATGAATGTATAGATATAGATACATCTACATCTATATATTATGTCTGCCTCCCCCCTTAGAATGCAGACTGTAGGATCACTGTGGACAGGGAATGAGTACCAATTTCGCTGTACTTTCCTCTTCCAAGTAATTAGTAGAGAGAGTGCTCAGTAAGTACCACTGACAGATTGATTGCTTGATTAACTAAATGATTGGTGGGGAGGTGATTTAATGAGGCACTCTAGAGGAAAAGAAAAGAATAAAGGACACCAATCCCACTAGGCCATGAGAAGCCGCATGGCCTCATGGAAAGAGCATAGACCAGTGAGTCAGAGGATCTGGGTTCTAGTCTCGATTCCACCACTTGTCTTTTGTGAGACCTTAGGCGATTCACTTTACTTCCCTGGGGCTCAGTTCCCTCATTTGCAAAATGGGGATTCAAAACCTGTTCTCCCTCCTTCTTGGACTGTGAGTTCTATGTGGGAGCTGATTTTATCTATCTATCCCCCACACCTAGTGCTTAGTACAGTGCTTGGCACATAGTAAGCACTTAACAAATACCACAATTTTTATTAACGGCATTAATGCTAAGCAATAACAAGTAGTTTTGAGCTCTGAACAAGTCCTCCATTCTTGGTCTAGCAAAGGTTACTCCTTTGTAGTCAATTAGAACTACAGATGCAATGCAGGACTCTGAGGAGATGGTAAACATTTCCCTGAGATTGAAACACTTCAAGGGCAGAAATGGTGCCATTTATTCTTATCGTTTCCTCTGAAGTGCTTCTCAAGTACAGGATGGTGTGCACACTGTGGGCACTGAGTGATGAGGAAGTCTCCAGTCACAAATGATGGGCGAGCCTTTAACGAGACACAAAAACCTTGGGACCGAAAACCTGCACAAAAGAATCGATTGTATGTAAGGGGTGTGTGCAGTGCCACTCACATACTCTCATCCCTCTAATAATAATAATAACAATAATGATGGTATTTATTAAGTACTTATTATGTGCTAGATACTGTTCTAAGCCCTGGGGTGGATACAAGCAAATCGGGTTGGACATAGTCCCTGTCCCACATGGGGATCACAGTCTCAATCCCCGTTTTACAGATGAGGTAACTGAGGCATAGAGAAGTGAAGTCACTTGCCCAAGGTCACACAGCAGGCAAGTGGCAGAACCGGGATTAGAGCTCCTGACCTTCGCACTTCCAGCCCCCGATCTATCCACTATGTCAGGCTGCTTCTCTAGTCTGTAAGTTTGTTGTGGGCAGGGAACATGCCCGCCAACTCTGTTCTATGGCATTCTCTCAAGTGCTCAGTGCAGTGTTTGGCACACAGTAAGTGTTTAATAAATACCACTGATTGAGTGATTAATCCCTGCTAATCATGTCCCTGTTGGGGAAAAGTGTGCAAGAAGTGAGTAGGCAGACAGGGTGCAGCACATTAATAACTGTGGTATTTTGTTAAATGATTTCAATGTGCCCAGCACTGTACTAAGTGCTGGGATAGATACAAGATCATAAGGTTCCACATGGCGCTTACACTTTAAGTAGAAGTGAGAACAGGAATTGAAATCCCCGTTTTACAGATGAGGTAACTGAGGCCCAGAGAAGTGAAGTGAATTGCCCAGGATCACACAGCAGGTAAGTAAGTGGAGGAGCCAGGATTAGAACCCAGGTGATCTCACTCCTGGGCTCCTGCTCTTTCTACTAAGCCAGGCTGCTTCCCTCAGTTACCTTACCAGTATAATGGAGATTGAGACTGGGAGCCCAACATGGGACAGGGACCGTGTCCAACTTGATTTGCCTGTATCCACCCAAGCGATTAGTACATTGCCTGGGATATGTAAGCACTTTACAAATAGCATTATTAATATTTTTATTTGTTATTATTGTTATTACATTGTCCAGGAGAAAGACTGACTGGCTGGACACCAGAGCACCACTGACCCACCCTGGCAGGGGTATCCAGAATGTGCAGATTTTTTTTCTCTTTTTTATCATATTTGTTAAGCACTTACTTCATGCCAGGCAATGTTCTAAGTGCTAGGGTAGATACAAGGTAATCAGGTTGGACACAGTCTTTGTCCCACTTTGGGGCTCACGGTCTTAATTCCCATTTCACAGATGAGGGAACTGAGGCCCGGAGAAGTGAAGTGACTTGTCCAAGATCACACAGCAAGCAAGTGGCAGACTGGAACTAGAACCCAGGTCCTTCTGGATCCCAGGCCTGTGCTCTAGCCATTAGGCCATGCTGCTTTTTCCAATGGGGAGCAGAGTCCTGGAGCCGCTCTTTGGGGAAGAGTGTTACCTGAATTCCCTTTATGAGCTATTTTTATGCAACTCACCCCTCATCACATATTTCAAGCTTCCGAGCCCTCAGTACAGTGTTTTGCACACAGTAAGTGCTCAATAAGTACCACTGCAACTCACCCCTCATCACATATTTCAAGCTTCCGAGCCCTCAGTACAGTGTTTTGCACACAGTAAGTGCTCAATAAGTACCACTGCTGATGAAATACCACTGATGATAAGTGCTCTTTGGTCAATTTCACTTTTCCCCCAAACTCTCAATCAATATATTTGATTGATTAATTGATTGATTTCCTCTTTGGCCTTCCTCCCCGGAGGGCATCCTCCACCTTCTTTGGCAAGGGCCAACCTGAGGTCTCTGCCTCTTCTGTATGTGGAGTGAGGTCTCGGTTGGCTTTGGAGCCCAGTTCTCCAGGTGGTTAGCTATTCTGTACTAGGCCTTGGGGCTGCTGGCTCATGCCTACTCTTGTTGGCCCCTGAACAGAAGAGAACTTAACCAGAACCCTCCGCTTTGCTCAGTACCTTCCCTTACGTACCATGGACTTAGCACCTCCAGAGCAATGTCATTGGGTTCCTCCCCATTGCTTTTTGGGGTTTTGGAGCCAGAAAGGGATCAGAAGTGGAGCCAATATGGCAGCTCTGGCTCTGTTTCCTGCCAGCAAGACTCATCTCTCACCCCCCGCCCCATAACCAGAGTGCAGTCTCCACTCCTCCCTGAATTTGCCTGCGTCCAGCTCCAGTGCCTAGAAAAGACTCAAACGCAACAGCAGAGGAAGAAGAGAAACCCCAGTGAATACTTCCTCTGTTTTCTCCTCCCTTTCACTTTCCCTAATCATAGTGACCTCCTAACGACGCACTTCCTCAATGCTCCATCCCCAAGTTCATGCCCATGTTCAGAACGAAATGTAGGCAACTCTGCTGTGAATATCAGATAGGCAACATAGTCCAATGTTGAATATCTCCATCAGGATTTCAAGAAACTATTCTTATTTGGGGCCCTGGACAGGTTTTCTGATTGGTGGTGTGAATAGCGTATAATATTCCTCAAACAAATTCCAATTAATTTGGAGCCAAAGGCAATACTACCCTGAGCCAATCCTTTATTTTATTTCTGCTGCAATAGCTATGTGTAGATTTGGAAGCTCTCATATAAAAAACTCATAGCAGCAAGAAAGAAAAACCCTCCGACCTAGAATTGTTTCATAACATGCTCTTTTGACCGACACGAAAAGAACTAATTATGTGATTTTCATCAGGGAGTGCAAATCCTTTTTATTCAGCTCCTTATGGAAAACTGTGGTATGCATCACAAATGCCAGGAGCATGATCATTTCCAACCTCTCTCGTATCTGTCAGAAACATTATGCTAATCACTGGCTGAAAATCTGTGTGCTAAAACTTCTCTCCACTGTTTTCATACAATGCACCCTATGAAAATTCATAATTTTATTTTAAATATTCATTTAGGAACTTGAAACCACAGAAAGAGGTAGTATCTGCCCTCCAAGAACTCATCAAAGAATGAAACTTGAAAAAATACATAATGGCACGCACATATGCCAAATGAAACTCAGAATAATGAGTTTTAGGATGACATCATACCATAATGAAGCGTGGGCTCCATTATGACAGAAATCATCCATGGGAATATCTGTTCTAGCAGTGTGCTTCCTTCTAAAGAATGGTTAGTTTCTTCACGGGACAGCTCTCAGACTTGTAAAAACGATGCTTTCTCTGAGCATCTCAATCAGTCATTGGTATTTACTGAGTGCTTGCTGTGTGCTTAGCTGAGCACTTGGGAAAGTACAATGTAACAGAGTGGGGAGAAAGGTTCCCTGCCCACCATATGATAACCATCAGCACATCTGTATTAAAGGCGCTTACCTTGTGCAGAGCCCTGAACTAAGTGTTTGAGAGAGTACATCGAATAAGTAGACACAATCCCTACCCTCAAGGAGATTACAGTCTGGGAGAGGGAGCCATGGAAGGACTAGTTGGAAGTGGGGAAAAAGAAGCCATAATTGACCAAGGTAGGTTCAGAGAGAAAGAGCAGGGAGAGTCCGAGGAAACCAGAAGAGTTTGAGCCTTGAGGTGCCAGTGGTCTCTGGGCTTTGTATATTTAGCTGTCCTTCATTTTAGAGGTGAGGCTAGTAACGATGAGCTCTTCCAATATGGCTAAAAAGACTGATAGGGGACTGAAATTTTCCTCGTCGTGTGCACAGAAAAATAGTGCTGAGGTGCTTGTCTCATACAAGGCCTATGTCTGTCTTCAAGCCTGCCTCATGGTATCCCAAGTATCATGAAGATTTTATTCAATTAAAGCCACTCCTCTCCTCAATGTTACCCTCCAGCCTGGTCTATCTGCTGCAGTGCTTTCCCAGCAGTCTACTGTAATGTCACACTGTTTGGGACTTTGATTTGCTGTAGTTTTAAAAAGTTTATTTTGTGTATGACCCCCTTTCAACACCTCCTATACCAACTGCTAGGGTATCCTGCTGCTACCCATTCTCCTCACACCCCACTTAGTAGAGCCATATACTACTTCAGTCATATACTACTTCTCCCGACCTTACATCTCTCCTTTCATTTCAGCACTTCTGGGCCACGTAAGTACTTGGTACTCACACAGCCCTTTAGCATATCTATTCTCTCTCTCCCTCTCTCTCTCTCATTCTATATATAGAGAGAAAGAAAGAGAGATATCTATAGATCTAGGTATATGTATATGCATACTATTACACACATACACACCCCCCCCCCCACCCTACTTCCTTGTCTCCATAATGTATATTAAAGTCTGTCTCCCTTTCTTGAGGACAGGGTGGGTTCATGTCTACTGATTCTATGGTATTTTTCTAAGTACTTGGCAGAGTAGGTGCTCAATACATATTATAGATTGCTAGAGGTGATGGTGTTTCAGGACTTCATTGTTGTCATCTTGTCCTGCAATTTTTTTTGATGGTATTTGTTAAGTGCTTTCTACCTGTCAGACATTGTACTAAGCATGGGATAGATACTAATTAATCAGGTTGGACACAAGGGGCTGACCGTCTAAATAGGAGGAAGAACAGGTATTGAATCCCCATTTTACAGCTGAGGAAACTGAAGCACAAAGAAGTTAGGTGACTTGCCCAAAGTGACATAACAGACGAGTACACTAAATCCCCATTTTGCTGTTGAGGAAACTGAGGCACAGAGAAGTTAAGTGATTTGCCCAAAGTGAAATAGCAGACAAGTGGCAGAGCCATTATTAGAACCCAGGTCCTCAGACTCCTGGGCCCGTTCTCTTTCCACTAGGCCTTGCTGCTTCTCAGTTTGTGAGTACAGTTCATTGACAACTCTGATGTAACTGCCCCAGGAGGTACTTTCCACCACAGTCCACCACTCTCCCCACCTTCGAAACCTTCCTAAAAAATCACATCACCTCCAAGAGACATTCCCAGACTAAGCCCTTATTTCCCCTATCACCCTCTCTTCTATGTCAACTAAATACTTGGCTGTGTACCCCTTAAGCACTTGGATACTCACCCCAGCCCCACAGCACCTATGTAGATATTCTTATAATCTACTATTTCCCCAAGCCCTAATCTATTTTAATGTCCATCTCCCCATGTAGACTCAAAACCCCTTTGTGGGCAGGAATCACATTTACCAACTCTGTTAAACTGTGCTTTCCAAAATGCTTAGTACAGTGCTCGCTACACAGTTAAGTGCACAAAAAATACCACTGATCGATCAATTGATAGAAGCTACAAGTGTCTATGGTGACAGATCCAGGTCTCACAGTAATAATGAAAGTTGAATTCTGCAACTGCTTTATAGGTCTTTAACTTGGTCTCATGGCTGAAACTCTATCAATATCCCAAAAGTCATATTGGGCCTTTTTATTGCTTTCTGTTGCTGAGCAGCCAACCCCTGAAAATTTGAACAGTTCAGCCCGACACTTTTATTTTCATTGTTAGTCAAGTTGGTTTCTAGGTAACATTACTGGGAATACATGTCCCAGAAATACTAGAGCTCCAGAAGCTCCTTTTTCTTTCCAGTCCTATGAGGAACTGAAGTTTCTGACACAGCCCAGGGCTGCTGTCTTGAGTCAGATTCCAAATTAGCCAACCGTTACTTCCTTTGATGTATTTGACAAATGAAATTTTCACTGGATTGAGAAAATTACTGGAGTCGTTAGCACTGTCCTTGCACAGCGTGTTGTACCAAGAATAACAGTAATAATAATAATAATACCAATAATAATAATGTTGAAAACGATAAACTCATTGTGGGCAGGGAATGTGTCTTCAACTCTGTTATAGTGTACTCTCCCAAGCGCTTAATTCAGTGCTTGGCGACACAGTAAGCACTCAATAAATATGATTAATTAATTACTATTAACAATAACAATAATATTCTTCATTAAGTATGCAAAACATTCCTAGCACTGTGCTAAGCACTGGGGGAGGCACAAGATAAGCAGATTGGACGTAGTCTCCGTTCAACATGGGGCTCACAGTGAAAGAAAGAGGGAGAACTAATCTCTTGAGAACCTGATAGCTCTGCTAATGGAGTCTGACAGCTGGGCTGATGCTGCTCAGTGGGTAATCAGATGAAGAGATAGCCATTATGGTACCGATTAAACTCTGGATTCAGGTAGAGTCATGCCCGGGAGTGGGATGTTCCTATAGCCAGAGACCAAGCAGCGGAGACCAGCTTGGCTCTGAGGAACATGTTTGTCTGAATTCATCACGAAATATCAACTGGAAACATTTGAATATGTTACAAGCCCAGGGCTGGAGGCATCATCCACAGGCCACTCTTGGCCCAGGTTCTGGGAGACCCGGGACTAACCTTTAACTGAGGCAATGTCTTGGCTGGGTGAAGTCTCTTTGAAAAAGGGCATCTAAAACCAGAATTACACCCTCCACCATTAGCAAGCCAAGTGACCTAGAGATAACAGGGCCATTAAAGGAAAGCCATTCCTTGATTGCATATCAGATCAGAGATCCTTGCCTTTTAACCACCGGGATGGCTGGGATCGTAGATTTTAGACCTGCAAGAGCTCTTGAGAGGTCTCTGAGTTCATGGCTTCCTAAACTTGTTCGGTGGGGACATCTGAGGGTATATACCAGGCCCACCCTTCTCCGTATCCAGTTGCCAACTCTCAAACAGGGTGTCAACGAGTTTGGGGATCTTCTCTCAGCTGAGTCACCTACCCACCACAGCAGACATTTTAGCTAGAGCATGGAGGTTGAGGGGGAAGAACAGAGAGACCCTAGAATGTTCAAAGGATTTCAGAGGTTTGTAGTCCCAGAACCATTATCTGCAGTCTCAGAACCACTACCTACGGAAGACAGAGACTATAGAGCAGGGTGACTGCAGCAGTGATGACCACGAGCTCAGTGTGGGCAGGGATCGTCTCTGTTTATTGCTGAATCATACTTTCCAAGAGCTTAATACAGTGCTATGCGCACAGTAAGCGCTCAATAAATATGACTGAAAGAATGAATGGATGCCAGGGAAAGGATTTTCTGCTCTCTGGTAATTGTGTGGATGCTTTTAGCTTGTTGTGGGCAGGAAACATGTCTATCAACTCTGTTATATTGTACTCTCCCAAATGCTGAGAACAGTGCTCCGCACACAGTAAATGCTCAATAAGTATGATTGATTAATGGTTGATCACCCCCATTTAGCCCATTGTTGGGACTCAATCAGTCATTACCAAGGATGAGACAATTAGGCCCAGACCAAGGGGAAGGCAAATTAGGCACTGTAGATCCTGGAAGGTCCCCTTTCCTAGCAAGTTGAACCCTCTCTTTCACTTTCTATGGGCTGTTTCCCCTTCCCAACTCACACAAGGAGGATGAGGGAGGAAGGGGACACTCATAAGGATACTGGGAGGTGGCATCTTTTTTGAGGGACACAAAAAGTTTAAATCTAGTATTGTTTTAGTAAATGAAGAAAACAAGGAATAGGAAATTTAAGTTGATTTAGAGAGAACTCAGGCAATTCACTCTCTTAGAGAGGATTTCCTCTTTAAGAATGGCCTGGGGCATGAGGCCATTTTGGCAGTTCCTAAATTACTTCCTCACCCTTGCTGATCATGTAATAACTGGTTGGGTTGTTGTTGTTTTTTTGATTTGTCATATTTCAACACACAAATTATTTTTACTTTCAGAGAACTATTACTTGATTGAGTTTGGAGATCCATGTACCTCATATTAAGGATGTCATGAGTTAATATATAGTGAAGATCTTTTGGCTCTTTGGGAGGTAAAAATTATGTAAATATTCCAAAGACTACTGTTGACATTAAAAATGATATATAGCGCCTCCTTCTTTATCTGCCTGCTCTTCTTCTAAGCATACCCTGTATTCTCTTTCAGTGCCCTTGACTAACCCTCAGCAGTGCCCTATTGGGTCTTTCCACATAGTCTGGTTATTATTATTATTAAGTACTTCTTACATGCCAAACACTGTTCTACGTGCTGGGATAGATACAGTTAATCGGGTTGGACATAGTCCCCAATGGGGTTCACAATCTAAGTAGGATATAATCCCCATTTTACAGATGAGGGAACTGAGGCACAGAAAACTGAAATGATCTGCTCAAGGTCACACAGCAGACACAAGGCAGAGTCGGGATAAGAACCCAGGCCCTCTGATTCCCAGACCTGAACTCTTCCACTAGGCCATGCTCCTCTTCCAGTACAATGCGTTCTCCCATTATAATACTACAGTGATAACTGTGATATTTGTTAAGCTCTTCCTCTGTGCCAAGCACTGTACTAAGTATTGAAGTAGATATAAGTGAATCGGGTCAGACATGATACCTGTCCCACCTGGGGCTCACTTTATAAAGGGGAAGGGGAACAGGTATTTCATCTCCACTTTGCAGATCAGAAAACTGAAACATAGAGAAATGAAGTGACTTGTCCCAGATCTCACAGTAGTCCCTTTCCTCAGTGCGAGGAGGGATTTTAAAGGAGGAGGGGCAGCTCAGGATGCATTTATTACTGTGCAAAAATTTTGTAGAGCAGTTCAGTGCACTTGAGATCTAATCTGAACAGTTAGCCTCTCTGACGTATGTTTTATCTGACCCCTGAAATTCAACTTTCCCTTCAATAGGCAACTCTTAACCTGAAAGTGCCTGCATCTGTTCTTCTTCGCAATATGCTTTATGCATCACGCCGTGTATAATGTACTGAATGCAAAGAGCATCATTTGGTTTAATGATTGTTTTTCTAGTACATTAAGCAAAGTAGTCTGCCATCTCGAATGGGTTCAAAATGAAAGTTATGGTCCAGGCTGAAAAGGTAGCATGTTATATTTATAGAACAATTCTGCATAGGAAGGATTAAGGAAAGTGATGAAATAAAATATTAGAAAAACTGTACACAAACAGGTTAATGTGACTTAGCTAGGTGAAATAGTTCCAAAAAATCGTGGGACAGGAAACCTTACTCTGAACTCATGACTCTGTTTTTAATCATTGTAATTTGAATTTTAGTGTTTATTCTATTCCAGGGTACATTGCCAAATAGAACTCAAAATGATCCAAACGAATCTTAACATTTTATTCTTACATTTTTATGTGGATGGAAGGAAATAATTCTTGGCTAGTGATAAGACTGATTTTTTTTCTTCATGATTTATTTGCATTTCTTTCTTATTACTCTTGAAAAATAAAAAGGAAATCTATCTTCTTTTCACAACAAACACTTCTGAACTCAGAAAACATCAGCATAATTCTGCTTGCTCTGAGCCCAGTTCTGGAAATAATGTTTCAGTAATGGCTACATCACGTGTGCTCTTCGGATTTGATGTACTGCCTTGAAGCTATAACTTATAGTGATTCTTGACACATACAATGAAACATGATGAAATTTTACAGAAAGTTAGTTGATATATTTATCTTCTACTGAAGTCAGTAAATACTATAATTGGTAATTATTAAATCAAACTCTTACAGGAGTTGTTTCCTTGTACTTTGTTGTTATTGTCTTATGCTGTCGAGTTGTGTCCGACCCATAGCGATACCATGGACACATCTTTCCCAGAATGCCCCACCTTCATTTGCAATCGTTCTGGTAGTGTATCCAAAGAGTTTTCTTGGTAAAAATACAGAAGCAGTTTTCCAATGCCTCCTTCCGTGCAGTAAACCTGAGCCTCCGCCCTTGACTCTTCTACGCTGCTGCTGACCAGCACAGGTGTTTTGACTTGTAGCAGATTGCCTGCCACTCGCTAGCCACTGCCCAAGCTAGGAATGGAATGGATAGGTCTCTGCTTGACTCTCCTTCCCATAGTTGAGACTGGTAGAGTACTGGAACTCTCCAGGTGTGACTCTGATAGGTGCTCCTTGTATAGTTTACTTAATTATCATGATAATGACCCTAGAGTTGGTCCTCACTTTGGATCACCCAATTTCAATCTCTAACTCACTTGCCAAAATACAATGGGGGAGGAGGGCATTGTCCCAAAGGTGTATCATGCCCAAATATGAAAGGTACTGATTTAAACAAAGCCTTGATCAGGGGATATACTTTTTTATAGTATCTGTTAAACTTTTACTCTGTGCCAGGAACTCTATTAAGTGCTGGGATAGATACAAGCTAATCAGGCTGGACCCGGACCCAATCCATGTCCCACATGGGGCTCACAGTCTTTCTTCTCATTTTACAGACGAGGTAACTGAGGCATAGAGAAGTAAAGTGGCTTGCACAAGGTCTTACAGCAGACAAGAGGCAGAGCGGGGTTTAGAACCCAGATCCTCCTGACTCCCAGGCCTGTGCTCTATCCATTAGGCTGCACTGCTTCTCTCCTCTTTCCATTCATTCATTTATTCAGTCATATTTACTGAGCACTTACTATGTGCAGAGCACTGTACTGAGCTTTTGGGAGAATACAATATAACAATAAATAGACACATTCCCTGCCTACAAGGAGCTAAATATGCTCCTTTACCTTTACCTTTGCCAACCAACTCTACTAAAGTTGCTCACGCCACTTGCAGGAGCAGGGGAGAGGGAGATAAAAGGGTTTTTTTTATTATTATTACATATTTAGGAGCTAAATATGTTGAGCCTGATTGTCTCTGGAAGACAAACTAGTTTGGACCTGGAGCAGGTTTGGGTTGGCCACTTGGCATACTGGAAAAAGTCTAGGAGGCCAGTGTCCACGTGGTCCATGTGGTCAATGTAGACCACTGAAGTTTCTTGAGGAGTGGGGAAACATGGTCTGAACGTTTTGGAAAGAAAATGATCTGGGCAGCAGAATGGAGTAGGGGCTGGAGTGGGGAGACACAGGAGGCAGGGAGGTCAGCAAGGAGGCTGTTACAATAATCAAGGTGGGATAGGATAAGTGCTTGCATTAATATGGTAGCAGTTCGGAAGGAGAGGAAGGTGTAGATTTTGGCGATATCGTGAAGGTGGAGCTGACAAGATTCAGTGATGGCTTGAATATGTGGGTTGAATGAGAGAGAGGAGTCAAGGATAATACTAAGATTACAGGCTTGTGAGACAGAAAAGATGGTGGTGCCATCAACAGTGATGGGAAAGTGAGTGGGAGAACAGGGATTGGGTGGGAAGATGCGAAGTTTGGTTTTAGCCATATTAAGTTTGAAGTGACAGGAGGACATCAAAGTAGAGATGTCTTGGTGGGAGGAAATGCAAGACTGCCAGAGAGAGAGAGAGATCAGGGTTGGAGATACAGATTTGGGTGTCATCAGCATAGAGGTGATAGTTGAAGCTGTGGGAGCAAGTCAGTTTTCCAAGGGAGTGGGTGTAGATGGAGAAAAGAAGGGGACCCAGAACTGAACCTTGAGGGACGCCCACAGTTAAGGGATGGGAGGCAGAGGGGGAGCCCATGAAAGAGACTGAGTGGCCAGGCAGGTAGGAGGAGAAGCAGGAGAGGACAGTGTCAGTGAAGCTGAGGTCGGATAATGTTTCCAGGAGAAGGGAGCAGTCAACAGTGTCAAAGGGAGCTGAGAGGTCAAAGAGGATTAGAATGGAGTAGAGGCCGTTGAACATCATTGGTGACCTATGAGAGGGTGGTTTCTGTGAAGTGAGGGGGACGGAAGCCGATTTGAGGGGGTCAAGGAGAGAAATGGAAGAGAGGAATTTGAGGTGGCAGGCCTAGAAAGCTCGCTGAAGGATTTTGGGCAGGGAACAAATCTATTTATTGTTGTAGTGTCCTCTCTCAAGTGCTTAGTACAGTGCTCTGTACACAAGAAGCGCTCAATAAATATGATTGAATGAATGAATGGAGAGGAATGGTAGGAGGGAGATGGGGCGATAACTGGAGGGAGCCGTGGGGTTATGAAAGGGTTTTTTTAAGGATAGGGGAGATATGGGAATGCTTAAAAGCAGTGAGGAAGAAGCCATTAGAGAGTGAGCAGTTGAGCAGTTGAAGATGGCAGTTAGGGAGGGAAGAAGGGAGGGGACAAGTGTTTTGATGAGGTACGAAGGAATGGAGTCTGTTGTGCAGGTGGAGGGGGTGGATTTTGAGAGAAGGCAGGTGATTTCCTCTAGAGATAAAGCTGGAAAAGATGGAAGAGTTGAAGAAGGGGTCAGAGAGGGGAGGGACTGGAGAGTGGCAGAGCAGATTTTCAGGAGATCACGCCTAATAGTGTCAATTTTGTTGATGAAGTAGGTGGCCAGGAAAGTGGGGGCAAGGGATGGGTGAGGCAGGGTGGCAGGTGGCCTGAGGAGGGAGTTAAATGTCTGGCACAACTGGTAAGGGCAATGGGCATGGTTTTCAATAAAGGTGGAGAAATAGTTTTGCTGGGCAGAGAAGAGGGCAGAGTTGAATTGGACGGAATCAGCCTTTTATCTAGATTTCCACTAGCAACACTCTGCGGCTCATGCACAGGAGCGAAGGAGGGGGGCTGTAGAGGTGATCCAGGGCTTTGGAGTATTGTACTCAGCCAAGCGCTTAGTACTGTGCTCTGAACACAGTAAGTGTTCAATAAATACGATTGAATGAATGAATGGACTCAGTCCATGTCCCACATGGGGCTCACAGTCTCTTTGCCCATTTTACAGTGGAGAAGCAGCGTGGCTCAGTGGAAAGAGCACGGGCTTTGGAGTCAGAGGTCATGAGTTCAAATCCCAGCTCTGCCACTTGTCAGCTGTGTGACTGTGGGCAAGTCACTTAACTTCTCTGTGCCTCAGTTACCTCATCTGTAAAATGGGGATTAAAACTGTGAGCCCCACGTGGGACATCCTGATTCCCCTGTGTCTACCCCAGCGCTTAGAACAGTGCTTGGCACATAGTAAGCGCTTAACAAATACCAACATTATTATTATTATTATTATAAATGTGGCACAGATAAGTGAAGTGATTTGCCCAAGGTCACATAGCAAGCAAGTGGCAGAGCCAGTATTAGGATCCAGGTCCTTCTGACTCCCAGGCCCTTGCTCTATCCACTACACCATGTTGCTTTTCTTTACCCTCTAGTAAATATGTTGAGCCTGGGTCTGCTCAAATGAAACCACAACACGGGGCACCCACTGAAGCTTGCAGGCAAAAGTTGAAAATATACAAAAGGAAGCATTTTCTCAATAGTGGGTGAAAAAAAAGAAGAATTTGCTAATCCAGGATGCTGTGCAAGTTGAAAATATTAATAGATTAAGGAGGTGGAACTGTGAGCCTGTTATTGGGCAGGGATTGTCTCTATCTGTTGCCGAACTGTACATTCCAAGCGCTTAGTACAGTGCTCTGCACACAATAAGCACTCATTAAATACTACTGAATGAATGCATGAATATACCAAATGTGAGGGATCTAAAAAAGGCTTTTTTGGAGGCAGTACTGTAGGGGTGTAGAAGAAAAATAACTTCATTCACTCATTCATTCATTCAATTGTATTTATTGAGCGCTTACTGTGTGCAGAGCACTGTACTAAGCGCTCGGAATGTCCAATTAGGCAACAGATAGAGACAATCCCTGCCCAGCAACAGACTCACAGTCTAAAAGGGGGGACAGACAGCAAAACAAAACAACTTGGTAAATTGGATGGATGGAGCACAACCATCTCACTGTTTCTCTAAACAGCCTGTTGTCAGTGTTAGACATAATACTGAGCTGGATGGGCCAATAGATTGAGTTCCAAATAGCATTCCTCAGGGTCTTATGTTCTCATGTAAATTGAAATCACCCAATTAACAATTTCCTGACCTTGCTTAACCCAGCAAATCTGTTTTTGGTTTATGAAATTTATAGTGCCTACCATAACCATCCATCCCGAAAATTATAAAAGTAATTGATTGTTTTGCCCAGTTAATTAATTGATTCTTGAAATTCATTGTCCTGAATGCAGAGTAATTATTTCAATCAGTGAATCAGATGTCACTGCTAATTCATTAGGACATTGGATGGTAGACTGACGTTCGAGTCAATGGTCTCTTTCGTTCGTTAGGAAAGCTTTGGTAGTTATTTCTTTAAAATAGTGACAATGGTATTTTAACCTCAGCCCAACTAGCCTTCCGAAGCCATTAGTGTTCTTCACTGTCCTCCCTTCCATCTGACTGATATAGAGACTATTACAGAAAACAATTAAGGCAAATAACCCTCGATTTGGGGGATTTTTTTTCAAAGTGGGCAGGCAATTTTTATTAAAAGGACTGCCAATTATTTCTTTAAGGCATCGGAACTCAACACATCCCACTGGGTTTTCTTGAAAGGCATATTTGCATAGATTGGGGTTAGATGGAGAATAATCCAGTAGCCTGCTAGGGTCAAAAGCATGCCTCAGAGCTTCATAGACAAGCTTAAGACTTACTAATTAGAAGGTCTTTTTGATCCTTGCTTCCCAGGGCAAGTCAAAGAGGAGAGACGGGCATGTTTTGGGACAGATATCTCTGGAGGATATTTAGGGCTGCCTAATCGAACTTTACCTTTGCCAACCAACTCTACTAAAGTTGCTCACGCCACTTGCAGGAGCAGGGGAGAGGGAGATGAAAGGGTTTTTTAAATTATTATTATAATACTGTGTATCTATCCCCACAAAACTTGTGTACATATCCAAAATGTAGCTTTTTTTTAATGGTATTTGTTAAGCGCTTACTCTGTACCAAGCACTGAACTGAGTACTGGGGTGAATACAAGCTAATCAGGGTAGGCACAATCCCTCTTCCATATGGGGTTCACAGGCTCAATCCCCATTTACAGATGTGGTAACTGAGGCTCAGAGAAGTTAAGCGACTTGCCCAAGGTCACACAGCAGACAAATGGCAAAGTCAGGATGTCTTCCTAACTCCCAGGTCCATGCTCTGTTCAGTAGGCCATGCCACTTGTCATTACTGCTCACTGTGGGCAGGGAATGTATCTACCAACTCGGCTATATTATACTCTCCCAAACACTTAGCACAGTGTTTTGCTCTCAATAAAAGCTTAATAAATGTGACTGATTGATTGATTGATTAGGGTTGAATAGATCTCCCTCTCAGCTTCCTCTCTCCAAACCAACCCAGGAAAGCTTTCCAAAACTAAGTTTTCACCCCTTTCCCATACACTTGGTCCCACCCACAAGAATTTAGGTATTCCCCACAATGCTTGTGGGCAAATCAATGTACTTGACTGCTTTCCTTACCTGTCTGTTTTTGTTAAATTTAACTCTCCCAAGCGCTTAGTACAGTGCTCTGCACACAGTAAGTGCTCAATAAATATTATTGACCAACCAACTGTAATATATTTTAATGTCCGTCTCCCGTGTTAGGCTGTAAACTCCTTGGGGACAAGAACTGTGTCTACCAACTGCACTGTACTCTTCCAAGTGCTTAGTACGGTGCTCTGGACAAAGTTAAGTCCTCAGTAAATACCACTGATTGATTGAATGAATGGCCTGTCCATTCTGTTTTGTGACTGTTTTCTTTACACACAAAATAAAGATCTTGCATCTTCACCTGCTGAAAAACCTGGATCAGAATGGACAGCATTTACAGTTGAGTTTTTACTTTAAGAGGCTAATTCACCACTTGACTCACACTTCTCATGGTCCTGAATGTCGATGGTGAATATGGATATAGTTCACTATTCCACAAATTCTAGTCTGGAGCAATGATCGGGTCTGGATTTTGGACCTAGACAAAATACGTGGAATTGTTTCAAACTGTGGCAGTTTGTCCTATGCATACAGGACGAGTAGTTCAGTTTGTTTTGGAATTTTTCCTGTATCTCACTGATGCTGATTACGTCTGATCTGTTAACTACTTAACATTAAAGGAATTTTGACACAGGAGTAATTTGTGTCTCAATCATGGAAGAACTGAAAAAAAACTTATGTTGAAGTCAGGAGGACATCTCCTGAAAGATTGTATCTTTATTCAGACTCCCTAATTGGCTGAAGGGGCCTACTTGATTTACACTTACTGCCCGGGGGTGTTAGCAGACTTGTACTCCCACCCTGCACCACAGTGCTTCCCCGGACTCTGGGCCCTGATTTGAGATCACCTGCAACAAGGTGTGGGGGTTATGGTTTAAAGGTGGAAGAGCCTGAAATTCTGTTTATTATTCAGGTGGATGTGGTGAGATCAGTGTTCTCCAGTGAGCTCAGCAAAAAGCCCAGGGCTACATGGCTCCAACACATTAATCCTCCGTGACACAACACAGGGGAGCAGCATGGTCTAATGGATAAAACATGGGCCTGGAAGCCAGAGGATCTGCGTTCTAATCCCAGCTCCACCACCTTGGGGAAGGCACAACTTCTTCGGGGTTCAGTTTCCTCAACTGCAAAATGGGGATTTAATTCCTGAATTCCCTCCTACTTCAACTGTGAGCCCCATATGGGACAAGGACTGTGTCTCACCTGATTAACTTGTACCCACCCCAGCATTTAGAACAGCGCTTGATATATGGTAAGCTTAAAAACTACCAACTCCTGTCCCTGCAAAACCCTCACAATTCCCACTAAAGTAAGGTTGATGCTTAATGCTATGTTAGCCCAGGATAAATTTGGGTCCAAAGCAAAATTCTCTTCAGCATACCAAGTGCTCTGCACACAGTAAGTGCTCAGTAAATACAATGGAATGAAATTAAACTGTGAGCCCTATATGGGGGAGGGACTGTGTCCAACCTGATTTCTTGTATCTACCTCAGTGCTTAAAACAGTTCCTGGCACATAGTAAGTGCTTAACAAATACTAGTATTATTATTAATAATAATTATTATCATGGTACTTATTTGTATTTGCTATTATTATTATTGTTATTCAGGGAAATGATCTTCCCAAAATACAATGGGACCAAGCCGGCCCCTGACTTGCCCTATTTGAAGAATATATTGTATATTATTGGATAAAGAGGGTTTATTCCATGTTTTCCAGGCATGAGGTATCTCATTTTCTTTTCCAGATAGGAGAGTCAGGTCATAATCAGGCGTCAGTAAAAACCACACAGAGTTCTAATGAACTGTCTTCCCAAAAGCAAAGGCAAGTTGTTATGCGTCATTCTGAATTACATTCTCCTGAATTCTTCTCTCCCTTGCTGTGATGAGAAGGGATGCATCATGCAGATGAATTAGTTGACTGTGGGAAGCACAAAGCAATCATAAATGAATTGATAGGTAAGAGCTCCTTTGGCTTAAGCACCGTTTGAAGAGACTTTTAGCACACATGTTGAGAGCTGTGAATTGAAAGTTGGAGACAGATCAACAAACAATTTAATAGGCAGCATAATGGAGAGATGCTTAAGCAGCATCTGGGAGTTAGAAGGTCCTTAAGCAGGACCTGGGAGTTAGAAGGACCTGGGTTCTAATCCCGGCTCTGCCACTTGCCAGCTGGGCGAATCTGGGCCAGTCACTTCACTTCTCTGGGCCCCACTTAACCTCATCTGGAAAATGGGGATTAAGATTGTGAGCTCTTGGTGGGACAGAGGCTGTGTCCAGCCCAATTACCTTGTATCTATTCCAGTGCTTAGTACAGTTCCTGGCACATAGTAAGTACTTAACAAATACCATGATTATTATTATTTACAGGAACATGGGAGTGGCCAGCATGACGATGCTAACTGACCTCTTTGTATGGGATGGCCAGCTAGGGTTGGGGCCACAGGTGCAGGAGGAAGAGCAGGTACTGAATCCCCATTATACAGTTAAGGAAACTGAGGTACAGAGAAGTTTAATGGACTTGTCCCAGGTCACACAACAAGTAAGTGGAAGAGCCGGCATTAGAACCCAAGTCCTCTGAATACCAGGCCTGTGCTCTTTTCACTAGGCCATGCTCTTTCCCCTGTTGAAAATTATAGCTAGGGGAAGCCACAGAGTATAAGATTCTGAACATAAGTATTGGTATTGTGGGGTTGGAGTGGGAAAAGAATCAAAGAGCCTAAGAGGTACATACTCAAGAGCATAAGCAACCAAGAAGAGAAGGCAAATAGGGTGGGGAAATATGCCATTAGTCAGGAAAAGCTTCCTAGAGGAGAGATGATTTTAATAGGCTTTTGTAAATGGCAGCAGCATGGCTCAGTGGAAAGTCACCCGGCTCCTCAAAAAACTCCAGTGGTTGCCCAACCACCTCCGCATCAAACAATTGGCTTTTAAAGCACTCCATCACCTTGCCCCCTCCTACCTCACCACCCTCTTTCTAGAACCCAGCCCTCACACTTTGCTCCTCTAATGCTAACCTTCTCACTGTGCCTCAATCTCGCCTATCTCACCGCCGACCCCTAGACCATGTCCTGCCCCTGTCCTGGAACGCCCTCCCTCCTGAAATGTGACAGACAATTACTCCCACGCCCCCACCCCTTCAAAGCCTTATTTAAGGCACATCTCTTCCAAGAGGCCTTCCAAGACTAAACCCCTCCTTTCCTCTTCTCCCACTCCCTTCTGCATCTCCCTGACTTGCTCCCTTTGTTCTTCCTCCTTCCCAACCCACAGTACTTTTGTACATATCTGTAATTTATTTACTTGTACTGATGTCTGTCTCCTCTTGACTTTAAGCTTGTGGTGGGCAGAGAATGTGTCTGTTTATTGTTGTACTGTACTCTCCCAAGCACTTAGTACAGTATTCTGTACTGGGAGTTGAGCGAAGTTGGCTAAGGAGGGGACAGCTAATTGAGTGTCTTAGTAAGGATTTTCTGTTTGTTGCAGAGGTGGCTGAACAATCACTGGGGCTGGTCAGTAATATATATAGTAACGACAACAATACTCTGCCCATGCCTTGAATTTAAAGAGTCCCTCCCATCCCCAAATTCCTACACCATGCACGATTCTGGTGCTATTGCTTCTCTGAAAGTTGGCATGTAAACATTCCCCATTTCAATACACAAGCCAAATTAAAAGAGGTGAATTCTTAAAGGAATTCAGGATAAATATCGAATACTATGTGACCTCTAATAAGACAATTAAAGCAATGTTTCTCGATTGTTTCTCCATTTTGCATGATAAATCTGAATTTAAATACATAAGATGAACATCACTTTTGTATCTATAATTCCAGTCTCTCTCTTTCCCAGACTTTAATTGCTTATATTGAAAATTCAAGGAGTATATTATAATGATCAGGATATATACAGCATATTATGTACACTAACTTTGCCCATCACATCTTATATGGGTTTACCCTAAAGACTCATTAACCACATTCATACATACAGATCTTCATAGAAATTTGTATGCACGGGGGTAGAAAACATGTTAACCCATTCAGGGAAATCCAAATGAATCTAATCTATACCATTTACATCAACCATTATAGTAGAATGACAAATTAAGACTCAAAGGGAGTATGGCAAATGTAATTAAGTAATGATGAAGTAAGTTCAACTCTTTCTGGTAGATTATGAAAGAGATAAACATAAGAAAAAGGAAATTTATCTAGTGAGATGTAAAATCCAGAGGGAATATTTTTAATACTCTTTGTCTAAAATAAACAGATCTCACCAGATACTATATTCATTAAAATTGATTAGTCACACAGGTCTTTTGGAAAACGTGATTATGGTTCATAGACTCCAAATGCAATTCAA
This sequence comes from Ornithorhynchus anatinus, assembly GCF_004115215.2. Classification (NCBI taxonomy): domain Eukaryota; kingdom Metazoa; phylum Chordata; class Mammalia; order Monotremata; family Ornithorhynchidae; genus Ornithorhynchus; species Ornithorhynchus anatinus. The sequence continues at coordinate 94,230,678 of NC_041729.1, read as the reverse complement.
AATATTCAAGAAAACACTCCTATAAAATTAAACCAAAGAAGCCTTGTGGTGCAGATAAAATAACTGAGTGAAATGCTAATACCCAGTGCTGATCACATCCTGCAAGCCCTGTTAAAGTTGTTTAACCTAATCCTTCAGTCTGGTCATTTTCCCAAGATATGGCTCTGGAGGACTAATTACTCCAGTGTATATAAACAAAGATGCTCTCAATCCAAGCAACCAAAAAGGTATTGGCAAAAACATTGATCTACTTCCTTGGAATCTGTAGAGAAACAATATGGCATTATCGGGGCAATCACAGCAAAACCTAAAATCAAGTCAGCAATGTTGCTGAAAAATAAATCATAGATTTCAGTTTTATCCTACCTAATAATGGGAACAAAAAATAGAGCTTTCACTGATAATAATAATAATGATGGTATTTGTTAAGCGCTTTCTATGTGCCAAGCTAAGCACTGGGGCAGATACAAAGTAATCAGTTTGTTCCATATGGGGCTCACAGTCTTAATCCCCATTTTACAGATGAAGGAATTGAGGCACAGAAGTGTTAAGTGACTTGCCCAAGGTCACACAGCAGGCAAATGACAGAGTCAGGATTAGAACCCAGGTCTTTCTGACTCCCAGGCCTGTGCTCTATCCACAAGACCATGCTGCTTCTCAGTGAAAACACACTCTTATTTCTACACCATAAAAAAAGATGTGCTTTTAAATAATTGTATGACAAACAACCAAAGATCACTAGACAAAACCTCCAACTCAGACTCAAAATGGTCTCAAATATATTTTTGCCAAAAATATAATTTTTTTGAAGGAGATAGAATAAAATAAAACTGTACCATGTATTTTCTGGCATTGTTTTAAAAACTCAAAAAGCCAAAAGATAACTCCCAATGAACAGATTGTTACCTTCCTTTCCTTATTGTCTTTTTAATTCCTCCTCCTCCTCCTTATGATCATCATAATAGTCATAGTAATCTTCATCATCACTATCATTGTCTTCATGGTGCTTATTAGAGGACCTTCATCAATATCATAATTTTTGTTACTTACACCATCATCATCAATATAATTATTATCAAGTGTCTTCGAGTCGTTTCTGATTCATAGTGACTCTATGAATACATTTTCTCCAGACTGTCCTGTCTTGTGTCATAATGTGTAACTTTGCTAAATGCTCTTTCATTATCGTTATTATGGTTTCTACCCATCTAGCTGCTGGTCTGTCTCTCCCATGTTTTCCTTGTACTTTTCCTAGCATTAGTGCCTTCTCCAGAGAATTAGTCCTCCTCATGATGTGTACAAAATATGCTAATCTAAGTCATATCATTTGGCCTTTCAAAGACCACTTTGGCTTAAGTTGCTCTAAAAGCCATTTGTTTGTGTTTCAGTCAGTCGATGGTATTCGCAAAAGCCTCTCCAACACTACATTTCAAAAGGATCGATGCTTTTTCTATCCTGTTTTTTCACTGTCCAGCTTTTGGATCCATGCCCCGGAAACACCATAGAATTGACAATTTGAATATCTGTGGCAATTGTTACATTAGCACTTTTCATAGCAAATCTTCCTCCACATTAATCTTTAACATATTTCTTGACTACTAGTTCCTTCAGTATTGATTATCAAACTCAGCAGAGAAAAACTGTCAAACTATTTCAATCTTCTCTCCAGTTGTCATGATCTCTGTTTTCTTGACATTCAAACATAGGCCCATCTTTTTGCTCTGCTCCTTAACTGTTAATAATAAGTCCTTCAAATCTTCTTCATTTTCTGCTAGTAGGGTAATCATCATCAATAGCAATATCACTATCATCAGCTACCTCATCTAAAGGGTTTTTTTAGCTGGGCACTATAAAAAAGTGGTTAAGTAGGCATGACTCTAGCCTCTAAGACTTTCCAGTGACAAATGAGCCACACCTATACAAATAAACATTTCCTATAAAAGGAAAGGGATGTAAACAGCTATACAAACATCAAACAATTTTGTATATATACATATAACCTATAGATATAGATACGTATGTATTTGTGAATACAGATACATATATAATTCACAAAACTATTTGTGATTATGTGAAAGTGCTAGTGTGATTGTGTGAGGAACACCTAGTTAACAGTTAAATTCCAAAAATATTAGAAATCTGGTGAGTCTATTATAAATTAAATAATGCTTCACATTTCTTAAAGGACCTGTGCTTTATGAAAAGTTCTGAGACAAATAGAGGATAGGTGGAATTGCTTATTGATGTGTTAGTTTTTCCTTTGTATTTTGCATTTTAACATTTTTTACACAATGGATGTAATTTATTTTTATCTTATAAAATCTGAAATGCTGGAGGAAAAAAAATCCAAAGGACTGAGTGTGTGTAGGTGGAAATTAATCGGTGAATTAATCAGATTAACCAACCACTTTTTTTGTGGGGGACTTTTGAGAGCCTGGAAATTTTAATTATTTCAAAAACAACTAGTGTTAGTTTGACCAAAATAAACTCCTAGTTTTATGTTTTTCAGTCAGTGTGAATTTGGCATAAAATACTAGGTTCATTCTAAATGTCGTGCAATTTGATTCTCAAAACAATCCAGGCTTTTAACTGTCTCTGGCTGAAATAAACGTGTTGTCACCGAAGTTTTGATCCATTAGACAGATGTTATGCAGATGGTTGAAAATGCTTGAGTACGTGCGCTATTTTGCAAAACAAGCTTTACTCAACAAGGATGGAAATGTAATTTTGTTTCTCACTTCTGAGACATTACCTCCTGCTTTGAAAAACTCATGGGTGTGTTCAGATTTTTTCCTCTCCAAGATTCAAAAAGATTCTGTGATGAGATGGCAGATATGGTGGCCTTTTACCCAGAGTGAAAGGAAGTCAACATAACACAAATACGGAATCCTCACCCTTCCCAGATGGAGAAAGAGCTGATGGTAGTCCAGGTTGGCTAGGGGGTTGGGTGGCCTTTCTCCCACGCACCAGGTCTCGGCGATCTGATGGCTAAGGAACTGGTCATGGGGAACAACTCCAGAGTCCAAGCAAGTGGACAGCTGAGCTGTGGGAAGAGGATGGAGGCACGGGCAGCTGTCGATTAACCACATTTCCTAACCAATAAAGCGGTACCACAGATGGTACAATGCCGCAACCCAAAATCCTGGCATGTGGTAACCGGAACAGACTTCTTCTTAGCTGATTCTGAAGTGCAAGTCAATGTTTGCCACTTGCCAATATCCCTTGGATCAGTTTGAAATTGAATCTGGACACATTCACGCTGTTAAGAAACAGGAGGACTTGGGGAAACAAATACTAATTTCCCCCTGCCAACTCAGCCAGTATGTAACTACAGGTTGGACTGATTTTGATTCAAACCACTTGGAGGCAGGTGTGTTCCTGTGGGGTGCATTGCATACACTGAGGAAATGCCAGAGTTCTACTGAGTTAGTAAATCATAAAGATCAGCCTCAATTGATGATATAGTCACAAAATCACTGAACCCTCTTCAAATAAATGGTCCCAGGACTCAGCCATTATGTGAGTAAATGAAATATTTATCGCTATTTATCACTATTTATTTATGAAATAATTATCAGTAAACCTAGATATCTTGTGGAGGATCAGAAGATGCAAAAGGGTCCTTCAGTCATGGTAAACCTATATTCCCTAGGTCTATTTTCAGAATATTGTGTCAACATTATCCTTCGTAATAGATACATAAACATCTTCTTTACATGATACACGCGTATCATGTGATTTACGTGCTTCAAACTATAAAGGCTCCTCATGAGACCGATGTAATCCCTGCAAATGTCAATTCATACATCTCTGCTTATGAACGTGTCAGAGCTATGAACAATGATGTGAGATTAAAAAAAAGAGAAATCAAGAGAGAAAAAGGTACCCCTAAATCCTCCTTTCTTTGGACTTTTGGGGATCATACAAGCATCAATCAGCATCACCATCAACATCAATGGGGTTTATTGAGCGCTTACTATGTGCAGAGCACCATACTAAGTGCGTGGGAAGGGTACAATACAACAGAGCAATTCAACTTGGAACCGAGAAAGGTGTTGAGTGTCTACCTCATTCGGGCTAACTTGCTCTATTTTGGTTTGTTCTAAGTGTATTTGACTTTTAGTCCCAGCTTCAGTTCCTCAGGCACTCAAAATAGTTTTGCAGTGCCGGGTTCTGACATTCTCCACAGATCAGAGAAGCTTTTTTTCTTACAATTTCTCTGGTCGACTGGCATTTAGCCATTTTTCTTTGCTACAAATAACCATCACTTTAACAAGGTCTGAAGACCTGGGAAAGCAGCAGGAGTTTATGTATAATGAGCCTCTGAACCGCAGGAGTAAATCCGTTTCAAAATCCTTAGGGGACACTTGAGAACAATTCTTATTTTTCCCTAGGAAGGTGCCAGCTTGAGGAGAGTCCCAAGAGAATGGCATGTGTAGTTGTGCCAGATGTGTGTGTGTAATGTCAACACAAATCTGAATAGATTTTTCTTCCCTTCGAAGGAATGGAATACAAATTAGAAGTAGAAAACAAGTCAATATTTTAATGAGGTGAAGACACTTTCAGGGAGGAAATCCATTTCTCTAAAAGTTGAGGGATCATTTTGATGTTTTTGATTTACAAATTTAACACTCTGTACAGGTTTTCTCCATAAAATTGGGTGAAAAGGAGCAAGGTTTCCCACTATTATCCATCATTATTCATTTCAATCAACTATCCCTTCGGCTAAATTAGTCCTTTCACCCTTGGGAGGGGGCTGTGGTTACGTGGAAGGGAGGGGACCTGACCACCCAGAGAGGTTCTGAATTGCATAGGAGGCATTTGATTGGATTACAAATGGGTCTGGGTGTCCTAACAAATCTACCAATCTCTTAGTAGAAGAGGTTGAATTGCGACCCAACATGACATGGACCCTCCGAATGATTGACAACTGCAGGTCATATGATGCAATCTGACAGCAGCCTGGAGACCACCCATGGCCTTCTGGATAGAGCATTGGCCTGGGAGTCAGAGGACCTTGGTTCTCAACCCAGCTCTACCCCTTAGTAATAATATTGGCATTTGCTAAGTGCTTACTATGTGCAAAGCACTGTTCTAAGCACTGGGGAGAATACAAAGTGATCAGGTTGTCCCATGTGGGGCTCACAGTCTTAATCCTCATTTTATAGATGAGGTAAGTGAGGCACAGAGAAATTAAGTGACTTGCCCACAGTCACACAGCTGACAAGCAGTGGAGCCCTTGACCTCTGACTCCCCAGCCCGTGCTCTTTCCACTGAGCCACGCTGCTTCTCTATCACTTGTCTGCTGTGTGATCTTGAGCAAATAACTTAGCTTCTCTGAGCCTCATCAGTAAAATGGGAATTAAGGCTGTGAGCCCCTTATGGGACATGGACAGTGTCCAACCTGATTAGCTTGTATCTACCCTAGGGCTTAGTATGAGTGCCTGGCACAGAGTAATTCCTTAACAAAAACCATAAAAGAAAAAAAATGTGACCCAAGCAGTCTGCTCCCCAGGAACAGCAGCCCCCCCACCCTCCCCTTTCTTTATGGTATTCATTAAGTGCTTACTATGTGCCAGGCACTGAATTAAGCCCTGGGGTAGAGACAAGATGGTCAGGTCAGACATGATGCAAGTCTTACATGGGGCTCACTGACTTAATCTTACATTTTACAGTTGAGATAGCTGAGGCACAGAAAGGTTAAATGACTTGTCTAAAGTCACACAGCAGGTTAAATGACAGAACCAGGAGAAGAACCTAGGTCCTCTGACTCTTAAATGACAGAACCAGGAGAAGAACCTAGGTCCTCTGGCTCCCAGGCCTTTGCTCTTTCCACTAGGCCATGCTGCTGAACCCACACAGCCCCTCAACTTCTTCTCTGTCCTCTGGGGCTAGGGGATATGGAGGGAAATGCCGTAGGTGGCTAGCATCTCCTCATGCCTTCAAGTCATCTCTATTTGGACATCCTCCCATTACCTCAAACCTAACATGTCCAAAACAGAGCTCTCTATCTTCCCACCCAAACCCTGTCCTCTCTGGGACTTTACCATGACGGTAGACGGCACCACCATCCTTCCCGACTCACAAGCCCGTAACCATGACGTTATCTTTGACTCCTCTCTCTCATTCAACCCACATATTCAACCCATCCCCAAATCCTGTCGGTCCCATTATAAAAGCATCGCTAAAATCTGCCCTTTCTTCCAGCCAAACTGCTACCACGTTAATACAATCACTCATCCTATCCCACCTTGATTACTGTGTCAGCCTCCTTGCTGACCTCCCAACCTCCTGTCCCTCCCCACTCCAGTCCATACTTCACTCTGCTGCCCAGATCATCTTTCTACAGCAACATTCAATACATGTCACCCCGCCTCCTCAAAAATCTCCAGTGGTTGCTCATCCACCTCCGCATCAGACAAAAACTCCTCACCATTGGCTTTAAAGCTCTCCATCACCTTGTCCCCTCCTACCTCACCTCGCTTCTTTCCTTCTACAACCCAGCCCCCCCTGGTGCTAACCTCACTGGGCCTCCATCTCCCTTTCTCCCTGCCGACTCCTGGCCCCCTTCCTGCCTCTGGCCTGGAACGCCCTTCCTTCTCAAATCTGGCAATCACTCCCCCCCACCCTCCGGCCTTCAAAGCTCTACTGAAGGTGCACCTCCTCCAAGAGGCCTTCCCAGATTAAGCCCCACTTTTCCTCATCCCCCACTCCCTTTTGTGTTGCCCTGACTGACTCTTTGCTCTTTCCCTCCTCCCTGCCCCACAACACTTATGTTTATAGCTGTAATTCCCCGCTCCAGTCTATTCTTCATTCTGCTGCCTGGCTCATCTTCCTGCAGAAACGCTCCGGGCATGTCACTCCCCTTCTTAAAAACCTCCAGTGGTTGCCTATCGACCTCCGCACGAAACAAAAACTTCTCATTCTAGGCTTCAAGACTCTCCATCACCTTGCCCCCTCCTACCTCTCCTCCCTTCTCTCTTTCTACTGCCCACCCCGTCGGCTCTGCTCCTCAGCCGCCCACCTCTTCACCGTCCCCCGTTCTCGTCAATCCCGCCGTCGACCCCCTGGGCCACGTCTTACCTCTGGCCTGGAATGCCCTCCCTCCTCACCTCTGCCAAACTAACTCTCTTCCCCTCTTCAAAGCCCTACTTAGAGCTCACCTCCTCCAAGAGGCCTTCCCAGACTGAGCTTCCCCTTTTCCCTCTGCTCCCTCTGCTCCCCCTCTACCCCCCTTCACCTCCCCTCAGATAAGCCCCCTTCCCCCCACCTTCTCTCTGCTCCTCCCCCTCTCCCTTCCCCTCTCCTCAGCACTGTGCTCATCCGCTCAACTGTATATATTTTTATTGCCCTATTTATTTTGTTAATGAGATGTACATCCCCTTGATTCTATTTATTGCTATTGTTTTAATGAGATGTTCATCCCCTTGATTCTATTTATTGCTATTGTTTTTGTCTGTCTCCCCCGATTAGAATGTAAGCCCGTCGATGGGCAGGGACTGTATCTGTTGCCGATTTGTACATTCCAAGCGCTTAGTACAGTGCTCTGCACATAGTAAGCACTCAATAAATACTATTGAATGAATTAATTTATTTGCATGGTTGTTTATCTATTTGTATTGATGTCCATCTCCCGCGACTAACTATGAGCTCGTTCTGGGCAGGGATTGTTTTTTATTGCTGTAGAGGAGGGAGGGAGGAAGGAAGGAAGGAAGGAAGGAAGGAAGGAAGGAAGGAAGGAAGGAAGGAAGGAAGGAAGGAAGGAAGGAAGGAAGGAAGGAAGGAAGGAAGGAAGGAAGGAAGGAAGGAAGGAAGGGAGGGAGGAAGGGAAGGTGGAAGGGAGAAAGGGAGGGATGGAAGGAGAGAAGGAGGGGAGAAGCAGCGTGGCTCAGTGGAAAGAGCCTGGACTTGGGAGTCAGAGGTCACGGGTTTGAATCTCGCCTCTGCCACTTGTCAGCTGTGTGACTGTGGGCAAGTCACTCACTTCTCTGTGCTTGTCACCTCATCTGTAAAATGGGGATTAACTGTGAGCCTCACGTGGGACAACCTGATTCCCAGCGCTTAGAACAGTGCTCTGCACATAGTAAATGTTTAACAAATACCAACATTATTATTAGTAAGGGAGAGAGGGAAGGAAGGAGGGAAGGAAGGGGAAAAGAAAGTGAGGAAGAGAAGGAGAGAAGGAATGGAGGAAGGGAAGAGGGAAGGAGTGAAGGAGAGAAGGAAGGGAGGAAGGAGGGGAGGAAAGAAGAAAGGGAGGGAAGGGAGGGAAGGGAGGGAAGGAAGGAAGGGGAGAAGAAAGGAGGGAAGGAGAGAAGGAAGGGAGGAAGGGAAGATGGATAGAGGAAAGGAGAAAAGGAAGGGAGGAAGGGAGGAAGAGAAGAGGGATGGAGGGAAGGAGAGAGGGAAGGGAGGAAAGAATGAAGAAGGGAGGGAGGGAGGGTAAGAAGGGAGGAAGGGAAGAGGGAAGGAGGGTAGGAGAGAAGGAAGGGAGGAAGGGAAGAGGGAAAGAGTGAAGGAGAGAAGGAAGGGAGGAAGGGAAGAAGGAAGGAGGGGAGGAAAGAAGAGAAGGGGGAAGGAGGGAAGGAGAGAGGGAAGGATGGAGGGAGGGAAGGAAGTAAGGAAGGGGGAGGGAGGGAAGGCGGGCCAGGCGGGCAGGAAGGGGGAAGGCAGGCGGAGAGGCGGTCGGTCCTGTGGGCGGGCCTCAGCTCCGCTCTGCGATGGGCCCGTCCTTTTGGGAGCCCGGCCCGCGGCCCTGACCAGCGGACCCCGGCCCGACCCGGCCCGGCCCGGCCCGGCTCGGCTCGGCTCGGCTCGGCTCGGCTCGGCCCTCTTGGCCCCGATGGGATGGTCCCGGCCCGGTCCGGCCTGCGGCGCCTCTGCCTGGAGCTGCGGGCCCGGGCCCTCCCGCCTCCCCGGGCCTCCTCTCGCCTCCACCCTGGGACCCCCGCACCCCCCGGGCCCGGCTCAGAGCCCCCGGACATGGCGTCTGCACCCAACGGTGAGCGCACCGCACAGCGCACCGCACAGCGCACCGCACAGCGGGCCCCGGGCGGGGACACACAACCCCGCGCTTCTCCCGGCCTCCGGGTGCAGCCCCCAACACCCCCTTGGCTCTACCCCACTGCTGACAACAGTGCTTAGCACAGAGTAAGCGCTTTAATAATAATAATAATGTTGGTATTTGTTAAGCGCTTACTCTGTGCAAAGCACTGTTCTAAGCGCTGGGGGAAACACAGGCTCATCAGGTGGTCCCCCCGTGAGGCTCACAGGCTTCATCCCCATTTGACAGATGAGGGAACTGAGGTCCAGAGAATAATACTAATAATAATGTCGGGATTTGTTAAGCCCTTAACTATGTGCAGAGCACTGTTCTAAGCGCTGGGGGAGATCCAGGGTCATCAGGTGGTCCCATGTGAGGCTCACAGGCTTCATCCCCATTTGAGAGATGAGGGAACTGAGGTCCAGAGAATAATAGTAATAATAATGTTGGTATTTGTTAAGCACTTACTCTGTGCAGAGCACTGTTCTAAGCGCTGGGGGGATACAGGGTCATCACGTGAGGCTCACAGTCTTCATCCCCATTTGACAGATGAGGTCACTGAGGTCCAGAGAATAATAATAATAATAACGTTGGTATTTGCTAAGCATTTACTCTGTGCAGAGCACTGTTCTAAGCGCTGGGGAAGATACAGGGCCATCAGGTTGTCCCCCGTGGGGCACACAGTCTTCATCCCCATTTGACAGATGAGGTCACTGAGGCCCAGAGAATAATAATAATAATAATGTTGGTATTTGTTAAACGCTTACTCTGTGCTAAGCGCTGTTCTAAGCGCTGAAGGAGGATACAGGATCATCAGCTTATCCCCGCGGGGTACACAGTCTTCATCCCCATTAGACAGATGAGGTCGCTGAGGCACAGAGAATAATAATAATAATAATGTTGTTATTTCCTAAGTGCTTACTATGTGCCGAGCACTGTTCTAAGCGCTGGGGAGGATTCAGGGTCATCAGGTTGTCCCATGTGGGGCTCACAGTCTTCATCCCCATTTGACAGATGAGGTCACTGAGGCACAGAGAAGTGAAGCGACTTGCCCACAGTCACACAGCTAAGTGGCAGAGTCAGGATTCGAACCCATGACCTCTGACTCCCAAGCCCGGGCTCCTTCCGCTGAGCCACGCTGCTTCTTTACAAATACCATAATAAGTCAAGAAGCAGCAGGGCCTAGTGGCCAGAGCCCGGGGTTTGGAAGTCAAAGGTCATGGGTTCTAATCCCCGGGCTCTGCTACTCCTCCGCCGTGTGACCTTGGGCAAATCGTTTCACTTCTCCGGGCCTCAGTTCCCTCATCGGGAAAATGGGGATGAAGACTGGGAGCCCCACGTGGGACAACCTCATCGCCTTATATCTCCCCCCAGCGCTTAGCACATTGATTAGCACAGAGTAAGCTACTAACAAATACCATAATGACTCAAGAAGCAGTATGGCCTAGTGGCTAGGAAGTCAAAGGTCGTGGGTTCTAATGTTGGTTCCACCGCTTTTCTGCTGTGTGACCTTGGGCAAGTCACCTCTCTTCATTCAGTCGTATTGATTGAGCGCTCACTGTGTGCAGAGCACTGTACCAAGCGCTTGGAAAGTACAGTTCAGCAACAAATAGAGACAATCCTGCCCCTGACGGGCTCACAGTTTGGGGCTCAGTTCTGTCATCTGGAAAATGGGGGTGAGGACTGTGAGCCTCACGTGGGACAACCTTTCATTCATTCAATAGTATTTATTGAGCGCTTACTATGTGCAGAGCACTGTACTAAGCGCTTGGAATGAACAAGTCGGCAACAGATAGAGACAGTCCCTGCCCTTTGACGGGCTTACGGTCCAATCGGGGGAGACGGACAGACGAGAACGATGGCGATAAATAGAGTCGAGGGGAAGAACATCTCGTAAAAACAATGGCAACTAAATAGAATCAAGGCGATGTACAATTCATTAACAAAATAAATAGGGTAACGAAAATATATACAGTTGAGCGGACGAGTACAGTGCTGTGGGGATGGGAAGGGAGAGGTGGAGGAGCAGAGGGAAAAGGGGAAAATGAGGCTTAAGCTGAGGAGAGGTAAAGGGGGGATGGCAGAGGGAGTAGAGGGGGAAGAGGAGCTCAGTCTGGGAAGGCCTCTTGGAGGAGGTGAGTTTTAAGTAGGGTTTTGAAGAGGGAAAGAGAATCAGTTTGGCGGAGGTGAGGAGGGAGGGCGTTCCAGGACCGCGGGAGGACGTGGCCCGGGGGTCGACGGCGGGATAGGCGAGACCGAGGGACGGTGAGGAGGTGGGCAGCGGAGGAGCGGAGCGTGCGGGGTTGATTACCTTGTATCCATCACAGCGCTTAGAACAGTGCTTGACACATAGTAAGTGCTCAACAAATACTATCATTAATTAACTTGTCCACCCCCGGACCCCAGGATCCCGCTGACCCCCGGATCGGTTGCCCTTTTGGGTTCCCCTTGCCCATCCCTATCCAATCAGATGGTGTAGATTTTGATCTTCCTATCCATTCTTAGGGTTTGGGTCTTGAACAGTCAAACTGGTTCCTTTCAATAAAGAAAAACTCCAATAGAAGTTTTGGCACCCCATTGTATGGTAAAAAAAACCCCAACAACAACAACAACAATATAAACAGACGTGGAATGCTGGTTCCTGTTTTGCACCCCACCCTGGGAAAGGCCGACTGCAAGGTTGGAAGGGCGTGGGGCCCCTGTTTAAAATAACAACTGTAACAATCACGGTGAGAATAGTAATTGTAGACTTTGTGAAGCATTTACGATGTGCTAAGTACCGTACTAACCACTGGGTTAGATACAGTAGGGTTTACAGTCTAAGTGGGTGGGAGAACAGATAATCTCCGTTTTACAAATGAGGTAACAAACAAATTACAGATGAGTCCCAAGGAAGTTAACTGATTTGTCTAAACTCACGCAGCAGGCAAACTGGATTAGAACCTAGGTTCTTTGACTCCCAGCCCTTGCTCTTTCCATAGTGTTTATTGGTTGGTAGTTCCTCCCCTAATCTCTCAGTGTTTATTCCACAGTGTTTATTGGTAGTTCCTCCCCTAATCTCTCCCAACAGTGGTAGACTACTGTTAGGAGGGTTGGAGAGGCAGTGACAGATACTTAGGCCAGAGGGGTGCGAAGAAGGAAGTGGAGAGACCTTAAAAAGCAATCGGTCAGTGGTATTTATTCATTCATTCATTCAATCGTATTTATTGAGCACTTACTGTGTGCAGAGCACTGTACTAAGCTCTTGGAATGTACTGAGCATTGACTGTTTGCAGAGCACTGTACTAAGCACTTGGGAGAGTACACTTGGCCTTAGAGGAGTAAAATGTGAGAGTTGGCTTGTGGAAGGAAATCAGGGAGGTCAAATAATAATGTTGGCATTTGTTAAGCGCTTACTATGTGCAGAGCACTGTTCTAAGTGCTAGGGTAGATACAGGGTAATCAGGTTGTCCCACATGAGGCTCACAGTTAATCCCCATTTTACAGATGAGGTAACTGAGGCACAGAGAAGTGAAGTGACTTGCCCACAGTCACACAGCTGACAAGTGGCAGAGCCGGAATTCGAACCTATGACCTCTGACTCCCAAGCCCGGGCTCTTTCCCGATTGAGTGCTTTAAAGTTGATGGTAAGGATTTTCTGTATGATGTGGAGGTGGACGGGCAACCACTGGAGGTTCTTGAGAAGTGGGGAAATGTGGACTGAATGGTTTTGGTGGAAAAATGATCCAGAAAGCAGGGTGAAGTATGGACTGGAGTGGGGTGAGACAGGAGGCAGGGAGGTCAGCAAGGAGGCTGGTGTAGTAATCAAGGTGGGTAAGCTAAGCACTTGGATTAACGTGGTAGCAGTTTGCGTGGAGAGGAAAGGATGGATTTTAACGATGACAGGATTTGGTGATAGATTGACTCTGTGGCTTGAATGAGGGAGATGAGTTGAAGATAATGCCAAGGTTACGGCTTTTGAGAGCAGGCATCTTCCATCACACCTTTCCCCCTACCCGAAGATTGTTACTCAGTGGTCTCTCTTCCCACTCTGTCTCCCATGAAATCTTCACAACCCCCGAGTTCCTACCGCATGACGGGGGCTGGCCTGGATAATAATAATGGTATTTGCTAAGCGCTTACTATGTGTCAGGCACTATACTAAGCACTGGACGCTCTCCCGCTCAGTAGCAGTAGGAATCCATGTGTGACGTTTCTCATTGACCCCTCAGGTGGCAACTCTACAAAGTCCCAACATTCACCCTGGCTGCGGCCCCAATCACTTTCCCTGATGCCATTGACCATGGGGATGGAACAGCGGTCCTGGTGACACCACCAAAGGGTCCTCATTGCCAGCAGTTGCCCGGCTCCGGCTTTGCCTGGTCTCAGGGCCTGGGCCAGTAGGAGCTCGCTGTGAGCAGAGAATGTGTCTGTTTTATTATTATATCGTGCCCTCCCAAGTGCTTAATACAGTGCTCTGCACTCAGTAAGCACCCAATAAATACAGTTGATTGATTGATAGGATTCAGGAGATCATTGGAAGCCCAGGGACGTCTATCAGTTCCATTCGGCTAACACTTCTCCCACAGGGGCAAAGACGAGGAGAGTCTCTTCATGATCTATATCAGGAGCTTGTCCTGTCTCGCACTGCCACTGTTATTAGATTCTCATGTTCGGCAAGGCAGAGACTTCGTTATAAATAACCTAGAATGAGAAGCCAGTGGAGGCCCTCACTTGTGCAAGCTTTCAAAAGGAATGAAGGAGATGAGATGTGGGATATGACCAGAGTCCAAAAGGAAACCTTACCAGAGTTCTTTGAAGAACCAGTAATAATAATAATAATAATAGTGGTATTTGTTACGTGCTATGTGCCAGGCACTGTTCTAAGCACTGGGGTAGATACAAGGTAATCGGGTTGGACACAGTCCCTGTCCCACATGGAGCTCACAGTGTTAATCCCCGTTTTACAGATGCGGTAACTGAGGCCCAGGGAAGTGAAGTGACTTGCCCGAGGTCACACAGCAGACAAGTGGTGGATTCGGGACTAGAACTCGGGACCTTCTGACTCCGAGGCTCATGGTCTGTCTACTAGGACAGGCTCTGATTACAGATCTCTGCTAACAAGTAATATTTAATTGTAGATACACTTGATGAGTTAACATGCAGGAAAGTAAATTAAAATAGAAATTTAAAGCCACAAGTCCCTCTAAACTGTGAGCTCGTTGTGAGCGGGGAATGTGTCTCTTTGTTTTTATAATGGTACTCTCCCAAGCGCTTAGTACAGTGCTTTGCACACAAGTGCTCAGTAAATAGGATTGAATGAATGAATGAAGAAGGTGAGATTTCCACTAGAAGACCCCAAAGCAGTTCATCAGCTGCCACTTCTCTGACCTACTTTTCCATCCATTAAATTGAAGGATAAGGGCTTTTGACTTCATCCTTAGAACTGGATGAAGAGCCTCATATCCCAGCCCCAGAGGGAAAGCGAAAGAGATTTTTCTCCACCTTCATAAGAGAATGCCTTGGGCTTGTGGCTTTGCCCAGGACTTCCCCTAACACTAATGCAAAACCATAATAGGTCAGCTCCTCTCTGTTTTCTGGGAAATGTAGTTTCCCCTTTCCATCTCTGCAGTTCCCTTGATCATCTTCAGCATGACTTCCGGACACGTTAAATTCACCAAACTCTTTCCAAAGCATGAATAAAATGTAGTAATGTTAATTCATTCATTCATTCAATAGTATTTATTTAGCGCTTACTATGTGCAGAGCACTGTACTAAGCACTTGGAAGGTAAAATCGGTGTCTTGCAACATTATCACATCTTTGTTGGGTTCCTTCTTTGTGTAGGCAGGGTTGGGGAATTCATCTTGTATTAGCATGCAGAATGGAGTCAGTGTTCTGGCAGCTAATTCTGCTGTATTGTACTCTTTCAAGTGCTCAGTACAGTGGTCTGCACATAGTAAAAGCTCAATAAAAACCATTGATTGGTTAATCCTTGCAAAAGTGATTCATTTTTACAAAAGCAGTTAGTTGTTTTAATATATAAAGAGGACAGCATCTGGTTTAGGCCATGTGGATTATTAAAACCTTTAAACTTTTTTTAAAAATTACACATCTTTGAAACTAGAAATTTGATTTCCTTTATTAAGCAGTCTAAAAATTTTTTAAGGAGACACCAGACAGATTTTCATTCACCTCTCAAGCATTCTTTAGAAGAAGTATTCTGATTGAATTTATTATATTTGCAATTCCCATATTTTAGTAGTCTGTAAAGGAAGGATTCCATTCTAAAAGCAGCATACTCTAAGCACAAGGTCTTCCCCAAATCGCC
The DNA here is from genome assembly GCF_004115215.2 of Ornithorhynchus anatinus. Lineage (NCBI taxonomy): Eukaryota > Metazoa > Chordata > Mammalia > Monotremata > Ornithorhynchidae > Ornithorhynchus > Ornithorhynchus anatinus. The sequence goes on along the minus strand of NC_041729.1, from coordinate 94,215,325 downwards.
ACTGGGCATGCAGAGCTCCTTAGGAATCCTGGCATTAGCTCCTTGTCCCTGTGGTCCAGTCCCTCTCCTTGTCCATTTTGGCTGACAGCATACATGAATAATAATGATAATAATGGTATTTGTTAAGTGCTTACTATGTGTTAAGCACTATTTTAAACGCTGGGGTAGATACAAGCTAATCAGGTTGGACACAGTCCCTGTCTCATATGGGACTCCCAGTCTTAATCCCCATTTTGCAGATGAGGTAACTGAAGCCCAGAGAAGTGGAGTGACTTGCCCAAGGCCACATAGGAGACCAGTGGCAGAGCCGGGATTAGAACCCAGGTCCTCTGACTCCCAGGCCCGTGCTCTATCCACTAGGCCACGCCGTTTTAAATTTCTCCACTCGTTCAAGGATATGGTTTTTGGTAGAGGAGAGTGGGGAGAGAGAAAGTGTGGGAGCTACCTCTCCCAGACACTGGCCTAGGCTGACCGAGACTTCGTGCTGCTGCTGCTTTCCCCCACATCTTCCCAGCTGAGCACGGCCCCAGAAATGAGGCAGCCTGTGCCTGTGGGTCCCGCTCTTGAAGGGGACATTGTCTTTAAGTCGGCCATCCCTGACTTGGGGCAGGCGGGGAATGGACAGCAAGAGAAAGGAGGCTGCGCGTGTCCTGGAGCTCAGACAGCAATCACCTTCCTGCGGGAGCTTCTCCAGCTGCCCCTCACGTACCCCTGCACCCTCGTCACGCTGAGCCTGGTGGTACCATACAGGATGATGCTAGCTGGGCGCTTGAATCCTTCAGCCAGACCTGGGGTTTCTAGTTGTTGCTTCAAAGCCTCCTTCCTATTTTCCTTTTCCTTCTTGGCTAGTCCACGTATGTATTGTAATTAAGAGAAGCAACGTGGCCTAGTGGATAGAGCACGGAACTGGGAGTCAGAAGGACTTGGGTTCTAATCCCTGCTCCTCTACTTGTCTGCTCTGTGGCCTTGGGCAAGTCACTTCACTTCTTTGTGCCTCAGTTTCCTCATCTGTAAAATGGAGATTAAGACTGTGAGCCTCTTGTGGGGCAGGGACTGTGTCCAACCTGATTAGCTTGTATCTACCCCATCGCTCAGAACAGTGCTTGACACATAGTAAGTGCTTAACATATACCATCGTTATTATTATTAATTAAGCCAAATAGGCACTACCATCCTCCTCTACCCCTAACTTTTCAACTCTGAGCTCCAGGGAGGAAGGCAGTTGATTTTTCAGTTGGGACAGGTCATTAAACAGTGAATAGAGATGGGGAAAGTGGGTTTGGTGTGGGAGGGGGTTTGGGATTAGGTGGGCTTTCCCACCATACTGTCTATTTTGGCCTTTCCTTGCTCATTAGCTGGATAAGGGGCTGTGGGCTGAGGCTCTGATATGTCTTTCTGCTAATAACCATGTTGGGGGTGGGAGGGAGGGCTGAGGAAAATCACCTCCTCACCCCGTGGTGCCTGGAGCAGGTGCAGCAGCAGCTTCTGCCACCGTCCGGCCCTGTCCGGGGTGGCTGCCAGCCGGCAGACTGTTCCTGGCGATGAGGCTGGGCTGTAAAGCCTGGGTAGAGGTGGTTTCTCCCATGCCATCCTCTGTCCCGGTCCCCTACTCGGTCACCAGATGCTGGATTGGCAGGCTGGATGCATGTGCCTGGTGGGAAGTGTGTCCCCCTGTCCTGCGGGCTGGACGAGAGGCTGGAGAGCAGGACACCCCAGCCCACATTCTTTGCTCAGGGCACTCAGCCCACACACTTGGCTCCTCTAATGTCAACCTTTTCACTGTACCTCAGTGTCATCTATCTCACCGCCGACCCCTAACCCACATCCTGCCTCTGACCTGTTAGATCTTCAAACTTGGCAATTACTCCCCCGCCCTTCAAAGCCTTATTAAAGGCAAATAACCTCCAAGAGGCCTTCCCTAAGCCTTCCTTTCCTTTTCTTCCATGCCCTTCTGCCTTCCCCTGACTTGCTCCACAATTCCCCTCCCAGCCCCACAGCACTTCTGTACATATCTGTAATTTATATTTTATATTAATGTCTGTCTCCCCCTCTAGACTGTAAGCTAATTGTCGTCAGGGAATGTGTTCTTATATTGTACTCTTCCAAAGGCTTAGTACAGTGCTCAGCACACAGTAAGTGCTAAATAAATGGAATTGAATGAATGAATGAATGGCCGGCTCATCTGCTGCCTCCTTCTTCCCCATCTTACTTTCAGGTCTCCCTGGGGCGAGGTGTGGAGAAGAGGTAGGAGGAGAGATGTGCCAGTCCACGCAGCTCAGTCATGATGGGTTAGAGGCAGTTCCATTCCCACCCCTCAGAGTGGTTTGGGCCTTCCCGGCTGTCTCTGGCTGTGATGGCTGGGGCATTTATCCCACAACTTCCTGAATCCCGGCAGCCTCACCCATAGACAAAATGTGGGGCCTGACTCACCAGAATGAGTCAGAAGTGACAGAAGTGAGTGACTCGTGTGTGTGTGTATGCCTGTTGTGTGCATCGTGTGGTGAGGGGTGCACATCTCTTCATTGGAGTGCTTCCCCGTTGTGCTGGAGAAGGGGCGGTGGCTGGGAGTCAGGGGGAGGCTCCCCTCCTGCCCTTCCTCCTACCTCATAGGCACCTGCGCTTTCAGGGGAGCAAGTCGGGGTGCCAAGAATGGAGACAGAGGGTGGATGAGGAGAGGTGCACAGGAAATGCGGCTTGGTCATGCGAGGGACAGGGCAGCAGCCAGACCTCAACCTTTCCTCCTCAGCATGGCAAGGTCCTCCCCGCTCCTACCCCCCTTACAAATTCCCCAGACAAAAGGCCTCCTGACTCCTGCTTCCTGTCTAGGAACATGTGTGCAACTTAGCCTGCCTGCCATTCTCTTTCACTTTCGCTACCGTTGGCGGCACTTTGATGATATCATCACAGGGCACTGGTTGTTACCCCATCACAACCCACTATCTATGCTATCATCTGTAATAGTAAAAAATAATATTGATACTCGTTTTGCCCTTACTTTGTGCCAAGCTCTGTTCTAAGCGCTGGGGTTGATACAAGTTAATCAAGTTGGACATAGTCCCTGTCCCACATGGGGCTCACACTCTTAATCCCCATTTTGCAGATGAGGTAGCTGAGGCCCAGAGAAGTAAAGTGAGTTGCCCAAGGTCGCACAGCAGGCATGTGGCAGAGCTGGGATTAGAACTCAGGTCCTTCTGACTCTCAGGCCCATGCTCTACCCCATAAGCCACGCTGCTTCTGCATTATGGGCCACAAGAGGGACCCTTGGGATGGTTTATCCCAGGACCCCGGGTTTGGTCAATCTGGTCTGAGCTTCTCAGGCAACCACAGGAACTTTGGGAAAGAAGTATATGTGGGACTTGGCTGGTAGTGGATGCCAAAGCAGAAGAGATTGAGGGCATTACAAACTTCTTCAAAACCCACAACTTCTGCACATTGCTAGAAGCGTAATTTGGCCCTCCTCATGTCATTTATTCATTCAATTCAATAGTATTTATTGAGTGCTTGCTATGTGCAGAGCACTGTACTAAGCGCTTGGAATGTACAAATCGGTAGAGACAGTCCCTGCCCTTTGACGGGCTTACAGTCTATCACAGCATCCCGGAAGTGAGGTGATGGATTCAGGTGAATCACAGGGAGAAAAATTCTGGGGAGATGGCAATATTTCAATGTTCTTCTCAACACACCTACTACTACTGAAGAAGAGTGCTTTCAAAAAGTGCTGACAGATGAAATCGTGCCAGCTATTGAGGAAAGCTTCATAACAGATATAACCATTAAAAATGGCAAAGCATCTGGACAAGGCGTACCCACTGGGACCAACAAGCATGGAAGGGACACCCAACTTTAAGCTTGAATTCAAGCTCTTTCTCAACATAAGGAAAAGTGAGATGCAAGAGAATACTATCATCTTTGTATTTAAAATGACTAGATTGAAGTAATTATAGAGGTATCTTGCCACAATGTCAGCAATACTGTCTGTCACCTACCTGCTCCTAGCCTGAGCTCTCCAAGATCAACTATGGAGAAATGTTGCTGACTGATCATTCCTGGTATTGCAAAATCTTTCCATATTGCAGCCCCACACAGGCTCTGGGATCTTCACAGCTGTGTGACCTTGGGTAGGTCACTTAACTTCTCTGTTGCTCCATGATCTCATCTATAAAATGGGGATTAAAACTGTGAGCGATAAGAACGGTCTCCAATCTGATTATTTTAGTTCTATCTACCCCACTGCCAGGCACTGTTCTAAGCACTTAAAAAATATCATTTAAAAAACATGTCAGATACAGGAAAAGTGCAGGGAGCAGCCCCAAGATTTCTATACAGTTTTCGTAGGCCATATGAATGTATTTGATACTATCGGCACCCCTATATTCTGGAAATGGATTTTGCTGCCCTGAAAAGTTCATTAAGATTCTGATACTAGTCCAATCAGTCAGTCAATTAGCAGTGTTTATTGAGTGCTGACTGTGTGCAGAGCACTGTACTAAACTGTTCATTTTATGATGGCACAGCCAGCTGGTTATAATAATAATGATGGTATTTGTTATGCACTTACTATGTGCAAAGCACTGTTCTAAGCGCTGGTTATGTCATAGCTGTGGGTGCTGTATTTGACCCATTCTCCATCCATCACATCCAGTGGGATAAAGTAGCGTGGCAAACCGAGCCTGGTCCAGTTCAGTATGCTTGCTCAGTCATGCTGGAAGATGCACCGGTAGACGTGAATGCAGGTCTTAGAAGACGCTCTGGCTGATCTGGGAAACTACCAATTTAACAGATTTGGAGGACATCCAGTGCCTAGAGATAGTCATTCAAGGACTGTTGTAAGCAGGTGACTGCACCCTAGAGTCCCCTGCCCCACCAAGAATAAGTGCAAATGATTGTGAACCATTTGCTGAATCAGATATTATGGACTGATGATACTCTAAAATAATAATAATAATAATGATGATGATAACAGTAGTTTGCCAAGCACTTGTTTTAAGCTCTGGGTTAGATAGAAGATGATCAGATCTGTCATGGGGCTCACAGTCTAAGAGGGAGGGAGAACAAGTTCTGAATCCCCATGTCACTGATAAGGGAACTGAGGGTAAGAAAAGGCAGGTGACTTGCCCAAGGTTCCAGCATTCATTCATTCAATTGTATTTATTGAGTGCTTACTGTGTGCAGAGCACTCTACTAAGCGCTTGGAAAATACAATTTAACAACAAGTAGAGACAATCCATGCCCACAATGGGCTCACAGTCTAGAAGGGGAGAGACAGGCATCAAAACAAGTAAACAGGCACCAATAGCATCAATATAAATAAATAGAATAGAGATCATATACACATCATTAATATAAATAGAATTATACATATGTACATGCATACACAAGTGCTGTGGGGGGGAAGGGGGTAGCGTAGAGGGAGGGAGTCGGGGTGATGGGGTGGGGAGGAGGAGCAGAGGAAAAAAGGGGCTTAGTTTGGGAAGGCTATGGAGGAGGTGAGCCTTCAATAGGACTTTGAAGGGGGGAAGAGCAGCTAATGTAGAGAAGCAGCGTGGCTTAGTGGAAAGAGCCTGGGCTAGGGAGTCAGAAGTCATGGGTTCAAATCCCGGCTCTGCCATTTGTCAGCTGTGTGACGTTGGGCAAGTCACTTAACTTCTCGGTGCCTCAGTTACCTCATCTGTAAAATGGGGATCACGTGGGACAACCTGATCACTTTGTATCCCCCCCAGGGCTTAGAACAGTGCTTTGCACATAAGTAAGCGCTTAACAAATGTCATCATTATTAAGTGGCAGAGCTGGGATTAGAACCCAGGGCCTCTGGCTCCCTGGCCCAGACTCTTTCCAGAAGGCCATGCTGTTTACACGAAGGTAATGTAGCAGTCTGACCAGGGAAGGCATACACATAACCAAACTTTGACAGTGGCAATACTGAGTCAAATTCCTATCACAGAAATCTGTCACCTATTAAGCACAATGACCAAAGATGCAGTGACAGAGAAGGAAATCAAAAATTGAATCCAGAAGGCCAGCACATCCTTTGGAAAAACACCCAACAAAATACGGCAGCAGCCTGGTACTAGACTCCAGCCCAGAAAATGCTGTACCATCACTGAAAATGGAGTCAATTGCAGCAGATAGATAGCAGGGCAAGTATAGTGATCCAGAAAGGAGCGGCTTTTTTCAAGAAGAAGCTGAGGGAGGACTGTGAGACGAGAAAGCAAAAGTGAAAACAGTTTCGGGAACTGCAAACAACCAGCCTGACAAGCACAACACGGGGCAGTTATTATGTGGGTCTGTAGGGTGGTTAGGATGGTGGATTCCAAATTGACTTCTGGAGAACAAAGGAACCCATGGGTGAACTTCACGGTCAGCAGCCTCTTCTTCAGGCTTGGAGGGACAAATATGTTTGGACCTACAAAATCGAACTAAATTGCTTTGCAGACACTAAGTTTCTTCCTCTAGTCTAAAGTCACTGGATCAAGAGCCCACACCCACAAATTGCTCCTGAGTTGAATATTAGCTGGAAGAAACATTAGTGTTTTTCCATATTAAAAAAAATACACCATAGTATACATGAATACAGAATTTCAAAAAGAAAAGTCTGAGTAAAAATAGAAATCAAAAGATAATGATGAATCAACAAATGTATCTTTTTTGGGGTTTGGAAAAAGCCATTCTAAATTTGAGTTTGCAGCCACCTACTGCTCTGGTTTCCTGTCATTTGTACTTCCTCAAGATGTTCAGAAATTCGGTGCTAAGACTTCTTAGACTTGGAGAGCCAGAGATGTGTTTTCTGTGGAAGAACTTTGTGTTTGGAATTTCCTATCTCCCCATGGCTTGGCACAGTTGAAGCCTCCGATCTGTATTTTTAAGTGGACCTAACCTTCCAGAATGGCTATTTCTGTCTTGATATTTCGTTATTACAGACACTGGGCTCTAATTATTTAAAAATGAATATTATTTTATGATTCTTGTACCCAGTGGCTATCTTAGCATAGACTCAATTTTTGAAGAAAAAAAAATAAATATAAACATTCTTAATGCAGCATGGATCTAGACTTGCTGGCCCAATTACAATCTTAGGAAGTAGCATGGCCTACTGGATAGAGCACAGACCTGGGAGTCAAAGGATCTGGGTTCTAATTCCGACTCCATCGCATGTCTGCTGTGTGACCTTGGGCAAGGCACTTTGCTTCTCTGTGCCTCAGATACCTTATTGGTAAAATGGGGATTAATACTGTGAGCCCCGTGTGGGCGTGTCCAATCTGATTAGCTTGTCTGCCCCAGTGCTTGGTACAGTGTCTGGTACATAATAAAAAAAGCCACTTAAATGCCAAAAAAAATACTTAAAGAAATACCATAAAAAAGGAAAAGCTAGCAGGAAGAAACCTCTTGGAAGATTCTTTGCTCCTTTATTAGTTTGCAGCACACATGCTGTGAATGAATCCCATTCACACTTTAGGGTTTTCTATTTAGAAAGTAAATATTGGTAAAATTATAAGCCTTCAAGCATTTCAAAATCAAATATTTTAAATTTAATTTTGCAACAGTGGAATGTAGAAACATGGTGTAAGGCGACACCTTGCCTTGGGATTCAAAGGGTTTCACAATGTTTTAGGAAACATCTCCCCCTATACTAGTCTTTAATTCCCTGGTAAATCTGGATCCTACACTTTTAGGGAAGCCTGCCTGTGGCCCATTGGGGTACAAAGAGAGTGTGAGAACTTAGAGCACAAAGAATGGTGACAGTCAATCGATCAGTGGTATCTATTGAGCACATACTGTTTGCAGGGCACATACTATGTGCAGAGCATGTATTGAGTGTGGTGCATTAAGCGCTTAGTACAGTGCTCTGCACATAGTAAGTGCTCAATAAATACGATTGAATGAGTTGATCACATGGATGAAATTGGGTTCGCTGGGCTTGGTTTGTTAGTGATGCCTTCATTCCTGGGCACCTTTGGAACCACATTTCTCTGCACAGCACCTGTGCCCTTCAGAAGCAGCATGGCCTAGTTGAAAGAGCATGGGCCTGGGAGTCAGAGGTCCTGGGTTCAAATTCTGACTTCACCACAAGCAGGCAGCACCTGAGCCCTTCAAGCCTTTGTATGTACACCAGCAGTTACAACAGTGCTTGGCAACTAGTGAACGCTTAACAAGAACCATTATAATTATTATTATTACTATTATTATTAACAGTGGCAAAAGCTTTGGTTGGGGGTCATGTCTTCCAACTCTATTGTATTGTACTTTCCCAGGTACTTAGTACAATGCTCTGCACCCAGTAGGCACTCAATAAATACTGCTAACTGATTGGAAAACCTCTACAGGTATATTAGTGTGTATTGTACTGCAGCTGTAAAATGTAAGGTCATATGAGTATGACTTTGAGGAAAACTCCATTAGACCTTCTAGTTGTATGTTAATTTTGTTTGCATTTTGCTGCTTCAGTTCAATAATTATTGAATAATACTATAATATTATATAATGGTATAATTAGGAAATAATATGCTCTTCTTTTTTTGATGTATTGAAGCAGGAAGATGTTCCAGTTCAGAAAATCAAGGGAAAAGTAAAAAGGAACATGCTCTTCATGACATTCGCTACCTGATGGAAGAAATGCCATTTGGTGATTCGGAGGCTGAAGAAGAATTCGAAAGTAAGTATAGTACAGGAAGTGAAGGAAAATCAGATTTCAGAACCCCTGCAGAGTAAATTAAACCTCATTGAGTGCATTTGTTTCCCTGTTCTAAATAAAACATTTAACCTTGAACACTAGTTTCAGTGTGTGAATTTGGTTGTAAATCATATAGTTTCCACATAAGCTGTCACCAAATGCTGACATACATAAACAACTTCTGTAGAGATCAGAGAAAGTAAGGGATAAGAGTATTTCATAATGGTCAAACTGTTTTCTCAATTTTCTAGAGTTCACTAGGTACTCCACATGCTTAGGAGATAGCTATTACTAATATCCCAGCTCTGCCACTTGTCAGCTGTGTGACTGTGGGCAAGTCACTTCACTTCTCTGTGCCTCAGTTTCCTCAACTATAAAATGGGGATTAAGACTGTGAGCCCTGCGTGGGACACCCTGATTACCCTGTATCTCCCCCAGTGCTTAGAACAGTGCTGTGCACATAGTAAGCGCTTAACAAATATCAATATTATTATTATTATTATTACTACTACTACTACTGAGAACTAGGGTAGATACGAGAAAATAGTATTTGTGGTATTTTTGCTTGCCCAGCACTCTAAGGAGTATTGGGAAGATACAAAATGGTCAGTTCAGGTACAGTCCCTGCCCCATATGGAGCTCACAGTCTAAGTAAGAGAGAGAATGGGCCTCTAATCCCCATTTTACAGTTGAGGAAACTGAGGTATGGAGAAATTAGATGATTTTCCTACGGTCACACAACAGACACCAGGAAGAGCTGGGGTTAGAACCCAGATCCTTTGATTTTCAGGACCCTGCTCTTTCCACTAGGCCATGTTGCTTCTCTTTCTGAGGAAAGGGAGTCACGGAGAAGTAATATATCAGTGTGAACTGGATTGAATCAGGTCCTTGGGATTCAGCTGAAAAATTTAGAGGACCAGCAATTGAACAGCTTAAGCACTGTTTGTTAAAATAAAGAACAAACATGGGGCTCAGTGTTTCAGTGGAGAGAGTAAGGGAAAGGAGGGAAGATTATCTTAAATCATACTGTTTGGTAAGGGTCACAAAATAAAATTCCCTGCAATCTTGTTCCCCAATTCCCTGCCTTCACATTGAGGTCATATGCCTTTCCCAGAATTCTCTCACAAAAACTCATTGGAATAAATTGTTACCATTGGTAAGGAGAGAAAATGAAGAGTTAATGTGCCTGTCTGCTCAGGTTTGTGTGAAGTTCCAGTAAGTCTTTTGTAGTAGAGCTTGAATTACTGCATCACTCTCCAGTGCTGATCTCCCTGCCTCCTTTCTCTCCGCACTCCAAACTACACTCTGCTTCCCAGATCATTTTTGTATAAAACCATTCTGACAATGGTTCTCAAGAACCTCCAGAGGTTTGCCCATCCACCTAGGCATCGAACAGAAACTCCCTACCTTCAGCTTTATTTATATTAATGTCTGTCTCCCCTCTGGCCTGTAAACTCATGAGCTGGGAACAGGTCTACCAGCTCTGTTAGAGTGTACTCTCTTAAGTGCTTAGTACAGTGCTTTGCACACAGTAAGCACTAAAGAAATACCATTACTTGATTAAAGCACTCAATCTCCTTGCCCCTCCTACCATACCTCACTGCTTTTCTACTACAACACAGCCTGCATACATCACTCCTCTAATGTCAACCTTATTGTACTTCAATTTCATGATGATGATGATGGTATTTGTTAAGCGCTATGTGCAGAGCACTGTTCTAAGTGCTGGGACAGATACAGGGTCATCAGGTTGTCCCATGTGAGGCTCACAGACTTACTCCCCATTTTACAGATGAGGTAACTGAGGCACAGAGAAGTTAAGTGACTTGCCCACAGTCACACAGTAGACAAGTGGCAGAGCCAGGATTAGCACCCATGACCTTCTGATTTCCAGGCCCTTTCCCCTTCCACTAAACCATGCTGCTTTTAGAACCATCTCACTGCTTTAATCACTGTGGATAACACTTTGAGCAAGCATGTAGAGAGAGCTTCAGAGCCTCATCATGCTATCTTTATTATTCTCCATTTATTATACTAAACAAACCTAAACTAAGAAATGGAACAAGGGTTACTTGGTTCCTTTTAACTACATTAATAATAATGATAATTATAATGATGATGATGGTATTTGTTAAGCACTTACTGTGTGCCAAGCACTGTTTTAAGTGCCAGGGTAGATATGAGGCAGTCAGGTTGGACACAGTCCCTGTCCCACATGGGGCTTACAGTCTTACTCCCCATTTTACAGATGAGGTTACTGAGGCACAGAGAAGTTAAATGACTTGCCCAAGATCGCACAGCAGACAAGTGGAGGAGCCAGAATTAGAATCCACTTCCTCTGACTCCCAAACCCCTGTTCTTGCCACTAGGTCCTGCTGCTTCTCTACATAATGACTGTGTTAAGTTAATCTTCACTTGAAAGAAAGGAGGAGTTAAAAAGCCTCGGAGCAATAACGTTTTTAAGTCCAATAGAGTGCCAAGCTCTGGGCTTGAGCCCTACAAATTTTGAAGAGCATACACATTTTGAGCATTCAAGTACCTGGGATCAGGAGGAGCAGGGGTTTAAACCAGATGTCAGAATTATTTGTATGTGTTTACAACTTCTTTGTCATGGGCAACTTCTCAGTTTCCTTCAAAATAGGGAAGACTCTGAGCTCATTAAATTTACCTGCCCTGCTCATTAATGATCCCTGGATTAGTGCATCAGCATCTTTTCTGATCTCCCAACCGCCTGTCTCTCCCCACTTCAGTCTATACTTCTCTCAGATGCACGGATTATCTTTCTACAGAAACATTTTGGGAATGTCACCCTCCTCCTCAAAAATCTCCAGTGGTTGCCTATTAACCTCCGTATCAAGCAAAAACTCTTCCCTATTGGCTTCAAAGCTCTCCATCACCTTGCCCCCTCTTACCTCATGTCCCTTATCTCCTACATCCCAGTTCGCACACTCCCCTCCTCTGGTGCTAACCTTCTCACTGTGCCTTGTTCTCATCTGTCCCGCCGTCAACCCCTGGCCCACGTCCTACCTTTGGCCTGGAATGCCCTCCCTCCTCAAATATGCCAATCACACTGCCCCCCTTCAAAGCTCTACTGAAGGCTCACCTCCTCCAGGAGGTCTTCCCAGACTAAGCCCCGTTTTCCTCTGCTTCCCCTCCCCATTGCTCTGACTCCCTCCTTCTGCTCTACCCCCTTCCCCCTGACAGCACTTGTATATGTACATATTTATAATTCTATTTATATTAATAATGTGTATATATCTATAATTCTATTTATTTATATTGATGCTACCGTTGCCTGTACTTGTTTTGATACCTGTCTCCCACCTTCTAGACTGTGAGCCTACTGAGGTCAGGCATTGTTACTATTTGTTGCTGAATTGTACTTTCCAAGCGCTTATTACAGTGTTCTGCACACAGTAAGTGCTCAATAAATACGATTGAGTGAATGAATGATTTTTCAGAGAATGAAACTACCAGTGAAAGTGTCTAATTTACCCACAAGGAATGGCTCACAGCCCCAGTAGGATCTGGCCTTTAATTGATATATCTCTTTCTTGTGAGTATCCTGGGTTTAAAAAACCCCAACAAAACCTTATCTAAACTTGGTCAATCTTTTACATTTTTTAACACCAGCGTCACTTTATCTCCCAGCTTGTAGTTTAAAGTCTAATATGCCCAGCACATTGAACTCAATTCTCTCCTCTTGTGGAGAAGCCCCCACAAGGAAGGATGGATATCTCTGGTCCTGCAGATGTTGGCCTGGGTGTGGCAAAGTGATTCCTTTGGGTGCCTGGGCACTATTCTTCAGGTGGCACACTGTTTGATCAAGGAGCTATTTCCCCATGTGTCCTGGGGCTCACATTGTAGACCACTGCAGAAATTCTGGGCTTCCAGGAAACGATCAGAGACCATGGATGGGGATGTATTGATGTAGTTCTCTCCTCCACCCACCAACCTTCATCAGTGCTTATAACAGTGCTTGGCACATAGTAAGGGCTTAACAAATACCATCATGATTATTATTGCATCCTCTGGCTTTGGAAGGATCGAGCTGAGGGTCATTAAAATCATATTAGACTCCCGGGACTCCAAAAGACCATCTTATTCCTTGGTCCATTCCTCTGGTCCATGAGAAACAGCATGACCTAGTGCCTTTGGGAGTCAGAAAGACCTGGGTTCTAATCCCCGTTCTTCTATGTGCCTGCTCTGTGACTTTAGGCAAGTCACTTATCTTATCCGTGCCTCAAATACCTAATCTGTAAAATGGAGATTAAACCTCTATCCACTAGGCCGCTGAGGCACACGGAAGCAAAGTGACTTGCCCAAGGTCACCAAGCGGGTATGTGCCTAGTCTAAAAGACAAATAAAATTAAGCATCCCTTCGGCAGCTGGAGAGGCATAATAAGTGATATTTGTCAGGGTTCTCCGGTTGGTCCAGAATTGTTTATCGTTTTCATCATTAACTGGGTGGACTGGAGAGAGCTCAGGTACATTAATTACATTTTCAGGGGACACCAAGCAAGTAAGGGGGACTTCTCCCCAAATGTTTTCCAGGAGATGCTAAGAATAATGCGGGCTGCTGGCCCAGACCTTTTCTCCTCAGGGGAATCTGTAGCTCCTCACCTCTCGCTATACTCTACTTGCTGCTCTAGGCTAAGGTTGCCTTGGAATGCTGAGATAGGAAAGGCGTAGTTGCCGACAAGACACTGAACGGTGGGAGACAGGATTCTACCCACAGAGCACAGAGGACAGGCTTCACTTTCAGTAGGGGAACTGTCCATAACTCAGGATGAACTGGACCCGTTCAGAGGTTTAACGATTCTGTGCTTCTCTTTAGATTATTTTGACCTTCTCTTCCCCACTTTCTCTCTCCCCTTAGACTTTGCTTATTCACATGTTTCTGAAGAAATAAGTGTTTTTCCCCCATAATTTTTCCACATTCCCCCATTGTTTACCTTGTTTAAAACCCACATTTTTACCTTTCACCTTTCTGCTTAATCGTCAGGGACTAGGTTTTAGTCTTGTTCAGAACCCACCTGGAGCTGAAATGGGTTCAGAGTATGGATTAACTGCTTGAAATTCTTGCAGTTGGATCAGCCCCATGGCGGTGCTGATCAAGAACTGGATCCTAGGCTTCTACTATTTAAAAAAAAAAAAAAGGCCACTAAAATTCCCCAACACTCCACTTCAAGGATTATTCAGAGAAGCAGTGTGGCTCAGTAGAAAGAGCACAGACTGGGGAGTCAGAGGTCATGGGTTATAATCCCGACTTTGCCGCTTGTCAACTGTGTGACTTTGGGCAAGTCACTTAAGCTCTCTGTACCTCAGTTACCTCATCTATAAAATGGACATTAAGACTGTGAGCTCCACGTGGGGCAACCTGATCACCTTGTACCCTCCCCGGCGCTTAGAACAGGTCTTTGCACATAGTAAAGTGTTTAACAAATGCCATTATTATTATTATTTATTGTCTGTCTCCCCCTTTAGACTGTAAGGTTGTGGGCAGGGAACATGTCTACTTCCTCTCTTTCATTCATTCAATAGTATTTATTGAGCGCTTACTATGTGCAGAGCGCTGTACTAAGCGCCTGGAATGTACAAGTCGGCAACAGATAGAGACAGTCCCTGCCCTTTGACGGGCTTAAAGTCTAATCGGGGGAGACAGGCAGACAAGAACAATGGCAATAAAGAGAGTCAAGGGGAAGAACATCTCATAAAAACAATGGCAACTACTCTCCCAACCACTCAATAAATACCTTTGATGATGATAATGATGGCTGGGACATTTTTCTCTGAAAACTAAATTTATAAAGTACTCTGAGACAATTTGGCAAAACATAATTAATACTGCTAATACTTTGGGCCCTATCTTTTTAACAGTGTAATATCTAATGCAATATGCAAATATATGCCAATAGTAATAACAATAACAATAATAACATAGGGAAGCTGTTTCTGGGATGCATAAATATAAGTTGTGAGGTTCATATGGCTTGGCTATTTGTTCATTTTACGAATGCTGAAATGGAAGCAGAGAGAGATTGACAGTGATTGAGTCAAGTCTGGAACCTGGATTCTGCCTTCTAGATTCACATGCGTGCGTTGGATTGGGAGGAGGAAATCTGATCTGTTTCCAAAGAATTGTTAGACTTTTAAAATTCCAAGTTTGAAGGAAGGGCTGAAAAATAAAATACTTCAAATTTGGAAACATGCTGGCAACACGAAGGTCATTTGAAAACTAAAGCAGGATGTAAGTGTTTATCACTTCTGTTAATCCATCAATCCTATTTCTTGAGTGCTTACTGTGTGCAGAGCACTGTACAAAGTGCTCGGAAGAGTACACTATAACAGAGTTGGTAGACATGTTCCCGCCCACAGCAAGCCTACAGTCTAGAGGGGGAGGCAGATATTAATATAAATTATAGATGCATACATAAATTCTGTGGTGATGAATGAGGGTTGAATAAAGGGTGCAAAGCCAGTGCAAGGGTGAGGCAGAAGGGAGTGAGAGAAGAGAAAATGAGGGCTTAGTTGGGGAGGGCCTTTTGAAGGAGATGAGCTTTTAGTAAGGTTTTGAAGGTAGGAAGAGTGATTGTCTGTTGGATATGAAGAGGGAGGGAGTTCCAGGCTAGAGGTAGGATGGGCAAGGGGTCAATGGCGAGATAGTCGAGATTGAAGTACAGTAAGTAGGTTGGCATTAGAGGAGTGAAGTGTGCAGGCTGGGTTCTAGGAAATACACTTGCCCAGTTTTTGCATACCATTCATGGTAGGATGCAAGAAAAACAATACAGGCTTAAAAACTACATTTTAAAAGTCAAGCCAGTGGCACTCCTGGTCTTGTTTTATATTTGATTTAATGAAAATGCCCTAAGGAATCATCATTTTCAAACACAGAAATACAATATTGGACTTCTTCTTTCCTTAGTATCCAAAGAATTTGAAGTCTTCTTGAAGAAAAGGGAGGAAACTTCTGAGGACAAGAAAGAAGACAAACCAACTACAAAGAAGAAGAAAAAGAAAAAGACTCAACCAAATTATTTCCTCTCTATTCCAATAACCAACCAAGAGGTGCTCTTATATTTTTTGAATTATGACTCCCCACATGCTTTAAATTATTGTGCAACTTGTCCTGGTTGTTTATTCTTGAAACCCAATTTTTCTCCTTTGAAGCACTGCCTATACACTAAATAGCATCCAGTAAGCTCTTAGGCAAGGTAGCAGTCAAAAATGAAATTTAAGAAGTGAATAGTATAGATGTGAAAAGGACCCAGCAAAAGAATCCATTCCAATAAAAGCTGTGGAAGAAAAACTGAAAGAACTGGCCACAGTCCTAATTTGAGAATAAAAGACAGAGATACCTCCAGCATCTCATTTCACTTGGAAAGCTGGTCTTTGTTGTATTAACAAGGCAAAACATATTCTGTTGGCCAAAACACAAGTGCATACGATGATGCCTTTCACACAGACAAAACAGATAATTCACTCTCCTGGAGAAGGTCTCATTCTTTTGGCTACTAACCTGCTATGTCTACATGGATGACATTCATCTCCTGGTGTTTTCGCCGATAATCAGTTCAATTTGACACCTACTAGGTGTTAATTTGACACCTAGTTCAATTTGAGTTCATAAGGATACATTTGCATTTTGTGGTATTTGGATTGTGTATGTGAGAGAGCTTAAAAAAATCCACCTCCCAAATGAAATTCTGACATGTAGGACATCAATTATGAAGGGTGACTTTAAGCTAAGAGAGTGCCCTATATAAGATTGGTAGCCTGATGGCTTTGACTTAATCAGTTCTACTCATCATTGTGGCTGTTGTGCTCTGCTCCTTCACCATATCTGCTTGTGTGTCCTAAGGTGGGGAGGGGTAAGTAGGTGGGAGAGCAGACACAAACCCATGGAGAGTCTGAGACTTAATTAATGGTATAGACTGAGCTCCAACTCTATGCACAGCACTGTCTGAAGCATATAAGAGAGTACAATTGTGTAAGAACCATGGACTCGGCCCCTCATGGGATTTATAGTGTGGGCCTGAAGGACTTTTCTTTCCTTTCCCTTGCTCCTGAAGACTGGTTTCAGAGTCCATCTCAGTGATCATTGCCATAGCATTGTACTACTACTAATAATTGTGATGTCTGTTAAGCACTTACTATGGAGCAAGCACTGTACTAAGCATTGGGTCAGATATAAGATAAACAGGTGGGAAATAGTCCTTATCCTATATGGGGCTCACAGTCTATGGGAGTGGGAGAACAGGTATTGAACCCCCATTTTATAGATAGGGAATCCGAGGGGCAGAGAACTGAAGTGAGTAGCCCGTGGCCACTCAGCAGGCAAGTGGGGAAGCAAGGATTAGAATGCAGGTACTTCGACCTTCTCGCTAGGCCACACTGCTTCCTTTTTCACCTTTTAAAGATATTATTTGAAAAACTGGAAGAAATTTATAAAAGCATTGGATTCCTGAAGTTGCTGTCCAAAAACATATGGATCATTTCAGTGTTATGATTGCAAAGACTAAATTTTGTGGTTGTGTAATGTTGGATGTCATTTTTTATCTGGAGTTTGAACTTTGGTTTGGGTTGATTTCCTTTTCCTTGGGTTATTTTGAAAACCAGCAGTGCAGCTGGGAATTGTAGGAGGTCAAGAAGCTGTTGGGATGGTCTCCACTGGGGAGGGCTGAGGAGTGTTTTCATCCTAGGAAAACAGAATTCAGGAAGAGTAGCAGAATAAAACTTCAATAATTCATGTGCAGTGTGTTTTGGGCATTCTTTTACTTCCTTTCTTTCCTGCCCATCCCTGTCTAATGGGGAAAATAACTAAGTGGTAGAACTGTCTCTCTGATCCAGAAGCAAAAATTGAATGGAGGAATAACATCTTTTGCTTGGGTAGTTATTTTTAACCCAGAGTCTTCCAAGAAACAGTAAAACATTAACCCAAGAGGTAGTTTTTAGGGAAGAACAGATCCTGGCTCCAGGCAATTATCAAAAGCAAGTGATAAATACCATATTCAAGTGAAAGAACAAAGGAAAGTTAAGTAGACTGAAAGCAATTAACCTTGAAGTTTGACAAGTTAGAAACCGGGGTCTGCTCTCCTGACCTTAGTTTTACCTAACCCACAGGTGGGGCAGGATCAGGTAGAAGAGAGTTGGCTCATCTGGGGGCTCCTTGAGAAAGTCCATTTCGACACCTTTTTGGCTTTTTCCATGTCCACCAAGGGAACTATAGGGTACAATTACTCATCTGAAACCAGACATGTACTCTTATGCATGTGCAGTGGTTAGTTGCAAGTGCTGCCGGGTCCTGTAGCTTGCACTTGAGATGAAAAGCAGTGTGGTCTAGTCGATAAAGTGCAGGCCTTGGAGTCAGAAGGACCTGGGTTCTAATCCTGGCTCTGTCACTTGTGTGCTGTGTGACCTTGGGTAAGTGACTTCACTTCTCTGAGAAGCAGTGTGGCTCAGTGGAAAGAGCACGGGCTTTGGAGTCAGGGCTCATGAGTTCGAATCCCAGCTCTGCCACTTGTCGGCTGTGTGACTGTGGGCAAGTCACTTAACTTCTCTGTGCCTCAGTTCCCTCATCTGTAAAATGGGGATTAAAACTGTGAGCCCCACGTGGGACAACCTGATTCCCCTATGTCTACCCCAGCGCTTAGAACAGTGCTCGACACATAGTAAGCGCTTAACAAATACCAACATTATTATTATTATTATTCTCTGCACCTCTGTTACCTCATTTGTAAAATGGGGATTAAGATTGTGAGCCCACCTGGGGCAGGGAATGTGTCCAACCTGATTACCTTGTATAATAATGTTGGTATTTGTTAAGCGCTTACTATGTGCAGATCACTATTCTAAGCGCTGGGATAGATACAGGGTAATCAGGTTGTCCCACATGAGGCTCACAGTTAATCCCCATTTTACAGATGAGGGAATTGAGGCACAGAGAAGTTAAGTGACTTGCCCACAGTCACACAGCTGACAAGTGGCAGAGCCAGAATCTACTCCAGCACTTTGAAAAGTGCCTGGCATGTGATAAGTGCTTTAAAAAATATGACAGTTACTATTACAGCGTGGCTCAGTGGAAAGAGCCCGGGCTTGGGATTCAGAGGTCATGGGTTTGAATCCCGACCCTGCCCCTTGTCAGCTGTGTGACTGTGGGCAAGTCACTTCACTTCTCTGTGCCTCAGTTCCCTCATCTGTAAAATGGGGATGAAGACTGTGAGCCTCACGTGGGACAACCTCATTCCCCTGTATCTACCCCAGCGCTTAGAACATTGCTCTGCACGCAGTAAGCGCTTAACAAATACCAACATTATTATTAATAGGATGTTTCATATTAATTTTTTTAGAATACAAAAAAATTGAAGCTCCCTGGGCCCGCCTCCCAATTTAATATGCGTTAAGTCTGTCTCCAGAGTTTGGGCCCATTGCAGGGTTTGGGGGCAAGCAGTTCCATTTTTGCATGTATTGTTAAAAACATGTTCATAATATAGGTTTTATCTTGTCATTTAAAATAGTATTTCTGCAACCAAATTTGGTGGGGCCGGGTTCAACATGGAAGGCTGTGAACTGTCGCTTAGCACAGACCTGAGCAGTGGTGATCTCCCATCTGAATTCTGGAGAGCCTCCGTGCAATTACTTTGCTGTTAATTCCAGTAATATCATGGCACCAATCATTATGTAGAGCATTTAACCCAAACTCTCCTGCTTATACTATTCATTTGTTCATTCAATCGTATTTACTGAGTGCTTTACTAAGCGCTTGGGACAGAACAACAATAAATAGATATTCCCTGCCCACAATGAGCTCATAGTCTAGAGCACAGGCCTGGGAAACAGGATCTGGGCTCTAATCCAGGATTTTCCAGTTTCCTGCTGTGTGATCTTGGATAAGTCACTTAACTCCTCTGTGCCTTAGTTGCCTCATCTCTAAAATGGAAATTTAATATCTTTTCTCCCTCCCTCTTAGACTTTAATCCCCATTTGGGTCAGAGGCTAGTATGATCTGTTTATTTTTGAATCTACTACAGCTCTTAGTACAGTACTTGGCATATAATGAATACTTAAATACTACCATTATTATCACACCAATGTGGAAGGAGAAAAAAAATTCTTCTTTCCTCTACTGGCACTACCTCTGTGGCCTCAATTTTGATTCTACCTTAGGTAAAGATATTCTTAACATCTTAATGTATTTCTTACTGAGATCCCCACCGGCTTAGGATTTTAATATGTCTCACATTGTAGATGGTTTGGAATGCTTTTCTTAAGGAAAATGATGATTTCATATTTCTAAGAAAAATAACTTCTTTTAAACTGACTTCAACATCAGAAAGCTTCTCCAAAAACATCTGATTAATTAAATGAATTTAAATGAGAAAAATGTGGGTTACATTTTCTTCACAGTCTATACTCATGAGTTTAAAAATGAAGGCTAGGAAGAGTTTGGCAAAGATATTTGCATTTTATTGAAGCCAAAGTGTTGGAAAAATAGTTGAAGATGTTCAATAGTAAACACAGCCTGATTCACTCACTTATAATCTTGGGGTTCTGTAATTTGTCATTGAATGTTTTCCCACAGGAAAGACAAAATGAAGCTACTCAGAGTATTGGAAACATCTTCAGGAATAGTAATGAAGAGCTAACTGAAGGGCTAATTTGCATTTTTGTTCACCAAGATTGTTTTTAATATAAAAAATACCGAGGGAAAATTAATTTAATTTCCTGGGATCACTTTTTTCTGTAATTTTATATACATTTGTATTTTAATATTTCTCCCAGAATGAGGATAGGCTTATATCAGGGCTATTCCCTCTCATCTTCTTTCCTTATAAATTGGCAATGTGGAAAAGTGATCTTTAGATAATAGGGACTTGGAAAGCAGACTATCATCCTCATTCCACTCATTCTATATTGCCTAAATTGTGCCCTAGGCCTAGTATGTCTTATTTCTTTTTTTCTTTTAACCTGGGTTTGGTTATGACTAAATTGTTAGGCTCCTCTGATTTTAAGAAGAGGCAAATTCATCCATGAAAATAGTCAAACAAATTCGGTTATGACCAAGCAAGTGGAAAGTAAAGGAGAAGATACGTAATGTACTAAAAAGTGATACTTATTTGTTGTTACTCAGTGTAACATAATGCAAACACACTTGTGGAAAACACTTCAATACGGCTAAGTTAAATTTGTTGATTGTAGGCTACATATAGGCTACCAGGATGCAATTTGTGACCTACACAATCAGTTGTATTTACTGAGCACATACTGTGTGCAGAATGCTGTACTAAGCACTTGGACAACATGACAACTGAATGCAGTAGAAAAACAGAGAAAAAAAATCAATTACCAATCCATGATATGACTAAACTCTTACTTTGTATACAGCACTGTACTAAGCACTTGGGAGAAGACAATAATGTAAGTGGATGTTATCCCTGCCCTTAAGGATTTACATTATAGTGAAGGAGACAGACAAAATAAATTACAGTTTGGGGAATCAACAAAGTGTATAAATATGTACATAAATGCTGAGGGAGTGTGGTGAATATCAAAATTATTAGGAGATATGAACTTAAGTGCAGTGGTGATTCAGAATAGTGGGCTATTAGGATGGATAGGAGATGAGTGATTAGTGAGGGAAGTCTTCCTGGAGGAGATATGATTTTAGTCAGCATTGGAAGATGGGGAGAGTTGGGAATCTGTTAAATATGAAGCCAGAGAAAATTCCAGGCAGGAAGGAAGACATGAGCACTGGGTTTGATGTCGAGAGAGATCGAGATGTAGTAAGTAGGTTGATGTTAAAGGAGCAAAGTGTGTGAGCTGGGCTGTAGTGGGAGAGGAGTGAGGATAGTTAAGGAGAGAGCTGATAGTATGCCTTTAAAACCAATAGTGAGAAGTTTGCTGTGGGGTGCAGAGGTGGATGGGCAACCACTGGATAATTTTAAGGAGTGGGGAAATGTGGAATGAACAATTTTTCTGAAAAATGATCTGGAAACACAACAAAGTATGGATTAGGGAGGGGAGAGGTTGAGTCAGGGAGGTCAGCAAGAAGGTCGATGTAGCTTTTTGTGGGCAGGGAACATGCTCAGCAACTCTATTCTACTGTACTCCCTCCCAAGCACTTAGAATAATGCTCTGCACACAGTATTTTCTCAATAGATACCATTGATTGATTGGTTGAGATGGGGTATAACAAGTGCTTGAACCAGCATAATAGCATTTTTGAATGGCAAACAGGAGGAGGATTCTAGAAAAAGCTGCCCATTCCTCCACCACAAAGTTTGTGCTCTGTTCAGTCAGAGCTGAAGGGGCTGCACTCTCTTACAGATACATCCACCCCCCAAAACACCATTCATTCATTCAATTGTAGTTTTTGAGCACTTACTTTGTGCAGAACACTGTACTAAGTATTTGGGAGAATACAATATAACAATAAAGAGATAGTCCCTGCCCACATCGAGCTCACAGTCTAGAAGGGGAGACAGACATCAATATAAACAAATAAATTGCAGATATGTACATAAATGCTGTGGGGCTGGGAGGTGGGGATGAATAAAGGGAGCAAGTCAGGGTGACACAGAAGAAAGTGGAAGAAGAGAAAAAGAGGGCTTAGAAAGGGGAGGTCTTTTGGAGGAGATTCACTCAATAGTATTCATTGAGCACTTACTATGTGCAGAGCACTGTACTAAGCGCTTGGAATGTACAATTCGGCAACAGATAGAGCCTTCAATAAGACTTTGAATTGGGGGGAGAGTAATTGTCTATTGGATTTGAGGAGGAAGGGCATTCCAAGCCAGAGGCAGGACTTGAGAGAAGGGTCAGTGGTGAAACAGGCGAGATGGAGATACAGTGAGAAGGTTAGCATTAGAAGAGTAAAGTGTGCAGGCTGGGTTGCAGTAGGAGAGAAGTGAGGTGAGGTAGGAGGCGGCAAGGTGATTGAGTGTTTTAAAGCCAATGGTAAAGAGTTTTTCTTAGATGCGGAGGTGGATAGGCAACCACTGGAGTTTCTTGAGCAGTGGGGAAACCTTTCTCCCACTTGTCTCTTCCCTTAGCAGGTGATCTAATCAATCAAAGGTGTTTATTGAGTGATTACTGTGTGCATGGCACTGTACTAAGCACTTGGGAGAGTACCACATACAATATAATGGATATATTTCCTGCCCACAACAAGCTTACAGTCTAGAGGACAATGAGTTTTAGTCAGGGTGGCAGCAGGAGGAAATGAAGCTGAATCTTTGTAACTCCTGTTCATCTGCTCAAAAAGAGTTTGACATCCCTCCCTAAATATGATTTTTCCTTCTCTTTTGTTGAGATTTACTTTAAATCAACTCTGAAAGTTCAGCAGGCAAAACAAGGTGTGGAGTTCTGGTAATTTTTCATATTTTTTCCTAAAGGAAATTTATTTAAATAGTCTTTTAGATGATTAGGTTCGGCTTGGCTTTGTTTAGTAAATGGAAATCTGCTTTGGAGACACTTAGCTCAGACTAAGAATTACTCAACTATCGAATTATTCAAGATTGTAATAAATGAACTAGCTTTTTAATGCCTTCCAATGTTAAATTTAGATAGGGCTCTGCAGCTTCAGTGTTCCCAAGTGTGTATGTGCATTATGTTCCACAAGGAGGATTTTCATGACTCAGAATTACCGAAGATGTTTGGGAAGAATTTTGAAACAATAAGTTGCTTGAAAAGCCAATCTTTCTGTTTGCCTTGCATATTATCAGTTGGAAATAGAACATTTATTTATGATTCTTGTCCAGGAGCTTGAAGAATTTAAAAAATATAATTTGCTCAGCTAGAAAAGACAGACAGCTCTCTAAAAAGAATTCCAGGAAGATCAAGTTCAGGCTCAAAATCAAATTCATCCATGGCCTGTGAGAAGCAGCATGGCCTAGTGGATAGAGCAATGGGAGTCATAAGAATCTGGGTTCTAATCCTGGCTCTGCCACTGGTCTGCGACGTGATGTTGGGCAAGTTACTTGACTTCTCTGTGCCTCAGTTGCCTCATCTGTAAAATGGGGATTAAGACTAAGCCCCATGTGGGACAGGGACTGTGTCCAACCTGATTAGCTTGTATCTACCCCAGCATTTAAAACAGTGCCTGGCACATAGTAAGCACTTAACAAATACCATTATTAAAAAAAACAACGCTACTAGGAATATTTTAGTAGACACACAGTTGAAAATGACTTTCTGAATGGATTAACATTAACATTTCAAGGGCTATAATTGCATCTTTTATTACGATAAAACCTATATTATGGTGTAAATATACAGACAGAAATGATATTTTTCAATTCTTTTATACTTTTTGTAGTATGTTATTTCCTGAATCCTTTAAAGTTTTTGGAATTTAATTGTAGATATAACAGTGCCAAAGGAATTGAATAATTCTATAAATAGCTTTAAATAGTAATAGACAATTTTACATCTGAAATATTCCTCATGCAGAAAGTACTCATTTTTATCATTGTGATATTTATCAAGTGCTTACTATATGCTAAGTACTGAAGTAGATGCAAGACTATCAGATTGATACAGCTCCTGTCCAGCATGGGGCCACAGTCTATTTTATTGCTATTTTACTGGTGAGGAAACTTGCTCAACATGACCCAGCAGGCCAGTGGCAGAACTGGGACTAGAAACCAGGCTTCCTGACTCCCATTAGCCCTGTGGTTGGCCCTGGGGGAAAGAGCAATGCTCAGGGAATCTTGAGGCCTGGGCTCAAGTAGCAGTTTTTTCTGTAGCTGACTAATGTGGAGAAAATTGCAAATGCATTTTGTAAGGTGCTGTACCCCTGCCTGCTACCCTGCTCACCCCACTCCAGAGGCCAACGAGAACAAAACTTGGCCAGAGGCAAGAGAACGAGAATGGTGGTGAACTACAATGAGACTGTAAGCTCATTATGGGCAGGGAATGTGTCTGTTTATTATTATGTTGTACTCTACCAAGTGCTTAGTACAATGCTTGGCACGCAGTAAGCGCTCAATAAATACGACTGAATGAAGTATCAGGGCTAAGTGGATAAAGCATAGACCTGCGAGTCATAAGACCTGGGATCTAATTCTTACTCCGCCACTTGTCTGCAGTGTGACCTTGGGCAAGTCACTTAACTTCTCTGTTTCTCAGTGACCTCATTGGTAAATTGGGAATTAAGACAGAGTCCCATGTGCGACATGGACTGTGGCTGACGTGATTAGCTTGTATCTATCCCAGTGCTTATATAGTGCCTGGAACAATATGAGCACTTAAATACCATATAAAAAAATAAATCAATTACTCTGCCCAGGTTCTTGTTCCTGAAGTCTTGGGATAGAGGGTCAACCAGTATTCCTGATGGAGGATCCATCGTCATCATCATCATAATGGTATTTGTTAAACTTTTACCATGTGCCAGGCACTGTATTAAGCTCTGGGTGGAGACAAGAAAATCAGGTTGGACAGTCCCTCTCCCACTTGGAGCTAACCATCTTAATCCCCATTTTACAGATGAGGGAATTGAGGCCTAGGGAAGTGAAGTGACTTACCCAAGGTCACACAGCAGACAAGCAGAGGAGCTGGAATAAGAACCCATGATCTTCTGACTCCCAAGTCCGTGCTCCATCTACTATACCATGCTGCTTCAAGGCTTCTCATTCAAGACAGTGTTTTCAATTTGTCCTAAAGATAGATTTATTTAATTTGCTCACTGTGGGCAGGGAGCATGTCTGCCAACTCTGTTACCTTGTATTCTCCCAAGCGCTTAGTACAGTAAGGACTCAGGGATACAACTGATTGTAGGGAAGGCTAGATATCTAGCTGGAGTACATTTGCTTATGCAGAATGATACCCAGTGCTCCATTTATGCTGCACCATGTCCATGAGCTGCAGAGTTTCTCTAAGCATTTTCATATGCTGCTTTTGAAATAGCTAGGCAACTCTACAGTTATAGAAAGCTCACAATTCAAAAGATTCAAAGGTCCCTAAGGAATCTCTACTAATCCCTACATTAACCTCTATTGCAAGAATTCCTGTAGCTCACACAAGTTTTTTTATAGTATCTCCACATGGCTTTGCTTCAAAGAGTATGTCAGTAAATTCTTGTTCATGAAGATAATGCTTTTTTTGTTGACGATGGCCATAACACTAAGTTAGCCCCTGTACAGTAGGCTGGGAAGTGATTTATACCCCCATGTGAACACAACCATTTCATCCTACACCAAATCTACTTATTGTCAACTTGTGGATTGTTTTATGCTAGAAGAGATTCAGGTTTTGGGAAGACCACTAATTCCTATCCTAATCTTTCACCATCTCAGTGGGAAAGAGAAGAGCAGTCACAGAATGGGGTCTCTGCAAAACCTTGGAAAGACCAGTGGCTGCTTAGCTGCTGACACTAGAGCTGTGCCTTAGTTTTTGAGCCACAAGGACCCTGAAATTCTACCCCATTAGCCACATCACCCTACTGATTTTTTAGTCTGTATATTTGTTCTTGTCTTGTATGCTGCTTTAGAGTTTTATTGTTTCATTGCGCCTTTTGTGCCTATCACAAGACTCTCCCCTTATATTCTTAATTTCTTAGCCTTGAAGAAGCTCCTTGAGGGTGAGGGACCATGTCTAATTCCTACCTCTGTATACTTTAGCAACACTTAGTACAGTGTTCTGCACCCAGAAAGCAATTAATACTACCACTACTACTTCCATCATGTTATATTTGTTTTATAACAAAATTAGTAAATTTGCAAATATTCATTCAATCGTATTCATTTAGTGCTTACTGCGTGTAGAGCACTGTACTAAGAGCTTGGAAAGTACAATTCAGCAATAAAGAGAGACAATCCCTGCCCACACTGGGCTTACAGTCTAGAAGAGGGGGAGACAGATATTAAAGCAAGTAAAGTCATCAATAAAATAAAATAAAATTGGAATTATAGATATACACATTTATAAGTGTGCGTTGGGGGAGGGTGGGGAAAGGGCAAAGGGAGTGAGTTGAGGGGTGATGTGGAAAGGAGGGGGATATGAGGAAAAGGGGAGCTTAGTCTGGGAAGGCCTCTTGGAGGAGGTGATCCTTCAGTAGGGCTTTGAAGGGGGGTGGGGGAAAAGTGATTGGCGGATTTGAAGAGGTAGGATGTGGGCCAGGGGTCGACGGCAGAACAGGCAAGATCGAGGCACAGTGAGAAGGTTAGCACCAGAGGAGTGGAGTGTGTGGGCTGGAATGTAGAAGGAGAGAAGGGAGGTGAGGTAAGAAGGGTCAAGATGATGGAGAGCTTTGAAGCCAAAAGTGAGGAGTTTTTGTTTGATGCGGATGTTGATAGGCAACCACTGGAGATATTTGAGGAGGGGGGTGACATGCCCAGAATGTTTCTGTAGAAAGAGAATCCAGGTAGCAGAGTGAAGTATGGACTGAAGTGGGGAGAGCCAGGAGGTTGGGAGGTGAGAAAGGAGGCTGATGCAGTAATCCAGTCGGGATAGGACAAGTGACTGTACTAAATCTGAATGCAAATTAACTGAGGTAACTTTGACCCAGAAAAGGCAAATATGTAGATTTCTGGAAAGAGAGCCATTTCTAGAAGGAATATCCTAGATTCCAGTTGTTGAATTGTATGTTATCCCTTTCACCATGAGGTGTTCCTCATTGATGAGACCTCTTATCCCTCCCCCTGTGGTACTCTTTGGTGTCAAGAGGGAGAATAGGTTTCTGTTTCTACTTCTGTTCTGTTCCCATTTCCCCAGTAGAGTGGCACTCACCCACTCTGGCCACAACTTCCTGCAATGTGACTATTTTTGGCACTGCCACCAGACTGTTCCAGCAGGTAGAAGCTACTACCTAGACTAGAAAAGCATTTGGCAAAAAACTTAGGTTTAAATGTATTGCAGTAATGTCCACTTTGTGTGGTGGTGTTTTTCTAAATGACTTTTTGGTAGAAGACATTTTGGTAGTGTCCAAATGACCATCGGTATTTATTTTCTTGCTTAGATTACAAAAAACATTCAGACTCTTCAAGCTTCAATAATACAGCAGGATGCAAGACTCTCCAAAGCGATGTGTAAACACAGTACCTTCCATGTCACCTTGTTAGTGATGAAATTATCAAGTGAAGAGCAAGTTAACATGTAAGTACTGTGAGATAAATCCTGCCTCAACTCATTTTCCAAAATCTACTAATTCCTTTAAAACCCACTTTATCTGCCTCTCCACCCACTCCAATTACCAGCTCTCCATGTCTGCTTTTTGGAGTGACTTTAACACTTTTTTCCCTTCTCTCCATTGATACTTGCAGACCTCAATATCCTCAATGACAAAAATAGTAATAATTGTGGTAATTGTTAAGCAGTTACTATGTGCCAAGCATTGTACTGAGCGCTAGGGTAGATACAAGCTAATCAGATTGGCCACAGGCCGTGTCCCACATGGGACTGACAGCATCAATCCCCTCTTTACAGATGAGGTAACAGGTATGGAGAAGTATAGTGACTTGCCCAAGGTCACACAGCAGACAAGTGACAGAACCGGGATTAGAACCCACATCCTCTGACTCCCAGGTTTATGCTCTTTCCATTAGGCTACACTGCTTCTCTGTCCCCCCCAGTTAGTTATTTCCTCTTACACCTCAACTCTGCAGTTATCACGCTGCTCCCCATCTTACTCGTACACCAACCTGGATAATCACTGCACCTTATCACTAGTCACTGTACCATTGTCACCTCACCAGCTCTGAAATTCCACAATCCTCCGGCCAGGAACTCCCTCCTCTTTCAAAATTTTCTGTACTGCAGTGCTTGTTCTTAGCCTTTCTGAAATATCCCCTCCTGTAGAAGACTTTCTCCAATTTTTCTTCCTCGCATTGTCCCGGCACTTTTACACAACCGTAGAAATTTTTTACTTACTACTTCCCACTGTACGTTTGCACATATAGTTTTATATATTCTACATCCACTCCTACTTGTAAATCATTTTTTCTGAAAAACCATTCAGTCCATATATCCCCACTCATTCATTCATTCATTAGTATTTATTGAGTGCTTACTATGTGCAGAGCACTTTACTAAGCGCTTGGAATGTACAAATCGGTAACAGATACAGTCCCTGCCCTTTGACGGGTTTACAGTCTAATCGGGGGAGACGGAGAGACAAGAACAATAGCAATAACTCCTCAAAGCCCTCCAATAGTTGCCCATCCACCTCTATATCAAACAGAAGCACTGTATCATTGGCTTTACGACACTGTCACCTCTTTTTCCTACCTAACCTCTCTGATCTTCTTTTACAACCCAACCCATACACTTCACTCCTCTAGCTTCTACCTATTCCCTGAACCTCAATTTCATCTATCTTGCCACTCTCCCCTTTCTCACATTCTCCCTCAGGCCTGGAACTCCATCCCCCATCATGGCTGGCAGGGAATGTGTCTGCTAATTCCGTTGTATTGTGATGATGATGTTGGTATTTGTTAAGCGCTATGTGCAGAGCACTGTTCCAAGCGCTGGGGTAGGTACAGAGTCATCAGGTGGTCCCACGTGAGGCTCACAGTCTTCATCCCCATTTTACAGATGAAGGAACTGAGGCACAGAGAAGTGAAGTGACTTGCCCATAGTCACACAGCTGACAAGAGGCAGAGGCGGGAGTTGAACCCATGACCTCTGACTACCAAGCCCGGGCTCTCTCCACTGAGCCACGCTGCGCTCTCCCAAGTACTTAGTACAGAGCTCTGCACATAGTAAGCGCTTAACAAATAGCAACATTATTATTATATCAAGGGCTCAATAAATATGATTGGACAGTCCACCACTCTCCCTACCTCTCCTAAAATCACATCTCCAATACATGATTAGTTCCCCTAACCCACTGCCCCACCCCCTGCATCCACTATGCCCTTAACTGAGTATCCCTTAAGCACTTTGATACACACCCCAGCTCCACAGTGTGCAGAACACTATACTGAGCAGAGAGTACAATCCAGTAGAATTAGTAGACCTGATCTCTGCCCACAAGGAATTTACCGTTTAGAGGCGGAAATCAAACATCAAATTACTCATGGAGAAAATGGCAGAGTATAAGGATACGCACATAAATGCCATGGGGTTCGGGTTGGAGTGAGCATCAAAGTGCTTAATGGGTGCAGACCCAAGTGCATAGGTGATGCAAAGGGAGGGCAAATAGAGTGGGGAAATGGGGGAAAAAACTCAAGAAGGATTTAGGGAGGAAAAAGGGCACAGTTGGGCTCTTGGTATATCAAAATCAGGAGGATGGATATCAAAGTTGGTAACCGACCCATTATACTACTATCCTCTGGTGTTACCCTTGTAGACAAAAAACTGGTCAAACCTGATCTGATCAGAATTAGGAATGGCCTAATGTACAAGCTCTTGTTAGATAATTATGTAGCTTTACTGATCCTCCTTTTAATTATTATTGTTATTATGGTGTTTGGTAACCCCTATGTACCAAGAACTGTTTAAGCCCTGGAGTAGAGTCATTCATTCAGTTGTATTTATGGAACACTTATTGTGCTTGCAGATCACTGTATGTTTGGGAGAGTACAATATAACAATAAACAGACACATTCCCTGCTCACAAGAAGCTTACAGTCTAGATAGGTAGGACACAGCCCCTTGTCCCACATGGGGTTCACATTCTAACTAGAAGGGAAGCAGGTATTGAATCCCTATTTGGCAGTTGAGGAAACTGAGGCCCAGAGAAGTTAAGTGACTTGATCATGGTCATAGAGCAGGCAAGTGTCAGAGAGATTTAAAACCCAGGTCCTCTGACTCCTAGGCCGGGTGCTCTTTCCACTAAGTCACACTGCTTCCCAAATTATATTTTGATCCCAAGTACCGGCCTTTTTCAGATAAAAATAGTCTTTTTGGCTGGGAATATTTGAATACTTTAGGTCAGATTTTTATCACATGGTTATCTAGATCACTGGACAGTTGAGGCCCAATTTAACTTTAAGTTTTAATGAAATGATTTTCAAGTAAGCACTAGGGGATAAACAACAAACTTGTAAATAGCTGAGCTACCCTTTGGTTTGAAGACCGTAAATGGGAGTGTTGTTGAGACAGTCTTTTGCACACTTGCCTAAGGGGCCATTTAGTGTAAATAGGGCACCTTTTCTAGTCTCCTTTCATTTCGAGTGAGCAATGTCCAGGGCTCAAGGCTACTATCAAGTGGACTTTGGGCTTTACCTCAGCAAGGGGAAGCAGTCTAGTGAAAAGAGAACGGGCCTGGGAGTCAGAGGACCTAGGTTCTAATTACAGGTTTGCTACCTGTCTGCTATGTGACCTTGGGCAAGTCGCTTAACTTCTCTGTGCCTCAGTTATCTCATCTGTAAAATGGGGATTAACACTGTGAACCCCATGTGGGACAGGGGCTGTGTCCAATATGTTCTTGTATCCACCCCAGCATTTAGTACAGTGCCTGGCACATAGTAAGTGCTTCACAAATACCATAAAAAAAAAGAAGCTAAAGCGGGGTTGCCTGTTTTTCCTAGGACTTTAGTTGAAGGTTAATAGAAGGGGAAAGGTATATCCTGCTGTCTGCAGGATATACTTGAGTTGTTTCTGCAGCTGTGGTGATGGGTTGTGCTGAGCCATCCAGATTCTCTCACTCTATCCTCTGGGGTCCAGAGGCACCACTGTGAGTTGGATTGGCAGTGTAGCAGGTGCAGGTTATGATGATGGAATGGAATATGCCCAAGACCTTATCATATTACAGGAATAAGTTATGATGACGACTGAAATGCAGGAGAGCGAAACAATGGAATTGGATAAGCAGGCTCAGATTGTCCAGTATCTTTCAGAAGGAATGCTGGAGGCCTCTAGCTAGTTGGGCAATGGTATCTGCCTCCAATTAAGCATTCCTGCAAATAAACCACTTTTGACTTAAAACTTTAAAGAAATGATAGGAGATGTAGTCCTTTTACCACCCTGGGACCTTTTGTATCCTGTATGCATTCACTTGAAACACCCTGCTGTGTTTCATCTATTATGGAAACATAAAAAAACTACAGAAGCAAACCACAAAAAGAACAAAGCCCATTTCCCTAGGGAGCTTTAGACCCTGACCATGACTTGTTTTTTGCTTTCATTCTTGCTTGATGTAGCTGCTGAGCGAATAGTATCTTCAGTTGGAATTTGACTACTGACTTTTCAGTTTCAGCCCCTCTGATTTAATATGCAGCCCTTGTTGAGCTTTTATTTTTTAAGAAAACCACTACTGCCGTTTGAAGCTTAGTCATTTTTTTCCCCAATAAACAGGCTTCGAGACCACAGTTTAGGAATGTGGAAAATATGTAATGGACTAGAAAACAGATCTCAGTGATTTTAATCTTGTAAGAGTCTCATCTGACATAATTCCAAATGATGAATAAAAAAAAACCCATTGGATTGTGAGAGTAAAATCAGGCATTATTCCTGAAAGGTGAGGCGAAGTCTTCAAGGAGTCTAAAATTTTGTTTCCTGGGTAATTACTGCCCTCTAGTGCCGTTTCAGTTACCTAATCAACACAATTAAAATGTTATTTAAAATGTATTAATAAGGATGGTATTTGTTAAGCACTTACTATGTGCCAAGCACCTTTCTAAACCCTGGGGTGGATACAAGGTAATCAGATTGTCCCATGTGGGACTCTCAGTCTTAATCTCCATTTTACAGATGAGGGAACTGAGAGAGAAGTGAAGTGACTTGCCCAAGGTCACACAGACATGTGGTGGAGCTGGGATTATTATATTTTGTCAAGAATTTGCAAGTGAAAATATTAGCATAAAATAATCCAACACAATGAAAATCTAGAAATTAAGATTAATGAATATAAATTTGCTTTAATAAGAAAGCCATTAAGTATTATTTATGGCTTTGTTACTCACTCATATGCCAAGCACTTTACTAAGCAGTGGAGTACATACAAGATAATCAGGTTGGACGCAGTCCCTATCCTACATGGGGCTCTCAGTTTAAGAAGGAGGAAGAACAGTTTTTGAAACCCCATTTCACAGATTAGGAAACTGAGGCACAGAGAAGTTAAGGTACATGCTAAAGTCACACAGCAGCAGGCAAGTGGCAGAGCTTGGTTTAGAACCCAGGTTCTCTGACTCCCAGGCCCATGCTCTTTCCACTAGGCTATGCTGCTTCTCAGAATATTAATTTTCAGAAGTAAAAATTTACCCTCAAATATAAAGTCTAAATATTTTATGTCCATGGCTGAATGCTTTCTGCACTGTCAATAACGTGTCCAAGGTTAAATATTTCTGAATACTTGAACTATGATACTATCAAACTAATACTAGAAGCAGAATGGTCTAGTGGGAAGAGCATGGTCCTGGGAATCAGAGAACTAGGGTTCTAAACTAAGCTCTGCCACTTGCCTGCTGCATGATGTTGGGCAAGTCAAGACAGCATAGCTGAGTGGAAAGAGCCTGGTCTTGGGAGTCAGAGGTCGTGGGTTCTAATCCTGACTCTACCACTTGTCTACTGTGTGACCTTGGGCAAGCCACTTAACCTCTCTGGGCCTCAGTTACCTCATCTGTAAAAATGGGGATTTAAAAATGTGAGCCCCATGTGGGACAATCTGATTACCCTATATCTATCCCTGTGCTTAGAACAGTTTAGAGAAGCAGCGCGGCTCAGTGGAAAGAGCCCGCGCTTGGGAGCCAGAGGTCATGGGTTTAAATCTAGGCTCTGCCACTTGGCAGCTGTGGGACTGTGGGCAAGTCACTTCACTTCTCTGGGCCTCAGTTCCCTCATCTGCAAAATGGGGATGAAAATTGTGAGCCTCACGTGGGACAACCTGATTACCCTGTATCTACCCCAGTGCTTAGAACATTGCTCTGCACATAGTAAGCGCTTAAATACCAACGTTATTATTATTATTCTCTGGGCTAGTTTCCTCATTTGTAAAATAGGGATGAAATAACTGTCCTTCCTCCCCCTTAGAATGTGAGTCACATATGGGACAGAGATTGTGTCTGATCTGAATCCCTCCTACTTCACCTCCCTTCTCTCCTCCTACAGCCAGCCCACACACTCTGCTACTCTGCCGCTAACCTCCTCACTGTGCCTCGTTCTTGCCTGTCCCGCCATCGACCCCTAACCCACGTCCCACCTCTGACCTGGAATGCCCTCCCTCCTCACATCTGCCAAAACTCATGCTCTTCCCCTCTTCAAAGCCATACTGAGAGCTCACCTCCTCCAGGAGACCTTCCCAGACTGAGCCCTCCCTTTCCCTCTGCTCCTCCTCCCCTCCCCATTCCCCCTACTCCCTCCCTCTGCTCTTCCTCCTTCCCTTCCCCACAGCACTTGTATATATTTGTCCATATTTATTGCTCTCTTTATTTTGTTAATGATGTGCATTTACCTGTGGTTCTATTTATCTTTTTGGTGGTATTGATGCCTCTCTACTTGTTTTGTTTTCTGTCTCCCCCTTCTACACTGTGATTCCATTGCTGGGTAGGGATTGTCTCTTTCTGTTGCCAAATTGTACTTTCAAGTGCTTAGTACAGTGCTCTGCACACAGTAAGAGCTCAATAAATATGATTGAATGAATTACCTTTTATCTACATGGCTTAGTGGATAGACCCCAGGTCTGGGACTCAGAAGGTCATGGGTTCTAATCCCGGCTCCACCACTTCCATTCAGTTGTATTTATTGAATGCTTACTGTGTGCAGAGCATTGCACTAAGCACTTGGGAAATACAATTCAGCAACAAATAGACACAATCCCTGCCCACAACAGGCTCACAGTCCAGAAGTGGGGGAGACAGACATCAAAACAAGTAAACAGGCATCAGCAGCACCATTATAAAATCAATAGTATTATAAATATATGCACATCATTCTGCTGTGTGGCTTTGGACAAGTCACTTAACTTCTCTGGGCCTCAGTTACCTCATCTGTAAAATGGGGATTAGGACTGTGAGCCCCATGCAGGACTGGGACTCTGTCCAACCTGATTTGCTTGTATCCACCCCAGCACTTAGTATAGTGCCTGGCACTATAGTTAGTGCTAAACAAATTCCAAAATTATTATTATTATTACCCCAGTGCTTAGAAAAGAGCTTGGCACAGAGTAAGCACTAAAGTACCACAACTGTTATGATTAGATTCAAATAAAAAATATAAATAGGAATACATTAAAATTAATGATCATGTTTAGTAGGTCTTTTGAAATCTGATTTCAAATTGTCTTTGAAATTTAAAAACTGACTATAAAATAATTGATTTATACCTGTAACTTCAAAATAACCACAGAAACTAAACTCAAAATGAAAATAGTCCATAACTTTTGGATTAGACAGGATCATAATTCCAGTGCACACTTTGAGAAATTATAACTCTGCATTACCTCTACATTTTCCCTCTACTCCTAACAGAGCAGTCGGTGCATTCTTGGAGACTAAAGCACTCATAGAAGAAATTCTACAAGGAAAGCCTTTAGATTTATCCTTTCAAGGAGTTGGTAATTTTAGGAATCAGGTGGGATTTGTGAAGTTGGCCAAAGGTGATCAGCTATCTACACTTATGGAAATTGAAGGTAAAAAGACAAAGGAACTGGGGTGATTTGGGGTGCCTCCTATGTTCATGGTCGCTGCAGCGCTTTGCCGGCAGTATTTTATGAGCTTCCACTTGCTCTACCTTGTACTTAACATTCTGTCAATTTAAGACCAATCAATCCATCAATTTTATTTATTGAGCACTTACTATGTGCAGAGCACTTTACTAAGTGCTTGGGAGAGTATAATATAACAGTTAGTAGTCATACCCGCTGTGGGCAGGGATTGTCTCTCTGTTGCTGAATTGTACTTTCCAAACACTTAGTATGGTACACACAGTAAATGCTCAATAAATACAATTGAATGAATGTTCCCTGCCCACAGTGAGCTGTCTAGAAGACCAATTTTTAACTTGGCTTATGAGGGCTGAGTCTTTGTGCTGAGATGCTAGCTTTTCTTGACCATCAACCACCTCCTTTTCTCCTTTCTCTTTAGTGGCTAGATTGATAAAGGGCTTTGATTGTTGAATTCAGCCTTCTCTGTCAGGAAAGTAGCAGCCATTAGGGTCCCTGCGGACTCATTAGTAAAAAAAAAAAAGTTACAAATATAGTTTTTAAATACCTTAAACTGATTTATAAAAAAGTAAAGGAAAATATTCAGTAGACCAATTTTCACTATTATAATAATTATGGCACTTAATAATAATCGTACTTGTTAAGCTGTGTGACTGTGGGCAAGTCACTTCACTTCTCTGTGCCTCAGTTACCTCATCTGTAAAATGGAGATTAACTGTGAGCCTCACGTGGGACAACCTGATTACCCTCTATCTACCCCAGCGCTTAGAACAGTGCTCAGCACATAGTAAGCGCTTAACAAATACTATTATTATTATTATTATTATTATTAATAAGCGCTTATGTGCCAAACGTCATTCTAACTCTGGGATAGATACAAGGTAGTCAGGTTGGACACAGTCCCTGTCCCATATAGGGCTCACACTCTTAATACTCATTTTACAGATGAGGTCACTGAGGCCCAGAGAAGTGAAGTGACTTGCCCAAAGTCACACAGCAGCATGTGGTAGAGCCAGGATTAGAGCCCATAACCTTCTGACTCCCAGGCCTGTACTCTATCCACTAAGCCACACTGCTTTTCTACTAGGTACCAAACACTATTCTAAGCACCGGGCAAGTTACAAGTTAATCAGGTTGGACATAGTACACTACCTACCAATGCATAATTTGGGCTATAAACTATCTCGTTAGACCAAACTTTTTTCTTTTTAATAAGAATCCAACCACCACACCCAAGTGAACTCATCTATGCCTCTCGAAATATTATATTGCCCATGTGTAGACATATCCCAAAAGTCAGAATACTGAGTACTGAACTTCAGTTTTTACTTTTGTAACCTAATGGTCTCTGGGCATGAATCATTTTTAGTTAGTCATTCATTGTTCTTTTAAATTGTTTAAAAGCTCGTCATTTTGTGCCAGTAATTCCATACATTCCATGGAGATATTCTCTACAAGGGGGTTTCCAGTGCTGATGAAAGAATTCTCTGTGCTCTGCGGAATGAGAAATCACACCATGCTTTGATATGACTGTACATCCGAGATTGTTGCTTTGGAATGTGAGCAAAGGCCTGCAAATGTCTACTTTCCCTCATGAATCTTGATATGCTAAAACACTATGGTACTGTGCCTGCAATATCTTGTGGGCTTCCAAATCATATCTCGCCTATCTACCTTGCCGATACATGACCATAATTGTATCTTCAGCTTCCACACTCCGTGAGAAGCAGCTTGACCTACTGGAAAGAACAGAGAACTGGGAGTCAAAAGACCTAGTTAGTCAAATAATGGTATTTATTGTGCACTATGTGCAGAGTCTATACCAAGGACTTGAGAAAGGGCAGTACAACAGAGTTGGTAGATGCAGTCCCTGCGCACAAGGAATTTACAGTTTACTGGGGGTGGGGATTCTAATCCCAGCTCTGCCACTTGTCTGCTGTGTGACCTTGGACAAGTCACCCAACTTCTTAGTGTCTCAGCTTCCTTTTCTGTAAAATAGAGACTACCTTTTCTCTTTCCCAACTAGTTTATGAGGCCCATGTGGGACAGAGACTCTCATTGCACTGAATCTACCCCAACACTTAACCTAGTACTATGCACATAGTACATGCTTAATAAATATTTTATTATAATAATAATAATTGTTGCATGACATTTGCTACTCTCTTTACTTCATATTTTAACACTAATTACACCTATTTACATTTGACATTCACCCCACCTTCAGCCCCACAGCACTTACCTACTTACCTGTATCTTATTTTAATCTGTCTACCCCTCTAATCAGTGGTATTTATTGAGTGCTTACTGCATACAAAGCACTATACTAAGCACCTGGTAGAGTGAGGTGCAACAGAATTGGTAGACGTTCCCTTCCCATAACAAACTTACAGTCTAGAGAGTGTAAGATCCCTGTCCACCAATTCTGTTTTATTCTAATCTAACACTTAGTCCAGTACTCTGCACACAGTAAGTGCTCATTAAATTGATTGATTGATTAACACTGGGCTAAGTAACTCAGTCTTCCCCCTCAAAAGACAACAGTTGTTGAAAAATGTCATTGAGTCATAGGCTGAAGAGCGTCAGTCACTGAAAAATCATGATATATTGTCTCTAGCCTATAAACTCCTTGTGGGCAGGGATTGCGTCTATTAACTATATTGTATTTTACTCTCCCAAGCACTTAGTATAGAGCTCTGTACATGGTAGGTGCTTAATAAATATCACTGAATGTATTAAAATTCTAGATTATAAGAACTAAGAATTTGAAAGGTAACATCCTCTACATCTTCCTGGTTTCCATGGGAAATTACAGAAGGTATTTTGGCCTCCAGAGGGACTGGAATGTATGGAATTCCCCATGTGCTAAATGCGGAAACACTGAAGCACTAGTTTTTTGTGAAAAAATTTTAAAACAGTCTGTCATAGACCAAATGGTTCCATTTGGGGTAAGAGGGGGCAACTCATGGACAGGGTACAGTGCCCACCATCTGATATTACAAGTGGAGGGAAAGGAGATGATCCTTCCCTAGAATAAATAATAATAATTAGTGTATTTGTTAAGCATTTACTATGTGCCAAGCACCATTCTAAGCATTGTGGTATATTCAAGATAATCAGGTTGAACACAGTCCTGTCCCACATGGGGGGCTCAGTCTTAATCTCCATTTTACAGATGAGGCACTGAGGCACAGAGAAGTAAAGTGACTTTCCCAAGGTCACATAGCAGACATATGCAGAACTGGGATTAGAACCCATGTCCTCTGACTCCCAGGCCCGTTCTCTTTCGACTAGACCATGCTGCTTCCCTAAACAATAAAGGGTCATTATGTGTTGAACATATTTGTTTGATTTCAGTAATGCATAAGGGTGTGATAGCTTCCTGTTTTCATCTGCATGTTTATATAACCATTTAGGAAAAAAAATTGATGTAAACATATAAATCCAAAGCGAAAACAGAACCCCTCATCTTTTTCCATGTCAGAAAAAAAAAATGGTGAGATCTGTTCAGTTAAAGGGAAGCACCCTACTAGTATGTTATTTCACCCACGTACCCTCTACTAATTCATTCACCAATTCCCAACTTAATTGGGTGGAGGAAGATTGTGGCAGTCAGTTCTATCATCATTTTAATGATGTGGGTACAGCCACTAGTAAGATGTGTTCTTATTTTTTCCCCTCAAGGATAGCTTTCCTCCCAATTTAAAGTTTATTAAAAGATTTCCTCATATGTTTCCCATTAGTGGTACAGGAAGGAAAATTTGCAATATGGAAAAATTACAGTTATATCCATATCTTTTTTGTGACCAGAGTCTCTTGTGTGCAAATCACCTCCTTTGGCATTCATTTATAACGGAACTCTTGAATTATTCCCTGGGCAATTGGAATGATCCTATAGTAACAATTTGGAAGTCATATGCGTTTTTGATGCACCACTTTATTTCTTGACATATAGTTATTTATAAAGCAAAAAGCTATTTCTCATCTATTCTTAAAAAAAGTGCACTTCAAAATCGTCACTGCCTAATATTTCATTTGAAAAATCCTCAAAGCATAATGAGAATGTTAGAAACATGTGGTGTACATGAATTTACTCTAATCAGGATTTTATAATTGCTCATTCTGAATGCTGCCCATACCATTCTGGACATTTCCTGACTTCTCCCCCTTACTCCTTTTTCTCTTGAGTGTACCCACATTTGAAATCAAAACTCATTTCTATAAAATCCAAACCAAATTCTGGCTGTTTTCCAACTTGGCTTGTTTCCCCCCGCCCCCCAACAAGAACTATTTCAACAAAGGGCTAGATTTGGTTCTTGGGCTCCCCTCTCCCAAGATACGGGCACAGTGCCAGTTAGTGGTTTCAGGATTGAGACCAGATGATCAGTAGCTCAGACTGTACACTATTATAAGGGAATACTGGGATTGCAGAGAAATGATTTTCCACAATGCCTTTTCTGACTTTCTGCAACTTGCATGGTGAAAAGGGGTAGGGATTTTCAGGATCGGGGGCAACATGGACAAGCTATAACTATGGGGTGATAGTATAATAATGTTAGTATTTGTTAAGCGCTTACTATGTGCAGAGCACTGTTCTAAGCGCTGGGGTAGATACAGGGTAATCAAGTTGTCCCCACGTGAGGCTCACAGTTAATCCCCATTTTGCAGATGAGGTAAGTGAGGCACAGAGAAGTTAAGTGACTTGCCCACAGTCACACAGTTGACAAGCGGCAGAGCTGGGAGTCGAACTCATGATCTCTGACTCCGAAGCTCAGGCTCTTTCCACTGAGCCATGCTGCTTCCCCATAGTAACCCCCATAATCTGTAGACTCTTTTCCCCTAGTGTATCCTCCTGTGCCCCACCTTTTATAATAATAATAATAATGTTGGTATTTGTTAAGCACTTACTATGTGCAGAGCCCTGTTCTAATCGCTGGGGTAGACACAGGGTCATCAGCTTGTCCTATGTGAGGCTCACAATCTTAATCCCCATTTTACAGATGAGGTTACTGAGGCACAGAGAAGTTAAGTGACTTTCCCACAGTCACCCAGCTGACAAGTGGCAGAGCTGGGATTCGAACCCATGATCTCTGACTCCCAAGCCCATGCTCTTTCCACTGAGCCACGCTGCTTCCCATATACACACACACACACTCCGCCCCCCCCCCCCCCCCCCGCCATCTCCATTTCTCCTTGGCACTAATTTAGAATTCACAGTGATTGCTCTGAATAACTCACTGCCCAGTAGGGCACTGGCATTGTCAAGTTAGGGGTGATGAATGCACAACCATGCTTGTTGGT
The DNA here is from genome assembly GCF_004115215.2 of Ornithorhynchus anatinus. Taxonomy (NCBI): domain Eukaryota; kingdom Metazoa; phylum Chordata; class Mammalia; order Monotremata; family Ornithorhynchidae; genus Ornithorhynchus; species Ornithorhynchus anatinus. The sequence continues at coordinate 94,174,814 of NC_041729.1, read as the reverse complement.
GGAAGGAACTCATGCCTTAGTGGTTAGAGCAGGCCCTGGGAGTCAGAAGGACCTGGGTTCTAATCTTGACTCTGCCACAGATCTGCTGTGTCACCTTGGGAAAGTCATTTAATTTCTCTGTGCCTCAGTTACCTTAGCTATAAAATGGGGATTACGAGTGTGAGCCCCATTTGGAACAGGGACTGTGTCCAATTTAACTTGCATCTACCCCAGTGCTTTACAACAGTGCTTGGAACATAATAAGCACTTAACAAGTACCACAATTATTATTATAATACTCCCTCTCCCTCCAACTCATTCTCATCAGCTGGGCATTGGCAAAGTTTTCAGAGCAAATTAGAACTTGCATGAACAATGTGTTGGTGCTTTCCTCCCTTGGTCCCACAGCACTTATATCCATAATTTATGTTAATCTGCCTCCTCCTCTAGACTGTGAACTGGTTGTGGGCAGGGAACATTTCTACCAACTTTGTTATATTGTACTCTCCCAAGCGCTTAGTACAGTGCTCTGCATGAAGTAGCACTCAATAAAAACCATTGATTATGAGTTTTTAGGTCCTTTGAATTAAAGTGACTTGCCCAGGGTCTCACAGTGGGCAGTTAGCAAGACTGAGATTGGAACCCAAGTCCTCTGCCTCCCAGGTCCATACACTGGGCCACCCTGCTTTTCAAACCTTCTTCAGTGTAGAGCCAAGCCTAGGGTGGTTTATTTTAGTTTTAGAGTCAAATACGTGGTTGGCGTCGGAGATCACATATCCTTGCTTACTGTCTCTGGATGGTTTTAACATCTGAATGATTCTGGGGATTCAGTTCTTCCTCCCACTTAGGCTGTGAGCCCCATGTGAGACAGGGACAGTGTCCAGACTGATTGTGTTTCATCTTCCTCAGCACTTAGTGCAGTGCTTGGCACATATTAAATGCCTTCTCTTTTTCTACACACACACACACACACGCCTAAAGTAAATATTTGCATATTCATAGAAAAGTAATCTGAGGATTGAAATTCCAGACTTCAAGAGAAAAACACTGTTGTTGTACATGTTCATGGATGGATACAAATCTGATGGAAACTAAGAACTGCTAGATGTGATTTTCAGGGTCACAAAGCGTACTGGATTATGACTAATTTATACATTGCTATCAAGAAAATTTTCATGGGCCACTAGAAGCAGCTGCTTTGATTTCTTGGTGTACAGGAGTGGATGTTCTAAAAAGGAATGTTTCATTCCTTGTAAAGCATTCCCAGGTTTTTAACTTGAGTGTGGATGTCTACCAGAATATCCATTCACATTTCCTGCTAAAACTGCATTTCTCTATTCCAGTGTGGCATTACCTAGTTATATATTAAAACAAATTAACAAACAAAACATAAAAAAAGATAGGTCTGGAAAATTTTTCAGGTGTGCAGGCAGGTGTTAGGGTCTGAAGATCTCTTTATGGGCAGGGAATGTGTCTACCATTTTAGTTATATTATACTCTCCCAACTGCTTTAGTACAAGAAGCAGGAGCATGGCCTAGTGGCAGTAGCGTGGGCTTGGAAGTCAGAGATGGTGGTTTGTAATCCTGACTCCACCATCTGACTATTGTGTGACCTTAGGCAAGTCAGTTCACTTTTCTGGGCCTCAGTTACCTCATCTGTAAAATGGGGATTGAGACTGTGAGCCCCATGTGGGACAGAGTCCAACCTGATTGCATTGTATCTACCCAAGGACGTAGAACAGTGCTTGGCACATAATAAGAGCTTAATACCATAATTATTATTACAATGTTTTGAACACAGTAAGCACTCAATAACTGATTGATTTGAACCCTCCAAAAGACCTAAGAGTCAATCCACCCATCTAAAGATCTTCTTCGCTCTTGTCCTATGCTGTCAAGTCATCTCCGACCCATAGCGATGCAGTGGATACATCTCTTCCAGAGTGCCCCACCTCCATCTGCAGTTATTCTGGTAGTGGATCCATTCAGTGTTCTTGGTAAAAATCCGGAATTTATCATTGCCGCCTTCTGCTCAGTAAACTTGAGTCTCCTCCCTCGACTCTCTCCCATGCCGCTGCTGCCCAGCACAGGTGAGTTTTGACTTATAGCAGATTGCCTTCCACTTACTAGCCACTGGCCAAGCTAGGAATGGAATGGACAGGCCTCTGCTTGACTCTCCCTCCCGTAGTCGAGACTGGTAGTGTACTGGAAACTCTCCAGGTATGATCTTGAGAGGGGGCCCTCTTGACTAGGAGCTCCTTAAGCATATCTCAGAGACCAAGGCTGAATTCCCTAATCTGTCTCAAGTCCAAGACTTTCTGCTTCTACTAGACTATCTGCTCCTTAAGGGCAGGAATCACCTGCACAAACTCTTTGAATTTTATACTTCCACATGCTTAATAGAGACCCTGCCCACAGTTAGCACTCAATAAATATCATTGATGGATATCACTAAGCTTAGGACAACCCAGATGCTCCTCTTCATGGTTCTACACAACTGAATAAGTAAGTTAGCTCTGGAGGCTGAAGATCTGCAACCTCTTCAGCTCTTTTCTGGCCCAAACAAACCCCACAGTCATATAGCCAGAAAGGTCCTGGCCTCATTTTGGGGAGCAGAACTACATGCATTCTAGGCACATGTGTTTCCTGAGGAAGGAGGAGCGAAGGTGCATGGGTATTGTAAGGAATCAGAATATATCCCTAAATTAGCAAGATCTTCATTTAATAATATTTAAGCACATACTATATGCCAGACACTGTCCTTTATCTACCCCAGAGCTTAGAACAATCAGGTTGGATAAAGTCCCTGTCCCTCATGAGGCTCACAGTTCAAGTAGGAGGGACTAGGGTTGAATCCATATTTTATAGATGAGCTAACAGAGGTATAGAGAAATTAAAAGACCTGCCCAAGATCACACAGACACATGGCAGAGTCATGATTAGAACCCAGGTTCTTTTACTCCTAGGACCATGCTGATTCTCTGACACCCACCCCACGCCCAAACCCTAATCAATGGACTCAGAATGTATGGGCCCACCTTCTAACTTCAGTTCTTGCAAAGCTGTACTGGAGAACCCCTTTATTCCTGATAAACACTCCTTTTACTCTGTGTGAGCCCTGAAAGGGTGCTTTTTGCTCATCCCTTGAGCTGGGGCCCTTTGTTTTCTTTGGCCAGGAAAGACCAAGTCTCAATACTTTAGGCTATTCCCCCTAAGATTATGCACATTTAAGCATTTGACATTTTCTTTTAGGTCCATAATGCTGGAGTCATCTTTGATGAATGTGGAATATTCCCCAAACATTCTGTTAAATCCAGGGGTGTTGCAATAATGCATTGTTTAAATCAACTTCTATTTGGAGTTTTGCCCATCAGTTGTGAAAGCCCACAGGTGTGCAGGAGACTGGGTTACCAACTTCTCTCAATCATTTGTATTTGAGTGCTTACTTGTGTGCTGAAAACCATACTACGTGCTTAGGGGAGTACAATAGAACAGAGTTGGTAGACACATTACCAGCCCACAGTGAGATTAAGGTCTAGAGTAGTTTCCCAGCTGTGACATCAGATAGTGCCCCTCTAGTTCTTTGGCTGCAGCTGGTGAATCATGTGGTGAGCAGAGGGTGGCTGCTCCCATCTTTGATCCTAGAGTGTTTATTACCTTATCCTGAATACAGGGATTGAGTGTTATACTACAACCATTACTTTTTATTGAGGAGCAGCATGGCCTAGTGGAAAGAGCACAGGCTTGGCAGTCAGAAGACCTGGGTTCTAATCCCAGCTCTGTCTGTTGCCTGCTGTGTGACCTTGGACAAGTCACTTATCTCAGTTTCCTCTTCTGTAAAATGGGGATTAAATCCTATTCCTTTTTAGACCTTAAACTCCATGTGGGACAGGGATTGCATCTGACCTGATTAACTTGTAGCTGTCCCTGTGCTTAAAACTGTGTTCAACACATATTAAGCACTTAAATATATTAGTAGTAGTAATGATAGAATTTATTCAGCACTTTGAGCAGAACACTGTGCTAAACACTGAGGAAAAACACAAAAGGGAGAGTCAGACACTGTTCTTGGCCCTTCAGGGGCTCACAATCTTCTACTTCCATTGAAGGTTCCCAAGTATTTAATCAGTGCTCTGTACACAGTAGGCACCCAATCAATTCTGATGATGATGATGATATGAAAATGATTAATGGTAGAGCTGAATTCAGAGATTCTTAACCCCAAATACAAGCAGCATGGCATAGAGGATAAATGCATGGACTTGGGGGCCTGAGGACTTGGATTCTAACCCCTGCTCTGCTACTTGCTTGCTGTGTTACCCTGGTCAAATCATTTAATAATAATGTTGGTATTTGTTAAGCACTTACTATGTGCCGAGCACTGTTCTAAGTGCTGGGGTAGACATAGGGGAATCAGGTTGTCCCACGTGGGGCTCACAGTCTTAATCCCCATTTTACAGACGAGGGAACTGAGGCACGGAGAAGTTAAGTGACTTGCCCACAGTCACACAGCCGACAAGTGGCAGAGCTGGGATTCGAACTCATGAGCCCTAACTCCAAAGCCCGTGCTCTTTCCACTGAGCCACGCTGCTTCTCCAGCTCTGTGTTTTAGATTCCTTATTTGTGAAATGGGGATTCAATACCTGTTCACCCTCCTACTTAGACTGTGAGCCCCATGTGGGACAGGGACTGAATCCAGGCTGATTAACTTGTATCTACTTAGAACAGTACTTAGAATAGTGTTTGACACTTAATAAGTGCTTAAATACCATAAAAAAGTAATTCTAACTGAAATGAGTATTTTCAAGAAAGAAGGGTGTGTGTAGGGGTCACTTACACTTAATATTCAATATTTTGGGGCCGCTTTACTTTTATCTCCTCCAGAGACGGTGAAGAGGACATTTCAAGAAAAGGGCATATTGGCAGGAGAAAACAGAAGTTTTACACCCCATCTGACCTACATGAAAATGACCAGTAATGTTGCAGGGCTACTTAAACAGGTGAGATGGCATGATGGGCAATAAAACTTTCAACTCTTCCAAAGAAGAGCAAATGTATTTTTATTATCTGCTTTTGCCAGATTGTTCTCCCACTCTGCTTTTTAACTCAATGATTTCATACCCCTGGTAACATTTTTCAGTCCTTTAAGAGACTGGTTATTATTTAAACTTCTTAAATAAACATGTATTGGAATTTTAGAGTGATTATTTTTTAGGCTTCTCTTTTTTATAAACCTATATCTGAATTTTAGTGCACATTGTTCTGGATATCCTTGAAGGAAAAATAATATTCTTTGTCAACAATTCAGAACATTCAAAGTAGAAAAATCTTCTCCCAGTTCATTATCTCCTGTCATCTACAATGATAGCCTTATTATCAGAATTTGAACTGGCAAATTATTCAGTTGTTACCTCTTCATGAAGGATTTTAAGAAAACCTAATCTTTGTTCCTCTTTCAAGTGTTCTTTCTCCCTCAACTTCATTCTTTCCTCAGTTTAAAGTGTTGCACTCTAGCTGTAGTTCTAAATTTAGGGAGTCAAAAGATGTATTCTCTATCATTTGCTTCAAATAGTTATAGTATCCAAGTTTCAGCATTTGATATTGCAGGTAATTTAACAAGTTAATTATTTTAAAGTTCTCTTCAAGCATATATACTGGTTAGTACTCATCAGGGTAAATTTGGATGAATGAAAATTTTAAAATGGGTCCTTCAGAAGCGGAGACATTTCAGTAAACAACCTAGGAAATAGAAGTAGAAAACTAAATAACACCACATTCTTTAGGAGACTCTCAAAGCGTGATGGCAGGGTGTATTAAACTTCAGACAAAACTAAATAGGTTCAAACCTCCTTTAACAATCAGTCATTTATTGAGCTCTATTGTTTGCACTATAACTGAGAGACCTGCACTTTCCACTCATACCACATCCGACTTCTTGAACATCATTTAAGGGCCATTTTACTCAAATGGCAACACAGAATCACTAGCAGTGAAGTCCTTGGAATTAAGTCAGTCTCCCAGCACTGAAGCTAAATTCATTTCAGCTCAGCAGCACAAGGTCGAATGTGTGAGGAGAATAAACATTGCTAGAACATGCAAATAGTTCTTGTAGGATGAGCTGAAATCAGGAAGGAAGGAGGAGAGGGAAAGATTTCAAGTGTAGAGAAAAATAAATGGGATCCCAGCTGGAAAAAGGGCATGAGTTGCCATAGATGGACCTGCATAATGTACCATAATGGTACCAAGAAGGTAATCCAACTTTATGGCCTGGGTGCCCCATGTTTGACAAATTCCCCAAGACTGATTGTTTTAGAGGGAACTTTACAAAGTGATTATTTCATTTCTCAAGTCTACTAAGACTCAATTTTGGAATCCCTATCAAAGATGGGGCAGGCAGGGGGATGAAGCAAGACAGATGAAGGCCCTTCCAGGCTTTCCCTAAATGCTTTCCTAGGTGGAGCACATTTTCTGCTTTTCCTCCTACTTGTTTACAGTTTATTACCAGACTTCAGAAGATTTTGAAATTCTTCCAGCCTTGTCAGAGGAAAAGCATCTCTCTTCCCTTCCATCCCAAATTCTACCAGCAATCACATCCAGACTGCTCATTCAGAGTCTATGTGCTTAATACTGTTCCAAGCACTTGGGAGAATGCAGTAGAATTGACATAATTCCTGCTCTCGTGGTCTTAAAAATCTTTGAAGTGCACTGAGAATTTTCAAGATTTATAACATTTATGAGTATCATTAATACTAGTATTTATCAAGCACTTACTGTGTGCAGCACAATGAACTAAGCACTAGAAAATAACACACAGGTGGAATTACACAGTTCCTGTCCTTGAAGGGGCTTACAATGTAAAAATAAAAAAGGTGACAGGGGCCTGCTGACACTACAAGGAGAGATAAAACACTGAGACAATATAAAGACGATAACAAAGATCAGCATTCTATTGTAACTCTCCTAAGTGCCTAGTACAGTGTTCTGCACAGGAGAAGTGTTCAATAAATAGCACTGATTGAAATACTCATTTTGATGTAGTTTCCATTTCGAGCTCAGGAGTAAATTGGGTGGTTAGGACAGTCTACTGACACTTGGTGGCAGGAGAGACCAGTTTCTGGTCAAACGAGATTCATGAAGCAGATTTAGCTTACACAAGAGGGAAGTGGAGCATATTTTTTTTTTATCATAGGTACATTAATTGAGCACCTCACCTTCAGGGAAAAGTTGGCACTTAGCAAGTTTTATACACTTCTTCAGGTAACAAAGGTGCAATCTAGTGCACTGAAGTTAGGCTATGAAAAGATACATTAGTAAAATCTTTCATACTGTTGTTTTTAAACCTACCTGACTGATGCCACTTATTGTTCAACCTGACAGGAAGAGGAGGACTGGTATATGAGAGGCTGGCCAAAGTAAAAAGGGAAGGAGAAGTGCGGGAGGGGGAGAACAGAGTTCACTTAGACTGTGATTCCGAGGTGAAGGACTAGGACCGCCTATGACCTGAATATCTTATATCAATCCCAGCACTTAGTACAGTGCTTGGCACAGAGTAGAGAGTACAGTGCAATAGATTTTGTAGAAATGATGACACAATATTAAAATAATTACAATATCAAACAAATCATCAATGGCTAATACCAAAAAAACTCCATACATGCCTAGGATAACACTCCTTTAAAATATTCTTCCTTTTCTGGGAGAGATGAAGTGTACTTGAATCTTTGTGTAGTCATAGTTTTAGGGCTTGGGGCCATTCCAAAAAAATCTGAATTTCCACAGCTAAACCCTATCACTATCCTTTAGATGAAGACTGTTGGAAGAGTGTCAACCCAAGCAATGAGAACCAACTGAAAGTGCCTTTTATTACTATGGAAAATGGGACCAAAATGCTTCATGCTTCAGACTGTGGCTTACTTCAAATCTGTTCCTCTTTTTGGCCTCCAAGTTTTCCCCAGCTATTCTACCAAGTCCTACCCCATGAAGACAATGGGAAGACTAGAACAGCTACAGAATTTAAAGACTCCCTATTTACGTAATTACAATTTCTATCAATAATAATAATAATGTTGGTATTTGTTAAGCGCTTACTATGTGCCGAGCACTGTTCTAAGCGCTGGGGTAGACATAGGGGAATCAGGTTGTCCCACGTGGGGCTCACAGTCTTAATCCCCATTTTACAGATGAGGGAACTGAGGCACAGAGAAGTTAAGTGACTCGCCCACAGTCACACAGACGACAAGTGGCAGAGCTGGGATTCGAACTCATGAGCCCTGACTCCAAAGCCCGTGCTCTTTCCACTGAGCCACGCTGCTTCTCTAAACCAGATAATGGTAGCTGAGCACTCACTGTGTGCAAAACACTGCACTAAGTGCTTGGGAAGGTAATGCTGATACTTGTTATGCATTTACTGTGTGCCAAGCACTGTCCTAAGTGATGGTACATATAGAGTTGGTAGACGTGATCCCTAGCTACAAGGAGCTTACAACCTAGAAGGGAATGACAGACATTAAAATAAATGCCTGACAGGGGAAATGGCAGAGTACTTAAATGTTGTGGGGTTGAGGATGGGGTGAATATTAAGTGCTTAAGGGATACAGATCTGAATATGTGGGGGATGAAGAGGGAGGGTAAAGGAAATGAAGGCTTAGTCAGGGAAGGCTTCTTGGAGGTGGTGTGATTTTTTAGGAGAGCTTTGAAGGTAGGGAGAGTGGTGGTCTATCAGATATAAAGGAGGAGTGTATGTGGGAAAGGGGTCAGTTACGGATAGGTGAGATTGGGGTACAGTGAGCATGTGTACGTTAGAGTTAAAAGTGGGCAGGTTGGGTTGTAGAAGGAGGTAAGCGAGGTAAGTTAAGATGGGGAGAACTAATTGAGTGCATTAAAGCCAATGGTAAGGAGTTTCTGTTTAATGGGGAGGTGGATGGGCAGCCACTGGAGGTTTGTGAGGCATGAAAAAGGAGTGAAGACACATAGACTGAATTTTTTTTTAGAAAAATGATCCAGGCAGCAGAGTAAAGTATGGACAAGAGAGGGTAGAGACAGAAGGCAGGGAGGTCAGTGAGGAGGCTAATGCAGTAATCAAGGTGAGATATGATTAGTGTTTGGATCAGAATGATAATGGTTTGGGTGGAGGGAAGGGACAGATTTTTACAAATCTTGTGAAGGTATACCTGACAGGATTTTGTGACAGACTGAATATGTGGGTTGAGTGAGAGAGATGAGTTGAGGATAATGTTAATGTTACAGGCTTGAGAGACAGGGAAGATGGTGGAGTTGCCTACAGGAATGGGGAGGAGCTCTATTTAGGACACGTTATGTTTGAAGTGTTGGCGGGACATCCAAATCCAGATGTCCTGAAGGCAGCAGGAAACATGAGACTATAAGATCATTCTGGGCATGGAATGTGTCTACCATTCACATGAGAAGCAGCATGACATAGTGGATAGAGCATGGACCTAGGAGTCAAGAGGTCATGGGTTCTAATCCCGCTCTGCCACTTGTCTGCTTTGTGACCTTGGGCAAGTCACTTCACTTCTCTGGGCTTGAACTACCTCTTCTGCAAAATGGGAATTGAAACTGTGAGCATCACGTGGGACATGGACTGTATCCAATCCGATTTGCTTTGTCCACCCTAGCACTTAGTACAGTGCTTAGCACACAGTAAGCATTTAAATACCACAATTAGTATTATTGCCACCAACTCTCCCAAGTGTTTAGTATAGTGCACTGCATACAGTAAGCACTCAAAGGTGATTGAGACTATAGAGGACGGGAGCTGCCAGGGCTGCAGAGATAAATATGGGAAACATCTATGTAAAGATATGAGTCGAAGTGAATGAGTTTTCCAAAGCAGTGGATTTAGATGGAGAATTGAAGGAGATCCAGAACTGTGCCTTAAAGCACCCAAAGTCAGAGGGTGGGTGACCTTCCAAAGAGACTGAGTAAGAGGGGCCAGAAGTAGGAGGAGAATCAGGAGAGGACAGAGTCGGCAAAGGCAAGGTAAGCCAGTGTCTCCAGAAGGGAGTGGTCCACAGTGCTGAAGACAGGTGATAGATCAAGTAGGACCTTAAAGAGGGCCATTTCTGTGAATGGGGTGTAAGCCAAATTGCTGGGGTTAAGAAGAGAATTGGAGTTGAGCAACTGGCATAAGGAGTTTGGAGGGAATGTTAGGAGGGAAATGAGATAACTGGAGGGAGCCATGGAGGTCAAGGGAGGATTTTTGTAGGATAGGAGTTACGTGAGAATGTTTGATAGCAGAAGGGAAGGAGCCATTGGAAATTGAGCCATTGAAAATTGTGATCAGGGAGGCGATGAGCATTCTGATAAGGTACAAAGAGACAGTAGAATTTGAGAGGTCATGAGATCTTGAGATACTGCTGGAGAGCTGAAGATGGGGCAGGGACTAGAGAGGGGCTGGGAGATTTAAGCTTGTCCTCTAGATTGTAAGCTCATTGTGGGCAGGGAATGTGTCTCTTTACTGTTATATTATACTCTCCCAAGTTCTTAGTACAGTGCTCTGCATACTGTATGTGCTCAAAGGTGATTGAATGAATTTTAGGGAGATCACACCTCATGATTTAAGATTTATCAATAAATACATGGCAAGAATTAAGGGCAAGAGATGAGGAGTGTTAAGTGACGGGGAATTGAAAAGGGAGTTAAAAGTCTGAAATAGCTGTAGAGGACGGTGGGCATGGGAGGCAATAAGGATGGAAGAATACTGTTACTGAGCAGAAGAGAGCGGAGTTTAAAGTAGGTGAGGATGAGTTTCTGATGGACATGGCTGGCCTGGTGTCTGGATATCCACCAAAAGTACTCCCCAGTTCTGTGGACAAGAGCAGAGGAAGCCAACTATGGGAGAGATCTAGTGATGTGTGTTAGTGGTATGATGGAGGGATAGGGGAGTGAGGGAATTAAGTTCATTGGAGAGGGCAGCATGGATTTGAGTGTCAAGAGAAGGTAGCTTGCATAAGGAGACCAAATGAGGCAACATGACTTTGGAAAATTGGAAGGGGCCAAAAGATTGGAGACCTCTACTGGGGGGAACAGGATAGATTTGCTTGTGGGGGTTGGGTGCAGGAAAGAAGACAGATCTTGAAGTACAATGCCTGGCACATAATAAGCACTTAATAAATATCATGAGGAAAAAAAACAAACGGTTGTGATCTGAGAATGTAATTTCAGAGTTTGTGAGGTTGGTTATATTGTTACAATTGATAATGATTTATATAAAATGCATTTTGGAATTTATATACATACATGTATAAAATCAATTCCAGTTCTGAAGGACCACAGTCTCTCCTAATTCCGTAGTACAGTGCTCTGCACACAGTAAGTGCTCAATACCTTTGATTGCTTTAGGCAGGTTACCACCTAAGCTATTCTAGACGGTGAACTGTAAATATTTCCAGTTTTCTTCTGCTGCATATTCGAATGTCTTAAATCTGCATTTCTGCATATTCCTTGTTTTTAAATACTTACAGGGCATGCATAACCCTCCTTCCAATTTGCTCTGAGATCTTAGCTAGACCAAAAATGGGAACAAAAATTTCCTTTACTTTCGAATATCTGATAATATAAATCACTAAATTCATATATTCAAATATGTTTTAATCTCAAAAGTGAATATAATTTAATACAAATTCATTTCTTTGATATGTTAGGGATAAACTGAGAGCTTTATAATTCATCAATCAAAACAGAGAGGAATGACCACGTGATTCCACTTATAAAACCTATGTTTCAGCTTTTGTTATACCTCCTCCCAAAATAGACCCTTTAAAAAGCTTCACTCACTTCTAATGGTAACCGTTCAGCAAGAAACTCTGTAAATGATCATTTCAATTGCAGGTCGGCATAACTATTCATTTGGAACCTTTTAGGATTTTTCAAGGAAAATTGCAATGAAACAAGCCCAGAGCTAAAATATTGAAGGGTAAATATTTTAGACATTGGATAAGTGGTGTCATATAGATTGTAAAAGCTTATTTGATTTAGGTGGAGTGGAGAATTTGAAAACAGAACCTTGAGCTCATTAACCTAACATTAAATTTAGTTGGCCTCCAACCTCACAGAACTTCTTAAACTCAATTGCTTCCCCTACCTATATTTTAATGTCTGTCTCCTTCACTAGACTGTAAAGTCCTTGAGGGCAGGGCTCACATCTACTTACTCTATACTCGGCACACTGTAAGCCCTCCATTACATTTAAAGACCCTCAAAGACAGAGATTGTCTTTTATTTCTATTTCCTAGTAAATGCTCTGAATCCAGCAGGTACTCAATAAGAACTGATGATGATGGTGGCATAAAAATTTACAATATATTTGGAAAGTTGATATTGATAGTATTACCACTATCAACAAGGTGGTAGACGATGTTGACGGTCTTCCTTTGTATGCAATAAGTGGCCTTACTCCACTCAAATGCTCCAGAACTCTAAATCCTAGTGGAAGGATTGATTATGATGCTATTTGTGTACATAGTGTGATGCACAGTCTCTTGTTCCTGCCAGTGGTGCTCCCTCTGGAGCAGTGTGTGCAACAAACAAATGGACAAGCAACTGTATTGCACCTAGAGAAGTACATCAAGAATGTTGTGAACACAACTGTGCCACGGTGCTGGAGACACATAGCATCTTGTCTCTGGCCTGGAACGCCCTTCATTTTCACATCCAACAGAAGATCATGCTCCCCACCTTCAAAGCCATATTAAAAAGCAGATCTCTTCCGAAAGGTCTTCCCTGAAAAAAGCCCTCATTTTCTCTTCTCCCACTCGCTTCTGGATTTGTACCCTTTATTCACCCCACAGCACTTATGTGCAGTCCATAATTTCTTTATGGGAAAAAAGTTATTTCCTTCTCTAAACCAAACTCCTTGTGGCAGGGAGCTTGTCTACCATCTCTGTTGTATGGTTCTCTCCCTAGCACTTAGTATAGTGCTCTGCACAGAGTAAGCACTTAAATATGAATTGAATATGAATGGAGACGTTCAATCATATTTGAGCGCTTACTATGTGCAGAGGACTGTACCAAGCATTTGGGAGAGTACAGTGCAACAATAAACAGACATTCACATTTCCTGCCAAAAGCAAACTTACAGTCTAGAGATGCAGGCACTTCGCCTGACAGTTGTGCCAGTTGTCATTGCAGCTAGCACCCATCATCTCTCTCTCACAGTTTCGTGCTTTTTCTATAGCAAAAGCAGAAACCATAGGAGGCAGAGGGGAAGGGGGAGGTGGCCTGGATACAGCCAAGAGGTTACTGGAGGAGGTTACAGGAGGAGGAGGAGGAGGTTGCAACTGAGCTCAGAAGGGTGGGGGTAAAGGGTAGTCTGGGCCATTCTGCTTTCCAGGCATCCTTATTCCTAGGCTTTAGTAGCTGGAGTGAAAAGAGAGAAAGATGTTTTTCTCCCCCTTAAAAACCTGACAGAGCATCAGTAGCTTCTGAAGCTCATTAAAATGCCAAAGATTGGGAGGGAAAGAAAACAATCGTATAATAATAATACTTAGCATTATTATGGTACTTTTAAGTGCTTACTATGTGCCAAGCACTGTACTAAGCATTGGGATAGCTATAAGATCATAAGGTTGAACACAGTCCCTGTCCCACATGGGGTAAACAGTCTAAGTAGGAGGGAATAGTATGTAATTTGTATGTTACAGGTGAGAAAACTAAGGCACAGATATTTTCTCTTGCTTATCTCCACCCTGCCTCATCCTGTCTTCCTCTTAGCCACACAGAGAACAAGCCTTATTACACTTGAGAAAGGGAACTGTCACTTTGATATACTGCCTCAAAACCCATCAGTCTTTTATGAATTCGCCAAATATGAAATCACTGCCATAAAGCCTAATTGTCTCCATAGTACCTAGAGGAACGAGCGAGGATAATGACCCTTCCAGATCACTTGGAAGGGCTTCCAGGGAGTAGAGCTTTAACAGAAGGTCGCCGAGATCATTTTTCTATATAAATGTTCAGCTCATGCTTCCTCTCTCCTCAAGAGTCTCCAGTGGTTGCCCATCCACCTCAAACAGAAAATCCTTATCCTCGACTTTAAAGCGCTCAATCACCTTGCCTCCTACCTCCTCTGCTCTTTGCTCTCGTATTATAACCCAGCCCATACACTTCACTCCTCTGTCGACTTACTCACTGTACCTCACTTCATCTATCTCATTGCCAACCTCTTGCCCTGCCCTAGAATGCTCTCTTCTTTCATATCTGACAATTATTCTTTCCAATTTCAAAGCCTTATTGAAGGCAATAAGTCCAGTAAGGCAACTCCAAGAGGCCTTCCCTAAATCGTCATTTCTTCTCCCACTCTCCTGTGTTGTCTTAATTTGCTCCTTTTAATCACTGCCCTTTCAGCCACACAGCACCTATGTACATATTGTGATTTTTTTTTAATCTTAGTATCTGTCTCTCCCTCTAGACTGTAAGCTTGTTGTGGGTAGGGAATGTGTTTGTTATATTGTACTCTCCCAAGTGCTAAGTACAGTGAGTGATTGATGAGGCTGCTTCCAAAGTGCATACCTGGGCCTCAGTTCCCTCATCTGTAAAATGGAGATTCAATACCCCTTCTCCCTTCTACTTAGACTGTGAGCCTCATGTGGTATCTAATAGTCTTATATTTACTCCAGCACTTAGTAAGCAATTAAAAACCACAGTTATTATTACTACCAGTCTGGGACTGGTAAAATTCAAGGACTTAATTATCTGGTTATTTTAAGCACTTTATAGGGAGAATGGCCTCTTTCAAGCCAGGGGGTGTCTATCTGGTGCATTGCAGCCCTTATGGGAACATTGAATGTAACAGGGTCCTAAATTGTCTAGAATGTAATAGTAATAATAGTGATGATGGTATTTAAGTGCTTACTATGTGCCAGGTAATTTTCTAAGCACTGGGGTAGGTACGAGGTTATCAGGTTGTCCCATGTGGGGCTCACAGTCATTTCCCATTTTACTGATGAGGTAACTGAGGCACAGAGAAGTTAAGTGACTTGCCTAAAGTCACACAGCTGACTAGTGGCGGAGCCGGGATTAGAATCCATGACCTCTGACTCCCAAGCCTATGCTCTTTCCACTAGCCACACTGCTTCTGATTGTGGTATTTGTTCAGTGCCTGGCACATAATAAGCACTCAACTAAGCACTGGGGTGGATACAAGCAAATTGGGTTGGACACAGTCTATATCCTGCCTGGGGCTCACAGTCTTATTGTCCACTGTACAGATGAGGCAACATTCACAGAGAAGTCAAGTGACTTTCCCTAAGGTCAGACAGCAGGTAAGTGGCAGAGCCAGAATTAGAACCCAGGTCCTTCTGACAACCAGGCCTGTGGTCTATACACTTAACCATGTGCTGCTTCCCTAGGAGAAGGCAGTGGGAGGAGTGGGATCACTATTAGTGTCCTAAATTTCAGGGCCTTTGACAAGCCCTGACAATATAAGGGGAAGACAGAAACAGCTGCAGTGGGCTGTCTGTGTCTTATGCATCAGACCACTATCCTGCCTCTCCAGTAACCTGTGCCAGTCCCCTCTTGGACATCTTGAGGAGCAATCCCAACCTGTTTTGCCCCTTTATGGCTGGAAGGACAGAAGCATCCCCAGCAGCAGCATCACAAGACCTCCACGCAGCAAAGAAGGTTGGGAGGTGGTTGTTGTAACTGTTAAAATTTATTGCATCTGGGATTGTTGGACTTTAATTCATTCATTCAATCATATTCATTGAATGCTTACCGTGTGCAAAGGACTGTACATTAAGTGCTTTAAACTGGGCGAGGAACCTGAGACTCTGCTTCTCTAACCACGGTCCCTACTGCTTTCTTTTGTTGTTTTGTGTATTTGTCCTTGTCTTATGTTGTTTTAGTGTTTTTAAATTTTATCTCTTATGTATCTGTTGCTACTTTCACCTCTTCAGTTGTGAGCCTCTTGAAGGCCAGGGATCATATCTAATTACCACTGTGTATTCTTTCTCTGCATACAGCAAGCTTAATAAATCATCTAACTGCTTTATAAACATTCGTTGGGTGTATTCCCATTTGTAAATGGGTAGATAGTACTTCATCATTCAATGCCATATTCAGGAATATTTCCTGAGTATAGTCTAGAACAAATTTGAGCAATAGATGCTTAGAGAAGCAGCGTGGCTCAGTGGAAAGAGCCCGGGCTTGGGAGTCAGAGGTCATGGATTCGAATCCCGGATCTGTCACTTGTCAGCTGTGTGACTGTGGGCAAGCCACTTCACTTCTCTGTGCCTCAGTGACCTCATCTGTAAACTGGGGATTAACTGTGAGCCTCACGTGGGACAACCTGATTTCCCTGTATCTACCCCAGCGCTTAGAACAGTGCTCTGCATATAGTAAGCGCTTAACAAGACCCAACATTATTATTATTGAACATGCATGAGGATTCCATCTCCTCCTCTGTGCTCATTGTAGGGCTGACAGACAGCAAAGGGGAAGAAGCTGAATTCACATGTTGCTGAATTGCTCATTTTTTTCCACTGAATTAAATCTAAGACTTTTTAAAATTGCTGTAAATACAAAATCCACAAGCATGACAGCCTATATTTTATAGTCAAGATGTAGCATGTATTTCTGAGCAAAGTGCCATGATGTCATTTTAATTGCATTCCGGGACCATTATTTTTTATAATGTTTTACCCTTGACACCATTTCTTCCAATAACTGTTAATGACTCATGCAATCACTACATCTGTTCTGTCCACTGGAAGTGAAAATTATTCATTTGATAATAAGGCAACACACCAAACTAAAAAATGATTTAGTGTCAAATCTAATTTGGAAAGCTACAGATCTGTAGCTATTATAGATGAGAAAATATAAGCACAGTTTGCAAAAATGGCAAGAATGATATCAGTATTGTATCAAGACAGTTTATTAATCCTGCATTCTTTCAAGCTCTATATACATGACTCTTGTCCACAAGACCTTAAATTCCCCAAAGACCAAATGGAAACTCAGAGATAATCCTAGCTGCTCCAGGAGAACTGCCCCAAAAAGCCCAGCCTACTATATAGCTGCCAACTATTACTGAATTTGTTAGAAAAAGCTGCACTGAGATGTCATGTCATAGGACAAATCATCACTAAGTGCCACTTCAGTGCTTTTTTCTCAATTCTTGCCTGGGGCTTTTCAATAGCCAGCACCATAAAGCAAGCATGAAATTCCTTGACGGCCAGGACATCAGCCAGATGGGTTGGCAGAGACAAATCTTTATCATTCCCTTGACTCCTAACTTAAAACAGCACTATTCTGATTCTCCTTTCATTCACCCTTCAGTTCCAGAGGGAGATTAAGATGTTAATCTTTGGGGAGGCCTATCTAAAAGTAGTTGCTGAAAGCTTTTTTAAATTTTTTTTTTTAAATTGTTGGTTGTCCCATTGAGATAGACATGGGTGGCTTTAGGCAATTGGCTGTACTGAAGCTGAGAGACATATGGCACTCATGTTCTGTAATCATTTATTTTCACTGATTTCATTACATGAGGCATGCAGCGTAACATAATGATGTCATCAATCATATTTGAGTGCTTACTGAGTGCAGAGCACTGTACTAGTGCTTAGGAGACAACAGCATGGCAGAATTGGTAGACCCATTCCCTGCCTGTAGTGAGCTTTCAATCTAGAGGAGGAGTTAGACATTAATATGTACATATCCATAATTTATTTATAAGTGCCGTACAGTTGAGGGAGGGGTGAATAAAGGGAGCAAATCCAAGTGTAAGGGTGGCTCAGAAGGGAGTGGAAGAAGAAGAAATGAGGACTTAGGAAAGGCCTCTTGGAGGAGATGGGCTTTCAAGAAGACTATGAAGGTGGGGACAGTAATTTTCTGTTGGATATGAAGACGGAGGGACGGACAGCTTCCAGGTCAGAGGCAGTACTTCAGTGAGAGATTGGAAGTGAGATAGATGAGATTGAGGTACAAGGAGTAGCGTGGCAGAGAAGTGAAGTGTACAGACTGGGTTGTAGTAGGAGAGCAGTGAGGTGAGGTAGGAGGGGGCAAGGTGATTGTTTTAAAACCGATGGTAAGGACTTTGATGTATAGTTGGGTGGGCAACACCGGAGGTTCTTGAGGAGTGGGGGAAAAGCACACAATGAACATTTTTATAGAAAAATGATCTGGGCAGTAGAGTGAAGTATGGACTGGGAATGGGGTGTTGAAAGAATCCAGGAGATGGGGATGTCAGCAATGAGGCCGATACAGTAATCTTGGTGGGATAGGATAAGTGCTTGGATTAGCGTGGTAGCAGTTTAGTTGGAGAGGAAAAGGGCAGATTTCAGCATTGTATAAAGGTTGAACTGACAGGATTTATGGATTGAATGAAAGAAGAGGGGTGATAATGCTAAGGTTATGAACTTGAGAGACAGAAAGGATGGAGGTACTGTCTACAGTCAAATATATTTGAATACAGTGCTCTGCACACAATAAGCACTTAGCACTTGGGAGAGTACAATATAACAATGAACATACACATTCCCTCTCCACAATGACCTTACAGTCTAGTAAGTGCTTAATTACTACAGTTATGATGAATATGCATAGCCTTTTGTGGTATGTCAGCTGTTTTTTAAAGAAAGATGCAGAAATACAAGTGAAAGGATCAAGCTGGCAAATCAAGCCCAGAATATGCTGCACCAATCTTTCCTACCATAGCAGGTGCTTCTGTGAGTATTCATCCATTGAATGGGTTCAGAAGCTTGAGGAAAAAAAATACCAAGCAGGGGCTGTGTGTCATCTTCAGTTTCAACAAGAATGCCAATAACCTGATTTCTTTTTAGCATAGCCTTATTTCCTTCAGACCCTGAGCTTATGGATGCACACTAATTTATATGCCTATGGTGTCATGTTTTCCATAGCAAAAATGATATTCTGCTTTAAGTCCTGAATTATCATCTGCATTCATAGACTTCTCCATCCAAAAACCTGACCTTGCAAGAGCAAGCAGCTTCTAGGAATTGACCAAGATAAAAAATGCATTGTCCTGAGATTAATAACTAGAATTTACTGTGAATTATGTAATATTAAACTATTTGAAATCCAAAGAGGGGAAATGGTTTGCCAGCAATTTGTCTGTTCAGGGGATTCTTTATCATTCGTACCCTAATGGTCTTTCAAAAAAAAAAGAAAAAGGAATGAGAGTGAAAAAGCATTAAAAAAAAGGAAAGTTAACTCTCAACCTCCTGCCTCTCTCCACTGCAGTCCATACTTCACTCCGCTGTTGGATCATCTTTCTACCGCAACGTTCAGGCCATGTCACCCCCTCCTCAAAAATCACCAGTGGTTGCCGAACCACCTCCGTATCAAACAAAAACTTCTCGCCATTGGCTTTAAAGGACTCCATCATCTTGCCCCCTCCTACATCACTTCACTTTTCTCCTTCTACAACCCAGCTCACATACTTCGCTTCTTTGGTACTAACCTTCTCACTGCCGACCCCTGGCCCACGTCCTACCTCTGGCCCGGAAACACTCTCCTTCTTCAAATCCTTCAATTACTCCCCCACCTTCAAAGACTTATTGAAGGCACATCTCCTCCAAGAGGCCTTTACAGACTAAGCCCCACCTTTCCTCATTTCCCACTCCCTTCAGCATCACCCTGACTCACTCCCTTTGCTCTCCCCCCCTTCCCAGACCCATAGTACTTATGTATATATCTGTAATTTTATTTGTATTTATGTCTATTTGTATTGATGTCTGTCTCCACCTCTCTAGACTGTGAGCTCACTCTGGGCAGGGATTGTCACTCTATTGTTGTATTGTACTTTCCCAAATGCTTTAGTAGAGTGCTCAGCACACAGAGCACTCAGAACTTAATAAATACAACTGAATGAACTGGACACCCAGATTCTTAAAAAAAAAATAATGAGCCCCAGCCTAGTGATAAGGATTTGGGGATGAAGAACTTGCATGAAGCGTAGCTCAGTGGAAAGAGCATGGGCTTAGGAGTCAGGGCTCATGTGTTCTAATCCCAGCTCTGCCACCTGTCAGCTGTGTGACTTTGGGCAAGTCACTTAACTTCTCAGGGCCTCAGTTACCTCATCTCTAAAATGGGGATTAAGACTGTGAGCCTCACGTAGGACAACCTGATTACCCTATATCTACCCCAGTGCTTAGAACAGTGCTTGGCACATAGTAAGCACTTAAATACCAACATTTTATATTATTATGAAGTAATTGATTATAGGGATAGTGATTTGCATATTGCTGCTCATACTCTAATCTCTTCTTAGCTGTGTTTCCCCTGGTGTAGTGGGGATAACAAGCAAGTAGGTTAGGGGTTCAACATATTGCCAAGTGCAAACCAGAATTTTATATTCAAGACCCAATTATGTTAAAGGGCCTGCAGAGAGTGCACTGTACCACTTCAGACTATTGCCAGGGAACAGCCACCTTATCCACTGCTGCTGCCTTTTACTGCCCACGTAGGAAGCTGTCTTCAGGATTGCTGCTGACCCTGTCCATCACATTATATGTTGGAGGTGGTCCAGAGACAACCCCTCCACCCCCTGCAACTTTTTGCTTAACTTAGTCACGGGGCTTTTCCCAGTCTATTCACTTTGGGCAGAGAGCAGTTAGCTCTCGCTCTCCCACACTTGTACACACTCAATCCCCTTCCCCTGTGCTGACTCTTCCTGCTCTTAGCTGGAAGTTTTGGTCTAAAGAGGCACAATCAGGAGGTCAACCTTATCACAATCAAGCTGTACTTTTTAACAAGTTAAGAACCCCAGACTCTCCCCTAGGGGCAAAGCAGCAAAATGTAGTCCTGGAAAAAAAAAAACGGTGAATAAAAATATCTGATATTATCTGGAGGAAAGTAGGTGATTCATAGTCTGTTTAGGAGCCTGGAGTTAGTGGAGCATTAGCAATAGTTGGGAGTAGTGGAGCTCCAAGCAATAGTGTTTACCGAGCACAATACAAGGATTGGTAGATACATTCCCTTCCCACAGAAAGCTTTCAGTCCATCTTAGTGTCCTTATTAAATACAGTTTTGAATATTTCCACTTTACTCCAAGAGTTAAGATGTTGAAATACATAGGTTTTTTTTGGCTTTTCTTTTTAAGAGCCATGGAGTAAAGTCTTTTCCTTTTCACCCCTGATTACCATAAAAACCCCTACTACATAAAGGAATTCAAAGGGGAGGGAACATGTTTATCAACTCTTGTGCTATACTCTCCCAAGCACTTGGTATAGTTCTCTGCACACAATAAGCATTCAATAAATAAAGTTGGGAGATATACTTCCTGAAGGCTCAAATACAATCTCCATATAAATCTTTTGATAAATTGTGAGTGATTAAACATGTTTACAAATAGTTTAATCAGAGATAAAATGTAAGAAGAGATTTAAACTGCACCCACCAGGATTAAGTAAGGGATAGAAAGGCTCTTCACCATATTTTTGGGAACAGGCTTCCAGAGCCACATTTAATAAATCATGATTATTGAACACTTACTGTGTGCAGAACACTGTATTAAGTACTTGGGAGAATACCTTATAAGACAGAAGCATTCCTTGCCCACAATGATCTTGGAGTCTAAAGCTTTCATCTGGGAAGAGGATGAAACCATAAATCCCCAAAGTAAGCCCATATGCCCCTGACCTATCTTTCCCACAGTGTCCTTTAGACAAAGAGTGAAAAAACTCACCACATGCCTTCAGTCCAGGGGATCTTCTCCAAGCAGAACCAGAGAATACAATGCAGACACGAACAAAAAAAGTACAAAGCTTGAGTAATTCATTCTCCAGGCTTAGTTCTGCCCCAGAAGTATGAAAAGCTTCTACCCCTAAAAGTGAAGATAAACTTCTCCCAGAAAGCCCAAATAGCTACTGGGAAAGATAGGCAATCAGGCCCTTTTTTCCTGATTATGTAGATTTTTTTTTCCCTTTCCTTTCCATTGATTATCTTTGCCAGCTTTCAGCCATCCCTCTGATTGGAGATTTTGAAATCACACAGACTACAACCCAGCTGTCTCCCAGGGTTGTTTTTATTGTGCCATTAAGCATTGATCAAAGTCACCTGCAATATGAATTACCAGTCTATGTTGTAGAAGCACCTGCAATAGCAAGAGCATGTATAGTGCTGGAAGTCTTATAAACAATTGTGAGTTTGTCTCTGGTGTATAATAAGGAAGGCATTGCAGATAGAAATAATTCTTTTTCATGTTTCTGCAATCTTCCATATGAATACTAAAGTACCATTATCAATCAATCAGTGGTATTTATTTAAGGATGCAAAAAATGAGAGTGTAAGCAAAGTATATCTTTGGAGCTTGATATTTCAAGAGCTACAAGGATTTGTTTCCATTTGACTTTGCGTGACATATTTAGTGCATATATCAGAACAAGATTTATCAACTTCCAGCACAGAAAAAACTGTTTTGTATCTGGGGAGAACACAGGCAGATTGTTGACCTGCAGGTTCAAGCCTACAAAATTTAACAGCAGTTGATTGATAAAAACAGATTTTTTTTTTGTTGAAAGACAAAAAGTGATTAACCAAGGTACATCAGGAAGGAGAGAAACTATTGCATTGTTTCCAAGGAGTGTCTTTGCTTGTAATAATACCTTGACTGTCTATAGTACATTTTTTTTCATTACGCTTTCCCATCAATCAAATTGTAGCCTCACAATATCATTGTGAGGTAGGGAGAAGAAGTATTGTCATCATTACAAGATGAGGAAACTGCATATTTGTATATATTATTTATTACTCTATTTTGTTAATGATGTGTATATATCTATGATTCTATTTATCTTGATGATATTTATGCCAGACTACTTGTTTTGTTCTGTTTTATTTTGCTGTCTGTCTCCCCGTTTAGACTGTGAACCCATTATCGGGCAGGGATTGTCTCTGTTGTCAAATTATACATTCCAAGTACTTAGTACAGTACTCTGCACATAGTAAGTGCTCAATAAATACGATTGAATGAATGAATGAAGCAAAGAGGTTAAAGTGACTTGTCAGAGATCCCAGGAGGAAATGACAGAGGTGTAACTAGACCCTAGATGCTCTGTCATTGATGGAATCTTTCTGTTAGATCACCCTGCCTTTCATAAAGGAGTTTAGACAAACCAGAATTTCTCTGAAAAATAAAAATTGGTATGAAGAGTTCCAATCATATCCTTGCTCTCTCTTTTTGTTAAGGGAAATTACAGATGGATTGCCTTTCATTCATAAGGGAACATGCATACTAACTCTGTTGTACTCTCCCAAGTACTTAGTGCAGTGTTCTTCATATTGTAAGCACTCAATAAATACCACTGCTTGATTCAGGTTACAAGGTTTTGGTTCTTGATGGTTGAAGTAGTTTCTCTGATGCTACAGTTTCTTAAAAAGCTCATCACTTCTTGAGCCCCTATGGGGGTTGGTTTCTAATCTTCCATCTTTGTAGAATCCATATGGAAAATAAAACAGACATAGTCCCTGACCACAAGAAGCTTACAGTCTAGAAATACCACAGTTATTAGTGTCTGCTCCTGGCTTGGAATCTGCTCTGTTGAAAGAAAAATCAGGAAGGACTCACAGTAAACAGGGTATAAAATCTGTAAATCCAAATCTGGTGAATCCAAATCTGCCCAGGCATTCTCTTTTTAAAAAAGTGAAATATCTATCTTGACATCAGAAATCCTGAAGGTGTTTGTGCAAGATTCACTGGCTTGAAGATCCATAATGGGCAATTCTGGAAAACAAAGAAGCAGCATGGCCTAGTGGATAGAGCACAACCCTGGGAGTCAGAAGAACCTGCGTTCTAATCTTGACGCCATTGCTTGTATGCTGTGTGACCTTGGGCAAGTCTATTCACGTCTCTGGACCTCAGTTCTCTCATCTGTAAAATGAAGATTAAGACTGTGAGCCCCATGTGGGACATCTCACTCCCTCTGTGTCATCCTGACTTGCTCCCTGACCTAAGAGGAACTAACTTGCTTGGGTACTCATGGCTGAGCTAAGAGGAACCCACTGATAGGAAGAGGGGCAATTGGAAAAATAATTATACTACTAATAATGGTGTTTGTTAAGCACTTACTATGTGCCAGGTACTGCATTAAGCGCTGGTGTGAAGCAGCGTGACTCAGTGGAAAGAGCATGGGCTTTGGAGTCAGAGGTCATGGGTTCGAATCCCAGCTCCACCACTTGTCAGCTGTGTGACTTTGGGCAAGTCACTTAACTTCTCGGTGCCTCAGTTACCTCATCTGTAAAATGGGGATAAAGACTGTGAGCCCCACGTGGGACAACCTGATTCCCCTGTGTCTACCCCAGCGCTTAGAACAGTGCTCGGCACATAGTAAGCGCTTAACAAATACCAACATTATTATTATTATTATTATTATTACAAGCAAATTGGGTTGGTCACAGTCCATGTACCATATGGGTCTCAGAGTCTTAATCCTCATATCATGGATGAGGTAACTGAGGCCCAGAGAAGGTAAGTAACTTGCCTAAGGTCGTACAGTAGACAAGTGACAGAATTGAGATTAGAACCCAGGTCCTTCTGACTCCCAGACCCATGTACTATCCACTAGGCCCCTGCAAAGAGCCACCTAAGCAGTCTCTGGACTGTAAGTTCATTTTGGGTAGGGAATGTGTCTGTTATACTGTTGCACTGTATTCTCCCAAGTGCTCAGTACAGTGCTCTGTTCACTTGTAAGCACGCAATAAATAAGATTGACTAAGAGGTAAGCAGGACTGGACTACACCAGGGGCACACCGACATTTATTTTCTGGAGCAATAACTCATGCTTTTAGTGTTTTTCCAGAGGAATGGCCTGAGGAGCAGCAACACCTTCAACCCACTCTGAGCTCTACCCCTAGTGATGTCCCACAACACATCACTGCTCTTAGAAACTTTAGCCATTGGCCCAGGACCCATGGAAATCCACTCTGTCCACTGGGCATAGTCCAGTCAGGACTGGAGGGTCAACATATCTTGAGTGTTTGGGCGTTCATTTAGATTGACCTGAAGCGGACGGGAGTCAAATCAGTTAGGTCAGGACCAGAGGGTAGGTGGAGGGCCTGTCTGGTACATAAGAAGCTCACAGCACAGAGAGCCTCCAGTCCCATCTGCGTTGGAGGAAGGCCCTCTTGGGTGAAAACAGCCTAACTGGATACAGAAAATAATCTGTGACTGTGGCAGGGGAGTTGTTTGCTTCTCATTACCCCAAGTGCTGTGGAATAAGAACTGATGTAAAATGCCCTCTGATGAGATGGAAATAATTTTGACTCATCAGCGTAAGAGCTTTGATGTTCACGATTCAAAGCAGCAATTTAAGGTGGGGAGTTTAGTTCATTTCCAGAAGTTAAAATAATAATAATAATAATGATGATAATAATAAGAAAAATAATTGAGGTGTTTTTTAAGTGCTTACTATGTGTCAAGCACTGTATTAAGCTCTGGGGTGGATACAAGCAAATTGGGTTGGACACGGTCTCTGTTCCATTAGGGGCTCATGATCTCAATCTCCTCTTTAAAGATGAAGTAATTGAGGTCCAGAGAAGTTAAGTGATTCGCCCAAAGTCACACAGCAGACATGCGGCAGAGGCAGAATTAGAACCCATGACCTTCTGACTCCCCAACCTGTGTTCTCTCCACAACACCATGCTGCTTCTCTGAAACCATTCCTGCTGAGGCTTGCATTGAGCCCAAGCATGGCAAGAAAGGAAACGTAAGGCTGGTCAGACCCTGAACTTCTACTAGTATTATTCTTGCTGAGCTGTAATTTAAGTGATCTGTTTAACCAAAAATATGGAATTTTTGCTGTGGAATGTTCATTTCTCATTTCTCAATGATCATTTTGCCATTGAGAAAGAAAAAGAAATGGAGGGAAAATGAGATATTTTCATTACAGTTAAAATCAAAGGATCACTTTCTTGCATTTCTTGGAGGGTCAAAAGCCATGGATTTCAACAGAAAAACTAAGGAGATTCTTTCAGATACTCTCTAACTGAAAGTAAATCTTGGTTATGGAAGATTCTTAACTCTGATGAATAATTCAGAACCACAACACAGTAGCAGAAACACATGACAAAAAGTTGTGTGGCCTTGTGGAAAGATCACAGGTTTGGGCATCAGATTATCTGGGTTCTAATCCCAATTCCACCACTTGTCTGCTGTGAGACCTTGGATAAGTCACTTCATTTCTCTGTGCCTCAGGAACCTCATCTGTAAAATGGGGATTAAGACAGTAAACCCCACATGGGACAGGAACCATGTCCTACCTGATTATCTTGTATATATCGCAGCATTTAGTGAAGTGTCTAATACATAGTAAGTGTTTAACAGATACCATTTTTATAAAAACACTCCTTGATCTATGAGAGAAAAACCTTTTTTTAAAATTTATTAAGAGTAATGTGTGAGAAAATTACTGATGACTTTAAATCCTCATCCACATTCTCTGATGGCATCATCTAATTTAATATCAGTAGATGGATCCTAAGCCAGACCCCATCTGCCAGGCTTCTGATTTCCCAGAGTACTCTGAAGACTGATAGCATGTTTTTAAATCCTCTAACCAATCTGGGGAATGGATTAGAGAGACACACTGCTAGCCTCTGCATTATGCATTTTATTATTCTTCTGGGTAAATATTCCCCTAGGAAATTTTGATGTATTTCCTATTCTGAGAGGAGTAAAATTTGTGAGGTGAGAAACACCACAAGGCAAGACACTGTGTAAAGTAATTTTCAGAACTGAAGGAATATGTGCTTCACATCCATGGAGTTAGTGTTACCCTTCACCTAAGTATTGAAAAGTGTCAGCCAAATAGAAAAGGCTAATGGTGTTCCAGTGACTCTGGCTTCTTTCCAGATCAAACTAAATACATGGGAGTCTTTTAAACATGGGAGCCAGTTTGGGAATGGGAGAAGAAGGTGCTTGATAAAGTCACTGTCCATTCCTACACCCATTCTCTTCCTTCCTTGCTAAATCTGAATGCTCCCACCACTGCCCATTTGATCAATTGATCAATGAGTGATAGTTCTTGAGGGCTTACTGGAGCTCTGCACTAAGTTCTTCAGAGAGTACATACAGCAGAGTTGGTAGGCATGATCCCTGCCCTCAAGGAGCTTACACTCTAGTGGATGGAATAAGAGTAGAAGTCGATGGTGGGGCAAGAGTACCATTCCACTTTTTAATGGCGTTGTTTCTTCCCACCTACTCAAGTGCACAACCTTTGCTCTGCCTGAGGTTTTCCCTCCCTGGACCTAATTTTAGAGTATCAGTACCTGGACAGAGGATGTTTAGTGGGGACATTGAGCATTCTAAAATTAGCCTAGGGAAGAAGAGGAGCAGGACTCTGCCAAGGAGGCAAAATCATTACTCTTGCCCTCACAGTCTACAGAGTGGAAGGACCATCTTCCTCAAAGATTTTGACCTAGACAAATCTGGGCCTCAGTTCCATTTGCAGAATGGGGATTAAATACCCGTTCCTCCTCCTACTTAGTAAGCATATGGGACCTGCTTATTTTATATCTACCCCAGTGCTTAGTACAGTGCTTGGCACATAGTAAGCACTTAATAAATTTCACAGTTTTATTATCATCATTGTTATTGTTATAATTAGTAGTAGTGGTAGTAGTAGTCGGACAGAGATTGTGTTTGATCTTATTATGTTGTATCTACCCCAGTGCTTGGCACATAGTATTTGCTTAACAAATATGACTCCCAGGCTTTGGGTTAGGAGAAATCTTAAGCCTTTCTTTTCTCTTTCCAGCTATGAGACAGTCCAGAGTTCGAGAACCGCTCGCTCTACTTAATAAAATGAAATGATGCAGTACAAGAATATTTACTCTAACACAACTACTTAAAGCCCTCTCCTAGATGATCCCTAACCTAGGGGAAACCCTAACCTCTCCTGCATGTAGCACCCCTCCCTTACTTTACTTGAAAGGTCCTTGGTCTACCCCAGATGTAATTTACAGTTCCTTTCTCAACACTCTTCTTGGGCACATTAATCCTTCAACTAAGCAGCCAGGGGAGATTCAGAACATCTACTGTAGGCCAAAATAATCTCACCTCTGTTTCCTCTTTTTAAACTTTATTGTTTCTGCCTCCATGTGCCTTCCCACCCTCTCACTTTCTTTCCAAGGCCTCAGATGATTGCTTTGCCTTATATCCCAGCTATATCTCCCAATCTAAATCCCGGTTCTACCACGTCTTCTGTGTGACCTCTGGCAAGTCTCTTAATTTTATTGTACCTCTATTACTTCAACTGTAAAATGGGAATTAAGACTGTGAGCCCCATGTGGGTCATGGACTGTGTCCAACCTGATTAGCGTGTATCCACCCAGGTCAGGCATATAGTAAGCACTTAACGAATACCATAAAAAAAACACCTTCATGGACAACTGGACTTGAGGGAGTTAACTAAGTAACCCCATTAAAAAAAATGAACCCTGCTGTTTCGGGTTCCAGATTGACTCTTTTTCCTCTTTCCTCTTGGCCTATGATGTCAATTAATCTCTGACCCATAGCGACTCCATGGACACATCTCTTCCAGAATGCCCCACCTCCTTATGTAATCATTCTGGTAGTGTATCTATAGAGTTTCCTTGGTAAAAATGTGGAAGAGGTTCACCACTATCTTCTTCCACACAATAAACCTGAGTCTCCACCCTCGATTCTCTCCCACGCCGCTTTTGCCCAGCCTGGGTGAGTTTTGACTTGTAGCAGATTGCCTTCCACTTGCTAGCTACTGCCCCAACGAGGAGTGGAATGGGTATGCCTCTGCTTGACTCTCTCTCCCATAGCCAAGGCTGGTAGAGTATTGGAAACTTCCAGGTGCAATCCTGAAAGGGCATCTCTTTCCTCTAAGGAGTCTAATTTAACAATGAATCCTAATGATACTAAGAACTGTGGTGTTAAGCACTTGCTCTGTGCCAAACACTATAGTAAATGCTGGGGGAAAGATAAGATAATCATGTCAGGCACATTCTGTATCTCACATGGGTTTTACAGTCTAACTAGGGCATGGAGATGTTATGAGATACAGCAGTATAATACATTGTGCTACCCTAGATTAATGGTAAATTGGCCTGCATTCTCCCTGCTACCCTTTAAAAAAAATGAAATTTCTTAAGAGCTTACTATGTGCCAGGCACTGTATTAAGCGCTGGGATAGATACAAGTTAATTATTAGGTTGGATCCAGTCCCTGTTCTACGTGGGGCTCACAATCTTTATCCCCATTTTACAAATTAGTTAGCTGAGGGCCAGAGAAGTGATACAGCAAGGTCATACAGCAGACAAGTGGCACAGCTGGGATTAGAACCCTGGCCCTTCTGACTACATTTACCAATGCAATAAATGTTTCCTATATGGTTGAAAATGTACCCAAGCAAAGCACCTAGCTTACTAGTAATGCTAGTACTTGTGCTATAGACAGATGTTGAGTATCACTTGCCTACTGTGTGACCTTGGGCAAATCATTTAACTACTCCATGCCTCAATTTCCTCATCTGTAAAACAGAGATGGAATACTTATAAAACAGAGATGGAATACTTATTCTCTCTCTCAGACGGTGAACTCCCTTTGGGTAGGAAAGGGACTATATCTGATCTGATTGTCCTGTAACAGATTTGTGTGATTACCCTTAGCAGAGTGTTTGGCACATAGTAAGTACTTAATTTCTGTGTAAAGCACAGTTTCTAGCATTAATACTAAGCTAGGTACTTCATGAAAGTAACACACATTTTCAGCCATTTGGGAAACATTCAATACACTGTTAAATATAGTAAGAAGGTCCTAGATCCTAATCCTGGCTCCACCACTTGTCTGCTGTGTGACCTTGGACAAATCACTTAATTTCTCTGTGCCTCAGTTACCTCATCTGTAAAGTGAGGATTAAGGCTGTGAGGGTGATGTGGGACATGAACTGTGTCTGACCTGATAATAATAGTAATAATTATGGTATTTGTTAAGTGCTAAATATATGCCAAACACTGTTCTAAGCACTGGGTAGATACAACGTAATCAGGTTGTCCCATGTGGGACTCACAACCTTCATCCCCATTTTATAGATGAGGTAACTGAGGTACAGAAAAGTTAAGTGGTTTGCCCAAGGTCACACAGCAGACAAGTGGTGGAGCCTGGATTAGAGCCCATGTCCTCTGACTCCCAAGCCCGTGCTCTATCCCAGTGCTTAGTGCAGTGCCTGGCATATAGTAAGCTCTTAACAAATATAGTAACAAATATCATTAATGCTACTGCATAACAAATTGCACTTGAGAGCTGAAAGAATTGATGTCACTTCCTAACTCTTTATTTTACTCCCAGAAAATAATTTACACATAGAATAAAATTGAGTTCATGTTTTCTAGAGGGGAAAGTATTTTAACATAATCACAAATACATTTAAGGCTGAGAACACATCACCTTCTAGCTGCTGGCAGTGATCAGCTGTTACCATCGTAAGGCAGCTCAGGGCCCAGTTATAGGCTAGAGTTCTATTTTGTGTACATAATATAGCAGTTTTAGTTTCAAGATATGTTCCCAGGAAATTAAAATGTTCTTAAGAAATTGAGAAGCAGTGTGGCCCAGTGGAAAGAGCACAAGCTGGTGAGTCAGAGGACCTGGGTTCTAATCCTGGCTCTGCCCATTGTCTGTTTTGTGACCTTGGGCAAGTCACTTAAACGTCTCTGTGCTTCAATTACTTCATTTGTAAAATAGAATAAAATTTTACACCTTCCTACTTAGCTTGTGAGCCGCATGTGCAGCAGGGACTGTGTCCAACTTGATTATCTTGTTTCTACCCCAGTGTTTAGTACAGCGCTTGGCATATAGTGAGTGCTTAACAAGTATCATTAAAAAAATGTAGAGTATATCAACTCGTATCAATCAATCAATCAATGGCATTTATTGAGTGCTTACTGTGTGTGGAGCACTGTAGTAAGAGCCTGGGAGACTACAGTACAGTAGAACTGATAGACACATTCCCTGCCCACAGTGAGTTTCCAGTCTAGACATCGATGTAAATAAATCATTTATAATATATAATTTATAGATCTGTACCTAAGAGTTGTGGGGCTCAGGGTGGGATGAATGTCAAGTGCCCAATGTCACAGATCCAACTCATACCAGATTCAGAACTGATGAATCTGTGAGAGGTATTTATTGAGCACTTACAGAATGCAAAGCACTCTGTCAAGCAATTGAGAATACTAGACACTAGATTATAGAGAAGCAGCGTGGCTCAGTGGAAAGAGCCCGGGCTTTGGAGTCAGAGGTCATGAGTTCGAATCCCAGCTCTGCCATTTGTCAGCTGTGTGACTGTGGGCAAGTCACTTCACTTCTCTGTGCCTCAGTTCCCTCATCTGTAAAATGGGGATGAAGACTGTGAGCCCCACGTGGGACAACCTGATTCCCCTGTGTCTACCCCAGCGCTTAGAACAGTGCTCTGCACATAGTAAGCGCTTAACAAATACCAACATTATTACATTATTACAACCTGATTACCCTGTATCTACCCCAGCGGTTAGAACAGTGTTCTGCACATAGTAAGCACTTAACAAATACCAACATTATTATTATTATAATCTCCTCATTAGATTTTAAACTCTTCACTGGACTCTTTACTCTTTCAGGGCAGGAATTGTGACTACCAACTGTGTTGTATTATACTCTCCCAAATACTTAGTACAGTTCTCTGCACACAATAAGTGCTCAGTACATTCCATTGATTGCTTGATTGATTGGAGAATGCAGCAAAATCAATACCCAAACTCCAGGAACTCATATTCTGATGGGGGAAGCAAACAGACAAATATTGTTTACAAATAGTGTGAGAAGAGAAAGAACAAGGAAAGAAGAAGTAGTACAAATACATTAGGAATAAATAGCTGAGTAGACAATTGAGTGAACAAGTGAAAATACATATTAAAAAAATGCATGAAAAAAGTGTCCATAAGTGCTGAGGATAGAAATACCATATATCAGTGTTAAGAGGAGGGGCTCTTTGATTGGTAATAATAATAATGATGGTATTTGTTAAGTGCTTCTATGTGCCAAATACTGTTCTAAGTGCTGGGATAGATACAAGGTAATCAAGGTTGTTCTATGTGAGGTTCAGTCTTAATCCCCATTTTCAGATGAGGTAACTGAGTCACAGAGAAGTTAAGTGACTCGCCCAAAGTCACAGAGCTTGATAAGTGACAGAGCCGGGATTAGAATAGTTCTGCACATAGGAGAGATCAGAACTGGAGTTGTAGATTTGGGAGTCATCCTCATAGAGATGGTAATTGAAGCCTTGGCAGCAAATGAGTTCTCCAAATGAGTGGGTGTAGTTGGAGACTAGAAGGGGACCCAGAACTGAGCCTTGAGGGACTTCCATAGTTAGGGGATAGGAGACAGAGGAAAAGACCACGAAAGAGCCTGAGAATGAATGGCCAGAGAGATAGGAGGAGAACCAGGAAAGGGCAGTGTCGGTAAAGTTGGGGCTGGATAATATTTCTAGGAGAGGGGGTTGACTGGCAGCATTGAAGGCAGTTGAGAGGCTGAGGAGGGTTAGGATAGAACACAGGCTATTGGATTTGGCAAGAAGGACATCACTGGTGACCTTTGAGAGGATGGTTCCTGTGGAGTGAAGGGGGCAGAAGTCAGATTGGAGGGGGTCAAGGAGAGAATTGGAGGAGATGAAGTGGAGGCAGTGGGTGTAGACAACTCGCTGAAGGAGTTTGTAGAGGAATGTTAGGAGGGAGTTGGAGCGGTAATTGGAGGGAGCCATGAGGTCAAGGGAGGTTTTTTAGGATAGGAAAGGAATGAGAGCAATGGGGAAGAAATGGAGAGTTAACAGTTGAAGATGGTGGTCAGGGAGGGAAGAAGGGAGGAGCTAAGTGTTTCGATATGGTGTGAAAAGATGGGGTCAGAGGTGCAGGTGGAGGGGGTGGATTTTGAAAGAAGGCAGGTGATCTTCTCTTGACCTTGGTGGACAAGGTCAGCCTGATATCTGGATTATCACTAGCAGTGCTCCGCAGCTTGTGCACAGGAGTGAAGGAGGCAAACTGTGGAGGTGATCCAGGGCTATTAGTTAGTGGTATGAGACGGGCCAAGGATAGGGGAGAGAGTGTGTTGAGTTTAGCAGAGAGGGTGGTTGTTTTTAGGGCATCACTTTGGTCATCAAGGGAAGGTAGTTTGGGTATTGAGACCTAATGGAGCATGATGAGTTGAGAAAATTGGATGAGGTCAAAAGAACAGATGTTTCTGTGGGGGAACAGGACAGATTTGAGGTGGGTGGGTGTATGGGAAAGAGAGCAAGTGAGGAGGCTGTGTTCGGATAGAGGGATTTCAGAGTTGGTGAGGTTAGAGATTGTACAATGACTAGAGATGTTGAGATCAAGCGTATGTCCAAGTTGGTGGGGTGGAGTGGGAGGTCAGTGGAGTTGAAGAGTGAGAGGAAGTGGGCAGCAGAAGAGTCATCAGGAATATCCAAATGGATCTTGAAGTCCCCAGGGATCAATGTAGAGATGGAGAAAGAGAGAAGGAGTGTGAGAAAGGGTTCAAAATGGCTCAGAAAGTTGGAGGTGGGAAGTTCTGTGTCCAATCTGATGATCTTGTATCTACCCCAGAGCTCTATACGTGCTTGGCATGTAGTAATTGCTTAACAAGTGTAATCATCATCATCATCTATGTAAAGGTGCTAGATGAATTAGGCAAATAAATGAGCTGAGATTGAATGTAGAGAGGGAGAAATAGAGGACCTGGATGGGAACTGAAAGTTGCAAGATTTCAAACATTTTGCTTGTGTCCCTTACTTAACTACATTGTCAGGATCATTTTTCTGAAATGTCCTTCTGACGTGTCTCCCACAGCTCAAAAACCTCAATGGCCACCCAATTTCTCTGTATCAGGCAGACACTCCAGACCACTGGCTTTAAGGAACTCATGAATCAGCTGTCTTCTCACATGTTTTTCCTCTCTAACTGCCTGACTTCTTGCACACACTCTCTCTCCTAACTGGAACTACCTCCCTCTCTTCAAATCTGACAGTCCACAGCTCTCCCAGCCTTCAAAGCTCATCTGAAATCACATCTCCTCCAAGATCTAATTCCCAATTCATTTTAAATTAATTTCTGATTTCCTACTGCCTCTCCAGAACCTCTGTTTCACAAACCTCTCCAGCACATTTGTGCCATACTGAGAAGCAGTGGCCTACTGGATTAAGCACAGGCCTGGGAGTCAGAAGGACCTGGGTTCTAATTCTAGCTCTGCCACTTACCTGTTGTTGGGGTAAATTACTTCACTTCTTTGTGCCTCAGGTACCTCATCTGTAAAATGGGGATTAAAACTGGGAGCCCCATGAAGGATTTGGACTGTGTCCAACTTGATTATCTTCTATCTACCCCAGTGCTTGGTACAGTGCCTGGAATATAGTGAGTGCTTAACATATGCCATTAAAAAAGAGAAAAAACCCAATAGGACTTTAGTACATATCTCCCATATCCTGTTACTTAACTTTTAACTCATGTCCATCCATAATCCCTTTCTCTCTTCCTCCTACCTATAATTCATCCATTCATTCAATAGTATTTATTGAGCACTTACTATGTGCAAAGCACTTTACTAAGTGCTTGGAATGTACAAATCGGTAACAGATACAGTCCCTGCCCTTTGACGGGCTTACAGTCTAATCTGGGGAGACAAACAGACAAAAACAATAGCAATAAATAGAATCGAGGGGATGAACAGCTCATTAAAACAATAGCAAATAAATAGAATCAAGGTGATGTACATCTCATTAACAAAATAAATAGGGTAATGAAAATATATACAATTGAGCGGACGAGCACAGTGCTGAGGGGAGGGGACGGGGGAGGAGCAGAGGGAAAGGGGGGAAAAGAGGGCTTAGCTGAGGGGAGGTGAAGGGGGGGTAGAGGGGGAG
Organism: Ornithorhynchus anatinus; assembly: GCF_004115215.2. Lineage (NCBI taxonomy): Eukaryota > Metazoa > Chordata > Mammalia > Monotremata > Ornithorhynchidae > Ornithorhynchus > Ornithorhynchus anatinus. The sequence continues at coordinate 94,139,943 of NC_041729.1, read as the reverse complement.
CAGAGGGAGCAGAGGGAAAAGGGGGACCTCAGTCTGGGAAGGCCTCTTGGAGGAGGTGAGCTCTAAGTAGGGTTTTGAAGAGGGGAAGAGAATTAGTTTGGCGGAGGTGAGGAGGGAGGGCATTCCAGGACCGCGGGAGGACGTGGCCCAGGGGTCGATGGTGGGATAGGCGAGAACGGGGGACAGTGAGGAGATGGGCAGCAGAGGAGTGGAGAGTGCGGGGTGGGCATTAGAGAGAAGGGAGGAGAGGTAGGAAGGGGCAAGGTGATGGAGAGCCTTGAAGCCTAGAGTGAGAAGTTTTTGTTTCGTGAGGAGGTCAATAGGCAACCACTGGAGGTTTTTAAGAAGGGGAGTGACATGCCCAGAGTGTTTCTGCAGAAAGATGAGCCAGGCAGCGGAATGAAGAATAGACTGGAGCGGGGAGAGAGAGGAGGAAGGGAGATCAGAGAGAAGGCTGACACAATAATCCAGCTGGGATATTATGGGAGCCTGTACCAGTAAGATAGCTGTTTGGGTGGAGAAGAAAGGGTGGATCTTGGCGATATTATAAAGGTGAGACAGGCAGGTGTTGGTGACGGATCGGATGTGTAGGGTGAACGAGAGAGCCGAGTCAAAGATGACACTGAGGTTGCGGGCCTGAGAGAGGGAAGGATGGTCATACCATCCACAGTGATAGGGAAGTCAGGAAGAGGACAGGACTTGGAAGGGAAGATGAGGAGGTCAGTTTTGGACGTGTTGAGTTTTAGGTGGCGGGCAGACATCCAGGCAGAGACGTCTTGGAGGCAGGAGGAGATACGAGCCTGAAGGGAGGGGGAGAGGACAGGGGTAGAGATGTAGATCTGTGTGTCATCTGCATAGAGATGATAGTTGAAGCCGTGAGAGCGAATGAGTTCACCGAGGGAGTGAGTGTAGATGGAGAACAGAAGAGGGCCAAGAACTGACCCTTGAGGAACCCCAACAGTTAGAGGGTGGGAGGGGGAGGAGGAACCTGCGAAGGAGACTGAGAATGAACGGCCAGAGAGATAAGAGGAGAACCAGGAGATGATGGAGTCCATGAAGCCAAGGTGAGATAAGCTGTGGAGGAGAAGGGGATGGTCAATGTGTCAAAGGCAGCTAATCCAAGGAGGATTAGGATAGAGTAGGAGCCATTGGATTTGGCAAGAAGGAGGTCATGGGTGACCTTAGAGAGAGCAGTCTCGGTAGAGTGGAGGGGATGGAAGCCAGATTGGAGGGGGTCCAGGAGAGAATGGCAGTTAAGGAATTCTAGGCAGCGAGTGTAGATGACTCATTCTAGGAGGTTAGAAAGGAACGGTAGTAGGGAGATAGGGTGATAACTGGAAGGGGAAGTTTTCAAAAGTTTTCAAAATAATCTATTTTGGTGTCTGTCTCCTCTGGTAGGGATAATACTCAGTAATTCCACTGTGTTTCCCCAAGCACAGTGCTCTGCATACTGAAGGTACCTCAGTAAATTCTACTGATTGATTGCCTGGGACCCAGAACAGAACATGCAATCAAGGATCCAGGAATACTGAACTCAACCAACCATGAAAGCCTATAATTAATCACTAGAGGTTTTCATTAGTTAGTTTTGATTTTCAACTCGGCGGAAAAAAATCATCAGTCATCATTAGAGCTGCCTGATGATCTCTGATAAAAGATACTTAGAATCTGCAAGGGACAGAGATAATTCATCATTCTGAGTGTAACTTAGCAGCCCAGTGGCAGATATCAGAAAAATGCCCTGAGACTGTGGTCCTTATTAGATAAAAGCAAAAGGGAGTGGAAATGACTTCTCCTGGAAAGCTGACTGTGATTCTGTTTATGTCTGTTAATGATCTGTATGTTGAAAGGGCCAGAAATATACTTAATAATAATGTTGGTATTTGTTAAGTGCTTACTATGTGCTGAGCACTGTTCTAAGCGCTGGGGTAGACACAGGGGAATCAGGTTGTCCCACGTGGGGCTCACAGTCTTAATCCCCATTTTACAGATGAGGGAACTGAGGCACCGAGAAGTGAAGTGACTTGCCCAAAGTCACACAGCTGACAAGTGGCCGAGCTGGGATTTGAACCCATGACCTCTGACTCCAAAGCCCGTGCTCTTTCCACTGAGCCACGCTGCTTCTCGATCTCATTTGCAGGGATCTTGTGATCTCATTTGCAGGGATAGTTGAAATTCAGAAATAACTCTTGATCTTAATTGTCCAGAAATTGTGGACATATTGTATTCTGGAGATAAAATTACCTGAATAATATTCTAGGGTTGACCAGACTCAATAAACACCACTGAAACATCCAATCTCATCCAGTGAAATAGAGGTAATTAAGTATGTTGATTGTGAAAATCTTATATCAGTGAATTCCTGGCAGGTTTGGGGTTGTGATTTCTTTTAAATAAATTCAAATCCATTTGAAATCTTTCAGAGCAAACCACTTTGACATTTTGAATTCAGGAAAGATTTATATTAGAAACATCTAGCCAAACCAGGTCTAAAATTTGCATACCAGCTTCAGTTATCTGCCTTTTCGGGAAAAAAAAACCCCAAAAGCAAATAATTGAAAATAATGCATACTTTTAGATCTGAAATATATGGATAATTTACTGGTGTAGACCTGCTTTAGGAAATATTTCTGTGTATCTTGCAAGCAGATGATCTATGGAACCTATAGTCTCTCTTATTCCAAAGTAGAGTGGGTCAACGGGGGTGGGAGGAAACAATATTTCTCATTGGTGGAAACAATATTCATGGTGAGAAAAATGGGCAGAGACAGGGAAGTGGAGATTGGGTAGGAAGAAAGGGCCCTATTGCTATTTGTCAAGGAAAAGCAGTGTGGCCTAGTGGAAAGAAAACAGGCCTGAGAGTCAGAGGACCTGGGTTCTAATACTGGCTCTGCCACATATCTGCTGTGTGACCTTGGGCAAGTCATTTAACATCTCTGGCCTCAGTTTCTTCATCTGTTGGACTGTGTCCAACTTGATTATCTTATAAAAAATAAGCACGCTGCTGAGAAGCAGGATGGCTTAGTGGAAAGAGCATGGGCTTGGGAGTCAGAGGTCATGGGTTCTAATCCCAGCTCTTCCAATTATCAGCTGTGTGACCTTGGGCAAGTCACCTAACTTCTCTGTGCCTCAGTTATCTCATCTGTAAAATGGGGATGAAGACTGTGAGCCCCACCTGGGACAACCTTGTGTCTACTCCAGCACTTAGAACAGTGCTTGGCACATAGTAAGCGCTTAACAAATACCAACATTATTAATACTACTATGCCTACCCCAGTGCTTAGTACATTACCTGGCACAGAATAAGCACTTAACAAATGCCTTTAAAATAATTTTGTTGTTTCCTTGGCTTTGAGTGTCAGGATGCTGATAGATCAGAATTTCTTTATGTATTCTTCATTTATTTATTTTATGTATTTGTTAAGTGCTTATTATGTACCAGGCCCTGTACTAAGCACAGGGGAAGATACAAGATAATCATAGCCATATCCCACATGGACCTCACAGTATTAATCGCCATTTTACAGATTAAGGTAACTGAGGCATAGAGCACTTAAAGTGACTTGCTCAAAGTCTCACAGCAGACAAGTGGCAGAACCATGATTAGAACCCAGGTTCATCTGACTCCCCGGACCATGATCTCTCCACTAGGCCATGCTGCTTTAACCGAGCAGTTATAAAATGGAGGTAATAATGCCTACCTTTCTCTTCCCCAGAAGGATGCTGTGAGGAGAAAATGAGATCTTCACTGATGTGAAATCTCTTTGGAAAAATAAAAGTGCCATCACAAAACAAGATTGTCTTTTAATGGTGTAACTAGAGATGATGTAAACTCACTATGTGGTTAGTTGAAAGTCAGTCGTGGGTTTACAAGTAAACTCATAATACCCAAAGGTAAACTGCATCATTAATGGGTCATTATCAAATAAAAAAGAAAAGTATACCCTTCCTGCATTCCCTGCTTTGCCCCCACCACACTTACACTCACACATATGCACACAAACACACAGAAAGAGTTGTAGATGGTTCTAAAATACTCAGTACTTTCAAAAAGTGAAAGACTGTAAGCTCATTGTAGGCATAGAATGTGTCTACCAACTCTGTTATAACTGTACTCTCCCAAACACTGCTCGTCACTCAGAAAGTGCTCAATAAATATGATTGATTGATTAAGGTGAATAAAGAGCCTGATGAATTCAGGCCACAGCTTGGTTAATTCAGGCCACATTAACAAGAATCCTAAGTTTGTCCTTTTTCTAAATGGATTCAGTGTTGATGAAAGGCACAAGAGTGGAACCCTGAAAACTTATTCTTATTCTAATGAACATGCCGGGGTTTCCAAACCTGATTGAAAAATGACCCCTTAGAAGGAGTTGGCAGTTTATTTTCATCTTTTCTGACATCCTGTCAACTAGCTGCTGGCCTGAGACCACAAATTTTCATGTCTCTGGAAAGTCTTCATTAGTTATTATTCAGATTTAAATCATGGATCAGAAGGAGGGAGATTCATTGCCTACCTCTTGACACACCATCAAAGAGAAACATATCTACAATGCTTTAAAAATTTTAATGATGATGAAAAGCAGTGTAGTCTAGTGGAAAGAGCATGGGCCTCAGAGTCAGAGGACTTGGTTTCTAATCCTGGCTCTGCCTCTTGTCTACTATGTGACCTTGGGCAAGTCACTCAACTTCTCTATGCCTCATTTCCCTTGTCTGTAAAATGGGGATTAAAGCTATGAGCCCTTTGTGGGACAGGTACTATGTCCAACCTGATTAGCTTGTATCATCTACCGCAGTGCTTAGTAAAGGGCCTGACACCTAGTAAGTGCTTAACAAATACCATTTAAAAAAAAATAACAGAAAAACCCTCAAAAGAACCTCATTTGCAATTTCTCTATATAAATTTGTCAGATTAGAGTTAAATCCAGGTCCTTGAGTGACAACTTGGCTTCCATCACTAGCCAATTGGAAGCAAAATTGGAAAGTGAAGGAGAAATATATCTTTCCACATACTGTGAGTGGGGTAAATTTAAAATTGTTTCTTGGAGATTTTCCTATAAATAGCAAAGGACAAGGCTGTCTTCTCAACCTCACTGTAACATGTGAATAAAATCTCCACAGCCAGTAGGATCATCTTCAAATATTAATGACAGCTTTATAAACCTAAGTATCATTTTGTGCACAACTGTATTAAGACTACATATGCCAGAATGGGAAGACTTGGGTAGAGACAGAAGTACCTTAATGAAATAGAAGTCATTCATCCATTGAATTTCTAGTATTTACAAAGTGCCTACTATGTTTGTACTGAGAATTGGGCAACATTTTACAGAAGAAAAAAACACTGTCCCTCCCTTCAAGCAGCTTCAACTCTCTCAAAAAAAATTAAGTGATGTCAACCTGTTTTCTTGTTTCTTCTTCAGCATATTGTCGAAGTACATATTTTTTTTCTTATTCTTCTAGCCATTCTTACTGAGAAATCTGAATATCCACCTGCCACAGGATTTTAATTTGATAGATAGATGAGCCCCTGAGGTTAAAAGAGTTTGAAAATCAGCATGCTTCCCTGTATCAGGAACTTATTTTTCTGAATAGAGACAAACAGTTCCATTTCATCACTTAAAATAAAAAGAATTGGCATGAACTCCCCAACTAACAATAATCACATTCATAATTAGTTTGATCAAAATAAACACTGCAATTTAACTACAAAAACCTGATCATCAAGTGAAATTACATATTATTGTGGTTTTATTTTGATATATTTAAAGGGAGTGAAAAAAATCAACCCTGAGTTCTACAGAGCATTTGAAAGTCATCATTTTGGTGAGGAAACCCTGCATCGCATTGATCTTTGCTCCATGCAAAAGGAGAAACAAGCCAATGGCTATTACCACTGTGAGTCTTCAATTACGGTTGGTGAGTACATAACCTTTCCTTCCATTATATCAGTTAAGTTGGTGTAAATGAATGTTTCTTGCTCAGTATTTAAAGTGGAGGGCATATGTTCATGACATTGAAGTGAAGTTTTAAAAGTTTCCATAGATTCTATGTTCAGCTCCAGGGATCCGAAGGAAATCCAACACCTACAGATATCATCCTGTCACAGTTTCAAAGGGGGAATGCAACAAAGGATTTAAACTGCTCTGAATTCCAATTTCCCACACATCGTCCTCCACCCTGCATTTTTTCATGGTTTCTTTTTTGAAAGGAAGTTATAAAGGAATGTTCTTGCTGTTGCTCATGAGACATTACGGAAGGATGGATGAGACATCTTCACTGTGGGAACAAAAGACAAAAGAAATAAAAAGTTCATCTTATGGTATTTTCCCTGCAGAGGGAGATGAATTGGTGAAGTACACACCTTAAATTTGCCCAGGCATTGATAAGGCTAAAATAATATTTACAGATAGACTCAGCAGGCTGAGTTTACTAGTCCCTTGTGTTCCCATATTTCTGTAAAGTGAGATCAATGTACTGTAATTTAGGATGTGTCTTTGAGAAGGAAATAATGGTTAGAAACTGAAGACTCTCTGCTAGCCCAAATAGAAGTATTGAATGGGATGAAAAGCTATTATAAAAAAAGTAACAGAATTTGATCACCATCATTATCATCATCAGCTCTTGGGTGATCTTTTAAAGAGTGCAGAGCCCTGGATTAGATGCTTCATTTATCAAGAAACATCAGTGAACTTTAAAGAAAATCTGTAAAGTTATTCATCTTGAAAGAATGGGAACTTCACCAAATGCAGCATTTGAAATCTGGAAATATTTGAAAAATGTCCAGGACATATTGTGCCTGGATCTTCAGTGGAGAATATCTTCAAAAGGGCACCTTTTTCTGCCCCAAAGCTCAAGGAAGTCATAAAGAAATGACTTTCACCATCTGGTTTAAATTTTGCTTTGCAAAACTCTTGGTTTTCCTCCGGATGAAGAAGATTCAAAGGATGGGTGAATTTAACTTGGGCTGAGTCTCATTTAATTAAAATCTTCTTTGGAGTCCTGGCTTTCAGATTCTGATGAGCTCTAAATATTAAGTCTGCTGTTCATTATCATGGTAGGATCTAAGGTTATAAACCAAAGTGAAAACTTAAGCTTCAAAATACAGTGAAATTTCTATGGATCACAATAAAAACTGGTGTACAGACAACACATTCTGTAAATGAGAAACTCAATGATTTACTTGCGGGTTAATTAAATTGGCACTTCCACATAATCAATCAATCAACCAGTCAAATTTATTGAGTGCTTACTATGTGCTCATTTTATCTCTTCAGTTTGCTTTCTCCAGGGCTAGGGTTTACAGGAGAGATGGCTTTGAAGATTCCTAACTAGCCTCCTGGAAAAATATTTCCTCCATATTTTGATGGTCTCTTCTCTGCTGGTTGGACTGCAATTCCAGGAGCCAGCTTGATTTTTGGATTATTTGAGTCACAGTCAGTCATACGTCTCTGGCCTCTAAAGGGCTCCCTGATTCCAGGCTTTGGGTTACTTAGTGGTTCCATTTTTGAATTCCAGAGCCTTTGCTCTCTAGACTTTTGTTCTAGGGGGAGGGGTTAACATTGATGTTTGATCAGTCATCAGTCAATCAATGGTATTTATTGAGCGCTTACTATGTGCAGAGCACTGCACTAAGTGCTTGGGAGAGAATAAATGGACACGTTCCCTGCCCATAATGAATTTTCAGTCATTCGAGACTTTCCATCATTGGAGTGGGATAATGGGTGTCTCATATTTTGATACTCTTCCATCAGTTTTTAGATCACAACATCATGATTCCTGAACCCATGCTGTGATGTGATCTCAGAGGTGGGGCTTGTGAATTAAGGCACTGAGAAATTTTAAGAATCCTAATTGGTATGATCATTATGAATATGGGATGTGCATTTGGGTGTCTCTGTAGGAGACATATTGTTAATATGTAAGAGAGTCAGTGTACTGCAAGTCAGTAGGGGTGTGTATGAGTCAGTAGTAGCAAGAGATGAAGAAAATCCTAAAATATTTTTAGAGTTCTATAAAGTGCTTAATTAAATTCAGAATTAATACCATTTCTTTCTCTCCTCCACGGTGGTAGAGGGACACAGATTAGGGCAAATGTTTTGGGTACTGATGTCAAGACTGGAATAGTTTCAGGGTTTGTGGGAGCCAAAATTTCCTCCCAGGTAGGGGGAAGATTGTCTAGGAGAATAGCTAGGATTTTTTTTTAAGTACTTACTATGTTCCAGGCAATGTACTAACCGCTTGGGATTGATGCAATGTAATCAGGTTGGACACAGTCCGTGTCCCACATGGGGCTCACAGTATTAATCCCCATTTTACAGACGAGGTAACTATGGCACAGAGAAGTCAAATGACTTGCCAAAGGTCACATAGCAGACAAGTGGCCAAGCGGGGTATAGAACCCAGTTCCTCTAGACTTTGCTGCAGGAGAACCTTGCAAAGTTCACAGATTTTGGGGATGACTCTTGCATTCATTACTCCATGGACTTCTGAATTGGCTGATCAATCAAGCAAGCAGGGACGCAAGTAATCAAAAGCATTTATTGAGCACCTATTGTATGCCAAACACTTTACCAAGCCCTTGGGAAAGTCCAATATAATTTGTTCACTGTCTAATATAATTTGTTCCTGTTCACTGTCTTCAAGCAGTTTACAGTCTAGAAGAGGAGAACAGAGACTCAAATATATTGAAAATATGAGAAAGTAGTGGTGTATATATATATTTATTCAATTGTATTTATTGAGAGCTTACTATGTGCAGAGCACTGTATGTATTTATGTTTGTATATATATATATATATATTTATATATATACTACAGTGAGGCTTGCGAGTACTTAAGTCTTTAGGATTGTAAGGGACAGTTGGTTGGGGAATATAAAACATGGGGATAACAGATTAATCTGGGAAGGTTTCTTGGAGGAGATGTGATTTAAGAAGGGCTGTGAATATAAAAAGAACTGAGATTAAGATATGAAAGAGGAGGGAATTCCAGAGAAGAGGGAAGGCATGAAAAAGACATTAGTGGTGGGAAAGGTGAGAACAGGATACAGTTAGTAATGTGCAAACTGGGGTATAGTGGGAGAAGATATCTATCAATCATATTTAATAATAATAATGTTGGTATTTGTTAAGAGCTTACTATGTGCAGAGCACTGTTCTAAGCACTGGGGAGAGACACAAGGGAATCAGGTTGTCCCACGTGGGGCTCACAGTCTTAATCCCCATTTTACAGATGGGGTAACTGAGGCACAGAGAAGTTAAGTGACTTGTCCACAGTCACACAGCTGACAAGTGGCGGAGCAGGGATTCAAACCCATGACCTCTAACTCCAAAGCCCATGCTCTTTCCACTGAGCCAGCACTATACTATGTGCTTGGGAGAGTACAATAAATCAGAGTTGGTAGACATGTTTCTTGCCCACAATCAGCTTACAGTCTAGAGATGGAGACAAATGTTAATATAAACAGTGGATATGGACATAAGAGCTGTGGAGCTGAGGGAGGGGTGAATAAAGGGAGCAAATCCAAGTGCAAGGGCAATGCTGAAGGCAGTGGGAGAAGAGGAAATGAGAGCTTAGTCAGGGAAGGTCTCTTGGAGGAGATGTGCCTTCAGTAAAGCTTTGAAGGTGGCAGAGTAATTGTCTGTCAGATATGATGGGGGACGTTGTTCGAAGCCACATGCAGGACATGGGCAAGAGTTCGGCGGTGAGATAGATGAGATTGAGGTACAGTGAGTAGGTGGGTATTTGAGGAGCGAAGTGTGCAAATGGGTTGTAGTAGGAGAGCATCAAGTTAAGGTTAGGAGGGCTTGAATATATATATATTTCAATATTGACAGTGGATAAGTAGGATGGAGGGAGCTGACTGAGTGCTTTAAACCCTAAGGTCAGGAGTTTCTGTTTGCAGAAAGGGATGAACAGCCATTTTGAAGAGTGGGTACATGTGTGTCGAGTGACATTTTAGAAAAATGTTCCTGGCACTTGTTAAGCACTTACTTTGTTCCAATGGGAATTAAGACTGTGAGCCCCATGTGGGACAACCTGATTACCTTGTATCTCCCCCAATGCTTAGAACAGTGGTTGGTATATAGTAAGCGCTTAACAAATACCATTATTATTATTAATAATAACTTTTCTGGACCTCAGTTTCCTCATCTGTAAAATGGGGATTAAATACCATTTTTCCCTCCTACTTAGACTGTGAGTCCTAAGAGGGACAGGGTCTGGGTCCTACCTAATCATCTTGCCTCTACCCCAGTGTTGAATTCAGGGCTTGTTATATAGTAAGCACTGACAAATGCCATGGATATGGATTGCCTGAGAGGTGTGAGCTCTATTTCCAGCTCTCCCAACTGCCTTGCAGTGTTTATCAGGCAAGATGGGCAAGCTCTCTGAACCTCGGTTTCTTCACTGCTATGATCATGGTCATAGCATAATATTAGATGTAATGTTGTGATGTGTTTTTAGTCTCTGGGGGAGAAAAGGGCTCTGAAGTTGGGAATTCCTATCACTAGCTGTCTGAAGCCCTATGGTATTGAAAATTGCATTACTATTTCAGCCTGTATTAATAAGTTTTCATGGAGTAATTGGAAAAATAATGGGATTTTATATTCATATCATGAATTTTAGATCTAGGCATAGAGCCTAGCTAAACAGCAGAACCGAAATGAAGCTGCCCTTTAAGGCATCTGTTGTGTTTCGCTGTCAAGGTACCATCTTCTTCGAAGGAGATCAGTAAGACTCAATATCACTAAATCAGAAGTGAATAATTTCCTGCTCTCTGATGTGAATTTGGTTTAGCTAAAATGTGGTTGTCAAAAAAGTGTTTCCCCTTTTCAACCATTTGCATAATGCCCTTCAGCTACTTATCATTTCTAAAGCCGTTATAAATAACTTAATTTGCCTTTGTAAATTCATGTGTCACCATGATTTCCATTAAGATGCTAACTAATATTACTCAGAGTAGCTTTGTACCACCATTTATCAGCCACCCACTGCTAGGCTACATTGTTTGAGGTATTGCTTCATTGTCATTAAATATTTCTTCTGTCCAACCTTTCTATGGTTACCTCATTTCAACTTGGTGATTGGGTATCCTGCTATCATCCATTCATTCACATCCTCCACTGAGCAAAGGTGTGATGAAACAAGCATGAATTCAGTACTGGTGATATGACCTAGTTCCAGGACCTCATTGTCTGTGAGCTTATATAGCTATTTGATGTTAATATTGGCCCAGGTGGCATTGGTGGGAACTGCCTAGGAGTTGGAGTAGGACTGTGGCAGGCCTAGATTCCGCAGTGAGAAAGAAAGGTTACTGTTGCCCTCTATATCTGATTGCCAGTCCAGCGTTAGACTTTGTCTTTGAGTCTCCAAGGGGCATACCAGATCCTTTTCTTTTAACTTTTCACCTTTGGGTATATATTTATGCATTGTATATATGTATCTGACTCTGTGAAGCCATAACAGTCATTAGCGTTCAGACGGTAAGCATAGAAAACCACTTAACGATTTACTAAAAGACAATGAAATGCTCTCCACAGCTCGTCTCTATCAAAAATATCTCTTTGTTCCACAAGTGCCTCCTTTGGCATTATATTCTAAAATCCCTCGAAACAAGTGACCTCAGAGGAGTTTAGAGGTTTAAGAAAGCAGAAAATAGAGCAGAATTCAAAGAGGCAGTGAAAAATGACAAAAATATGATTGCTCTAAGGCATCCAGAGCAAATGACTGTAAAGAACAGAGCTATTTTATGATTGGGAGGCCCAAAGAGCAAAATATATATTTTCAATCCACATGCTCTTGTTGACTTGGACAAATTCTACTATGTCACGAAGAGCAAACATGACTTTGGGCACTCCCCCCTAATGTTAGTATGGATCTCATGTTCCATATGGGGCTAATATTTGGTTCCTAAAGCCACATATCTCTAGTTCCACTCCTGAACCTCCCTGCCACTGTAACATCAGCATATCCACCTGATTGACATTCCAGCCTTTTTGCAGCCCCCTGTTGTTATCAACCCCAAGCATCAGCTGTCAATCAGATATATAACCTGCTTATCAGGAGGTCTGTACCCAGATGCAGGAACAAGAGCTCTCTATAGCCACTCCAAAGCTCTTTGTAGCAACTCCAGCAAACCTCTTTGAGACTTGCAGAGATGAAGTCACCAAGCAGACCCCACTTACCATATCTGCTCTCCTCATCCACTGTTTCCCAACCCTCTCTCTTTGTAAGACAGCTGTTCTTTACAATCTTCCTCTTTGCTCTGGGTGCCCTGCCTTGTCTTATGCCGTCGAGTCATCTTTGACCCATAGAGATGCCATGGACACATCTCTCCTACAACGCCCCACCTCTCTCTGTAATCATTCTGTTAGTGGATCCATAGAGTTTTCTTGGTAAAAATGCAGAGTGGTTCCCGTGCAGTAAACTTGAGTCTTCACCCTTGATTCTCTCAACTGCTGCTGCTGCCCAGCACAGGTGAGTTTTGACTTAAAGCAGATTGCCTTCCACTGCCACTGCCCAAGCTAGAAATGGAATGGATATGCCTCTGCCTAACTCTCCCTCCTGTAGTCGAGACTGGTAGAGTACTGGAAACTCTACAGGTGTGACTCTGAGAGGGGCTTGTTGCCTTAGAGCAAGACTATTTCTGCCCATCTTTCAGTGTCTCTTTGAATTCTGCTTTATTTTCTGTTTTCTTAAACCTCTAAACTTCTTTGAGTTCACTTGTTTCGACTGGATTTTAAAATATCTATGCTAATGGAGGTATTTATCTATGCTAACGGAGAAGCAGCATGGCTCAGTGGAAAGAGCACGGGCTTTGGAGTCAGAGGTCATGGGTTCGAATCCCAGCTCTGCCACTTGTCAGCTGCGTGTCTGTGGGCAAGTCACTTCACTTCTCTGTGCCTCAGTTCCCTCAACTGTAAAATGGGCATTAATATTGTGAGCCTCACCTGGGACAACATGATTCCCCTGTGTTCACCCCAGCTCTTAGAACAGTGCTCTGCACATAGTAAGTGCTTAACAAATACCAACATTATCATTATTATTATTATTATTATTATTTGGGGAACAAAGAGATATTTTTGATAGAGATGAAATGTGGAGAACATTTCAGTATCTTTTCGTAGATCATTAAGTGGTTTGTCTATACTTCCCAACGGAACAATCCTGCCAGTTATGACTTCATAGGAGTCTTTGCAGATTGCAAACAAATTATAAATATGACATCACACACAACTATATTTTGGTTTGTTCAGTACATAATTGTTTCAACAAGATGAAAGTGAAAAAAGAACAGGACACTATGAGACTGTACCCTGGAAATGCACTGCAACCAGAAAGATGTGCTTCGTCATTGAGCTTGGAATTAAAACAGTCTCTAATGAGTTTTGACAGGATGGCACAATGTCTGTGGAAAGGTATTATGACACCTGCATCAAACTGTTAAAAAATAAAGGAAAATCTTCCTCCTTACATGAATTAAAATTTCCAAACCTCATGAAATAGATGACTCTGAAGTCCTCAAAGTGGTGTCTGTCTTTTAAGAGCATTTCAAGTAATTTAATTTAAATTTCCCAAAGTGCATATGGATGCACACTGAATTGCGACATTTAGTTAGCTATATTTTTCTGAAACCTAGAAAAAGTCCCTGGGTGCTTTACAATCTCTCACCTTCTTCTAAAAGTACATGTAAAATATGTAAAAATAGAAAGGATATTCTCCTAAGTGCAAAAGATGAACTTAACATTTTCAGATGACAGAAAATATGTTAGATTATGCTCAAAGAGCTACCTAGGAAGGCTATGTGGTTTCACTACCCATTGGGCATTCAGACAGATGTTCACAACCTGATTATCCTTGATTCAAATCTGACTGGAGATTGCTGCAACCCCAAGCCCCTAATGTCATGACATCAGGGTGTCATGGAGTCACGACATCACACATGTGTTCCCGGAGCAGGATGTGTCTTGCTCCCCACCACAGAACATTCTGACTTGGGCCAGGTTTCCTCCCTGAAGCAGCACTATTGTGAGGCTGAGGTTGGAACCTAAATGCTTCCGTCTCCTTGTTCAATCCCAGGCCTCAAAGGAACCCAGGGTGTCTACTCTGCTTGTATACCTTCTCCTACCTTCCTGTGGCTCTGAAGACATTTAAATGTTTCAACGAGACTGTGTCCCAAATAAGAATGAACTTTAGCACTTTCACTGCCTCTCAGTACTAGGCTGAGCAATAGGGGATTTTAATATTAACTTTCAACCTGGCAGTGCAACTCTTATTGACTATGTGGTGATATACATCTTCTATGCAGACTGTAAACAGTAGTAGTAATAATATTTATTAAGTGCTTACTGCATGCAGAGCCCTGTACTAAGTGCTGAGAAAGAATACACAGTTGGAAATTAAACATGGTCCTTGTCCCTCATCAGGGCTCACAATCTAAAAATGACTATGGAACATATATCTGCTACGATTAAAACAGCAAGGATGTGAGTTGGTTATCAGGAATTTTTGACAGACTATTATCTACCCTCTTTTTCTCTCAAAGTTCTCTGGCCTGTCTCCCTCCAACAGCCTCTCTGCTACTCCCTACCACAACTTCCACTGTGACGGGTCTTCCCTTCCCCCTCCTTCCCTGCTGTCTGTAAACTAGTTCAGTGGGGCAGTACTGAGTGACAGATCCAACTGTTCCACCAAAGTAGCCACTAATACAAGGATTTACCTGTCATTTTACACTTTCTCTTTAAAATGTGAGAAATTAGAGAAGCAGTGTGGCTTAGTGAATAAAGCACAGGCCTTGGAGTCAAAAGGACCTGAGTTCTAATCCTAGCTCTGGCACATGTCTTCTGTGTGACCTTGGGCAAGTCACTTCACTTCTCTGTACCTTAATAATAATGTTGGTATTTGTTAAATGCTTACTATGTGCTGAGCACTGTTCTAAGCGCTGGGGTAGATACAGGGTAATTAGGTAATCATGTGAGACTCACAATCTTAATCCCCATTTTCCTGATAAGGTAACTGAGGCACAGAGAAGTTAAGTGACTTGCCCACAGTCACACAGCTGCCAAGTGGCAGAGTTGGGATTCGAACCCATGACCTCTGACTCCCAAGCCCATGCTCTTTCCACAGAGCCACGCTGCTTCTCTAGTTACTTCACTGGTAAAATGGGGATGAGTGTGAGCCCCACATGGCTATGTCCAACCAGATTAACTTGTATCTACCCTAGTGCTTAGAACAGTGCTTTGGCACACAGTAATTGCTTAACAAGTACCATAATCATTATTTAAAGAGTATTTTAAAACTATGAAAGGGGAGCACATGTAATTCAAAGGGAGAAAAAACCACTGGTAAGAGAGATCCTTTAAGAAAAGTATTTTTCCATCAAAATGTAAAGCACTGGGTATGAGACCCTGAAATAGCTCCTATATTCCTGTAGAAATTCTAATTGATCCGTGTCGCTCCCAATCTGTCTCTGAAATGCAATGGTCAATTCCACCATATTAATGGGAGATTTTCATCGAAACAGATTGCTGCCCCCTTACCCACAGAAAACTAATCTGAGTTTTGAGAGATGTGTTACATAAAACTGCTCATCTTTGCACTGTTGCTTTAAATTGCCTAGGTGCGTTTCTGAAATAAAGTTTCTAAATATAAATACGCTAGAGATAAAGATTCTGAGCCTGTGTGTTCACTGGAAATATAAAAGGAGATATTCTGAGATTCATAAATGTGTCTGTTCCATCTAACACAGTGATGTTTTATTGAAAATGTTAATGCGATTGAGGGAGGGGGGAACTAGAGATAATATGAATGGATAATTTCCCTGTATAGTCAACTCTAGTCAGGCCTTTATTAGTACACAGGGATAAGTTTGGGGGCTCCACATTTTAAGGAGGAAAATAGACACTGGAGAGGAAACATAGGATAGTACCAAAAATGACTGAAGCTTTGGAAATCTTAAATGTACTGCTGTGGTTTTGTCCATGTCAGAGGAGACACAAGGGTGACAACAACTAAATGGTTTTCTAGTATAAAGAAACAGTGTGGCCTAGCAGAGAGATTGTGGGAGTCAGAAGGACCTGGGTTCTAACCCTGGCTCTGCACTTGTCTGCTATGTGACCTTTGGCAAGTCACTTCATTTCTGTGTGCCTCAAATACCTGATCTGTAAAATGGGGATTAAGACTGTGAGCCCCACATGGGACATAGACTGTGTCCAACCTGATTACCTCACATCTACCCTAGCACTTAGAACAATGCCTGGCACATAGCAAGCCCTTAACAGATATAAAAAAAAAGGCAACTGGCCAGCTTTCTCTACCTTCCCTAGGGCTATAGAAAGAAATTTTAGTCCATAATAGTGATATGAGGAAGAGCTCTTTCTGAGTGAAGAGTTATTGGAGTCTGATTGTATCCAGGGAAATTGTGATGAAAAATGATGGTCTAGTATGGTATATATACAATTCAACCTAAAAGACCAAAGAGGGAGATTTCAAGATTCTCAATCTGCACAAACTGGGAAAACAGCTTTTGAAAGACTCTTCTTCTAGATTGAAGGGCTTAATTTTCAGCTAAGCTTTTCATTTGCATTTCCTGTCTCTCTGACCCAAGGAATTTGGGAGAGATTTGGTCTATGGGTCCACTGACCTAGACAATTCCCCCTATATAATCTTGCTTAGTTTCACAAATCCATTTACCCTATATTCTACTCAAACTTCACCAACTGTCTGCTTTAAAAATAGTCAAGTTTGAGGGAGCTTCTTATGATAAAAGGAACAGACTCTTTGCTGCTATGAGTGTGTTGACTCCCAGAGCAGATTGTTCTGGCTGAAACCCATGCTAGTAGTAGGAGTACAGCTATAAATAGTAGACTAGTTTAGTAAATCATTGGATTGCATCCTGTCATACATTATGTTGTGATCATTAGTATCATCCTGGGTTTTTTAAATAGCCCGAGCATACCAGTTAGATCAATTCTAATTCAGAACTTAGAAATATCCTTTTTAGAGAGGCAGTTTAGTTTTCAGTTTTTAGTTTAGTTTCTTGGGGACACCTTATGATTATTCCTGCAAATCAATCAACCATATTTATTGAGTGCTTTAGTGTGTGCAGAGCACAGTACTAAGGGCCTGGGAGAGTACATTATAACCAAGTTGGTAGACTCATTCCCTGCCCATGGGGAGCTTAGAGGCTAGAGGGCGAGCTCTGACAAATAACTGTAAATAGAATTAACAGCGCCATCATCTCAGTGTCAACCTTTATGACTGTATTCTTCTTTCATGAATATCATGCCAACTGACTTTAGGCATCACCATTGGAGTCTAGAGCATAAATATTTTGGGGTCAGTTGTTAATGGGGATTAATATTTTCTGAGAGTGTGTGTGTGTGTGTGTGTGTGTGTGTGTGTGTGTGTACATCATCAGCATCAACATGAAATCTTTCTAAAACCCAAATAGCAATCTATTTCTCCAACTTTATTGTTACAGATTGACATAGAAGGATTTTAAATCACTCAGACAAGAATTGACAGAAAAAAAATCAGACCTCCCTCTGTAATAATAATAATAATGATGGTATTTGTTAAGTATTTACTATGCACCAAGCACTGTTCTAAGCGTTGGGGTAGAAACAAGGTAATCAGCTTGTCCCATGTGGAGCTCACAGTCTTAATTCCCTCTTTACAGTTGAGGTAACTGAGGTGCAGAGAAGTTAAGTGACTTGCCCAAAGTCACACATCTGATAAATGGCAGAGCCAGGATTAGAAGCCACGACCTCTGACTCCCAAGCCCGGGCTCTTTCCAATAAGCCACCCTGCTTCTCTAGTCAAGCTATCAGTAATTTGTTTAATTTGTCATCTGTATGCATAAGTGCCTTTCAGGTTTGAGGCTGTTGCTATTGAAAGTGAGATTTTATTCGGGTATGTGAGAGCGACTGATAAAACCAATGTGTGATGACAGCCTTGGAAATGCAATTATGAGAAGAAAAGCTGACACAGAGAGTATTCTTTCTTCCCCTTCCTCCAGTGCCTCCTCTGTAATTCTGCCAATCCCAGGCCTTCTTCCCTGTGGCCACCAACAAAACTGTTTGTAATAGGTGCCAGATCCAAGTATGTGTGAGAGCCTGTACCAGACCTGAGGTTGTGTGAGGTCCTGTCTGTTATTTTTTCATCCGTCTGCATGTGTGTAAGGGTTCATACATATTATATCTAGAACAACTGATGCTTTATAGATCCATTTTTAGGCAGTGGTGATGCCTGTAATTTTTTTTAAAATAAATCTCTAATTTTGCATGATTTCAGACTGCAGTGGCTGCAATTTTCTATTTTTGAAAAATAATAATAATAATGTTGGTATTTGTTAAGTGCTTACTATGTGCAGAACACTGTTCTAAGCGCTGGGGTAGATACAGGGTAATCAGGTTGTCCCATATGAGACTCACAGTCTTAATCCCCATTTCACAGATGAGGTAACTAAGGCACAGAGAAGTTAAGTGACTTGCCCACAGTCACACAGCTGACAAGTGGCAGGCTCAGAATCTTAGACTTCAAAGCCATTATGAAAACAATGGGTGAATGTATTGGTTATACACTTATTTAAAGTGGGCATTATATTTCACTAATGACATTAAGATAATCATCTAAAGTGATTTCAAAGACTCTTGAGTGTTCTCCTAGAATAACATGTTGTTTTATTAACTCAGCTGAGTTGTAATATACCAGTTTACCAGTTTCCAGTAGATTGAAACAATTGATCAATTGGTGGTATTTTTTGAGCACTTACTGTTTGCAGTATACTGTACTAAGCGCTTGGGAGGGTATAATGTAACAGAGTTGGTAGACATGTTCCTGGCTCACAGTGAGCTGTAAGCCCTTTGGTCTGCTTGATCCATTAACCTATGAGCCATATTCAAGAAGGACCTCATTTTTAGCTGTCTATATAGAAATAGCTTGGCCTTGTGGAAAGAACATGGACTTGTGAGTCAGAAGATCTGGGTTCTTATTCTGGCTCTGCCACTTGTCTGCTGTGTGACCTTGGGCAAGTCACTTAACTTCTCTATGTGCCTCAGTTATTTCATCCGTAAAATGGAGATTAAGATGGTGACTTCTATGTGGGACAGGGGCCAAGACCAACTTGATTATCTTGTATCTGCCCCAGCGCTTAGTACAGAGATGACACATAGTAAGCATTTAACAAATACCATGTAAATAGATCAAAAAAACATTTTCCAATAGTATGTAAGTGTTCAGCTCAGAATGCTTTTTTCCTTCAGTACTGGTGTACAGACCGAGTTATAGCGGAAATGGGAGTGACTTTGAATGATCAATCAGTGGCATTTATTGAACACTCACTGTGGAGTGCTTGGGAGAGTACAATAAAACAGAATTGTTAGACATAGGGACTTACAGTCTAGTGGATGACTCACTACAGCCCATCTGAATACTTTTGGAATGGATAATCTCAGCAGAACCCAACAATTTTAACCAAACATTCAGTTTAAATGTTTTACAGGGCAAAATTAGAATTACACGAAGATACCCTGGTCTCTGTACTCTACCCCTGCACATGCTGTCAGAGAGGCCTTATTTAGGGAGAAGAAATTGGAGAGATGATCAGTAGTATGTTAGCTTGCCCAAGGGCCTTGGGAGAGTTAGTTTTAGAACTAGGAATGTAGGGAAAGGGTTATCTAAATGAAAGACATATGAGGTGTATGGAAAGGCACAAAGTCTGGGAAACAAAAATTTTGGAGGAGGAAATGGGTTTCATGACAGCTGGGAATCTTTTATCTCCTTTCTCTCTCTCTCTCTCTCTCTCTCTCTCTCTCTCTCTCTCTCTCTCTCACACACACACACACACACACACACACACATTGTAGTTCAATGTGATCCTGCCATCTGTTACCTAGGGAAGTGGTTTTATTTATTATTCTTTCTTTACTCATCCCACCCTCTCTCAGCACTGTCTCCCCCTCTGAACCTTCACTAACATGACCTGCCTTTAATATTTTCAATCTTTTTCTGTCAGTCAATTGTATTGAGAGCTCACTGTGTGCAGTACAAAGTGTTTGGAAGAGTATAATGTAACAATATAACAGACACATTCCCTGTCCACAGTGAATTAATATAAATAAATAAATTACAGCTATGTACGTAAGTCCTGTGGGACTGGGATGGAGGATGTGTGAGGCCGTCATTGGGCAGGGACTGTCTCTATATGTTGCCGAATTGTACATTCCAAGCGCTTAGTACAGGGGTCTGCACAGAGTAAGCGCTCAATAATTACTACTGAATGAATGAATGAATAAAGGGAGCAAGTCAGGGTGATGCAGAAGGGAGATGAAGAAAAGGAAAAAAGGGCTTAGTCAGGGAAGGACTCTTGGAGAAGATATGCCTTCAATAAGGCTTTGAATGGGGGGAGAGTAATTAATTGTCTGTCAGATATGAGGAGGGAGGGCATTCCAGGCCAGAGGCAGGACTTAGATGAGAGGTTGATGGTGAGATAAATGAGATAGAGATATAGTGAGAAAGTTTGCATTTAAGGAGTGAAGTGTGCAGGCTGGGTTGTAGTAGGAGAACAGTGAGGCGAGGTAGGAGGGGGCAAGGTGATTGAGTGCTTGAAAGCCAATTGTGAGGAAGGAGTTTCTGTTTTGACATGGAGGTGAATGGACAACCACTGGAGGTTCTTGAGGAGTGAGAAAACATGGCCTGAACATTTTGTGTAGAACAATGATCTGGGTAGCAGAGTGAAGTATGGACTGGAGTGGGGAGAGACAGGAGGCTGGGAGATCATCAAGGAAACTGATACAGGAATCAAGAAGTTAAATGACTCACCCAAAGTCATGCAGCAGGGAAGTGGCAGAGCGCACATTTGAACCCAGGTCCTCTGACATCTACGCTTGGACTCTTTCTAGGATGCCATTCTGCTTCCCAATTATTATTATCATACTTTTCATCACTACTGTTACTATTACAGACTGGAGAGGGAAGGGCTGGAGGAGGAAAACCAGTGAAAAGGGTAATGCAAATTATCTAGCTGTGATATGAACTGAACTTGAACCAAAGTGGTAGCTGTTGGGTGGAGTGAAATGGATGGATTGAGGAGATTTTGTGTAGGAAGAAACATCAGGATTTGACAGTAGATTGAATATGGGAGTTGAAGGAGAGTGAAGAGTCAAGGTGGAGGCTGAGGTTGCCAGGGCTTCTAGGACAGGTGGATGGTGGTGTAATTGATTGAGAAAGGAAAGTAAGGGTTGGAGTAGATATAAAAGGGAAAATGAGTAGCTTTTGTTTTAAGCTTCACTGATGCCACCAAAATGATCATCTTTAAAGGGAAGAGCTGACCAAGGAAACTACTGGGAAATCTCAATGTTTTCTATTGAAGGCAAATTTATTTTGATAGTATTTGTTAAATGCTTACTACATTCCAGGCACTGTACTAACTGCTGGTGTAGATATGAGACATTCAGGTTGAACAAAATCACTGACCCACATTGGGCTCATAGTCTTAATCCTCATTTTACAGATGAGATAACTGAGGCATAGAAAAGTTGTGACTTGCTCACAGCAGACAAGTGGCAGAGTCAGGATTAGAACCCAGGCCTTCTGACTCCCATAACTGAGTTCTTTCCTCTAAGCCTCATAACTTCTCAGTTCTAACCTGAGACCTTCCGAGAGACTACTGAAGAACAATGTCAACTATGCACAGCCTAAATTACAAAGTGGCTTCAGACCTAAAGCAATTAATTCACCAAGCCCAAGAGATAATAAATATACATACACCCCAAAAATATGCATGGTTATAACATAAAAACAAAGCAAATAAGGAATAGAAAATAGAGCTAGAGCACTATCTTTTGCTGTCTGCCTGATTTTCTCTAATTCTTTTGTCTAATTTTCTTTCAGTTCTGCCTGATTTATTTTTGTTCTTTAACATGTGTTCATCTTCATGGCTGGCCAATTTTCTACCTCTAAGCACTAGGAGAGATTGTCCTAATTCTCCCATCTTTTCCAGCAGGCTGGAGATATGGTAGTGTTTTCTACCATAAAGGAAGTAAGACACATTTTAAATGAGTCTCTGCATTACTGGATTACTCTCAAATTTCAGACCACCTATAATGTAAGCATCCCTGGACTCCATTTCAGACAGATTTCATATTTAGTCATGATTCTAGCATTGCTAGAGTTAATAGACGATAACCACAAAGGAAGAACTTTCTGTCTGTGGTGTGCATTCAATGCATCGAACACATTTTTCTTGCCCGAGAACTCAGGCATGCTAAAAATGATAGGAACATTTCAATGTGAAACATTTTTACACACACAATGTGATTCTAAGGCAAGGAATTCATTCCCATAATTAAAAAAAATTCTGACTCTTCATTTGATTTTAAATAAATTAATATAACAATTTATAATAATTCAAATTGTATATTATAAATTGTTATGATCCATTTATATTAATGTCTACTTCCTCCCTTCAGACTGTAAGCTCATAATGAGCAGGGAATGTGTCTGTGAACTCTATTGTTTTGTACTCTTAGTCAGTCAATCAATCATATTTATTGAGCACTTACTGTGTGCAGAGTCCTGTACTAAACATTTGGAAGAGTACAATATAACAAAAACATTCCCTGCCCAATGAGCTTACAGTCTATACTCTCCCAAGTGCTTACTACAGTACTCTGTGCATAATAAACATATAACCATAATAAGTGCTCAATAAATACCACTGACCGATTGATTATGTTTCATTGTGTGTGTGATTTTTTTTTACCTAATTCTGTCATTACCCTCCCCAAAGGAGTCACTTAGAGACATAAAGGTTGTAATCAAGTCATTCCTTAGGCTCCTCTTCCAGTCATTCAATCAATCAATCAATGGTATTTTTTGAGTGCTTACTGTGTGCAAAGTAATAATAATAATAATGATGGTATTTGTTAAGTGCTTACTATGTGCCAAGCACTGTTCTAAGCACTGGTGTAGATACAAGGTCATCAGATTGTCCCATATAGGGCTTACAGACTTAATCCCCATTTTACAGATGAGGTAACTGAGGTACAGAGAAGTGAAGTGACTTAACCAAGGTCACACAGCTGATAAATTGCAGAGATGGGATTAGAACCCATGACCTCCGACTCCCAAGCCCGGGCTCTTTCCACTAAGCCACGCTGCTTCTCAGTATAGAGTTCTATACTAAGCATTTGAGAGAGTATAACAGAACAGAGTTGGTAGACATGTTCCCTGCTCAGAAAGAGCTTAAAGTCTAGGATGGGAGACAGACATGAATATAAAGAAATAAATTACAAATATGTACATAAGTGCAGTGGGATGAAGGTGGGGTGAATACTATTTTTTCAAAGGACACTGTTCCGAATGTGGAGATGATGCAGAAAGGAGAGAGAGTCGATGCTTAACTGGGGAAGAAAGGAGGAGGAGATGCATGGCTCAGTGGAAAGAGCCCGGACTTGGAAGTCAGAGGTCATGGGTTCGAATCCCGGCTCTGCCACTTGTCAGCTGTGTGACTGTGGGCAAGTCACTTCACATCTCTGTGCCTCAGTTACCTCATCTGTAAAATGGGGATTAACTGTGAGCCTCACGTGGGACAACCTGATTACCCTATATCTACCCCAGCGCTTAGAACAGTGCTCTGCACATAGTAAGCACTTAACAAGTACCAACCTTGATAATGCTTTGAACTTGGGATGAGTGGTGGTCTGGCATATATGGAGGGGGAGTGAGTTCCAGGCCAGAGGGAGGACATGGGAAAGGGGTCAGTGTGAGATAGATGAGATCAGGGCACAGTGAGCAAGTTAGTTCTAGAGGGCTGAAGTGTGTGGACTGTAACATAGTAAGAGATGCTACTTCCCTGAGTCAAAGGATCCTAATTCCTTAAGCCTTTGCTCAGAGTACCCATTTACCATCCCATTAATCGTTTGGCTACTCTTCTCTGCACCCCCTTCCAGTTCCTTCCATAGCACCACAACAGGTGAGCCGACTTTCTCGAAAGCGATCCTCACATCCAGCCAGTTGACCGACATTTGTGAGAGGGTCATAATTTGGCAAGTTGCCCAGTTGTTGTGTAGCCCTCCCCTCCCCTGCCATACACAGCAATCCTCTACTAAGGGTCTGATGAAGGCAGAGGTTAGCAGGAGATTTATGTGCCATCTCCCACTTGTTCTACTCCAATAATTGACAGCCCTGACAGGAGAGAAAAAGGCTCCTCTTTCAGGTCCTTCCATTACGTAGTCCTGGGTACTTGTCCTCTGCCCTTTTGCCCCGGGTCTTTTATTTTTTCAGAGTGACACCCACAGGTTCAGATGGAAACTGGTCAATCAGTGCAAGCCATATGTGGCCTCCTCATCTATTAACAACTGGTGCCACTCATCACTGAGATGCCAACCAACCTGACAGGCCACAGAATTCCCCCATCCGTTTTTTCATTCAGAAATGTTTGTAAGCCTGGCCCAAGTGGAAGTTATCAATAGATAATGCTCAGGAAAGTTGAAATTGTCTCCCAAGGAGAAGACGGTGGTATGCACTGTTGGTGTTGAGAACCCACAGTTAATGTATGTTCTCTATGTAATCTGGATAAGGAACTGGCATTTTAGCTTCTATTTTCTGAACAAACAAGCTTTAAAAGAACAGCCTGAAGATTCAGAATTTTATTATGATGGCAGTGATGGTCCCTGAAAAATGACTGACTGGACACCTCTAATTCATCAGTCTGCCATTTATTAGTGTAGGATGCCTGGTTACTTTCTTGGAGAAAATACTGTGCTATAAATACAAAAATTTTAAAGTTGCATTTTTACCCCAATCTCTTTGCCTAATTTCAAGGCAGTGCAAGATTATGGATTGTACTATATGAGGGCTGCTCAAACACTAGGATTTCCTTACCACTTTCTTCCTCCTGCTCTCACAGTTCCTCATGGATAGGGAACAAGATATTTGTTAATTGCGCACCACGTGACAAGCGCTCTGCTAAACCCTGGGCTAGATGCAAGATAATTAGGTGAGACACAGTTCCTCTCCCACATGGAGATTACAGTCCAGGTAGGAGAGATCACATATTTAATCCCCATTTTATAGATGAGAAAACTGAGATATAGAGAAGTTGTGACTTTCCCCAGTTCATGCGAGATGTGAGTGGCAGAGCTGGGATTCAAACCCAGGTACTCTGATTTCCAGTCCTGTGCTCTTTTCACTAGGCCTTGCTGCAGAGGATACAAGAAGAAGCGCGGCCTAGTGAAAAGAGCCCGGGCCTTGGAGTCAGAGGACTTGCGTCTTCATCCTGGCTCTCCTAGTTGCTTGCTGTGTGACCTTGGGCAAGTCATTTGACTTCTCTGGGCCTCAGTTTCCTCAACTGTAAAATGGGGATACAGTACCTTGTTCTCCCTCCTACTTCGACTGTCAATACTATAAGGGACAGGGACTCTGTCTGACCTAATTGACTTATATCTACTCCAGCA
Organism: Ornithorhynchus anatinus; assembly: GCF_004115215.2. Classification (NCBI taxonomy): domain Eukaryota; kingdom Metazoa; phylum Chordata; class Mammalia; order Monotremata; family Ornithorhynchidae; genus Ornithorhynchus; species Ornithorhynchus anatinus. Next base: position 94,114,480 of record NC_041729.1, on the reverse strand, counting down.
TTTAGGACAATGTTTGAAACATACCAAACGCTTAAAAAATACCATAAAAAAAAAGAAAAAGAGATCATTGGTTTCCACCCTGTGCCAGCCCAATCAGATATTAAACTTGTCTTAACAGTTTTTCCATCCATCCTGTATACTGAGGATCACCATGGCCAAGTGGAAAGAACGTTGGCCTGAGAGTTAGAGGATCTGGGTTCTAATCCAAGCTCTGCCACTTTCCTGCTGGGTGACCTTGGGCAAGTCACTTAAACTTTTCTTTGCCTCAGTTTCCTCATCTGAAAAGTGGGGATTCAATCCCCGTTCTCTCTCTTACTTTTAACTCTAAGTCCAATGTGGAACAGGGACTGTGTCTGACATGATGAACTTGTATCTACCTTGGCACTTAGTACAGTGCTTGGCACTTAACAAATATGATAATAACAATTATGATTCTTATGATACCAATATAATAATAAATACAATATACTAACACTGTATAATATACTAATATATAATATATAAGGTATGCTAATGTACTATATTGTATATGTAACATATTATTATTACTACTATTATTATTATTTGAAGATGAAAACACTGAAGGTTGAGGTTCTCCCCAGGTGTATGGGAGAGACAGAGTCCATTTCCTTAAGCTCCTGTTTCCTTCCCCTGATCCCCCAGTACCCCGAGAGATCCCCGAGGGTCCGTGTTGCTGGCATGCTGTGTACACGCCGGGCTGAGGGTGAAAACTACTCCCACACATTGTCGGTGAGCCCGAGCACTGGACTGCCGGCCTCATTGCCTCCCTAGAATCCCGGCCCTGCTATCTTCCACCAGCGTGTCTGCCTCCAGTCCCTTCTCCCCACTCAGACTCTCATATGCTTATAGATGGCACTAACACAGTCTCTAGACTGTAAACTCAGGGAATGTGTCTGCTGACTCTGTTGGATTACACTCTACTGTATAGAAGCAGTGTGGACATGGGTTCTAATCCCAGCTCTGCCACCTGTCTGTTTTATGACCTTGGGCAATTCACTTAACTTCCCTTTGCCTCAGTTTCCTCATCTGTAAAGTGGAGAGTCAATCCCTGTTCTCCTTGCTATTTAGACTGTGAGTCCGACAGTGGGTCAGGAACTGTGTCCAACCTGATTATCTTGGATCTACCCCTGTGCTTAGAAAAGTTCTTGGCACATAGTATGGCATAATGGATAGAGCACGGGCCTGGGAGTCAGAAGGTCACAAGTTCTTATCCTGGCTCCACCATTTCTTCTGTGTGATCTTGGGCAAATCACTTCACTCCCCTGTGCCTCAGCTACCTCATGTGTATACCGAGGATTGAGACTGTGAGCCCCACAGTGGGACAGAAACTGTACCCAACCCGATTTGCTTGAATCCACCCCAGCTCTTGGTACAGTGCCTGGCACGTAGTATGTGCTTAACAAGTACCGTTATTATTATTGTTAATAACAACAATAATAATAACAAACACCACAATAATAAAATATTATTATTACTCTCCCAAGTGCTTAGAACAGAGCTGTGCACACAGTAAATGCTCAATAAATGCCATTGATTCATAGATGATACTTTTAGACTTAGATCTCCACGAGGGGTAGAGATCATGTCTAACTCCCTCCTGTGCATTCTCTCCCAACTCGTAGGCCTGTGCTTTGCACAAAGGTAGCCGCTCAATCCATATTACTCCTTCTCGATTACTCCAATCACTATTGTGACTTCATTATGGTGATGTAAATGCTCCCCACTGTGCCTCTACTCAAGCAGAGCAACCCTATGTTGATCATTATGTCATAGGCTTAAGTTTCTTCCTTTCCAGTGAGGAGGGTAGCCCAGGCATTTAGCCTTTCACCAAAGGCCTTAGCATTCTTTTTGAAACTACAATGTTCTGTCTTGATTTTCTGCTATCAATCAGTCAATCAATCAGTGGTATTTATTGAGAAGCAGCATGGCCTAGAGAAGCAGTATGACCCAGTGGATCGAGCAGGGGCCTGGGGGGCAGAAGGACCTGGGTTCTAATCCCGACTCTGCCACTTCTCTGCTGTGGGAACTTGGGCAAGTTGCTTCACTTCTCTGTGCCTCAATTACCTGATTTGTAAAATGGGGATTAAGACTGTGAGCCCATGTGGAACAGGGACTATGTCCAACTTGATTATCCTTTATTTACCCCAGCGCTTAGTACACAGTACAGCCTGGCACATAGTAAGCACTTAATAAATACCATAAGAAATTTACTGTGTGTTTTCTGATCTATTTAATCACATATATGCAAAAATCACCTGTGATAAAGTTGTATCCTATTTGTTCTTTTTATCATCTAATATTTTAAAACTTGCTTTTTTGTAACTTCAGTGTCCCCTGCAATAAAACAATATACCAATAATGAATCATAAAAGGTTCATATGAGTAATCCTAGATCTTGGTACTTTATTCCAGTAATTTAAACAAACAGCACAAATGATTTGCCACTGACAATCAGAAAGGATTTAGCTGTTTTTAGTTACTTTAGTGTCTTCCTTTTCATAAATAGACCCATTTCTTATTTACTATGCAAATATCAGCCCATATCTAAGCTATTATGTTATGATCATCAGGGGATGTTCTTGATTAAAGTTGTGTATGTGTGTGTGTTTGTCTATGTGTATAGGTCATTGTGCATCCTGTTTAAATGACTTTTATATTGATTATATTTTCCAAAGCTCTATGGGGCTTGGGGGCAAGTTTCCCAGGAGATGGGGCCATGGACCAGGAATATTGGCAACTAAAAATATTGTGAAGCATTCATTCATTCATTCAATAGTATTTATTGAGCGCTTACTATGTGCAGAGGACTGTACTAAGCGCTTGGAATGTACAAATCGGTAACAGAGACAGTCCCTGCCCTTTGACGGGCTTACAGTCTAATCGGGGGAGACAGACAAGAACAATAGCAATAAATAGAATCAAGAAGCAGTGTGGTGTAGTGGATAGAATGCTGGCCTGGGAGTCAAAAGGTCACGGGTTCTAATCCTAACTATGCTACTTGTCTGCTGTGTGACTTTAGGCAAGTCACTTCACTTCTCTGTGCCTCAGTTACCTCATCTGTAAAATGGGGATTAAGACTGTGAGTCCCATGTGGGACAGGAACTGTGTCCAACCCAATTTGCTTGTACTGACCCCAGCGCTTAGTACGGTGCCTGGCACATTGTAAGCATTTAACAAATACCATAATTACTATTAATTATTAAAAAGATCTGAAATAGTCACGGCCAGACAGGTTCACAGAGAGAGAAGCAGCTAAGCAAGTCAGATACCGAAACAAACAGGAAAGAAGACAAGAAAAAGAGAGACAGATATGGGCAGAGAGATGACCCCCTTACAAATTGTGGGGTGCACACCACTCCCACACAGACATGCACAGTGGGAGTCAGGAGTATTGGGGGGAGGCAATATCACCACCACTGCTCCTTGGCTGTTAGTCAAGCAAAGGTATTTATTTAGCACTTAGGTGCAGAGCAATGTACTATGCACTTTGGAGAGCGCAACACAATAGATTTGGTAGACATGATCCCTGCCCACAAGGAGTTTACAGTCTATTGAGGAGTTGACATCTTTTACAGCATCTTTTCCAAGCCCCACTTTTCCTGTTCTCCCACTCCCTTCTGTGTCACTCCTACTTGCTCCCTTTGCTCTTACCCCCTCCCAGCCCCAAAACACTTATGTATTTATTTGTAATTGTATTTATTAGTATTGATGTCTTTCTCTCCCCCTCTAGACTGTCAACTCTCTGTTGGCAAGGAACGTGACTGTTTATTGTTGTATTGTACTTTCCCAAGTAATTAGATGGTGCTCTGCACACACTAAGTGCTCAATAAATACAATTGAATGAATTCTCCGGCTACTTCTATCTCTGACACTTTAGCTATTCATTCAATAGTATTTATTGAGCACTTAATATGTGCAGAGTACTCTACTAAGCGCTTGTACAATTCGGCAACAGATAGAGACAATCCCTGCCCAATAATGGGCTCACAGCTAGACTTGGGGGTTCATGCTGGCCCTATTTTTTGTGTCATTTCAGAGCCCATTCCACCTAAAGTGGGACATCTAGTCAAATGATCTCCTGTAATGGAGTCTAAAAGTTCACCAAAGTTCACTCTCACTTTAAACATTGATTAATGCCTCTTTTCTTACTGACTGCTCTGGAGAGGTTCCTCAGTAATTCATTTCAGGATAAGAACATGGTTCATATCCTTCAGGTATTCCTTCTACAGGCTGAGAGCATTCACATGAATGCATCCTTCTTTCCTTCAATTCTAAATCTATTTTCTCCTTATCCATATATAAATCTATGTCCAGATCTAGGACTACACCTATATCTAGAGCTAGAAAGAACTTGCGTTATTAAGTGCATGGGCTGATGATATTACGAGCTGGAAAAAAAAATACTTAGCAATTTTGAATGACTTTTTAGTAACCAAATAATGAAGTCCAGAGTGGTGATTGTGATGCTCCCAGAAAAGCTGAATATAGAATTCCTGTTTAAAATGTAAGTGTCCTTGTTTGGGAGTCAGCAAAATTCATCTCTGAGATTTTTGCATCTTTGCATCTCGGATTTTGTACCTTTACATTTACTTTTTGAGTCTCTGTAATTGTATTTAAATGCAATATGGAAGTAGAAAATTCAAAATATTCAAATCCTCAGTTCAATCTGAATGACTTCAGCTGGTATTTTAAACTTACAGTCAAACACCCTCTATTTGATAAAACACAGCCTTACTGTGTGTTTCTAATCCTGGGAAATTAAATTGCTGATCCACTTGCTTATACTGCAGAAAATGCCGGGAGTTACCTGATATTCTTTTAAATGACATATGGAGATGCTTATTTATCTTCCTCTTATTATTTGAAAGCTATTCTTAAATCTTAATTGAATATTAAATTTGCATCATCACTTTGAAATTGATAAGATTAAAAAAATAATTAATATCTGTCAATAACTTGACTCATGGAATGAAACAATGCATTACATCTCATTAATCAAATTCCTCATTTTCTTTCTGTCATACAGTATATCCTTATTTCCCAGTTAGTAAGTAAAAATAGACATTACCATCCTATGCCTTTGTAAGCTCCTTGTGAGCAGGGAATGTGTCTACCAACTCTGTGATATTGCACTCTCCCAAGTGCTTAGTACAGTGCTCTGCACCCAGTAAATACTCAGTAGTTACCAGTGATTCATGAAGGTGATGCTGCCTGCTCCCCTACATCCTACCTCCCATTTTCCACACCTCCCAAGCAACTCTTTGACTGGTCCTTCGAACCTGATCCCTATCCCCATCTCTTTCCCATGGCAGATGTTATTTCCCCAATCTAGATTGATCTTCTATAGATCTTCTATAGGTCCTCTATACTTTCTATATGCCTTCTTTGCATTCTAAGTCCTCCTCAGGATGATGATGATGGCATTTGTTAAGTGCTTACTTTGTGTCCAGCACTGTTCTAAGCGCTGAGGTAGATACAGGTTAGGTTGGATACAGTCCTTGTCCCACGTGGAGCTCACAGTCTCAATCCCCATTTTACAGATGAGGTACCTGAGGCCCAGAGAAGTGATGTGACTAGCACAAGGTCAGACTGCAGATGAGTGGTGGAACCAGGATTAGACTCCCAGGCTCCCAGGCTTTTGCTCTATCCACTAAGCCTTGCTGCTTCTCCCCCAACTTCAAAGCTTTCCTGATGGCACATCTCTTCCAAGAGGGCTTCCCAAAGCCCCTTCTTTTCTCTTCTCCCACTCCCTTCTGCGTTGCCCTGACTTACTCCTTTTGCTCTTTCTCCCTTCCAGCCCCACAGCACTCATGCACATATCTGAAATTTATTTATTTATATTAATGTTTATCTCTTCCCTCCACCCCCAGCCCCCCAAGACTGTAAGCTCATTGCAGGTGGGGAATGTGTCTGTTTACTGCATTGTACCCTCCCAAATGATTAGTACAATGCCCTGCACGGAGTAAGCAATCAATAAGTATGATTGAATGAATGAAGAGAATGATGCAAAAGGGAAAATAGGGATTAGGTGTCTAGTCATGACACTGTTCCAATTCCAAAGCTGCTTTAAATACAAGAGTAAAATAATTCAATTGATCTCAGAACATTTTGTGATTTCAGTGTATCTTCTGATTTTTCTTAATGTTTTAATTGACTATCCTGGAATTTTAAACATCCCAGTGTTGATGAAATTGCCAGTATTGTCAAAGTTGGACTGCAAGGAAGCCTTTATTCAGAAAACTCAAACTTACAGAAAACTTTATTAGCGAAAGATATGCTGGGGATGATGGAATTGTTGCTCTCTCCTCTCTTCGTTTTCCTGAGCATGGCTTTTCCCACAATTGCTAACTCTGCTAATTGCAAGGTGTTCTTCCAAAACTGAGCTTTCAGACCTTTTTCCCAACTCTTGATGAAAAGAGAGCTCTTCCACTTTAACATACACAGGAAGTCAGATTTTCAGTTTGCATTTTGGAGGACAAGGTTGGATGTAGGCCTTTTAGGTTTATGTGCTCTTTAATTGCAGTTTTTAAGGCGTGCACGTAGAGAAATCCGCATGTAAGGCCGATTGCACAGCAGTCGCGTGAGTGTTGAGAGAGCATACGGCACAAACGACTTTTTTTTTCCGCACACCGTCAGCCCTGAAGCAATCACATTAAGCAAGAGGACGAGGAGGAGGGGCCTTTTTTTGTTCACTACAGCCTCGAATTCCCTTCCCTCTTCCCTCTCGTGCAGTCTCCCTACCTTTCTTTCCCTCCTTCCTTCCCTCTCTCCCTTCTTTCTCCCTCTTTCTCTTAGCTTTCCTTCCTCCCTCCTTTCTCCTTCTTCTTCTCTTCCTTTCCCCCCTGCTTATCTGTCCCTCCCCTTTTCCTCTCCCCGGGTGTGTGTCTTAGAGTGGAATTAGCAGTTTGCTCTCAGCTTGTCCATTCGCCTGCAGTTTCTGTTTGGGGTGTACCAGACAAGAAGACAAGGAAGAAAATAAAGCACTATCTGCCATGGGTCAGCTCTGCTGCTTTCCTTTCTCAAGAGATGAGGAAAAAATCAGTAAGTGTGGGATTGTTTAATGTGATATTTTAAGCTTTTGACTACTGTGGCTGCTGCTTTTCTCAGGGAGTTTATATCTGGGGGGAAGGGAGCAAGGAAGCAGAAAAATCAAACCTTTATGCACTACTTAAATGGTCTGGGTGGGTGTTAACAATTAATGGAAAAAATACATGCGTTGTTCCAGGGTAGAAATATAGGTTTTCAGTCTACTTCCATCTGTATGTTTTTTTCTGGTACGCTGAATGCTCATTTTTTATTACCAGATTTGGTTACTAATAATCACGATTCAATTTAGATGCTTTTCAAACCATGAACGTTCCTCTCCTTTGTAGAAAGAGGTGGACTCAATGTTAACAGCAAGCTAGCATCTTTCCAAGGCAGTGCTCAATAATAATAGAGTGAGTTCAACCTGGATGTAAAAGAAGACTTTATGTTTATTGAGTATTGTAAGCGATCCTCAGCTTTGTTCTTTATGGAGTTAATTTAGATGGGTGGTCATGAGACCATTTCGAACAAAGTAATGAAGTAGCTTCCCTGTATTCCTGACAGCTGAATATCTCAAAATGAAAGTCAAGCAAATTCCACATCTGTTTGGGGCGTAGCAAGTATAAGTTGATTTGGAGAAAAGTGTATTGAAATTTCTTCATTTTGTGTCTGTATCTAGTCAAATGTCCTTGAGAAAATTTAGTCAAAATTCTGTCTCACAGTTGCTAAATTCAGTTTTAGCCCAGACTGACAGAATTTCATGATATCTAGACCAGATCATTCACATTTCTGTATCTGGTTTGTGTTTCCTGATTCTCGTTTCTCAAGAAGCTGACCAGGCACAGATAAATGTTAAAAACCTGATACTTCTTCGCTGGGAAAATGACCTATCCACCCAATTCAAAGTTTTCCCAGGTCATACACACAAAATGCTTGGGAGGAAGGTAGCCTTTAGAGCTTGGGGGTTAATTAAAATGAACCGTCCAAGCTATAAAAGAGGAATATGAAAGTGAAATGTGGTAACACTTTTTCAAACACTACAGTTCCTCATGATTTGATAAGATCAATAGTCATTCCTAGCATCAGTCCTGCTGTCTGACACTAATAATCACAGTTTATTAGCAGAGTTTTAATATTTGCCAAGATGACTTGCAGTTCCTGAAAAATTTCTATTGGTTTTTGATAAACTCCTCCCTGAAAAATACCTACCAAATCAGCCATCCTCAGCTAGGTGGGTGTGGGGAATTCCTCCTCTGGCTTTCTTCTCCTCTTCCCCCTCCCCATCCTATTCATTCTTATCTGCTATGCCAGGACTTTTGCTCCAAATCCTCATCCTCTACCCTCCTTCCCATGTCTTGACACCAGAGTTCACCCTTACTTGCTTGGAAGAACAAAATGAGCTCCTCTTTCTCCTCCTACCCTTCCTCCTCCCCTTCCCACTTTTTCTCCTCTTTTTCTTCCTCATTCTCCTTTTCCTCCCCATCTTCTCCTTCCTGCCCTCCCCCTCCCCTTATCTGGCAGGGATTCCCTGCCTTATTCTGAGCTGAGCCTAGTGCAAGCTGCTGGGCGTACTCTTACTGGCTTCCCAGAAAGGGTCCAGACTGTATATTTAGGTCACACATTTTTCCACACTTTAGAAAGGGAGCAAAAATGATGTAGTGTCTGAATCTACCCAGAAATGAACCCAGGGATGCAAGACAATCGTTCTTTGCTTCTTACCTGCCTCTCCTTCTCACTTGGTGTGTTCCCCCTGCCCGTTATTTCTTCCCAACAGTTTCCTCATTTGATTCTTTGAAAATTTTGCTTTTTCTCCCCTTTCTTCCCCTCCCCAAGAACAAGTGCCCTGGTTCTTTTTTTTTTATTTCTTGTTCCTCATTGCTGCAGGGAGGACTGGGGTATTGTAGTGTGGAATACCTTCCCTTTGCCTACCTTGCAGGATAGATGTTAATCTTACCCACTGTGCTGTCTTGGTGCCATGTGCCAAATTGATTGGAAGAAGTTTTAGAGAATTAACCACATTCATCTTGGGAGGAATGTGGGGTCCTCCTCTGCCTCTCACCCCCTATCACTGGAAATCTCTTAAGGCTTAGTTCTGGGTCCTCTTCTATTCTCCATCTTTACCCACTCCTTTGTAGAACACATTCGTTCCCAAGACGTCAACAATTGTCTATGCAGACAATTCCCAAATCTGCATCTCCAGCCCTGATCTCTTTCCTTCTCTGCAGTGTCACATTTCCTCCTGTCTCCAGGACATCTCGACTTGGATATCCCACCAACACCTCAAACTTGACATGTCCAAAACAGAACTCCTTTTCTTCCCACCCAAACCCTGTCCTCCTCCTATGACTTCCCCATCACTTTTGTCAGCACCACCATACTTCTGTCTCACAAGCCCATAACCTTGGTGTTAGCCTTGACTCATCTCTTTCGTTCAATTCACTTAGTCAGTCTGTCAACCAAATCCTGTTGGTTTCAATGTTCACAACATCACTAAAATCCTCCCTTTCCTCTCCATCCAAACTGCTACCACCTTAATCCAAGCATTTATCCTAGTTTGCCTTGATTACTGCATTAGCTTCCTTACTGACCTCTCTACCTCCCATCTTTCCCCACTCCCGTCCATACTTTAACTCTGTGCCCAGATCATTTTCTATAATGCCTCCCCACTCCCCAAGCACCTCCAGTGGTTGTCCATCCACCTCCACATCAAACAGAAACTCCTTACCATTGGCTTTAAAGTACTTAATCACCTTGCCCCCTTTTACTTCACCTCGCTGCTTTCCTGCTACAACCCAACTCAAACACTTTACTCCTCTAATCCCAACCTACTCACTGTACTTCGATCTTATCTATCCCTCCGCTGACCTCTCACCCACATAATAGTAATAACATCCTACTTCTGTCCTGGAAAGCCCTCCTTCTTCATAACTGACAATCTACCTACCTTCAAAGCCTTATTCAAAGCACCTCATCTTCAAGAGGCCTTCCCCGACTAAACCCTTATTTCCTCTACTCCCATTCCCTTCCGAGTCACCCTTGGACTTGGATTTGCACCCCTCGCTCAGCCCCACAGCACTTCTATACATATCTACAATTCATTCATTTATATTTGACTTCTCTAGACTGTAAACTTACTGTGGGCAGGGAAAGTGTCTACCAGTTCTAGTACCACTGTACTATCCCAAGCACTTAGTACAGTTCTAGGCACCTCTGTATCAAACTAAAATTCCTCACTATTGGCTTTAAAGCTGTCCATCACCTTGCCCCCTCTTACCTCACGCCCCTTCTCTCCTTCTACATCCCAGCCCACACACTCAGCTCCTCTGCTGCTAACCTCATTCTCGCCTGTCCCACCGTTGATCCCTGGCCCACGTCCTACCTCTGACCTGGAATGCCCTCCCTCCTCACATCTGCCAGACAATCACTCTCCCCCCCTTAAAAGCCCTACTGAAGGTGCACCTCCTCCAACAGGCCTTCCCAGACTAAACCCTACATTTCCTCAGCTTCCCCCCCTTCTACCTCACCATGACTTTCTCCTTTTGCACTTCCCACCTCCCCACCCCACAGAACTTATGTATATATCTATAATTCTATTTATTTATATTGATGCCTGTTTGTATTAATTTCTGTCTCCCCACCTTTAGACTGTGAGCCTGTTGTGGGCAGGGATTGTCTCTATTGCTGTCTTGCACTTTCCAACTGCTTAGTACAGTACTCTGTACACTGTAAGTGCTCAGTAAATAAAATTGAATGAGTGAATTAATGCACACAGTAAGCATTAAATAATTATGATTGATTGATTGAATGCTATGATCTGCTTCCCGGATCATTTTTCTAAACAAGTTCAGTCCACATGTCCCCTTTCCTCAAAAACCTACAGTGTTTTCCCACCCACCTTCACGTCAAAAAGAAACTCTTTATCACGTGCTGTAAAGCATTCCATCAACTCTCTTCCTCTCCCACCTTACCTTGCTGATTTCCTACTATAACCCAGCCTTCATATTTTCCTCCTCTAATGCCAATCTACTCACTTTAACTTAATCTCATCTGTCTCGGGGCCAAACCCCTTGCCCACGAATTCCCTCTGGTCTGGAACTCCATGCGCTTTCATATGACAGACCACCACTTTCCCAATCTTCAAAGCCTTATTAAAATCCCATCTGTCTCCCTTCTGCATAGACAGCACCCTCAGTCCCAAAGCACTTAAGTACATTTCCGTAATTTATTTAATGTCTGTCACCCCCTCGAGACTGTCAGCTCCTTATCTACCAATTCTGTTGTACTGCACTCTTCCAAGCATGTAGTGAAATCCTCTGCACCCAGTAAGTGCTCCATCAGTTAGGCAATCCTATTTGAAATTTTATTTATTTATATTAATGTCTGTCTCCGCCTCTAGATTGTAAGCTCGGTTATATTGTTATATTGTACTCTCCCAAACCGTACAATGCTTAGTACAGTGCTCAGCACACAGGAAGTGCTCAGTAAATCAGTCATTCGTATTTATTTGGTGTCTAATTGATTGGCATATTGAGCGCTTACTGTGTGCGGAGCACTGTACTAAGCCCTTGGAAGAGTACAGTAAAACAATATAACAGACACATTCCCTGCCCACAGTGAACTTACAGTCCAGAGGGAGAATCAAACATTAATATATATGCAGATAGTAAATGCCATTCATTGAGTGAGTGAGTGATTGAGGAAGAGGAACTACAATATTCTTGGCATGCCCCATGTCCTTCCTTTGGGGGATAGGGTCTGGATACAGTTATGTTCGGGATGGTTGCATCTGTGAATAATTAAAGCACTTTGAAGGTGAAAGTTTGAATCTGTGGGTGTCATTCTCAAAATGCAGGTGGGCTGAGAAGCACGAACTCAGCAGTACTTCAAGGATACAGGAGGGATATAGCCACCTGGCAAAGTGGTAAGAGTCAAGTGACTTTTTTTCACCCCCCATCTTTTCCCTGCGTTTCTGCTGGTGGCTATGGTGGTGGTGGAATTTATTTGTGGTTAAAATTTAGTGACAACAGAAAGTTTTTCAAGCAGCCAGTCTTCCAGAGGAAATCCTGTTAGAATGTCAAATCCATGTCAAAACACCAATTTCTTCCAAAAAGGATTAGCATTAAAGGAAATGTTGAATTATTACCACCTCTCTGTGCTAGAACTACTAGGCAAACACATGATGACCTAATTAGAGTTGAAACAAGTCATATTCTGTTTCACTGTGGTTTTTTTCTCAGTTATATCCCCGTCTTATTGGCTTAAGGAAGGTGGGTTTATAGCCTTCACAGATGCTCATCAGAGAACAGGGACTATTCTCACACTTAGCTAGATGAAGGAATCAATGGGTCATTCAATAGTATTTATTGAGCGCTTACTATGTGCAGAGCACTGTACTAAGCGCTTGGGATGAACAAGTTGGCAACAGATAGAGACAGTCCCTGCCGTTTGACGGGCTTACAGTCTAATCGGGGGAGACGGACAGACAAGAACAATGGCACTAAACAGCGTCAAGGGGAAGAACATCTCGTAAAAACAATGGCAACTAAATAGAATCAAGGCGATGTACAATTCATTAACAAAATAAATAGGGTAACGAAAATATATACAGTTGAGCGGACGAGTACAGTGCTGTGGGGATGGGAAGGGAGAGGGGGAGGAGCAGAGGGAAAAGGGGAAAATGAGGCTTTAGCTGCAGAGAGGTAAAGGGGGGATGGCAGAGGGAGTAGAGGGGGAAGAGGAGCTCAGTCTGGGAACGCCTCTTGGAGGAGGTGATTTTTAAGTAAGGTTTTGAAGAGGGAAAGAGAATCAGTTTGGCGGAGGTGAGGAGGGAGGGCATTCCAGGACCGCGGGAGGACGTGACCCAGCGGTCGACGGCGGGACGGGCGAGACCGAGGGACGGTGAGGAGGTGGGCGGCAGAGGAGCGGAGCGTGCGGGGTGGGCGGTAGAAAGAGAGAAGGGAGGAGAGGTAGGAAGGGGCAAGGTGATGGAGAGCCTTGAAGCCTAGAGTGAGGAGTTTTTGTTTGGAGCGGAGGTCGATAGGCAACCACTGGAGTTGTTTAAGAAGGGGAGTGACATGCCCAGATCGTTTCTGCAGGAAGATGAGCCGGGCAGCGGAGTGAAGAATAGACCGGAGCGGGGTGAGAGAGGAGGAAGGGAGGTCAGAGAGAAGGCTGACACAGTAGTCTAGCCGGGTCGAATGCTAATGGGTGAATTATGGGGAGAAAGTAGGGCAGAACAGATGGTATGAAATGTGCACTGATGGTTGTCTTTAACAGGACCAGAGGGACAGGTTCCTAACTTTCTAGTGATTCTGTCGGGGAAATACAGTGAACTTTGGTGCTTTCTCACGGCAGGATCCCAATGCATCTGGGAGGGGACCTGCAGAGGCAGTGTCTATAGAGCTGGGCAGCCCTCAGGTGCGGTGAGGATCCTGGTTTGAGGGAAGGCTGCTGATTGTCGGGGTGATGAGGGAGGCTTTTTTCCCCACTGCAGTTTGGAGTGCTGTTCTGTCAAACCAGAAGTGAAGCTCGTTATTTTCCTGGAGTGGGAGGGGAGAGACTATCCTCTCGCATCCTCAGATACCTCACCTTGGAATCTTGCATTAGGACTTCTGCCTCAGGGACTTGGTTTCAGTCGGGTTAGCTTAGGGGCAGGGTGAGTTTGGAAGTGTCAACTCCGAACTAAGTGAGCATTTCTTTCATTCATTGACCATCTGGTCCAGGTTGGAGTCAGTCAAAAGAGAATCAAAGACTGGAGTAGGGCTTTGCAGGTCTGAACTTTGTTGACAAAGTGAAAAAAAATTTTGCCTAGTCTTCATCCTCTACTTTCATTTTCCTGGTGATGAAAATTGGCAAGGATCTCTTTTGTTCCCTCCAACCCTGGAAGCGTGCCTGGAAGCAGAGCACCTCAGATCTGTGTTCCAAACTTTCCAGGTTTTCCACATCAGCTAATGGAAATATGCACCATGTGCCCATAGGATCAACTCCTATGAGCTACTTGAAGAAATCTATCTTAACCCAAGATTTTAGGAGACAGAATGAATAGGCAGTTTTTCTTCTTTCTTCTTAGGAAAACAAAAGCACACTCCTATGAAAATATGTGTGGAATGATACTCCAGTAAAGCATTTGTTAAAAATCATCTAAGAATTAAAAAACAAAGACTCTAAAGGAATGTGAAACTTGGATTTCTGAGGTTGTTTTCTTGTTTTGTACTTCTTATGTATAGGGATGTAGCCCAGAGATAATAACCTTTTGGGAGTGATTATTACTGTTACCCTCTAGGTATGGAAACTCATCCCATAACAAGCCATGACTGTCTGCTCTTTTGAATGTTTTTACTACTGAAAATAGGTCCAATCTGCACACACAGTTGCAAATGCTTTCACAAATACTTCCAACATCACAAAACACACATTCTCACAGACACACACACACACGCGCACATGCTATTCAAGCACAATTCACTCATTGGTTTCTGGGTCTTGCCAGGATAAACTTCACCTTTCACAGAGTGGGAAGTGCATCTAGTGCCTGCATAGGGTCTACACACTCACCCTCTTTGATCTATCAGTTAATCATATTTATTGAGCACCTACTGCTTTCAGAGCACTGAGGGCTTGGGAAGAGCTCATAGTCTAGAGGGGGAGAGAGACATTAAAGGAAATTACAGATATATAAATGCTATGGGGCTGAAGGTGGGGTGAATAAAGAGTACAAAAACAAATGCAAGGGTGATGTTTAAGGGAGGGGGAGGGGGGACATGAGGGCTTAGTTGAATGCTTCTTGGAAGAGATGAGATTTGAATAAGACTTTGAAAGTGGGGCAAGTGATGGTCTATTGGCTATGAAGGGAGAGGAAGTTTTGATGGCTACAGGTAGGAAGGAGGAGTTCCCCTGCACCCTGGGCTATAGATAATAACTGAAATGTATCATTAAAAGGAAATCACAGTGAAAATTAAGTCAGGGAGGGGTTCAGAAATCTAATCTTAATTTTCAGTTGTTTCTCATTTAAAAATCTGTTTTTGAAATCTGAAGGAAAATAATATTGCCGATTTTATAGGGACATTGGAATGTATGCTTCTCCAAGTGAGAAGGACTGTTAGCTACAGGAAGAGGGGCCTGGGCTTCAAGTCTTGGAGAAGTCAAGATATTGAATAGTGATTAAAGATTCCCAAATCCCACACAATGCTGCAGCAGTGTCAAAGTTTCTATGCAAGCACTGGACTCACTGGACAGCTCTTAGGGCTGCTGCCAAAGGAGCCTCTTCTTTGGGTTATTCCCAGGCCAAACTAGTCCCTACCCAAGCCCAGGGACCTCAGCTATCTGTCCAGTACTCTGCCCAGAGCGTTCATTCAAATGATCCTGCCAATATACAGCTCGGTTTCATGTCAGACCAGCAATTAGAACAATCCACTTATCCAAAGGAGAATTCACTCAATCTTTGCCAGTTTCCTCACTTCACACATCTTTGTATTCTGCCCGTCTTAACACCAGAATGGCACTAAGTGATGAGCATAGCAAAACCCTGGCCTCTGGATTCATGCAATGCCTTTCTTCAAAGGTGCTCAAGGCACTTCCCATATATAATATCAATTAAAGAATAATAATAGTAATGATAATATTTAAGTGCTTAACAGTGCCAAGGGCTGGGATAGATACAAAATAATCAGATCAGACACACTGATCCACATGGGGCTCAGGGGGCAGAAAAAACAGGTATTTAATCCCCATTCTACAGATGAAGCAGCTGAGGCACCAGTAATTTAAATAACTTGCCCATGGTCACAGAGCAGATAAGTTGTAAAGTCAGGATTAGGACCCAGGTCTCCTAAATCCATTTCTGAGCTCTTTCTTTTAAACCACACTATTTCTGTAGTAATAATTATGATATTTATTAGCGCTTACTATGTACAGACACCTTAATGACTGGTCACTACTCACTTATTAGATAAGGACAAACATGAGGATTCAGCTCACACCTACTGATTCTCTCCTCAAGACACCTTCCCCAACACCTCTCTAGGAATCCCATGTCAGTTTTGAGGGAGTTTGGAACACAGGTATGAAATTTAGTGGGACACCAAATTGGCAATCTCAAAATAATACGAGAATTTGAATTATGGACTAAAAGAAAAATGACTTCTTCAAGCAACTGCTGACCTGAACCACTACAAGTCAATATCTAAACATGGAACTTATTTATGTAAATCTAACTTGCAAAAATTATAAGATAAAATAATGGATATATGAATGGGAAATAATATGCTATTTGGGGTTTTTTTGTTTATTTATTAAAGTGTTTACTATGCACCAAGCACCACACCAAGTAGGTACAACAGTCCCTATTCCTCTTGGGGGTTTCTGTGTTTTAAAGTGAACAGGGCATTTCATGCTTTTTTCCAAGAACCAGACCACTAAATGCATTTGGTAAAAGTGAGGGTTTGGGGAATGATGGAAGGGGTGGGGGGGCAGGTCGGACTAGAAGAAATCTCAATTCTTCTTCATGCCTCATTTGTTTCAGTCTGCAGGTTTGGGAAAGTAAAATTTGCATTCACTGCTGCTTCTGGGAGGGGAATGGATGTGTCCTGGAGTGCCAACAGGAAACAAAACATTTTTTCCATGTTTTAAATGCCTGTGAATCTATGGCCTCAAGCTCAAAACACACTCTGCAGCCTAGTTCTCTACCCACAAACTACTTATTCATAAAATAAGGAAGCCCCGGGGAGACGGGAAACTGAAACCACCAAATGAGAACATATTCACTCTGGAAATAGAGGCCCCAAGGTACTCAGTTTAGCATAATTGGGATTTCATTTCAACCTTTCCCGGAGGGATTGGGCGTGGGGAAAGATATGATGTGCTGGTCTGGTCGTGGGTAGGGTGTTGTTCTTAAAGGCCTATTTAGGGTCAAAGCCCTGCTCTTTGGGGTGTTTTTTTTGACAGTGGGCCAGGGCCAAATATTCTCCTGAGTATTTGCAAATTTTACCTTTTCATGCAAATGAGGAGTAAGGTGGAACTGAGGTCTTTCTGCTCAATAAGGTGACCTGAAGAACCACAGCAGATTGTCTTTAACTGGTCTATTCTCTACCTAAGAAATGTAAGGCAGGATCCATTAAGAGTCCGACTTTAAGTTAGGTGGGACTGGGACAGAACTGCCTTTTCTACTAATAATAATCAAAATAATGCATTCATTCATTCAGTCATATTTATTAAGCGTTTACTGCGTGCAAAGTAGTGTACTAAGCTCTTGGGAAAGTACAATGCAACACTGAAGAGTGACAATCCCTACCCATAATATAATTATAATAATACTATCATCTCTATGCAGATGACACACAAATCTACATCTCTGGCCCTGTCCTCTCCCCCTCCCTTCAAGCTCGTATCTCCCTGTCCTCCTGCCTTTAGGATGTCTCTACCTGGTTGTCTGCCCGCCACCTAAAACTCAACATGTCCAAAACTGAGCTCCTTATCTTCCCTCCCAAGCCCTGTCCTCTTCCTGACTTCCCTATCACTGTGGATGATACGACCATCCTTCCCGTCTCTCAAGCCCGCAACCCTGGTGTCATCTTTGACTCGGTCTCTCATTCACCCCACACATCCAATCCGTCACCAAGACCTGCCGGTCTCACCTTTATAATATCGCCAAGATCCACCCTTTCCTCTCCCCCCAAACGCCTATCTTACTGGTACAGGCTCTCATAATATCCTGGCTGGATTATTGTGCCAGCCGATCTCCGATCTCCCTTCCTCCTGTCTTTCCCCGCTCCAGTCTATTCTTCATTCCGCTGCCCAGCTCATCTTCCTGCAGAAACGCTGTAGGCATGTCACTCCCCTTCTTAAAAACCTCAAGTGGTTGCCTATCGACCTCCGCATGAAACAAAAACTTCTCACTCTAGGCTTCAAGGCTCTCCATCACCTTGCCCCCTCCTACCTCTCCTCCCTTCTCTCTTTCTACTGCCCACCCCGTCGGCTCTGCTCCTCTGCCGCCCACCTCCTCACCGTCCCCCGTTCTCGTCAATCCCGCCGTCGACCCCTGGCCCACGTCCCCCCACTGTCCTGGAATGCCCTCCCTCCTCACCTCCGCCAAACTAATTCTCTGGCCCTCTTCAAAGCCCTACTGAGAGCTCATCTCTTCCAAGAGGCCTTCCCAGACTGAGCTTCCCCTTTTCCCTCTGCTCCCTCTGCTGCCTCTCTGACCCCCGCCTTCACCTCCCCTCAGCTAAGCCCCCTTTCCCCTCCTTTCCCTCTGCTCCTCCCCCCTCCCTTCCCCTCAGCACTATGCTCATCCGCTCATTTGTATATACTTTTATTACCCTATTTATTTTGTTAATGAGGTGTACATCCCCTTGATTCTATTTATTGCTATTGTTTTAATGAGATGTCCATCCCCTTGATTCTATTTATTGCTATTGTTTTTGTCTGTCTCCCCCAATTAGACTATAAGTCCATCAATGGGCAGGGATTGTCTCTTTCTGTTGCCGAATTGTACATTCCAAGCGCTTAGTACAGTGCTCTGCACATAGTAGTGCTCAATAAATACTATTGAATGAATGAATAATAATAATTCTTAGAGCTTACTGTGTGCCAAGTACTGTATTAATCATGTGGTAGATAGAAGATAATCAGCTCCTACATGGGGTTCAAAGTCTAAATAGGAGGGAGAACAGATATTGAATCCCTATTTTGCAAATGAGGGAACTGAGGGACAGAGAAGTTAAGTGACTTGTCTGTCACACAGCAGACAAGTGGTAGAGCTAGCTTTAGAACTGAGGCCTCTGATACCCAGGAACCTGGGCCTAGGTCACACTGCTTCTCTATCTTATCCCTGTCATTTATTCATTCATTGTCATATTTATTGAGCAGTTACTATGTGCAGAACACTGTACTAAATGCTTGGAAAATACAATTCAGCAGTAGATAGAGCCAATCCCTACCGAACAATGGGCTCACAGTCTATAAGGGGGAGACAGACAACAAAACAAGTAGACAGGCATCAATAGCTCTGTCTGTCTCTCTCTGTTCCTGCTCCCTTTAAGCTCTGCCCCCAATTCTGTGTAAGGGAGAAGCAGAGAGTACTAAGGAGGAGGCCCAATAGCCTCTGCCTTATATTCTTTTAAGTCCCCAAATCGCCAGGAAGGACTTCTGCCCCTGCCTCATGCCGAGAGGCTTGTAAACTTAGTGAATAGTTAAGCGGCTACTTGGTTTTCCTTTCTGTGAGTAAGCAGCATCACATCTTCAACCAAATTGGTCCAGCTTCCTTCGTGGCCTGATCTTTCCCTATTTGGGCAACTAGGACAAAGACTTCTCAACATCCAGTTGCCAACCTACCCAACAGCTAGGGGAACTGGAAGCTCTATGAGGAAGTAGCAGGGAAAGGGTCTGGAGAGGCCCAGAATCTGTTAATAAAGCCCTAGTCAGTGTTTCAGGGCTGAGTTCTGGGGTTATCTTAAAAGTACAAGGCTCCAAAATTTCTATCCTGGAGAAGTCAGGTTTGCTATTTGCAGACTTGGTTCATAAGAGGAATAGTCCATTGAGAAAATGTTCTCCAAAATGCTTCCCTTGCCCTGGGCACACTGAGCCAATAGAGTATGTGATTTCCAACCAGTTGTGACAATAGATCATTTTTTTCATATGAAACATATTTCTCTTCTCTGTCAAAAAGTATTGCAGAAGTTCAGCTTCTCATTGAAGAGCTGGGTAGCAAAGTACTGTCATGCTAAAGTGCTATCAGTAGCAATAAATCACTTCCCAGAGAAAGATGATTTTATGAACAAATATAGGATCCTTGATGCCCTCCTCGCTAGCTTAAAAATGGCCTTGGACTTCAGCACCATTTTCATTTTGTTCGGTCTTCCAGGAGTCAATCTGTCATTCTCATTTCTTCTTCTGCCCCCTGAGAATATTTACAGAGCATATGCAGGGGAACATCGCCATTGACTGTTTTATACCAAGACTCTTTCTTGGTCCTAAAGCAAAGGGAGTCTCTTGTGCTGAAGTTTCACCATCATGAAAAGCAACCCCCGTTTATTCGACAGCAAACCCCACCCGCTAACAGACCCCATCTAAACCAGCAAAACTCCTCTCAACTCCTCCCACAAGTCCCAAACCAATTCAAGACCCTCTGCCCTCTCCCCAACCCCATTGTCCCCTGTGTTTAAGGGTTGAGCCAGACTCCATATTCCCAAAGATTATACAGAGTTCAATCTGGCATGATCAGGAAGAGGTGGAGATTAAACAGGCTGCTGTCAGCAGTGTTAATTGAGGCATGATAATGATGGAGTCTCCCTTTGAGAATGGTGGGCAAGCCTGGGTCCTGAGGCTTCAGGGTTGAGAACTTAAATGACAGAATTGATTTTAGTTTGCCTTGGTAGCTGCTGCAGTTTCCACTACCCACGTTAATCAGTAATTTTTCAGGATTGTTGTTAGGGTTGTCCAACTCACAAAATGTCTTAAGGATTCCTTTGTTCAGCAACTTTCACCACAATGGCATAGGCCTAGTAGGCAAAACCAAGACTTGAACCCAGCTCTTCTGATTCCCAGAATACCCCTCTTTCAGCTGGACCAACAGCGGGGCTCATTAACCATTATGTATGGTGCTTTTTCCAATATATTCATTAATTCACTGGTATTTATTGAGCACTGTTTGCATGCAGAGCACTGTATTAAGTGCCTGGGAGAGTGTAATACAATAGAGTTGGTAGCCCACAAGAAGCTAACAGTCTATGGGGGAGACAAACATTATAGGGAGCAGGAGGTCTTCACTGTTTACTATTTAGAGTTGGAAGCTGAAGGTAAAATAATTTCTCTCCTCCACCATAGGGAAAAGGAGTTTTCTGGAATGGTCAGGATAATTTTTTTTTCCTTCTTTAGTTTGTTGGCCTAAATGACTGAACCATGCTCAGCCGAGATGGATGATTTCAATGGCTTGGGGTAGGAAACTTGATGATACATCTGCAAGTGACATTCCGGACAAGATATCATAATAGCAACAATATCAAAAATATTTACTGAGTCCCTACAAAAGTGCATAATGCTGCCCAGTTCCAGACACTTAGGTATTCACAAAGAAAACTTGAATTAAAGATAGCACTGCCCATAAGACATAAGGAGAAACAGAGACATAATAAACAATTAAACCTTAAAGATAACTAGTCAACAAATCCACTGTATCAATTGGACATTCAGCTAGCATTTCTCGCCAATTGCGATTTCAAGGTTTCTTGCAGTGGCAGATTTTGTGTTTGAGAGAGTTTAAAAATCCAGTCTGTCTGTTGGGATAGATAGAGTTATTATGCATTTGATCTTTGACCATTGGACTTTTGGTATTCACCTCATCCTCAGCCCCACAGCACCTATATACATAAGTAAAAGTTATATATTATAAATTATATTAATATCTGTCTCCCCCTCTAGACGTAAGCTTGTTGTGGACAGAGAACCAACTTTGTTATATCATACTCTCCCAAGCCCCTAGTCCACTGCTCTTCACACACAGTAAGCTCTCACTGATTGAGTCTCTGATTGATTGCCTTTGAACCAGCAAAGATAGGCTCCTTTGGTTGTAGACATGTTCTCTTTGGATCATCTCAGTTCTCTAAGTTCACTGTGGGCAGGGAATATGCTTACCAAATCTGTTATATTGTATTCTCCTAAGCACTTTGTACAGAGCTCTGCATACAGTAAGCACCCAATTAATATGATTGATTGATGGATTGTAAGAGTCACCATTAGATGTGTGCTTCATCAGATGGATAGAGTGTAAATGGCTCCAGCTCCAGTGATCCTTGAGGGTTGGTCTCCTGTTCTAATGCTCAATTCAGGGTTGTTTTTTTTTCCTGAAAAGCTAGAAATGCAGATAATTATTCTCTTCTGAACTGTATACTAATACTAGTAATACAATTGTGGTATTTGATTAGTGCTTATTTTGCACCAGGTACTGTACTAAGTGCTGGGGTAGATACACATTTGTCAGGGTGGACACAGTCTTTGTCTCACAGTCTCTGTTTACAATCTTAACCCCCATTTTACAATGAGGTAACTGAGGCACAGGTAAGTAAAGTGACTTGCCCAAGGTCACACAGCAGATAAGTGGAGGAGTCAGGATTTAAACCCTGTTCCTTCTGGGTTCAAATGTCAATGATGTCAGTGATGCTAGTGAAAACAGTTAAGAGCCTCTCTCATGGAGTTTTGTGGCACATTCTCCTCAGCTGCTAAGTGGGGCTGGGTACCTAACCATTTAGTTTAGCAAAATCCAGGTTAGGCAGTAACTCAGTCAATCAGTAAATCATATTATTGAGAACTCACTGTGTGCAGAGCACTTTACTAAGTGCTTGGGAGACTATAAAATAACAATATAACAGAAACATTCCGTGCCCACAACAAACTTATAGTCTAAAGGGGCTTATAGGAATGAGTCTACAGTCACAGAAACTAAAATTCTAGATTTATTTATTTATTTATTTATTTATTTATTTATTTATTTATTTATTTATTTATTTATTTATTTATGGTGGGGGAAGGATGGAAGGGAAAGGGCTAGGAGTGAGTCGTCCTTATCCCAGAAACTTTGGGAGTTTGAAATGACATGGATTTTTTATTCACAGACTTTTCATTTAGTGCTAGTGATAGATTTCTAACCAAACATATGTTTTTCAAAAGTATGAAATTATGTAAAAATTCAAGTCTAATGACTGAGAAAATAAGTGAATGCTAAATCAGGGACAGAGCAGTTATAGCGTTGTCCCAAATGATTGACTCAATCCATAGCTTTTAAGGGAAGTATTCTCTGGGAATTCTTCTGGATGTGAATTTCTAGAGAAGCAGTGAGGCCTACTGGAGTGAGTACAGGAATTAGAGAGACCTGGGTTCTTATCCCGGATCCATCACTTGCCTGCTGTGTGACCTTGGGAAAATCACTCAACTTCTCTGTACCTCAGTTACCTCACTGTAAAATGGGGATTAAGACTGTGAGCCCCGTGTGGAACAGGGACTGTGTCCAACCTGATTATTTGTATCTGCCCCAGTGCTTAGTATAGTCTCTGGAACATAGCCCTTAAGAAATTCCATCCCAAAACAAAAAACAAAACAGAATACAACACACACAGATGCACAAAAACTTTTTTCACAAAATATAGTTGAAATAATTTTTTGGAGTTGGATACAGAAAATTTCACACTTGATAATTCAGCTGAGGATTCCTTTGTGGTTTTGCTTTTTTCTACTTTCCCATGTCCATGAAAATGCTCTCCAGGAAAAATATCCCAGGTCTGTTGTCCTAAGAAGTCACTGCTGCTTCTTGGAGTACCAATTTTTCCTAGTGGCATATTGCCTTTTTGTTTTCAGAAATACTGTATGTGGCTTATTTTTTCTGAAGCAAAGCTTCAGGTTGAGCTCAAGAAAGAAAAATCTCTTGGATTTTGCAATGGTCATCAGCACTTTTAGATATTTAGACAGTTAGGTCATTACTTTCATGTAAACAGGTTCTTTTGGCAGTTTGGGTGGTCCTTTTATGTAGGTGAGTTTGATTGCAGACTCCATGGTTGTTTATAGAATTTGTTGAGAAGAACAGATTTTGAAATCGGGGTTTAAAAGTGAATTTAAAAGTTTTAGTACACATTGACAATTCACGTCATAGCAGGAGGTGGAGAAGTAATGTTCATGGAGTCCTACTGTGTGCATTGAAGTATACTAGGGGCTGTAATGAGAGAGGCAATAGATCAATCAATCATATTTAATGAGTGCTTACTGTGCATGGAGCACTCTATTAAGTGCTTGGGAGAATACAGTATAACAATGTAACAGACACATGCCCTCCCCACAATAAGCTTACAGTCTAGAGGGGGAGACAGACTACTATAAATACATGTTACAAATATGGGGCTGAAGGGGTGGTGAATAAAAGGAGAAAATAAGGACAATGTAGAAGGGAGTGGGAGAATAGGACATGAGAGTTAGGGAAAGTTTCTTAGAGGAGATATGCCTTCAGTAAGGCTTTAAAGGGGGGATAGAGTGAATATCTGTCAGATATGAAGAGGGAGGGCATTCCAGGCCAGAGGTAGGACATGGGCAAGAGGTTGACAGCGAGATAGATGAGATTGAGGTACAGTGAGTAGGTGGACATTTGAGGAGCAAAGTGTGCGGGCTGGGTTGTAATAGGAGAGCAGTGAGGTGAGATAGGAGGGAGCAGGGCGATTGATTGCTTTGAAGTTGATGGTAAGGAATTCCTGTTTGATGCAGAGGTGGATCAGAGTTCCTTGAGGAGTAGAGAGGCATTATAGAAAAATGATCTGGGCACAGAGTTGAAGTTTGGACTGGAGTGGGGAGAGTTAGAAGTCAGGGAGGCCAGCACGGAAGCTGATAAAAGTAGTCAAGGTGGGATAGGAAAAATGCTTGGATAAACATGGTAGCAGTTTGGATGGAGAGGAAAGGGCAGATTTTAGCAATGTTGTGAAGGTTGAACTGACAGGATTTCAGCGTGGCGCAGTGGAAAGAGCACGGGCTTTGGAGTCAGGGCTCATGAGTTCGAATCTCAGCTCTGCCACTTGTCAGCTGTGTGACTGTGGGCAAGTCACTTAACTTCTCTGTGCCTCAGTTCCCTCATCTGTAAAATGGGGATTAAGACTGTGAGCCCTGCGTGGGACAACCTGATTCCCCTGTGTCTACCCCAGCGCTTAGAACAGTGCTCTGCACATAGTAAGCGCTTAACAAATACCAACATTATTATTATTAGGATTTAGTGAGGAATATGTGAGTTGAATGAGAGATATGAGTCAAGGATAGCACCAAGGTTGTGGGCTTGTGAGACAGGAAGGATGGTGGTGCTCTTTACAGTGATGGGAAAGTCAGGGGGAAAATAGGGCAAAAAACCAATATTTATTGCTATTTCATTTTTCCAAATGCTTACACTTCACTGATCTCATGTAATCCTCCCAGGACTCTCTGAGATAGGAAGGAGCAAGGTTTTATGTCTTTATTTTACAGATGAAGAAATAGTGTCAAAGAGAGGTTAAGTGACTTGTCCATGGTCATTTAACATCTAAATAAAGGAGCTGAGATTAAGAATCTAGATCACCTAACTCTAAAATGGGTGCTTTTCTCACTTTGTACATACATAAATACATATGTTCACAACAATAAATATAAAAAGGTGTCCTTTAACTTAAAAGATAGTTTAAATCTATGTTCTATGACAAGTAGCATGACCTACTGGAAAGACTACAGGCCTGAGAATCAGAGGACCTGGGTTTTAATCGAGACTCTACCACATTTCTTCTGTGGGATCTTGGGCAAGACATTTCTCTGCACCTCAGTTTCCTCATCTGTAAAATGAAGATTCAGTACCCGTTCTCCCCACTACATAGACTCTGAACCCCATGTTTGACCTGATTATCTTGTATTTACCTTAGCTCTTAGTACAGTGTTTGACTCATAGTAAGTGTTTAAAAAATAACACAGTTGTTATTATTATGTTCTGGATTTACCACAGTGCTTTGAACAATGTTTGGCACATAGTAAACACTTAATAAATATCATAATTATTATTACAATTTTTGTGGGTGCCGGTGTGGATGAAAAGACAGATACAAGAATGATACTCTATCCCATCATGTAGCTGTACAGATAGTTCCTTGTGATACTTTTGCCATTTGCATGGCATATCTCTTTGCTCCTAAAATTACATCTCCTCCAAGAGGCCTTCCCTGAATAACCCCTAATTTCCTTTATCCACCCCCCTCCCAAACTCTGCGTTGACTATTCACTTGGCCGTGTATCCCTTAAGCACTTTGATACTTTCCCCAGCCCCACAGTATTTCCCCTATCCCTGATCTATTTTATTGTCTGCCTCCTCTTGTAGACTGTGAGCTCCTTGTGGGCAGGGAACAAGCCTATCGATTTGGATGTATTTAATACTTAGTACAGTGCTCTGTACACAGTAAATGCTCAATAAATATCATTGATTGATTCAGAGTGGCTCCTCCCCCAGCTGCTGCCTGCGAGGCTGTAGGTCAGCTTTGCTGCCCCCCATCAGTCCTTTACTATGTCATATTGTTTGTGTCTGTGCTTCACCTTGCCTTTAAGAGATCTGTTCTGCCCTCCCTGGTAGCTTCTGCTCCCTTTCAGTTCATCACACTAGAGCCACTTGGGATTCCTCCTGGCAGCATCCCCCTCTCATCGGTCTACAAGTTAAGTTGTGTCACTCTGAGCATTATCTTAATGGACCAGGCATTTCAAACTATTTCCTGTTGATGGACTGCTAGCAATTAATCAATCAATGGTATTTATTGAGAGCTTACTGTGTGCAGAGCAATATGCTAAGCATTAGGAGAATACGGTACAGTAGAGTTGGTAGAGACATTGCCTACCCACAAGGAGCTTACAGTGTCTGGTGGGGGGTCGGGGCGCGGGGGGAACACAGACAATAAAATAGATTACGAATAGGGGAAATAGTAGAGTTGAAGAATATTTACATAAGTATTGTGTGGCTGGGGTGCATATCAATGTACTCAAGGGTTACACTGCCAAATCCATAGTCAATGCAGAGTGGAAGGTGGATAAGGGAAATGAGGGCTTGGTCTGAATCTCTACTACAGGCTGCTACTGTACAGATTGTCTTCCTTGAGCCATAACTTGGCCCAAATCTCTCCTTTCTTCAAAACGCTCCATTGGCTCCCTGTCTCTCTCTGCATCACGTGGAAGCGGCATGGCTTAGTGGAAAGAGCATGGGCTTGGGAGTCAGAGGTCATGGGTTCTAATTCCGGCTCCATCACTTGTCAGCTGTATGGCTTTGGGCAAGTCACTTAACTTCTCTGTGCCTCAGTTACCTGATCTGTAAAATGGGGATTAAGACTGTGAGCCCCTGTAAGCACTTAACAAATACCATTATTATTCAGCATTTAGAACAGTGCTTGCCACATTGTAAGCGCTTAACAAATACCCACCATTACTGTTATTGCTATCTTTTCTTCTTTATGGTATTACTATGTGCCAGGCACTATACTAAACACTGAAGTAGAATGAACTAATCAGGTTAGACACAGTCCATGTCCCCATTTTACACATGAAGTAACTGAAGCACAGAGAAGTTAAGTGATTTGCCCAAGGTCACAAAGCAGGTAACTGATGAGGCCAGGATTAGAATTTAGGTTCTCTTACTCCCAATCCCAAACTCTTCCCACTAGGTCATGCTGCTTCTCAAGTAATCAAATTATCACCTCTCATAATTGGATTTAAGGTTCTCTGCCATCTGACCCCACCTCATCTCTCTTCTCTGTTCACCCGGTATTCCCCATCTGACTGCCTTTGTTCTTCCCAAGCCGATCTTTTAACTGTAATTCCCTCTCAACTCTCTTTCCTCAACTCTTCCTCCTCAGTTTCCTCACTCACTTTAGATCCCCAACTTGGAGCTCTCTCTCTCTCCTCACATCAAAGACAGATCACAGTTCTCCCCACATCCAAATCCCTTCTAAAATCCCTCCTCCTCCAACAAGTTTTCCCCTGTCAGTTTCCCAGCACCATGATCCACATCATCCCTCCAGCTGTCTCTAGCACTTAGACTTATGAGTACCTTTCTGAGCACTTATATTCATTCAATCATATTTACTGAGTGCTTACTGTTTGCAGAGCAATGTTCTAACCACTTGGAAAGTACAATTCAGCAACAAATAGAGGCAATCCCTGCCCAACATGTATGTCTGCTTAGTTCATTTTGGGCATTCTAGCTGGGAATATTTTTATGGTGAATGTTAGAATGTGAACCAGGAATGTGTCACTCTTCATTCTGTACCTCCCCAGTTCCCAGTACAGTACACCAAGGAGTCACTCAGTAATGCAATTGCCACAATTACTCCTCCTCCTCCTCCTCCTACTTTATAAAAGCTGTAAATTACTAATCATAATTTGTAAAGTATTAACAACCTAATATGTGATGAAATAAAACAAAAAGAAATTCATTTGGAGAATGAACTATATTAAGCAATCAATCAGTGGCATTTACTGAGCACTTAACTGTGTGCAGAACATTGTACTAAACACTTGGGAGCGTACAGTACAGTAGAGTTGCTGGAGAAAAATAGGAAGGGAGACAGACGTTAAAATAAATTTGAGATGGATATGTACTTAAGTGCTTTATGGGTGGGTTGAAAATCAAAGTACTTAAGGGTAATATGTTTTGTAGGTATTGCCAGAAATCTTGGCTTCCATTGGAGTTGGGACAGTGATCTAATTGGGGAGAGAAAGACTGGAAAGAGATAGAGAAGGAAAGCAAAAAGGCCAGAAAGAACTAGAGAGAAGCAGAGACAGAAAGAGATAGAGGCACACTCACCCACATCCACACCCACCCACACTCTCTCTCTTTCCTGCTGCAGTCCAGAGCTGCTCCGTAGGGTTTCTGTCACGGGGAATTGAATGCAGAGTGGAGCCCTAGAAAGCCAAGAGAGCAATACTGTGGTAGTATCTCAAGGCCAAAGCTGAATGGAAACCAATAGCCAAGGAATATGCTGACAGAGGCAAGAGAGATGCTGCTTCTGCCTGTCTCTCTCTCTTTTTTCTCTCCCTCCCTCCCCCTAACCCCTCCACTGCTGCCATCCAGTTACCCTGTATGGGTCCTATAGGAGCTAACAGCATGGCCTAGCAGATGGGCCCAGGAGTCAGAGAACCTAATCCCAGCTCCGCCACTTGTCTGCAGTGTGTAACCTTGGGCAAGTCACTTAACTTATTTGTGGCTCCATTACCTCATTTGTAAAATGGGGGTTAATTCGGTGAGCCCTGTGAAGGACATGAACTGAGTCCAACCTGATTAGCTTGTATCTACCCCAGCACTTACTACAGTGCCTGGAACATAGTAAGTGCTTAACAAATGCCATTAAAAAAAAAGGTAGGCTACATTTGACTTGTGGGCTTCGTGTTAACATAGCCCTAGAAATCTGCCACCCAGAAGAACACATATCTCTTCAGCTCTGTATGACTTGCGGAGGACAACACAGTGTACCGTGTAACCAGGGCATCATGGCATTATTTAGACATACAGGCCTGCTCCACCTCTGCATCCCTGGACATAAAAGGTTGAAAGAGACACTTGGCTTCCCAAAGCCATCATTTTCCTCCTGCTTCAGAAAGTAAGTTTAAAGGGACTTCCTTGGGTGTGCTGATCCCTATTCACAATGACTTCCCCTTCTCCTGAAGCTAAGTTCTAAATTCAGATTTCTATTTGTTCATTTACTCATAATTAATATTCAGCCAATCAGTCAATCAGCAAGTTGGGATCACTCAGCCAACAAAATCTGTAATTTTATACTTGGCTCAGCCTATGAAATGCCAACTGGGGCTGGTGCAGTCAATCAATCAGTGGTATTTGAGTGCATACTGTGTGCAGGGCACTGTGCTAAGCATTTGGGAGAGTACGGTACACAAGGTATAGAAGATACCCGCCCACCAGGAGTATATGGATTAGAGGGTGCAAAAGACATTAAAATGAATTACAGACAGGTATGTGCTGGAGTTGGGGGATTAGGGAAGAGGTGAATATCAAAATGTTTTAGGGGATGAGGTCCACGTGTATAGGTGACACAGAAGGGAGAGCTAAGACAGAGAACTGGGAGCCTAGTGAATGAAGGACTTTAGGGAGGAGATGTGATTTTAGGAGCACTTTAACAGTGGGGAGAGAATTCCAAGTACAAAACAGATGACAACCCCCAGAGTGTTACAGCATAGCTGCCACCAGACATTCAATTTGGTTGGTTCTTCATTTAGTTGTTGAAGATTTGGTTAATCTTGTCACACAAATTGCACAGGGCTCTTGAGATTCTAGAATGTTTGAGAGATAATTTCAGGGTCAATTTCATGAGATTTTCCAGGACTTAAAATGGGGAGCATAAAAAAATAGAGTTAAAATCAGTAAATGGAATACATTTAACAGACAGTTGTTGAGCTTGGAGAGATGGCAGGACTGCATAGAACCAGCTCTATATTGACTTCCAAGTATAAAGCCAGTGGAAATGATGAAATGTGAAACTATTCACTATTTTTTGTATTTAGTAAGACTTTATGTGCCCTTGCAATAGCTTCACTTCTGTCTTCCCTCTTCAAACTGCAGTAAATTCTGGGACTTTCTAGATTTCTAATGCTGGTGATAGGAGTGAATTTTCAGGTTTTGGTTGCCTGCTTTAGAATTTTTGAAAAGGTAACCTGGTTTTTAAAGGTTGCTATGTTCCTGCTGTGAAATGACTTTTCTGAGTTTGTTCACAGTGCTGCCTTTTTATAGAACTGGGCAACAGGCAGCGTTGTTCGTTAGCACAGAGCATCTGAGATGAGACTCAGGATTCTGGGAGTTCCAAGAGGAAGATCTCAGAGTGGATTCCGAGGCCCCAGAACTGATCCCCATATGTGAGAAACAATATGACTCCACAAGAAAAATAAATGCCAGGAGGGTGGTGGTGGAGGGTTGGAATGAGCAATGGAGAACAGAAGAGAGGTGAGATACTCTGTTCCTCTGTCGTTCACCTCCTCATGGTCCTCCGTTCACGCCTGTCCCGCCGTCGACCCCTGGCCCACATGCTACCACTGTCCTAGAATGCCCTCCCTCCTCACATCCACCAAACTAACTCTCTTACCCTCTTCAAAGCCCTACTGAGAGCTCACCTTCTCCAGGAGTCCTTCCCAGATTGAGCCCCCCTCCTTGTCCTCTGCTCCCCCCCCAGATCCTCCCCCTTCTCCTCCCCTCAGTACTGTGCTCACTTGTATATATTATTTATTACCCTATTTTTTGTTAATGAGGTGTATATCTCCTTTATTCATCTTGATGTTGTTGTCTTGTTTTGTTCTGTTTTGCTTTGCTGTCTGTCTCCCCCGTTTAGACTGTGAGCCGTCATTGGGCAGGGATTGTCTCTCTCTGCTGCCAAATTATACATTCTAAGCACTTAGTACAGTGCTCTGCACATAGTAAGCACTGAATAAATACTATTGGATGAATGAATGAATCAGCTTCAGTTACCACATCTGTAAAATGGGGATTAAATCCTACTCCTTCTTAGACTGTGAACTTCATATGGATCAAAGTCTTCACACAATAGTCTAGAAACACTTTCTTCTTTCTCATTTTCCACAATGCCATTCAGGTCCTGGAGCCCACTTTAGTATTTCTACTTCTCCTGATCAATAATCGTCATTTTCCTCCCCCTGCTACTCTTCCAACTCTTCTGTGTTCTCTATGCCTGGTCTTCGCATGGAAAACTACACTTCTCCAGGCCACCTTTCCGTCTCCAGGGATTTGCTTTATATTTTTCTCTTCCACTTCACCTATTTTTTCTGTGGGTATTTATACTAGAGGTTCTTAGTGAACTTGATTCCTTTCCTAATTCCTAATATTAACCGCTTTGTGGAATTTTTGCTCTCTCCTCTCTGTAATTCCTTACTTCAAATAATGGTATTTCATTCTACTTCTCCAAAGCATTGGCCAGTTTCCCATGCAGCTCGATAGGGCTTTGAGATCATGAATAGTTGGGTGACAAGAATTGGTACAGTATTAATATATAAATTAAGGGCACCCAGAAAGGTCACCATAATGTTCTATGGGGCTTGGTACCGCTGGCTATTCTGGGACCCCTCAATGGCCTCTGCCCAACTTCCTTATGCCCTCCCCCCTTCTTTATCCTGTCTTGTTTCCCCGGGACAGATGTGAACTTTCACAAGGCCGAACACCACAGTCCCATTTATTCATTGGGACACAGTTGTCTCCACTGTACTAATTGAGCTCTTGGCCTCTTGGAGGAAGTCACCTCCTCTAAGAGGCCTTCCCAGACTGAGCTTCCCCTTTTCCCTCTGCTCCCTCTGCTGCCCCTCTACCCCCCCTTCACCTCCCCTCAGCTAAACCCCCTTTTCCCCCGC
This sequence comes from Ornithorhynchus anatinus, assembly GCF_004115215.2. Lineage (NCBI taxonomy): Eukaryota > Metazoa > Chordata > Mammalia > Monotremata > Ornithorhynchidae > Ornithorhynchus > Ornithorhynchus anatinus. Next base: position 94,082,551 of record NC_041729.1, on the reverse strand, counting down.
TTTCCCTCTGCTCCTCACCCCTCCTTTCCCCTCCCCTCAGCACTGTGCTCATCCACTCATTTGTATATATTTTTTATTACCCTATTTATTTTGTTAATGAGATGTACATCCCCTTGATTCTATTTATTGCTATCGTTTTTGACTGTCTCCCCCGATTAGACTGTAAGCCCGTCAATGGGCAGGGACTATCTCTATCTGTTGCCGATTTGTACATTCCAAGTACTTAGTTCAGTGCTCTGCACATAGTAAGCGCTCAATAAATACTATTGAATGAATGAATAATTGGTCGTGCAAATTGGTCAGGGATATTGGGAGACTTTGTGTTCCTCAAAAGAGAGAATAGAAAGAAGAAAGAAAAGATCCAGTAGGTACATCTTGGCCAAATTTTTCTGGTCATTTCTTAATGGGATGCTAACATGGATTTGTAGAAAGCCAGTAAATTTAGAGACAACTGATCAGGATGTTATTATAAACACATCCTATCCTAGGTAGCAATCACTGCCATTTGCAAGTCCTTTGACAAAGGTACAAAGGTGCTCTTTTACTGTTTTATATGGCATAATGAGGAGAGAAATATAAAGTTTGAGGATTGTTGTGCCTGGAAAATATCAGAAATGGAGTCCCCACCAGGATATTTAATTGATAAACACCCTCAGTTCTCCTATATCACAAGGTAGCTTTCAGGCAAAACCCCACATGAAGGAAACTTTGTGATGTAGCTTATTCTCCCCCGTCCGACACCATGTGTGTGCTCACAACCACTTCTTCTGATATCACACCATGCTATATCTATCCAAACAAGTATGTGTTGCCATAAAGAACATTCCCTAATTCTACCATCACATCCTAGCCAAAACTAGTAAGGGAAATACCTGTTCAGACAGAACGGAGTATGCATATTTTGCCTTTTTAGGAATTAAATGCATCCAAAATGTTTATAACAGAAACACAGCTTAAACTAGGTAAAAGGGCCTAGTGGAGAGGGAAGCAGGATTGAGGAGAGGTTGGAAGTGTGCTATGGCAGAAGCACAGAAGGAACTCAGGAAAAGGAAGCCAGAATTCTCCATTTCTTTTGAGAGAAGTGTGACCTAGTGGAAAGAGCACTAGCCTGGGAGTCAGAGGACCTGGGTTCTAATCCCAGCTCTGTCACTTGGCTACTGTGTGGCCTCGGGCAAGTTACTTAACTTCTCTGTGCCTGTTTCCTCATCTGTAAAGGGAGGATTCAATACCTGATCTCCCTCCTACTTAGACTGTGAGCCCGATATTGGGAAGGGATTGTCTCTATCTGTTGCTGATTTGTACATTCCAAGCACTTAGTACAGTGCTCTGCACATAGTAAGTGCTCAAAAAATACTATTGAATGCATAGTGAGCGCCATGTAGGACAGTGACTGTATTCAACCTGATAAACATGTATCTAGATCAGTGTTTATTGCTTGCACATAGTTAAGTGCTTAGCGAATACCATTTAAACAAATAATAATTGTGGTTAATTAGGTAGTGACTATGTTCCAAGCACTGTACTAAGCGCTGGGGTAGATAACAAGATAATCAGATCCCACATGTTATTCACAGTCTTAATTGGAGGGAGAACAGGTATTCAATCCCCATTTTTCAGATGAGGGAAGTGAGGCGCATAAAGTTAGTATCTTGCCCAAGGTCACACTGCAAACAAGTGGCAGAGGCAGAATTAGAATTCAGGTCTTCTGCCACCCAGGCCTGTCTCCTGATTGGCTCCCCCAATCTTACACAGGTGTAAGAATTCCTAATAGTCAATATCCACCCTGTGTTAATATGGTGGATGAATTAGACAATGGCTGAAATCCCTAAGCTTGCAGCTGGGACAAATTATAGGCATTTCAATAGGGATAGTTGACTGGTGGCCTTGAAAAAGAGGAAGTGGATGAGAAAATCAGTTGTCCTGGTCAATAAAAAATTCATGCAGGCTTGCTCTAAACAATAACAGGGTAGAGGTGCAGGGGCAGCAAGTCTGTACTTGCTGCTGGGGTTTACTCACTGTAAAACCATAAGTAAAGAGGGAAAGATCTGGAAAAGCATAGAAGGAGCAAGTTGGATTTGTGGTTGGACTAATAACAAAGCTTTCTTGGCAAAAATATCTTTGAAGTGCCGCCCTAATCTAAGAAAGAAAGTATATGAGTCCTCCATAATCCATTATGGAAAAGTGCAATTCTTCTGAGCCAAGAGAAGAAAGTTTAATCCACCAACTCTGGTGGGTTGTACTTTCCCGGGTGCCTAATACAGTGATCTGCACTTAGTAAGGGCTTAATAAATACCTTTGATTGATTGACTGTGATTTCTTCTTTTTGAATTAGTCAAGAGTGCATTTGCTATCATTTCAACTTATTTAAAGTTGAATGGGGAGGACATTTTCCAATATCTGAACTTGCTTATCAAGGGACACCACTACTATGGGAAGCAAGAAAACAGTTTCCTATTAAAGTCACTAATGGTTTTGCTTAACCCAAACTGCATGAGATTCTTAAAACAAAGAAGGTGTGATAAGTGTATGACCTTGGGACTTAATACACAGCTGGCTTGGAGATAGAGATCATTCTCTTCTGTTTGATCTCTCACATAGTTTATTAAAAATAAATAGTTCTAGGATCACAAAGTTCAAATGATAATACTATCACAGTGGAGTCGACTCTACTGTTATCTCTAAAGCATTTACTTAAATTGGTAGGCCTACCAAAGTTATTCAGATCATACTGGAAAAGATCCCTAAGCATAAATTTTTTCATGACAAAATCAGAAAATTGTAATCCTTGTTGAGAATTGGATATTAGTTGTCCTGGAGGCCTTTTTCAGTAAAGGTTCATAAAAAAATCTGTGCATCATACTGAATATAAAGTGCAAAATCCAGAGAAAGCTGAAACAAAGTAGTGTCTCTTCAAGAAAGGGAGTGGTGTGGCCTGGGATCTCAAAATAGAAAGAGAAAAGAGCATCAAACACACCCTTGATCTTGAGAGGGAAATGTCTTGCCCTGTTCCTGCATTTTGCTTTGAGCTGTCTCGTACAGTCTGTTCAAATAATCAATCAATCCTATTAATTGAGGGCTTACTGTCTGCAGAGCTCTGTACTAAGCACTTGGGAGAGTACAACACAACAGTCACAATCCCTGCCCACAACAAAATTACAGTCAAGAGAGGGAGCATATGGAACTTTAGTTTTTCCTTTTTTCAGACAGTGAAATGGGATGGAAGGATGGGGAACTCTCACTTTCTTGTTGGACTCTGAGTGAGCGATATTGTGTATGTTCCTTTAAGCAGAGAAACTAATTTGATTCGATTAAAAAAAGGCAGCATCTCTGAGAATCTTGGCAAACGATCCTCTAGTTAGAATTCTTTGTCTGAATATCAACTTTTATGTGTGCTTTGCAGCTATATAGGGCAAAATTCTACCTCAGTCTGAAATATCAATCAATCAATGGTGTTTATTGAGCATTTACTAGGAGCAGAGCACTGTACTAAGCACTTGGGAGTCGGGCAATACAGCAGAGTTAGCAGACTGGTTCCCTTCCCACAACAAGCTTACACGATGACAAGATGAAATAAGATGATCAACCAGATCAAATATATTCCATCTTTTCTGTTTGGCCCAGTTTCTACGTCCACATAGGCTCTCACTATACTTAATGGCTCAGCAGTTCTATAGTTTGTGTAGTTCCTGTAATTCAGAATTTATTAATAACTTGGCTTCTCTTTGAAGAATATGCTGCGCTACTTAAAGGAATGGGTAGGCGTATAGGGAAGTTGGCCATCCTATTTTCAGAGTAGCAAGAGCAACCACGGGAGATTTGGCTTGTGTTATGTTTCATTCCAGATGGACAACTCCAAATGGAGTAAATATCAAATTACACCTCGTCTTAGATACTCCTACCTTTAACCCATGCACACTCCAGCCCTTCTCAAACACTCATTCTCCCAAGCCCATACTAGTAATAATAATTGTGGCATTTGTTAAGGGATTACCCTGTGCCAAGTACTGGACTAAGCACTGGAGTAGATACAGGATAATCAGGTCAAACACAGTCCCTACCCATTATCGCAACCCCATTTTACATTTAAGGAAACTGAGGCAGAGAGAAGTTAAGTCACTTTGCCCAAGGTCTCACAGCACTGGGAGAAACTTCTAACTGCTGAGGTAGGAAGTCTTTCACTGTCTTTCTTTCAGAGCTGTTTCACCTTTTAACCACTCCTTTTGTGTGCTCCATATTGTGGAAAGAGGAACAGAGATGTCTACTTTTTCTTTGTCCAAGGCCAAGCTTGCAGGTGTCAGAGCCAAACTTGAAGCCTTGGGCATCAGGACCTTGGACCTTGCCAACGGTAGAACCTGCTTAGTTATTAGAGCTTCGAGAAACTAGTGGTTTAGTCTCTGTTGGACACAGTGATAAACCAGGGAGTTGAAGGACCTACTTTCTAGCCTCAGCTTAGTCACTGAGCTAGCCCTTAACATTATGGAATTTGCTTAACCTCTCTGTGCCTTGGTTTATTTATTCAAACAATGTTCATAATGATAGTGACTGACCTGATTAATTCACTGATTACCTTCTTCATAAGTGCATAATAAATGAGATTAATTTATTAGGTGGGAAAGTACAATATAATCCTATACTGTCTCCCTTGTAAAAATATTCTTTGCAGGTTGACCCACTTTTCCATGTGCACCGTATACCAGCCGATCAATCAATCAATCAACCAATCATATTTATTGAGCACCCAAAGAGCATGGGCCTAGAATTCAGAGGACCTGGTTCTAATCCCAACTCTGCAATTTACCAGCTGTGTGACCTTGTTCAAGTCACTTAACTTCTCTCTTCCTCAGTTATCTGTAAAATGGGGTTCAAATGCCTGTTTTCCTTCTCCTTAGATTATGTCAGTCAATCAGTTGTATTAACTGAGCACTTACTGTGTGCAGAGCACTGTACTAAGCCCTGGGAGAGTACACTGTGATAGAGTTGGGTAGTCATGTTCCCTGGCCACAGCAAGTTTTCAGTCTAGAGTCCAAAGAGAGACACGGACTGTGAATGGCCTGATTATCTTGAATGTACCCCAGTGCTTAGCTCATAGTAAGCACCTAACAAATACCAGCATTCTTACCTGTGTGCAGAGCACTATACAAGGCCCTTGAGTGAGTATAGTACAGTTTGAAGACATAATCCCTGCCCTCATTGAGAGACTTTACAATCTGACAGGTAAAACAGACACAAAATAAATTACAGATAGGAGGGAGAAGAGAGTGGAAAGAGAGGAATGTGGATGAGTAAGTAGTGTGAACTCATCATTTGAAAGGTATAATTTGCTTTGACCTTCCTTTAAATCAATCAGTGAATCATTTCCACTAAATATCATCTTGGGGGGAGGGCAAGAAAGAGGGTTGACTGATGCAGATTCAAGCAATTCAGAAAACCAGATTCATCTCAGATTCCCTTGTTTCCAAGGGCCTGGATTAGAAACCAGATGCAGAAGGCACTGCGTAGACTGAAGGTCAAGAGGCTGCCTAAGTGCTGTATTTTTTTGACTTCCTCTTCTCAGGTTTAAGGTCTTCCCTAGACACAAGGAGATACGTTGCAACTGAAACATGCAATTGCAGAGCCCCTTGGGACGTAGGAAGGAGCAGGTTGAGGAGGGTTCCTTCTCTGCCACCCCAGGGGAATGGGTGGTTCCCAGGGAGAAAAGGACAGTCAAGCCCACTGTTGTTTGAGATGCTGTATGCTAAAATCTTTGTGGAACGGACATTGAGGAATTATCACACGAGGCTTGGGAAAAACATGTTTCAGATGTTAGTCTCAGAGGTTATTAGAGATTTAGGGCCCAATGGTAGCTATGGATAAGTAGAAGTGTAAATGCTAGACAAGTGTTAGGGAAGCAGTGTGGTCTAGTGGAAAGTGCACAGGCCTGGGAGTCAGAGGACCTGGGTTCTAATGCCACCTTTACCACTTATTTGCTGTATGACATTGGGTAAGTTGCTCAACTTCTCTGACTCTCAGCTCTCTCATCTGCAAAATGAGGATTCAATACCTGATCTTCCTCCTTTGATGGCGAGGAGCCTGATTATCTTTCTGTCTAGCCCAGTGTTTATATGGTATTTGACACATAGTAAGAGTTTAACAATCACCACTATCCTTATTATAATTTAGTGAATATAATTCTAGCCTCCCTTCGAGTCACCCAGAAGCACATCTGGGGAAACTTGAGGCCAAACCTTAAATTTGTTATTGCATGTCAGGCTGAGATATTGATCACACTGGGGCGAGCATTGAAAATTGACCCATGCAAGATTCTCCTATATTGTGGACCTTAACTCCAATATTTAGTACCTGTACTTGTCTAAACACCTCAATGGATACTGTATAAAAGCATAAATATCAGGAGGATGGAGAGAAGGTCCTGTTCAGTTGGAAGAATTATTTATTTATTGGTTTATGTACTTGTCCATTTTTATTTGCTTGCTAAAGAGTTATTAGAAATTCACAGTGACGGACTCTGGCAGTTACAATTACCCAGAAAATTCAGTTAGAACTGGATTGTACTTTGCTGAGTGACTTAGGTCAAGATATCAATCCTCTGATTTGCTCTGTGTGTGTGTGTGTGTGTATTTCTCACTTGGGTTTGATAGTAGAGGTTGTAAATATCAGGGTCCCTACTTAATGGAGCTGTGATTCCGAAGGTATTGATTCATTTACCTACAACAGAGGTGTCAGGCATAAAAAGTGATTTAAAAGACTGTTTAGCATATGGGTATATACTGAATAAATGTTTTATAGCCACCATGTTTAATTTTTCTTTCTCATATTGGAAAAGGCTGCAGTATGTTCATTCTTCCAGGTAACTGCTAATACATTTGAAGTCATCTACATTGTGTGCACTTAACAGGAGAGACTTGAGATAAAGCTTGCTTAAAACATTTAGAGTAGCATATTATTAGTGAGTTACTAATAGCTAGTGAGTAACTAGCTATTACAGTCTAATCCTACCATTGGGAAAGATCTTTTTTATTTGATTGTAATTATTTGCTTTGCTTACCCAAGGTCTCTTTACAGTGTATTAACGTGGATAGACAACAAGCCTGGGAGTCAGAAGGACCTGGGTTCTAATCCCAGCTCCGCCACTTGTCTGCTGTGTGACCTTGGGCAATTCACTTCACTTCCTCTGTGCCTCAGTTCTTTTCTGTAAAATGGGGATTAAGACTGTGAGCCTCATGTAGAACAGGGACTTTGTCCAACCCAATTTCTTCTTTCCACTCAAGTTTTTAGTACAATGGCCGGTGTATAGGAAGTGCTTAACAGTCCATTGTTATTATTATTATTACAGTTTGACTAGTGGTGTAAAGCTTATTCAACCTGACTCTCTTTAGAGGCTGCATATCTGGGGAAGATACTGCACAGGAAGCAGGATAATAATAATGGTATTTGCTAAGTGCTTACTATGTGCCAAGCGCTATTTTAAGTGCTGGGATAGTTACAAGATAATCGGGTTGGGGACAGTCCCTGTCCCACATAGGGCTCACAGTCTTAATCCTCATTTTACAGATGAGGAAACTGAGGCATAGAGAAGTGAAGTGACTTGCCCACATAGCAGACAAGTGGCGGAGCCAGGTTTAGAACCTAGGTCCTTCTGACTCCCAGGGCTGTGGTCTATTCACTAGGCCACATTGCTTCTCCCATACCTGGTTCTGCCTCAAAATGGCATCGTGGATGCCAGGGAGACCCAGTCTTCAGGAACAGCTAAAACACACACACTTGCATGAAGCAATTTTTGGAGAGTTATAATCCAGTTCCCTTCATAGAAGAGCAGAGAGAAGGCTCCCATTTTTAGTTGCCTTGCTCCCTCCTTCCCTCCCACAGTGGGAAAGGAGCTATTTGTTGTCTCTAGCATTCATGCGATGCCTCTTTAGAGAATCGTGGCCAGTTTTGGTTACTACCCATAATGGAACTGGAAAACTAGAGAAGGGGTACAGAGAAGAGACTGAATACATCAAGGTTCAAGGTCTAACAATAGGTTCTTTAAGGAAAGGGATGTGGCTGTTTGCTATAGAGAAGAGGAGATTTGGGTCAACTTAATGAAGATGTCTTCATTCATTCAACTGAATTTATTGAGCACTTACTGTGTGCAGAGCATTATACTAAGCACATGGGAGAGTACAGTTCAACAATAAAGATACATTACCTGTCCACAACAAGCTTACATCAGTCCTGTGGAGAGTTTTATGGGGAAGAGGCTGACCCAACTGCCTCTAAATTCCCTGAGGCCTGAACAGAAGTAAATGAGCTTCAGTGAAAGCAAGAGAGATTTCAGTTAGACATCAGAAGGCGGTTCCTGTCTCTCAGGGTGATAAAACACTAGTTTGGGGTATCCAGGAAGGATCGTTGTCTCCATCCAGTGCTTAGAACAGTGCTTGGCACATAGTAAGCACTTAAATGCCATCATTATATTTAATTATATCATTATATTTAATGAAAAAAATCAATGACTTGAAAACAACTGTGGAAAAGCCACATGGCCTACTGGAAAGGACACGGGCCTGGGAGTCAGAGGACCTGGGTTCAAATCAATTGCTTTCTCTGACCTTGAGCAAGTCACTTAACTTCTCTGTGCCTCAGTTCCCACAACTGTAAAATAGGGATTAAATACCTGTTCTCCCTCCTACTTAGACTGAGAGCCCCTAGCAGGACAGGGACTGTGTCCAATCTAATTAACTTGTATCTACCCCAGAGTGAAGAACAGTGTTTGACCCATAGTAGACACAAATAGCCTTAAAAAAAACTCCACAAAAATAAAATAGAGCTACCTGAAAACAAAGAGCTGAATGAGATAATATCTCAAGGTCCTTTTGAGTTTGGTTATTCTCTGATCATTTATATTTTTCCTTGTCTCCCTTCAACTGGCTCAGCAGTGGGATTCCAAGTGAAGTCACCACACTTGGTGATCTCTCTAGTCTAGTTCCAACAACTAGAAGGAGCGATCTACACTAACAGACACCCTTACTACCCACTTGAGTCATTACCCTTCCCTTGATGTTCTGGTTCTCACAGCTGGGACAAAATGAGTCATTTATTGAGCACTTATTGCACACAGAGCACTGTATTAAGTGCTTGGGAGAGCAGAGTATATCAGAATTGGTAGATATGTTCCCAGGCCAAAGTGAGATTATACTCTGGGGGGAGACAGATATTAATATAAATAAATTATGGATATGTACATAAGTGCTATGGGACAGATGGAGGGGTGAATAACGGAAGCAAATACAAGTCCAAAGTCAATGCAAAAGGGAGTGGGAGAAGAGGAAAAGGGCATAGTTGGGGAAGGCCTCTTGAAGGAGGTGTACTTTTAAAACGGCTTTGAAAGTAGAGAGAGTGATTGTCAGATGTGAGGAGCTTAAGAGGGAGGGAGTTCCAGCCCAGAGGCAGGACATGAGTGTGAGATTGATAAAACTGAGGTATAGTGAGTAGATTGGCATTAGAGGAAGAGCGTGGGCTGGGTTGTAGCAAAAAGTCAGGGAGTTATGGTAGGAGGAGGCAAGGTGATTGAGTGCTTTAAAGCTTATGGTAAGGAGTTACTTACATTTTTAAAGGTACCTTACGTTTTGTACAAACGAGTGTAAGGGAAGGGGGATGGGGAACTGCAAAGTGATCCTCTTTCCTTTCTTCTTAGCTTGGATCCTAGCATAATAGTAGTAGTAATAATAATAGTAATAGTGGTTCTTGTTAAGCACTTATGTGCCCAGCTGTGTACTAAGAATTATGGTCAGTACAATTCAACCAGATCAGACCCTGGAGTAATAAGGCCTATTTTGGAACTTTTTGAGCAGGAAAGGGAAGATATGGTGCTATCTACCCATCACCGCCTCATTGCCATCAGTAGTGATGCCAAGGGCTGGAGACACAGCGTACACTCTCCGAGAGTATTCTTCCAGTATGCTATGCAGGAGCCCTCTGATTTCCTCATATCACAGCTATGGGGCCCAGATTCAAAATGCATATTGCACCTATATTAGTGTCAACCAGTCGACTTCTTTAGTTTTTGGAGAAGGGCCAACCAGACTCTAGCTAAATACCATTTTCTTCAAGGAGCAGCTGAGACTACATTAAAAGGGAGATAAATCCTATGAACGCAAAGATATGACTCCCAGTGAGCATCCAGGAAATTCCTACTTTCATTTCACTTCCAGGGAAAGAACATATGTGGGTGAATTTTTCTGGCAGGGACTGCTAGGGAGGGAATTGAGGACTATGTATTAAAGCTCTCAGACAGGCAGACAGGCTTTTAAAAAATTGTAATTGGCTTAATACAGTGGGCAGGGAACATGTCTTCCAACTCTGCTGTATTGTACTCTCCCAAGCACTGAGTCCAATGCCCTGTACACAGTAAGTGCTTAATAAATGTGACTGGTTGATTAAGGTAAATTTTGGTGAATACAGTTTTGGCCGATATTTCAGCCAACGGGAGCCCGTTCCTGCTGATAAAAATCGGAAGTCCACTTTGGGGTTGGGAGACCTTCTCTGGGAGATTGAAAGACCCAAGCTATCTTCAAAGTGCTTGGAACTTTTCAAAAGGAAAAGAAACCAACTCCCAAACCTCCCAAATTTCCCCAAACTACAGAGGAGCCAATTGTCCGAGGCCATACAATGTCAGTGATTTTCCTGTCTGTTATGGGGTATAGGTGAGAAGAATAGTGGAGATCCAGATGATGCGGAACTGCTAAAGCTCAGCAAGAGGCTGGTGGAGAATGCCGTCCTCAAGGCCGTGCAACAATACCTAGAAGAAACCCAGAACAAAACCAAAGAGACTGAGGGCAGTCCGGCCAAAACAGAAGGTGCAGTCGACGGCAATGAGAACGACAATGACAGTTGAACCAGGCACCCGGACCAACTGGGCAAAACATCCCCAGGTCCCACTCAGCGCTGCTGAAGCACAGGGACCGACTCAAGGTGTGCTTTTTCCGCACCCCTTCTTGACTCCGGGGAAGCGAGCCGGTCCTCTTTCACGATCGAAGTGTTTGCACTGCTGAAAAATAGACAGAAATGCTGGCAAGAACAAAGGCCCGAGCGTACACTGACAGTCGATCTTACTGCCCAGCAGGATGGTTCTCGACTCCTGTTAATGCCGCATGGACTGAAATTTATGGCCGTGGGGGAGGTCTTACTCTAAGTGGAAAAAAAATACCATCACCATCCTCTGACGGGGTTATTTGACTTCTCTGTCACCTGCTCTGCTGTAACAAAGACAGCAAGTCCTGAGCTAGAAAAGACCATCAGCGAGACAGCCTAACAGTATGTAACATCAAGGAAGTTTCCTTAACCACCCTCCCACTATGCAGTTACCTTTATTTATCGTCAAGAGATGACTCGTGTAAATTTTATTTTTTTTGGTTAAAAGTACTACGTTTTCTATGAAGTGGGGGCAAGGTTTTAAAGGTTACTTTTGTTTTCCAGTCCAGTTTTGATAAATCAATGTGCTGCATGTCAGTGTTTCTTGTTGGCTTTCATTTAATACGAGGTGTATGTTATAATTTCTTTTTCCCCCAGGGAAGAATCCCAATGTAGATTTAATTGAGAAAGCTTTGCGAAGAGAAACAACGGCCCTGTTTTCCAAAGTGAAACAGATAAAGGAACTTTTATCACAGCCAGAGATCCGGGCAAAAATCAAGAGAGAAATGTTGGATGCAAGACTCAGCAACAACAGTAATCAAGAAGCTCCCATTGATTTTAGTTCTGCACCCATATAATTTGTAAATTGCTATAATGGTAACAAATTTCAAAAAATCTTTCTAACCTATATAACAGCTCTCTGGTAAACATTCCAAATCACTATCATTTTCATGGAAACATTAATAGAACCCAAAAAGTTATGTTTTGTTGGGTTTTTTCATCGATCACCACAGGGTCGATATTGTTTATCTCAGAATATTGAGAATTTGGGCCCAGAAATGCTAAAACTGCCAGTGTATGTGTATTTCTCACCCATCTGGTAAAACGTTTGGACTATTCTATAATTCTGTTAGGATAACTATGTTTTTGTTTGCAGAAGCTAGTTCCCTTGCCGAAACTAGGCATATACTTTCATGAGGGGTACTTAGGTCGTTTGGACTATTCTATAATTCTGTTAGGATAACTATGTTTTTGTTTGCAGAAGCTAGTTCCCTTGCCGAAACTAGGCATATACTTTCATGAGGGGTACTTAGGTCGTGTCTACACAAGAGCAAAAGGAATTTGAGAAAGAATTAAGCAGTCTTATCATGGGAATCTGCTTCCCTTTCCAAACATTTCCACACAACCTTTGCTATATTGTGGGGAATTTTCCAGAGTGAAGCCACCTTACTGTCTGCTCTTCTCATTTGGTTCGACTCCTTGAAAAACAGACAGTGCGGAGTAGGAAAACACCAACAGTAGTGTTTGGAAACGATCACCTCGAGTCAGCCTCAGTCTTTCTGGAATACAATCCTGTTGAAAATGTGATGTTATTTTCATTTGGCAGTGTCTGTTTGGCATGTATTCCTGTCTGAATTTACCTTTAAAAATGCAGTTGTCGTAGCTGGTTGAGTTGAATACATATTGTTTGCTGATCAAAATAAAAACATTGGTGTGTGTTGCTCAGTGATCAAAATGAAGCCTGCTGTGTAATTAATTTTCTCAGATTCTTATTTTCTACATTTCTGCAGAGGCGGCCTAGTTTTTGGTCATTGTAAGCTGTTGGCAACAGGTTTTGTATTTGACAACATCATGTAAAATTACTTGGCATGTTTCAGGTCAGACCCCGAAGACCCCCACTTAGAAGGCTGTGTAAGTTTGTGTGGTTTGGGCAGCACAACAGGAAATATTGATTTTATTGCAACCATATGATAGCTCATGGATCCTTACGATTGTTAAAGGATAGCTGACTGTATGTTTATTTATGAATGCATTTTATGCATTTTCATTTAATCTTAATAAAGATGTGGTTTTCCCTTCGCTGTCTTTGAGGGCGATGTTTTAATGAGAAGTTGCTCTGCAGCATATACTAAAAGGAGATCATTCATTCATTCAATCATTTATTGAGCGCTTACTGTGTGCAGAGCACTGTACTAAGTGCTTGGAAAGTACAGCTTGGCAACAGATGGAGACAATCCCTTCCTAACGACAGACTCACAGTCTAGAATGGGGAGACAAACAACAAAACAAGTGGACAGGCATCAATAGCTTCAAAATAGATAAATAGAATTATAGATATATGCACATCATTAATAAATAGAATAATAAATATGTACAAACATACACAAGTGCTGTGGGGCAGGAAAGGGGGTAGAGCAGAGGAAGGGGGAGCAGATCAGTTTCTCATACTGGATATCCAGCTGAAAATTCAGACTTTTGTGTGAATTAGGTCACCTTTCTGTTTATGGAATTCTAAGGAATTTCAGGGACAAATCAGAAGAGAAACAGTCCAGGCTGAGAGCCACTGACCGGGACTGGGAGTAGGCCACAGAGGGAGAAGCAGTTGAAAATGAGAAGAGGTCAGCAGTTGGGTGTAAATAAGAAGGGAAAATTCCATGATGGGTTGGCACCATTTCTGCTACAAAAATGTCATAATAATAATAATAATAATGTTATTTGTTAAGCACTTACTTAACTCTACTTAACTGTCCCAAGACACTCTACTAAACACTAGGGTGGATATAAACAAATCAGGTTGGACACAGTCTCAATTCCCATTTTACAGATGAGGTAACTGAGGCACAGAGAAGTGAAGTATCTTGCCCAAGGTCACACAGCAGACAAGTGGTGGAGCCAGGATTAGAACCCATGACCTTCTGACTCCTAGGCCTGTGCTATATCCACTATGCCGTGCTGCTTCCCAAAGAGTGCTAAAATCATCAAGGGAATAGTCTCATATTGTTGTCCACATCCACCATGTCCAACAACTTTTCCAAGACTTTAACTCTCTCCTAAAACCTCTAGTTCCTCTGCCACCTCCCTCCCCAATCCCTGATAGCCTGGCTAGCTACCCTTCCAGACTGTAAGCTCACTGTGGGCATGGAATGTGTCTGTTTATTCTTGTATTCATCCAGGTGCTTAGGTGATTGACTAACCTTCTTGGTAAAATTGAAGCATTCAGATTTGATGCCTCAAAGCTGCAGTCTCACCATCATCATGCCACCCATCTCCCCATCCTTCACTTACTTCCCTACTGTTTCTCAAGAGGAGGTCTTCCACATCATCTCTAAATCCACCCATGCCTCTGATGCTATTCTCACTCATCTCCTAACTGTGTTAACTACTACTGATAATAATAATACTAGTAGTGGTATTTGTTAAGCATTTACTAGGAGCCAAGTACTCTACTAGGTGAGGGGTTGGGATAGAGGAAATATAATCAGGTCCAACACATTTCTTATCCCACACGGGGCTCACAGTCTAAAGCAGAAGAACAGATACTTCATCTCCATTTTTCAGATAAGGAAACTGAGGAACAGAGAAATTAAATGACTTACCCAAGGTCACACAGCAGGCAAATGGCAGAGTCAGGAGTATAACCCAGATCCTCTGACTCTCAGGCCTATCCTCTTCCCACTAGGCCATGCTGATTTCCTACTACTTCACTTTCCTCCCCTCCCTCACTGCTATCTTTCCTTCATTCAATTGTATTTATTAAGCACTTACTGTGTGCAGAGCACTGTACTAAGCACTTGGGAAAGTACAATACAACAATAAAGAGTGACATTCTCTGCCCACAACGAGTTCACAGGCTAGAAGATAATAATAATAATAATGGTACTTAAGTGCTTACTATGTGCCAGGCACTGTATTAAGCGCTGGGGTAGATACAAGCAAATCGGGTTGGATACAGTCCCCTATCCCACATGTCCTCACAGTCTCAATCCCCATTTTACAGATGAGGTCACTGAGGCACAGCAAAGTGAAGTGTGACCTGTCCAGGGTCACACAGCAGACAAGTGCCAGATCCAGTATTAGAACCCATGACTTTCTGACTTCCAGGCCCCTACTCTACCCACTATGCCATGCTGCTTCCCTGTCACCCTCTCACCTTCACCCTCTCATTCTGATGGCTCCTTCCCCTTGCCTTATAGCATGCTCTAGTCTCTCCCATATTAAAACACCCTTCTTGATGTTATAGCTTCTTCCATTGCCTCATCTCTCTGCTCCAATTCCTCTGCAGTCTTTTAGAATGGTTTTATATACCCTCTGGCATCAATACCATTCCACTAACTTTCTTTTCAACCTACTTCAATCAGGTTTTCAATCACTTCACTCCACTGAAACTTTACACCCTGCTACGATGATCAGTGACTTCCATATAGCCAAGTGCAAAAGGTTCTATTCTATTATGCACTTCCTTGATTTCTCAGCCACCTTAGAAACTGTGGATAACTGCCTCCTGTTTTCAACACTATCAAATTTTGTTCTTTTTCTCTGTCAGGGATTAAGCCTGGTTCTCCGTTTCTCTCTCGGACCACTCCTTTTCAGTCATTTTCTGGCTCTTCCACATAGGAATCCCCTAAATATCACTATCCTGCAAGGCTCTGTTCTGGGTCCATTAGTCTTCTCACTTTCTTGGGGACTCATCCCCTCACACTGCTTCTGCAGCCACCTTTATGCGAATGATTCCCAAATGTACCTCTTCAGCCCAGACCTCTCTCCAACCTACACTCCTGCTATTCCTCTTGCTTCCACGACATCTCCACTTGAATGTCCTGCAAGCTCTTCATATGTAAGATGACCAAAACTGAACTACTCATGGTCCCTCCGAAAACCTCCTCGTCCCAATATCCCAATACCTGTCAGTGACACCAGCCCTATCCTGGTCTCAGAAGCCCACATCATTGATACCATCCTGAAAATTATCAAGCCACAGCTAAATCCCACTGGATCTTAGTATGCAACATTTCCCACATTCTCCCATCCCTCCCAGACAGCTTCCATGTTGGTCCAAGCTCTTGTTGGGAAACACAGACACCAGATTTCTAAAGGGTCTGCCCGTTAGAGAAAAGGGTAAATTTTAGCAATGTTGTGAAGGTTGAACCCACAGGATTTGGTGACAGATTGAATATGTGGGTTGAATGAGAGAGATGAGTCAATGATAATGACAAGGTTATGGGGTTGTGAAAAAGGGAGGATGGTGGTGCTGACGACAGTGTTGGGAAAGTCACAAAGAGGACTGAGTTTTCGTGAAAAGGTAGGGAGCTCTGTTTCGTGCATAAGTTTGAGGTGTTGGTGGGACATCCAAGTAGAGATATCCTGAAGGCAGGAGGAAATGCGAGACTGCAAAGAGGGAAAGAGATCAGGGCTGGAGATGTAGATTTGGGTATCATCCTCACAGAGGTGGTAGTTGAAGCCATGTGAGAGAATGAGTTCTCCAAGGGAGTAGATGTAGATGGAGAATAGGAATGGATCCAAAACTGAGCCTTGAGGGACACCCACAGTTAGGGACTGGGAGGCAGAAGAGATGCCTGGGAAAGAGACAGAGAATGAGAGTCCAGAGAAATAGGAGGAGAACCAGGAAACAGTGTCAGTGAAGCGAAGATTGGATATATTTAAAGGAGAAGAGGGTGGTTGACAGTGTTGAAGGCAGCTGATAAGTCAAGGAGAATTAGGATGGAGTAGAGGCTATTCCCCTCTCAGGGTTGCACCTGAAGAGTTTCCGGTACTCTACCAGTCTCGACTATAGGAGGGAGAGTCAGAGATATAGCTATTTCTAGCTTGGGCAGTGGCTAGCAAGTGGAAGGCAATCTGCTACAAGTCAAAAATCACCTGTACTGGGCAGCAGTGGCATGGGAGAGAGCTAAGGGCAGAGACTCAAGTTTACTGAGTGGAAGGAGGCAATGGTAAACCACTTCTGTATTTTTACCAAGAAAACTCTATGACTACACTACTGGAACCATTGTTGTTGAAGGTGGGGTGTTCTGGGAGAGATATGTCCATGGCGTCACTATGGGTCGGAGATGACTTGACGGCATAAGACAACAAGAAGCTATTTGATTTGGTAACAAGAAGATCATTGGTAACCTTTAAGAGGGCAGTTTCTGTGGAGTGAAGAGGACAGAAGCCATGGAGGGGGTCAAGGAGAGAACAGGAGGAGAGGAAGAGGAAGTAGGTCTCCACTGTCTAGTGGTGCAAACTACTCGCTCAATGAGTTACTTACACATGTCTTTCTCTTCCATTAGTATGTGAGTGCTGTCTCTTCCTTATGGGCAGAGAATGTGTCCCATACTTCCGTTGTACTTTCCCAAGTGTCTAGTGTCCCAATGGGTGCTCAGGAAATACTTTTGTTATTAATCCTAGAGAATGTCTCCTGGTAGAGGAGTAGCTTTTTTTTTCCTTGAGCGCTTGGAAAGAGGGATGGAATGTGGTTTGCTGAAGCTGAAGGGCAGGGTTGGGCTATTGTCCTTTGAATGACCTGCATATTCTCTACAGACAGGGCAGCCTTGGATTTGAAAGGACAGTACTGAAGTACCCTTCAGTTGATAATAATGTCTTTACTTTTGTCATTACAGTCCCGATTAGACTGTAAGCCCGTCAAACGGCAGGGACTGTCTCTATCTGTTGCCGACTTGTTCATTCAAAGCGCTTAGTACAGTGCTCTGCACATAGTAAGCGCTCAATAAATACTATTGAATGAATACTTTTTGAACACATTTACTAATTAAGGAGGTAAGTCCTGGGTTTATTCAATTCAATTTTCAATTGGTTTTTTTCAATTTTCCAAACAAGGAATATGAAGGCAATAGGTTATGATTCAGTGAATCTGGCCTTCCAATGCTTGCACATGATTCATCTCCTGAATTACTGATAATGAACCCAGGGCTTAAATGCAATCCCTGGTAGTTAGGGATACTTTATGAAAAGCATTCACTCTTTCAGACCCCTGGTAGTCCATTTATTTCACTGTTCCTACACTGCAGCAATATAACACTACTCCTCCCTGTGCGTTCCAAAGGACTTAACTATCAGGAAGTAAACATTTGAGAAACCTCCTCAAATGATGCTAGTTTTATAGCCTATTTATTTGTAGGTTATGTTGAATTAAGACTGTATTCCCCCATTAAACTGTGAGGCCTCTGATGATCAAGGACCAGATCTGAAGCATTGCCCATGTCATTCTTCCACCTGTGTTGTCATTCTTCCATTCAGTGCTTCATATATTCACAGTCATTCAAGATTTTCTGCTGAAATAGAGTTGGAAAACCTATGATGCTGACTTCTCAACCTTCCATCATTAATCACTGTCCCTGTTATGGGGAGGTTTGTGATTCTGCCCTAATGGTTCCAACGGTGCTGCTGAGAGATTTGCATAACCTGAATTTGAGAAATCAGTTCACTGTTTCAAGAGCCTAGGTTATTTCCCCTTAGGCCACTCAAGTCTATTAAATCTATTTCTGAAGCAGTCATGAGATATTGACGCTTTACACGTGCATGTTCAGATCTTTTATTTTTCAATAAACTTGTGAAAATGGCCTTTCATAATCTAAGATGCTGTTTCTTTAGTTTTAGAGAAGTAGCATGACCTACAGAAAACCGGATAGGACTGGGAATCAGAGTCCTTGGGTTTTAATTTCAGCTCTACCACTTGCCTGCAGCGTGACCTTGGGCAAGTTATTTAACGTCTCTTTTCCTCAGTTTCCAAACTGGGGATTAGGTACCTGTTCTCCCTCTCCACTAGACTGTAAGCGTTATGTGGGACAGGGACTGTGTCTGACCAAATTGACCATTATCTAGCCCAGTGCTTAGTACAGTGCTTGGCACATAATAAGCAGTGAACAAATACTAAATTGGTTGTCAAATGCTTTCTAAAAACTTTTCTTGTTAAAATATTTTGGGTTAGGTTTCTTACCATTGCTTGTTTTCAACCACATCATTGTCATTATCATTGTTGTTTATTGAATGTTTATTATGTGCAGAGCACTGTACTGGGTACTTAAGGACACTCAGAAGCTGTAGAAGTCATGTTTCCTGGACTGAAGAAATATATGGTCTAATGGGAAAGACAAGTCGACAGAAATGTTTCTGAACTTTTCCCCATTAGGTATAATTTGATCAGGGCTTCAAGACCCCAAATTACCTCTCTTTTTCCCTTACAATCTCCCCAATGTCTCCCCACAATATAAACATACTCCAAAATCTACAATCTGGTAACGATTAGGCAATTGAACAAATGTGTTTTTAATTTTATTTCATCAGTACATTTTTCTCCAGGGAACTTATTCGGCCTGCATACAACATTCAATACTGTTTTAATACGACTATTCATTTAGGATAGAATATGGATATGGGAACCAGTAGGTCAAAGCAATGAAGCAGACCTTCATATTCAAGCGATAATAACAGGGATAAGGAAGCAAAACAGAACAGTCTACCAATCTAAGGCCTATCAAATAAGAAAATAAGCAACAACAAACTCATTGGCTATGATTCTACCTACACTTTCAATCCCAAACTATCTGGTCTTTTTGTATTATAGGCCATAATATACTCTTTGATAGTAAGAAGTGGAGGCATATATTAACCCTTATCAGGTAGGTAGAACACTGTTCTGTAGAATATCATTGCTATAGAATAGCTACTAAGTAGCTTTCAGGGGAATTTACACTTCTGTCTCATTTTCATATTAAAACCTATTTTTTATCTTTTACTGGTCACTGACTTTGATGGGAAGCATGCTGAAAATAAATTAAAAAAAAAAACTATATTTCACCAGAAAAAGAGCCAGATTCATGTCTATTATTGTAGGTTTGATTGATCCCAATTCATATGCTAGAGAGTTTCTCTAATTCCTCCTAGAGTATTTACAGATACTGCTGGCCTAGGGCAATTCCACATCAATTCCTATGTGCTCATTATGGTCAGGGAGGATGCCTGATAATTCTGTTGTACTCCCCCAAATGCATAGTGCAGTGCTCTGCACATAGTGCTCAATACCATTGATGAATTGATTGATTAATGATCTAGTTTCTTCCCTGTGAATAAGTCCCCTTTTAGAATATTAAGATAACAATATAAAACCAGAAACCAGGTCATTCTGTCTCCTACAGTGGCACCAAGCTGTATGGAGGAACAGTGTTATGCTTAAAGTTAGAGTCGGATCATCATCATCAATGACATTTATTAAATACTTAGTGTACTCTCCTAAGTGCTTCGTACACTGTGCTGCACACAGTAAGCACTCAATAAATATGATTGAGAATACTATGTGCAAAATACTGTACTAAGCTCATGGAAGAGTACAATATCTAACATTACTGATTTCCCACTAGACTGAACTCCTTAGGGCAGGGAATGTGTAACTCTATTGTACAGTGCTCTTCACATAGTTGGCATTCAGTAAATATTTATTGATGGATTGATTCCCTCTAACAAAACTTAATGGATTATCATCCATTTATCTATTTAACCCTTCTCAAATCTTCTGTTGTATTCCTTCCAGCATTTAGTATAGTACTTTACACTCAGTATGGGCTTAAAAATACCACTGATAGATTTATTGTTTATTCTTAATATTCCTTAATTGATTATTCATTCAGTCAGTTGTATTTATTGAGCACTTACTGCATACAGAGCACTGTAGTAGCACTGGGAAAGTACAATACAGCAATAAAGAGAGACAATCCCTGCCCAAAAGGAACTCAGAGTCTAGCACAGTGTACTTGTAATTTATCTGTAATTGATTTTCTTCCATCTCTAATTTTTTTAATGTCTGACTTCCCCTTTAAATTATAAACTCCTTGGGGGCAAAGGCCACATCTTCCCAATCTCTCATGTTGTAATCAATCAGTCCTATTTGAGCTCTTACTGTGTGCAGGGCCTTGCACTTTCCCAAGCACTTAGTACAGTGAGAAGCAGCATGGCGTAGTGGCTGGGGTCTGGGCTTGGGAGTCATGAGGTCATGGGTTCTAATCCCAGCTTCACCACTTGTCTTCTGGTGACCTTAGGCAAGTCACTTCACTTCTCTGTGCCTTATGTCCCTCATCTGTAAAATGGGGATTGAGACTGTGAGCCCCATGTGGGACAGGGCCTGTGTCCAACCCGATTTGCTTGTATCCACCCCAGTGCTTAGTACAGTAATTGGCATAAAGTACTTAATAAACACCATAATCATAATAATAATTACAGTGCACTGCACACACAAGTACTCAATAAACATGACCACTGACCCATCACCCATTAATTTAACCAATCCCCTGCTGAGTTTTCAGATGTTTTGGTGCTTAGAAAAATGCATTTAGTTTTTTATTTCAGATCACCAAGAGCTTCTGAACCAAGATAAATTTGATAACTGTCCAGTGTGTCTTGAAGTCAAAAGATCCCTTAAATAATAGACCACATCTATATCCAAGGATTTGCTCTCCTCCTCAGAACTCTACCTGATGGGGCCCAAGGAAGCAGCACTGAGACCAGAGTTCCTTCTACTCTGACGGAGGATATGCTCAAGTGCCTGCAGCAGACAGAAGTTAAAGGAAGGAGGAGGGGCTCTCTTAAGAGCCCTAAGGAGAGCACGTAGGAGCAAACCCAAATGAAAGGAACAAAATTAAGAGGGAGAAAATTGGATAATAATAATGATGATGGTATTTGTTAAGTGCTTACTATGTGCCAAGCACTGTTCTAAGCACTGGGGGGACATACAAGATAATCAGGTTGTCTCGGGGGGGCTTTCAGTCTTAATCCCCATTTTACAGATGAGGCAACTGAGGCACAGAGAAGTTAAGTGACTTTCCTATAGTCACACAGCTTATAAGTAGCAGAGCTGGGATTAGAACCCACAATCTCTGACTCCCAAGCCCACGCTTTTTCCACTGAGCCACAAGGTGCACTGAAGGTGATTTTCAATTGAATCAGATGTGGGCAGGACCCGAGGAAAGTAGTGGTTAAAGGAGAACACAAGGGACTGGAAACTATGACGACCCAAAGTATCCACAAACTAGAGACCTCAACCTGGGGGATGATTTACAGTTTCAGCAGAAGCAGGGTTTCAGAAAGGCCA
Source organism: Ornithorhynchus anatinus (assembly GCF_004115215.2). Classification (NCBI taxonomy): domain Eukaryota; kingdom Metazoa; phylum Chordata; class Mammalia; order Monotremata; family Ornithorhynchidae; genus Ornithorhynchus; species Ornithorhynchus anatinus. The sequence goes on along the minus strand of NC_041729.1, from coordinate 94,060,563 downwards.
CTTCGTAGCCATGCTTCTTCTGAAGGTAAAACTGTCAAGTTCCACATTCAGGCAATTCAGAGGATAAAGGTCAAATTTAAGAGTATCTCCCATAATTACAGACACGGGAATGAAATTTATAGCTTGAGATAAGTAAATACAAAGCATCATGAAGGTGAAGTGAAATGAAGATAGCAGCTTTTTTTTTTTTTTTAATCAGGGAGGTGGAGATGCATACAGAATTGATATGGTGTTAATGATTGTGCTCAAAAATTGCCATGGTAGTGCTTTTCAGCCTGTAGTGTATTGTAGATATGACCTATCAAATCTCAAGGGCATCTCCAACCCCAGCAGTAGGAAATGCTCAAAAAGTAATGCCAGAAATTCAGTTACCAAATTGAAGAAAGATGAAGTAACAGCCAAACTTGTCAGAGGAGAAGAAACCCAACCTTGCAATCATTACATAACAGGCAATCCACACATTTGAAGTTATATGAATGGCAAAGGTCTGAAGCTCCTTTGTGGTATATTTCACTTTATCTTCACTGCCAAATCCACCACTGTGGATTGGACATCTTAGATTGGGGGATCCCAAATGTTTTGTCCTGAAGTCTCCCCTTCCCTATACTACAAAGAAGGAGAAAAAAAATCTCACCGCTTTCCCTGCGGTCACCACCATTGCTAGAAAAGAGGCATTGGGCCGTAAACAACACTACTGGGTCAAAATAATGGCCTATCCGGCCCAGAATTCTGTCTGTGGCATTGGCCACAGGATGCTTGGATGAACAATGTGATGGTTGTTCTTGTAGACCCCCACCCTCGTAGCAGGCACAAATTAACACCTTTAGCTCTTCCCTTTAACAACAATTCCTTGATGTTGTTGTTGTTGTAGAACTCACCTAGGAAAAGTAAGCAAAACCTGAAGAATCTGCCTGCCTTCCTACCTCAAGGCTAGTATCACACCTCATCCCACAAAGAGGAAGGACCCTCTGCAGGCCCTACTCCCTCATGCCAGAGGAAACACACTAACACACTTTCCTAAGCCTGACACACCTTAAAAGGAGAAACAGCCTGCTCTAGTGGAAAGCTCACAGGATTGAGAATCAGGAGACAAGGATTCTAATCCCAGCACTGCCACTTGCTTGCTGAGTGCCCTAGGGCAAGTCACTTTACTTCTCTGTTGCCTCGATTTCCTCATCTATAAAATGGGAATTCAAGTACAATGCTCTGCACAGAGTAAGTGCTCAGTAAATACAGTTGAATGAATGAATACCCATTTTCTCTCCACCTTAGACTGGACAGGGACTGTATGTGATACTACTGCATCATATCTACCTCAGTGCTTAGCACAGTTATTGGCACATAGTAAAGTGCTTAAATATCATTGTTATCATAGAGATAATACAGAATTTAGAATAGTGATTATTTTGATTAGTATAAAAAGGGATACAGCTGAGGCATTAGGGCATAAACAACGCTACTATGTTAGAGCAATTGCCCATCCAACCCAAAACTCTGTCTCTGACATTGGCAACATTTATTCAATTGTATTCGAGTACTTTCTGTGTGTAGAGCACTGTACTAAGCGCTTGAGAGAGTACAATACAATAACAGACACATTCCCTGCCCATAATGAGCTTACAGTCGGGGGGGGGGCAGAGACAGATATTAATATAAATAAATAGGAATAACAGTAGTAATGATGATAGAGTTCATGAAGTTGACAGCCCACAGTATTTATGTAAATATTCTTATATTTTATTATTTCCCCAATCCCTAATCTATTTCAGTGTATCTCCCCTGTAGATGGTAAGCTCTCTTTGGGCAGAGATCCACTCCATTTTATTGAACTTTCCCAAACACTTAGTATAGTGCTCTGCACACAGTAAGCACTCAATAAATACCATTGATTGACTGATTGATCAACTGGATATGGAAGAGCCCAGTCATACATTCTCCCTTTTGCTCTTGCTTCTCCACACTAACCTGGGTGAACATTAGTTAGCAAAAGACAGAGGCAGAACAGCCCAATGAATCAGTGTGCTTTCTCTGCCATTCTGCCTTATTTACAGGCATGACAATTTTTATAAATAGATTCTGGTGGTACCATTGATTTTTTTAATGTTATTACTTTATTCATTTTTCATAATTATTAGATGAACAAGTTCTATCTAGCATTTGCCATTACTCAAAAGGGATAGGAACATCTTTCCTCTGAGATTTGAGGCTCATTTGGAAAGTACCCAGACATTTCTTTAAGCACTCTGAAATAAGATTCCCCCTACCAGGGACAGTAGTAAAGACTCTCATAATAAAAATTCCGAGATAGAACATATTGTCAAGGAAGTTCAGCAGAGCTGAATCATTAGCTAGTTTTTTTTATTAGTAGCACCTCTTTAAGTTGGAACAGGAAGGGGAAAGAATGGAGATGAGAGGGAGTGCCACACAAAAGGAGAAAGTTCACTGAGTAACGTATCAACAGCAGAAAAATATTCCCACAGTTTTCAAAGTTATTCCAAGAAAGGGAAGTAGCATAGCCTGGTGGAAAGAGCCCAAGCCTGGGAGTCATAGGATCTGGATTTTAATTCTGGGTTCTTCACTTGGCTTTTGTGACCTCGAGCAAGTCACTTATCTGTCTCTCAGTTCCCTCATTGGCAAAATGGGGATTCAAGTTCTCCCTGCTACTCAGACTGTGAGCCTCAAGTGGGACCTGATTATCCTGCATCTACCTCAGCTCCTAGTACAGTGTTTGGCACATAATAAGCACTTAAAAAATTCCACAATTATAATTTGAGGTCTCTAGAAGTTCTGTGATGTTCCATATGTTTCTAATAATAACAATAGTAATAATAATAACAGCTATTTCTTAAGTGCTTACTATGTGCCAGGCACAATACTAAGCTCTGGGGTGGATGCAAGCAAATTGGGTTAGACACAGTGCCTTTCCCACATGTAGCTCAGTCTCGATCCCCATTTTACAGACAAGGTAACTGAGGCTCTGCACAAAGTAAGCGCTCAATAAATACTATTGAATGAATGAGGCCCAGGGAAGTGACTTGCCCAAGGCCACACAGCAGACAAGAGATGGAGCTGGAAATAGAACCTATGACCTTCTGACTCCCAGGCCCATGTGCTATCTGATACATCATGCTGCTTGCTGGGCCAGTAGCAGCGTGACTCAGTGGAAAGAGCCTGGGCTTCGGAGTCAGAGGTCATGGGTTCGAATCCTGGCTCTGCCACTTGTCAGCTGGGTGACTGTGGGCAAGTCATTTAACTTCTCTGTGCCTCAGTTACCTCATCTGTAAAATGGGGATTAACTGTGAGCCTCACGTGGGACAACCTGATTACCCTGTATCTCCCCCAAAGCTTAGAACAGTGTTCTGCACATAGTAAGTGCTTAACAAATACCAACATTGGAAGCAGCGTGGCTCAGTGGAAAGAACCTGGGCTTCGGAGTCAGAGGTCATGAGTTCGACTCCCGGCTCTGCCACTTGTCAGCTGTGTGACTGTGGGCAAGTCACTTCACTTCTCTGTGCCTCAGTTACCTCATCTGTAAAATGGGGATTAACTGTGAGCCTCACGTGGGACAACCTGATTACCCTGTATCTACCCCAGCGCTTAGAACAGTGCTCTGCACATAGTAAGTGCTTAAATACCAACATTATTATTATTAGAGTGATGAATAGTCTGAAAAGTACTTGTCTGAAACCCTATCTTCAAACCTAGTCCCAAAGGAGAGTCTCAAAGGGTAGGATTCAGGCAAGGCGATAGGAGTTTTTGCTTGGGTTTCTGAGCAGTGTCTCTTTTACTCAGCATTACAGAGAATCAGTCAGGCAAGATCCACTTGTCTTTCACCCTAAGCATAAGCCATGTGCAAGGCTTAATAGTGTTATCATCAATGCTTTTGATCGATGTCCAAGAAGAACAGCCCTCCTCCTCCTAAAAAATCATCATTGATTTTTTTGACTGGAGTTCAAGAAGAGCATCTCTCCCCCACCTACTTATCTCATCTCCTACTACAATACAATCCTCACACTTGGTTCCTCTAACTCCAACCTACTCACTTGTACCTTGTTCTTGTCTATCTCGCCGCCAACCCCTTGCCCACATCTGGCCTGGAACTCCCTCGCCATTCATATATGACAGACCACTACTCTCCCCACCTTCACAACTTTATGAAAATCACATTTCCTCTAAGAGGCCTTTCCCAATTAAGCTGATCCTCCCTTTTCTTTGCATCAACTAGGCACCTGGCTGTGTACCCCTTAGGCACTTTGATTCTCACCGCAGCCCCACAGCACTTATGTACATATGTACAGAGAAGCAGTGTGGCTTAGTGGAAAGAGCCCTGACTTGGGAGTCAGAGGTCATGGGTTCTAATCCCAGCTCTGCCACCTGTCAGCTGTGTGACTTTGGGCAAGTCACTTAACTTCTCTGTGCCTGAGTCACCTCATCTGTAAAATGGGGATTAAGACTGTGAGCCCCATGTGGGACAACTTGATTACCATGTATCTACTCCAGTGCTTAGAACAGTGCTTGGCACATAGTAAATGCTTAAATACCATTATTATTATATCCTTATACTATTTCCCTTCTGTAATTTACTTTAACTACCACCTCTGTGTGGATGATTCCCAAATCTAAATCACCAGCCTTTGTCTCTCTCTCTCTCTGCAGTTTCACGTTTCTTCCTGACTTCAAGACATCTCTACTTGGATATCCTGCTGACACCTCAAACTTGACAGAACTAAAACAGAACTCCTTATCTTTACACCCAAACGTATCCCTGACTTTCCCGTCACTGTAAACAGCACCACTATCCTTCCTGTCTCACAAGGGTATAATCTTGACGTTATCCTTGAGTCCTCTCTCTCATTCAACCCACTTATTCAATCTATCACTAAATTTTGTCAGTTCAACCTTCACAACATCGCTAAAATCTATCTTTCCTCTCCAACCAAACTGCTACCACGTTAATCCAAGCATTTATCCTTTCTCCCTTGATTACTGCATCAGCCTCCTCACTGACTTCCCTGCCTCTGGTCTTTCCCCACTCTAGTACATATTTCACTCTGCTATCTGGATCATTTTCTACAGAAATGCTCAGGATGTGATTCCTCACTCAAGAAGTTCCAGTGGTTGCCCATCAAACTCCTCACCGTTGGCTTTAAAACACTCAATCACCTTGTCCCCTCCTACCTCACTACTCTCTTTCTACAACCCAGCCCACACACTTCATTCCTCTAATGCCAATTTACTCACTGTATGTCAATCTCATCTATCTCACTGCCGACCTCTAGCCCACATCCTCCCTCTGGTCTGGAACACCTCTCTTTTCATACCTGACAGACAATTATTCTCCCCACCTTCAAAGCTTTACTGAAGGTACATCTCCTCTAAGAGGCCTTCTCTAAGCCCACATTTCCTCTTTTCCCACTCTTCTGCATTGCCCTGACTTTCTCCCTTTACTTACTATCCTTCCGCCTCAGCACTTATGTCTATTTCCTCTATTTATATTAATGTCTGTCTTCCCCTCTAGACTGTAAGCTCATTGTGGGCAGGGAATGTGTCTGTTACATGTTGTGTTGTACTCTCCCAAGTGCTTAATACAGTGCTTTGCTTATAGTAAGCTCTCAATAAATGCGATTGATTGATTTAATGTCTTTCTCCCACAGAAGACTGTAAACTATTTGTGGGTAGGGATCATTTTGCCGACTCTACTCTACTGTACTTAAATCTCCAAGAAGCCTTCTCAGACCTAGCCCCACTTTTCCTCATCTCCTACTCCCTCTGCATCATCCTGACTTGCTCCCTTTGCTCTCCCCCCTTCCCAAACCCACAGCACTTATGTACATATCTAATTTTATTTATTTGTATTGATGTCTGTTGATTTGTATTGACATCTGTCTCCCCTACTCTAGACTCAGCTTATTGTGGGTAGGGATTTCACTTTATTGTTGCATTGTACTTTCCCAAGTGCCCTGCACATAGTAAGCACTTAATACAACTGAATAAATCAGCAAGTACTCAATAAATATCATTACTTAATTGATTAGGCACTAACAAACTGTTAGGGCTTGCTTCCCGGTCTCTGAGACACAACATAGCGATTCCAAACAAGAGCAAAGACTGAAACCTTTTGTTGGACTGATCCTGGTTTGCCCTTTCCAAACTGCCAACCCCACCCATGTGCCCCAGTTCATTCCTTTCCAACGTCCTTTGACCGGAACATAGACCCAATCTTCCTCTCTGCTGAGCCCTAGCAAAACTTCATGGGAAGAAAGAAACGACTCTTGACAGAGGGAAATTTTGTCATAAGTCATGATAAAAATGGCTTTCACCAATCCCCCTCTCTTGATTTGAGGATGAGACGACTTCTGTTTGGACTGGTAGAAACGTGTGCTTTGGGGATTGTTTAGTTTTTAAAAATAAATATTGACTCTACACCTTGAAACCCCTGCTGGTGGGTTCCTTTAAAAATATCTGGGTAGAGCCTGTTGAGAACAGTTTATCAGCATGTTACTGCATGGAGACTGGGAAACAAATTATGAAGTATACTTACAGGATGTGCTTCTTTTTTTCTCCTAACAAATGGCTATTTATGCTTTTAATTTCCCAGTTCTGTAAATTAAGTGTTTCAACATGCTTTTCCCTCTTAGCTTGCGAAATTAATGCTCAACATATATATTTCAAGAAAATTGCCACTCCACCAAGCAGCTATCTGATTAATAGCAATAGCACAATCAGGGACCCCTGAACTTTATTTAACTTCCTGGAAATGATAAATCTCTTTGCTTATGAATGTGTATGCCTGCCTTAGCCCCCGCTATCCAATCCTTTATCTCCTCTTGCCTCTGGGACAATGAATCACCAAACACAACATGTCCAAAACTGTATCATCTTCCCTCAATCAAGCAATCATACTGAGGGCTTACTGTGTGCAGTGCACTGTACAAAGTTATGCTGTACAAAGAGTACAATATACCAGAGTTGTTCGACACCTTCCTGGCCCATGAGTTTCCCTCTTAAATATTCCCCTCCTCTCATTTTCCCCAAGGCCATGTCTGCAGTCTTAGTCCCAGTCTCAACTCTTTGCTATCCTTCTATCAAATCAACAATATTTCTTGAGTGTTTACTGTGTGCAGAGCACCTCATAAGTGCTTTTTTAATGTTATTTGTTAAGTGCTATGTCTAGCTCTGTTCTAAGAGCTGAAATAGCTACTAGTCAATCAGATTGGACATAGTCCCTGTCCCATATGAGGATCATTGTCTAAGTAGGAGGGATTACAAATAATGAATTCCCCCTTTTGTAGTTGAAAAAACCAAGTCCCAGAGAAGTTAAGTGACTTGCCCAAGGTCACACAACAGGCAAGTGGGAGAAGTGGGATTAGAACCCAGGTCTTTCTGACTACCAGGCCTGTGCTTTATCCATTAGACAATGCTGCTTCTTGCTTGGGAGAATACAAGACAGCTGGTAGACACTTTCCCTCCCTACAAGGAGCTTACAGCCTAGAGTGGGAGAGACGTTAATATAAATGAATAAATTGCAGATCTGTACTTAAGTGCTGTAGGGCTGGGGGTGGGGCGAGCAAATATCAAGTGCATGCAGAGAAGCAACATGGCCTCGTGGAAAGAGCACGGGCCTGGGAGTCACAAGGACATGGGTTCTAATCCCAGCTCCACCACTTTGCTGTGTAACTTTAGGCAAGTCACTTAACTTCTCTGTGCCTCAATTACCTCATCTGTACTATATAGATTAAGACTGTGAGCCCCATGTGGGACATGGACAGTGTCCAACCTGATTAGGTTGTCTCTACAGTGCTCTGCACACAGTAAGTGCTCAGTAAGTACCACTGATTCATTGATTGCTAGATAAGGTAGTCCACAGTCCATTCTGCCCCTCCAGCCTGCTAGCACTTCTGTCCCCTCCCATGGACAGATCTCACTATCCAAGGAATAATTTAACAGATTTATTCATCACAATAAATTGGATATTATTTCAGGGCTGTGCCAAGGAGACTGATACAGATTTTTTTTTTTTAAATAACTCCTCTTCAGCAGCTGTTTAAGCTGTTTAGAAGAACAATCCATTTTCCGATTCTGGGCATGGTCTATGCAGTTATTTAAATCAGCTCCAGTTCCGCACATTTTTGAATGGGAAAATGGATTTGGTTGGCTTCATAGTACTGTTAATTACCTGGCATGAGGAGTAGGGGATGGCATGCCAAACTGCTTGGATTGCCATATGAGCCTCTGTTGCTCAATCCCCATCCATTATAATATGTTTTAATGTGCCCTAATGTTTGCTTTTCTACCTGCTTCCTCTGTCACTTCTTCTGCCTTTCAGAAAGCTTTAAATCACTGACATTTAACTATTGATTTTGATTTGGCTTTGAATATTGTACATTTTTCAGGAAAAAAAAAATCAGATTTAAGTTGGCCTTCATAGTGTCCATTTCAACAACAAATCCAACAGTTAAAGTGGAAATTAAATTTAATTATGTGGGGTAACATTTTCCTGGCTTGTTACTCCCAGCATGTTTATGTCTAATGTAGAGTCTCAATTTATTTTTATTTCCAAAGAAAATGTGAAAACAGGACAAAAAAATTACACAAATATGAAATCTTCTCTGTTCTACAAAATTACTCCAAATACAGTTCATCAAAACAAAATTCTATTAAAATATCTTAAAATAGTTTCCCCTACTACCTGGTAGGTTCTCTGCAATTCCCCAAATGCCTGTTTTATATCCCAAACCTCATTTTCAGTTCTCCTCTTAAACAATTCCATATTATTGCTTCTTTCTAAAATGTGACTCCCAGGAAGCATAAGTATTAGTTTATAATTTCTAGTTTTTAAAGGGTCATTCTTTTCTTTTACATTAACACCCCATCTTTGGGTTATCCAAGTCCTTGGTGGTCCAAAACATCCAAAAGCCTTTGGCCACTTAAAAAAACAACAATCGATGATATTTACTGAGTGCTTACTGTGGGCAGAGCAATTCAACTTCAAAGGTTTTTGTGTTTTTAATTTTCTCATTTTTTTATGGTGTTTGTTTAAGCGCTTACTATGTGCCAGGCACAATATTAAGTGCTGAGGTAGTTACAAGTTAATCAGGATGGATCCTGTCCATGTCCCACATGGGGCTCACAGTCTTAATCCCCATTTTACAGATGAGATAACTGAGGCATTGAGAAGTGAAGTGACTTTCCCAAAGACACATAGCAAACAAGTGGAGAAGGGGGGATTAGAACCCAGGTCTTTATTACTTCCAAGGCTGTGCCCCATCCACTAGGCCATGCTATTTCTCAATCTGTTCCTGGCAAGACTTTTCCATGTGGCTCCCAGCCTTCACATCTACTGACACCCTTAGTTTTTCATGCAAGGTCAATCGTACCGTTTCCTTCAGTTTCCCACCCAGGCTTAGCTTGGATCATTCTCTATTGAACAACCTTCCAGCTAGTCCTAGAAAGGCCATTACTGACAAATACATAAATTGCTTGTTCACATTTTTGGACTGCAAGATTAAAACTGATGGCTAAACAGCAGAATTTAAGGCAACTCCCTTTAATATGGTGATTCTTCTATGGGTCAGGAACTAAATCCAATCTGGTTATCCATGCCTGGGCTTGGCACACAGTAAAGGAATACCATAAATATTAATAAATACCATCATTATTATCATTCTGAAAGGCCCAGACTGTGAAAAGACTAGTACTGACAATAACAAAGGTTTGTACTTGAGACATCCTTGCCAAGTCACTTTTGTTCTTGGTTACTATAGACTGTACACTCCTTAAAGCCACGTTGACAGAAGAAGTGTCCACCAACTCTGTCATATCATATTCTTAAATGCTTAATACAGTGCTTTGCACACATTAAATACCACAGATTGATTGATATAGATTCCAAAATGTCTCTTTCATCCTTCTACATTTAGTAGCTAAGATACTGTGACTGAATCTACTGCTCGGAATCTACAACCCCTCCCCATATACTCTAGCACAAAAGCTAACATCTGTTGTTATATTGTACTCTTCCAAGAGCTTCGTCCAGTGCATTGCACTCATTAAGTGCTCAAAAAATACTACTGATTGATTTATTGATCCATCAGTTACCTTCATTATTTTTAATGGCTTTTGGCCATTTAAACCAAGCAGGGAAATGAGCAGTGAGGTGGACATGGGGAATGCAGTTGTGGCACCTTTCACATATAGGTGAGAGCAGGTTAAGAAAAAGGAATCCTACACCAAGTCCAATGTATCTTCCAACACTGTCACCATTCCCAGAGTGAATAATTGTGATTTTCAGGACATCTGCCAATAGCACTTGAGTTTTCAGTTTCATTTATGAAACAGCAATTTTCACACCTGATTCAAGCCAAGTAAATAGACCTTTATTGGATGGTTGGGATGATTCCTTTGAGGAAAAAATGATACACATCAAACGGGTTGTGAAGTCAAAATAGAATACTTCTAGGTTTGACTAGTTTCGGAGCAATGTTTGGTACAAGCAAATTAAAAAACCCAAAACTCTTCAGGACGAATAAAATATCAGCCCCAATCTTAGCTCAGTGATTACAAAATCATGTGGGGGTGCTTTGGAACTCAACATCAAGCAGTTCTGCAGGTTTTATCATAAAATAGCATGGCAATCAGAGTCTATTTTTACTTTAAGTGATTGCATTACCTGGGCTAAGTCAAGTTATTGTCTCTGGAAATGAATTTTACAGCAATAGCCTCAACTTTGTCCCTAGTGGACATTTGTTTCTATGACAAATGGCCAGATAATTTGGGCTGGCAGACTTTTACACTGGAGAAGGAAAGGCTGAAATAGCAGGGACATTTCAGAGAAGAACTGGACATCCATTGACCTAAATATTGTCCTGAGGTATGTAATTATCATTGATTTGGACACAGGATTTTCCTGGACAGGGTCAGGACCTTGAGATTCATTTTCTCCCAATGAATTAAAGATGTCTCACTCAATCTTGCATATTTCAACTTTGAAGTTAGCACTCACTTGAAATTGAATCTGGCATCTGTGAGAAGTGTGAGTAATTGACTGTACATATCAACTATATCTCTTTCATCTCCTGTGAAATTAAAATTTCCTTCCCAAATTTAAGGATGTAATTTACACTTAGGAGAAAGTAGTCATAGACAATGGTATTTACTGAGGTCTTACTGTGTGTATAGTACTGTACTAAGAGCTTGGGAAAGTACAGTACAACAATATTCTCCCAACAATCTTTTTTTAGGGGCAATATAACAATCTCAGTTATGTTTTTCATGGCACTTGTCAAGTGCTTACTATGTGCCAGATGTTGTACTAAGGCTGGGGTAGATATGAGTTTATCAGTTTGGTGCCTGTCCCAAGTGAAGCTCACAGTCTTAATCCCCATTTTACAGATGAGATAGCTAAGGCTCAGAGAAGTGAAGTGACTTACCCAAGGTCCCACAGAAGGGAAACAGAACTGGGATTAGAACCCAGGTTTTCTGATACCCAGGCCTGTGCTCTTTTCACTAGACTCTGGCTGCTTCCCAGACCAACACCCATCCTGTCTTTGGTGCATTTAGTTTTCCTTGAAAAAATCTGTGCACAGACAATTAGGATCCAAGAATCAGTGTTTCCCACTATATAAAGCTAAAGTATTCCTGCACCAGGAAAACTGTATTGGGTTCTGGTGGCCTCATCTGAATAATAATAATAAAATAACTGTGGCATTTATTAAGTGCTTACTATGTGCCAGGCACTGCTCTAAGTGCTAGGGCGAATATAAACTTCTCAGATTGAATACAGCCCCTGTCCCACATGGGGTTCACAGTCTTAATTCCCATTTTACAGCTGAGGTAACTGGAGGCACAGAGAAGTGAAGTAACTTACCCAAAATTCATTCAATAGTATTTGAGCGCTTACTATGTGCAGAGCACTGTACTAAGCGCTTGGAATGAACAAGTCGGCAACAGATAGAGACAGTCCCTGCCGTTTGATGGGCTTACAGTCTAATCGGGGGAGACGGACAGACGAGAACAATGGCAATAAATAGAGTCAAGGGGAAGAACATCTCGTAAAAACAATGGCAACTAAATAGAATCAAGGTGATGTACATTTCATTAACAAATTAAATAGGGTAATGAAAATATATACAGTTGAGCGGACGAGTACAGTGCTGTCGGGAGGGGAAGGGAGAGGGGGAGGAGCACAGGGAAAAGGGGAAAAAGAGGGTTTAGCTGCGGAGAGGTAAAGGGGGGGTGGCAGAGGGAGTAGAGGGAGAAGAGGAGCTCAGTCTGGGAAGGCCTCTTGGAGGAGGTGAGTTTTAAGTAGGGTTTTGAAGAGGGGAAGAGAATCAGTTTGGCGGAGGTGAGGAGGGAGGGCGTTCCAGGACCGCGGGAGGACGTGGCCCAGGGGTCGACGGCGGGATAGGCGAGACCAAGGGACGGTGAGGAGGTGGGCGGCAGAGGAGCGGAGTGTGCAGGGTGGGTGGTAGAAAAAGAGAAGGGAGGAGAGGTAGGAAGGGGCAAGGTGATGCAGAGCCTTGAAGCCTAGAGTGAGGAGTTTTTGTTTGGAGCGGAGGTTGATAGGCAACCACTGGAGTTGTTTAAGAAGGGGAGTGACATGCCCAGATCGTTTCTGCAGGAAGATGAGCCGGGCAGCGGAGTGAAGAATAGACTGGAGCGGGGCGAGAGAGGAGGAAGGGAGGTCAGAGAGAAGGCTGACACAGTAGTCTAGCCGGGATATAACGAGAGCCCGTAGCAGGAAGGTAGCCGTCTGGGTGGAGAGGAAAGGGCGGATCTTGGCGATATTGTAGAGGTGAAACCGGCAGGTCTTGGTAACGGATAGGATGTGTGGGGTGAACGAGAGAGACGAGTCAAGGATGACACCGAGATCGCAGGCCCGAGAGACGGGAAGGATGGTCGTGCCATCCACGGTGATAGAGAAGTCTGGGAGAGGACCGGGTTTGGGAGGGAAGATGAGGAGCTCAGTCTTGCTCATGTTGAGTTTTAGGTGGCGGGCCGACATCCAGGTGGAGACGTCCCGGAGGCAGGAGGAGATGCGAGCCTGAAGGGAGGGGGAGAGGACGGGGCGGAGATGTAGATCTGCGTGTCATCTGCGTAGGGATGGTAGTCAAAGCCGTGAGAGCGAATGAGTTCACCGAGGGAGTGAGTGTAAATGGAGAACAGAAGAGGGCCAAGAACTGACCCTTGAGGAACTCCAACAGTTAAAGGATGGGAGGGGGAGGAGGCTCCAGCGTAGGAGACCGAGAATGACCAGCCAGAGAGGTAAGAGGAGAACCAGGAGAGGACAGAGTCCGTGAAGCCAAGGTGAGATAAGGTATGGAGGAGGAGGGGATGGTCGACAGTGTCAAAGGCAGCTGAGAGGTCAAGGAGGATTAGAATGGAGTAGGAGCCATTGGATTTGGCAAGAAGGAGGTCACGGGTGACCTTAGAGAGAGTAGTCTCCGTAGAGTGGAGGGGATGGAAGCCAGATTGGAGGGGGTCTAGGAGAGAATGGGAGTTAAGGAATTCTAAGCATCGATTGTAGACGACTCGTTCTAGGATTTTGGAAAGGAAGGGTAGTAGGGAGATAGGGCGATAACTGGAGGGGGAAGTGGGGTCAAGAGCGGGTTTTTTTAGGATGGGGGAGACGTGGGCATGTTTGAAGGCAGCGGGGAAGGAGCCATTGGAGATTGAGTGGTTAAAAATAGAAGTTAAGGAAGGGAGGAGGGCAGGGGCAATGGTTTTAATAAGGTGAGAGGGAATGGGGTCCGAGGCGCAGGTGGAGGGGGTGGCACTTGCGAGGAGGGAGGAGATCTCCTTTGAGGATACTGCAGGGAAGGATGGGAAAGTAGGGGAGAGGGTTGGTGGGGGGGAGGGGAGAGGCGGAGGGGTGACTTTGGGGAGCTCAGACCTGATTGTGTTGATTTTCGTGAGGAAATAGGTGGCCAGATCATTGGGGGTGAGAGATGGGGGAGGGGGAGGAACGGGGGGCCTAAGGAGTCACACAGCTGATAAGTGGTGGAGCTGGGATTAGAACCCATGACCTCTGACTCCCCGGCCTGGGCTCTTTCCACTAAGCCACGTAATACCACTGGTAGATACAGTCCCCGTCCTCAAGGAGTTTAAGGTCTAACTGTGGATACAGACAATCCGTCGGTTGCATTTATTGAGCGCTTACTGTACTAAGCGCTTGGGAGATTGCGGTATAGGAGTCGGTAGGCATTTTGCCTGGCCGCCAGCCGGTTATTAGTCTAGAGCTTGCAGGGACCTTGTTCTGGTCCTCAAAGTCACTCAGCAGGCAAGTGTTGGAGTCGGTATCAGAACCCAGATCCTTCTGACTCCCAGATGTGTTTTGAGAAGGCCATGATAGAGCTGGAGACTTTCCAGGAATTTGTAGTAAAAGTAATAATAATTATGGTATTTGTTAAGCACTTAATATGTGCCAGGCATTATACCAAGCACTGGGGTAGATGCAAGCAAATTGGGTTGGACAGTCCCTGTCCCACTGTAAACTCACAGTCTCAATCCCCATTTTACAGGTTGAGGTAACAGGCACAGAGAAGTTAAATTCATTCAATAGTATTTCATTCAATAGTATTTATTGAGCGCTTACTATGTGCAGAGCACTGTACTAAGCGCTTGGGATGAACAAGTCGGCAACAGATAGAGACAGTCCCTGCCGTTTGACGGGCTTACAGTCTAATCGGGGGAGACGGACAGACAAGAACAATGGCACTAAACAGCGTCAAGGGGAAGAACATCTCGTAAAAACAATGGCAACTAAATAGAATCAAGGCGATGTACAATTCATTAACAAAATAAATAGGGTAACGAAAATATATACAGTTGAGCGGACGAGTACGGTGCTGTGGGGATGGGAAGGGAGAGGTGGAGGAGCAGAGGGAAAAGGGGAAAATGAGGCTTTAGCTGTGGAGAGGTAAAGGGGGGATGGCAGAGGGAGTAGAGGGGGAAGAGGAGCTCAGTCTGGGAACGCCTCTTGGAGGAGGTGATTTTTAAGTAAGGTTTTGAAGAGGGAAAGAGAATCAGTTTGGCGGAGGTGAGGAGGGAGGGCGTTCCAGGACCGCGGGAGGACGTGACCCAGGGGTCGTCGGCGGGATAGGCGAGACCGAGGGACGGTGAGGAGGTGGGCGGCAGAGGAGCGGAGCGTGCGGGGTGGGCGGTAGAAAGAGAGAAGGGAGGAGAGGTAGGAAGGGGCAAGGTGATGCAGAGCCTTGAAGCCTAGAGTGAGGAGTTTTTGTTTGGAGCGGAGGTCGATAGGCAACCACTGGAGTTGTTTAAGAAGGGGAGTGACATGCCCAGATCGTTTCTGCAGGAAGATGAGCCGGGCAGCGGAGTGAAGAATAGACCGGAGCGGGGTGAGAGAGGAGGAAGGGAGGTCAGAGAGAAGGCTGACACGGTAGTCTAGCCGGGATATAACGAGAGCCCGTAATAGTAAGGTAGCCATTTGCGTGGAGAGGAAAGGGCGGATCTT
This sequence comes from Ornithorhynchus anatinus, assembly GCF_004115215.2. Classification (NCBI taxonomy): domain Eukaryota; kingdom Metazoa; phylum Chordata; class Mammalia; order Monotremata; family Ornithorhynchidae; genus Ornithorhynchus; species Ornithorhynchus anatinus. The sequence continues at coordinate 94,045,091 of NC_041729.1, read as the reverse complement.
GGCGATATTGTAGAGGTGAAACCGGCAGGTCTTGGTGACGGACAGGATGTGTGACTTGCCCAAGGACACACAGCAGACAAGAGGCAGAGCCAGAATTGGAACCCATGACCTTCTGGCTCCCAGGCCCGTGCTCTATCCATTATGCAAAGCTGTTTCTCATATGTAATCAGGGATGGATGAGCAAAGATTGACAAGATTAGTACTCTTCAGCCTGAAAAGATGGAGGCTGAGTGAGGACATGAATGGAAATTGCATCATTTAGTGTGCAGACACAGGGGAAGACAGAATTTTGCTCACCAAATGCCACACCTGGGATGAGGGGATGCACATAAAATCCTGAAGGTGGGAGTAACTTTGAATAAATACGGGGAATGAATTTTTCAGTAATAGTTGGTAAGCATGTGACCGGAAATATCAATTGGTTCAAGAGGTCATAGGGTAGAATCATGGATGAGAGACTCATAACTGGTTTATTAGAAGGCAAAATGAGGGCTGTTAGAAGGCAGTGGTGTTTGAGGTAAAGCTGTGGGTTTCTTTTATTCCAACTACTTGTGTCCCCAAACAGCACCTACCATTATCCCCCTCTAGACTGTAAGCTTCTTACAGGCAGGGAATGTGTCTAACCACTCATACTGTACTCACCCAAGCACTTAGTTCAGTGCGCTGCACATGGTAAGCACTCAAATGATTAATTGACTGATTGAACACTGTTCAAACACAGTGATGCAGTACAGACAAGTAACATTTCCTTTCCTTTTTTCAAAAACAAGGCCAAAAAGTCCAGGCATGCTTCATTCCATTCCTACTCAGGCTGAAAATTTGAATGAAAATCCAACAGAGATGATTACATGCATCACTGCTGTTGGCTCATCTCTCACTATCAAACTATTTTACCACGGAAAAAATTCTCAATTTAGGGTGCCCTTCCCAAAACTCACTTTTTTCCATCCGCTACACCACCACTGGATTTTTCTACCCTCTGGCTAATGGTGTTTGTCTATCCATTTATTACTAGAGATTAGAGAGTTCCTTTTTGCCAAAAAAAGGGAATCCCCCAAGGATGTCTCCGAGCACTTGAGTTTTGGTTTCATAAATGAAACATGAGCATTTGTTTCCCTTTGTCTTGTCTTATGCTGTTGAGTCATCTCTGACCCATAGCGACTCCATGGACATGTCTCTACCAGAACGCCCGACCTCCATCTGCAGTCACTCTCGAAGTGTATCCATAGAGTTTTCTTGGTAAAAATACTTAAGTGGGTTACCACTGCCTCCTTCCACACTTGAGTGTCCACCATCGACTCCCTCCCATTTCACTGCCGCCCAGCACAGGGTCAGCTACTGTGATGCAGTTTGCACTGCTCCTTTGGCAATGGCTGGAGGAATTCTGAATTTTAGTATTAATGATTACTTGTAGTATGGAACCTGGGGCAACCAATCAGGTGACTGACCTCATAGGTTGTAAGCTCCTTAAGGGAAGAATTGAGTATACTAACTCTATTCTACTCTCCTAAGCACTTAGTACAGAGTTCTGTACACAGTAAAAAAAAATAATAATTGTGTTCAAGAGCTTATTATATGCCAGGCACTGTACTAAGCACTGGGGTTTATACAAGCAAATTGGGTTGGACACAGTCCCTATCCCACATGGGGATGAGTCTCAATCCTCATTTTACAGATGAAGTAACTGAGGTCCAGAGAAGTGAAGTAACTTGCCCAAGGTCACACAGCAGACTAGTAGCAGAGCTGAGATTAAAACCCATGACCTTCTGACTTCCAGGCCTATACTATATCCACTATGCCATGCTGCTTCTCATAGCACAGTAGGCATTCAGTAAATACCATTGATTGGCCCTGGGAGCATTCCCAACACCGTCATGAATTTTGGAAAACAGAGTGGCCTAGTGGAAAGAGAACAGGCCTGAGAGTCAGAGGACCTGGATTCTAATCCCAGCAGTGCCACTTGTCTGCTGTGTGACATTGGGAAAGTCCCTTAACTTTTCTGAGTCACACTTACCTTAGTTTAAAAATGGGGATTCCATCCTACTCCCTCCTGTTTAAACTGTGAGTTCCATGTTGGGACAGGCACTGTGTCCAACCTAATTATCCTGTACTTATTTTAGCACTCAGGACAGTGATGGCACATAGTAAGAACTTACAGTCATATTAATGTCTAGCTCTCGCTCTAGACTATAAGCTTGAGGGCAGGGAATGTATTGATTAGACTGTAAGCCCATCATTGGGCAGGGATTTTCTATCATCTATCTGTTGCCGAATTGTATATTCCAAGTGCTTAGTACAGTGCTCTGCACATAGTAAGCGCTCAATAAATACTATTGAATGAATGAATGCTAATTCTGTCATAAAATGCTCTCCCAAGTGCTTAAAACAGTGCTCTGCACACAGTAAGTGTTCAATAAATACAATTGACTAAATATGATTAACTAGTACCGTAATAATTATTATTATTCCCAAAGAAGATAGGTGATATCAGAGACCTAAGCAGTTGTTTTTACAGTTAGTTTAAAGAGGAAGGCTTGAAAGCAAGGATGACAAGAGAAGCAATAAATACAAAAACTCACTGATTCAGCACAGATGAGTTCATCTCAGAGACAGCAGCAACACAAAGACCACTTCAACCTGCGGAGATGAGGGTAGTTCTTCTAAAGCAGTGGCTGAGGGAAGATCATCACAGAAAGGGAGAAAATTGAAAACAGGGCCAAATAGAGTATGGGCCTGGAGGTCAGAAGGACCTGGGTTCTAATTCTGGCTCTGCCACATGCCTCCTGTGGGACCTTGGGCAAGTCACTTTACTTCTCTGTGTGTCAGTTACCTCAACTGTAAAATGGAGATTAAGGCTGTGAGCCCCATTTGGGACACGGCTTGTCATGTAGCCCAGTGCTTAGAACAGTGCTCGGCACATAGTAAGCACTTAAACAACATATTATTATTATTATTATGTATCTATTTCAGCACTTAGAAAAGTGCCTGGCACATAGGAAACACTTAAATACCATAAAAAAGAGAGACACTGTTAGAGGATGATCATGGGGTAAAGTGGAAAAGGAAACAAAAGCTGTGCATTGGTCTTTTCAAACATACGCATCAACATGGTTAGATTCTCAGTGTCCTGCGTTGGGTTTCAACTGCTTTATAAACTAGAAGGGCAGGACTTCCCCCTTGACTCCTCTAACACACACACACAAGCACACACAGCCTTATACACTGTCAATAGCCAAGGCACCCATCAATTTGATTTATTGTAGCAGGGAATGTGTCTATTTGTTATATTGTACTCTCCCAAGTGCTTAATACAGTGCTCTGCACACAGTAAGTGCTCAATCAATACAACTGAATGAATGGATGAGCACTCTGTGCAGAGCCCTGCACTAAGAACTTAGTACCCCAACTGCCGCTGTGAGCTATTCTTGGAGAAAAAGGGGCTTTAGTGGTGGAAAGTAACCTTCCCCATTTTAGTCAGGAGGGTTATTTTCCAGCTAGTGATATTGCCCTCCCGCTATCCCCCCACCCCCACAACCACACTGAAGCCTTTCTTGGCTTAAAAGCTAGCTACCTGTATTAAAGGATCTAGACTCTGAGGGTATTATAAATGTTGAGGTCAAAATTGTGCCTCAGTTACCTCATCTGTAAAATGGGGATTTAATCTTCCTCCCTCTTACTTAAGCTGTGAGCTTGATATGGGGCAGGAAATATGTCCAACCTGATTATTTTGTTTCTACCCCAGCACTTAGAATAGTGCTTGACACATAGTAAACACTTCTTTACCATAAAAAAAATGCACTCCTATACTTTGTGGTGTACCCTGTAAAGGATGCTTGACATCTATTTAATGTGAATATTTTGACAAATAAAAACTTCAAGATCAGTCTAGATCTTGACCTAGATCTTAAAAAATATCTAGAAAATTTTCTAGATAACTGGGGCTTAAAAAGTCATTTTGATCTGCATATTTCAGGTCAAAACACTCCACTTCTGCTTGAGATATCTAGATAATTGAGGCCTAAATTACACAGAATATTTTTAGGCAGACAGCTATATTCTCATGAATGGGAGGCTCCTGAATGTTGTTTGTAGGAGTAGTATGGTGGGAAGGGTCAGATGCTTCAAATTAACAGGATTTGTAGAGCTGCAACAGCTTCAGTCTGTATTAGTGTTGGCATTGTATTCAGGCTTTGTTGAAAAGAAAAAAAAAAAAAAAGAGACCTACCTATTTTATTAATGACCATAAAAAAGAGGAAAATCTCAACATTATATATAAAACATTTATTACAGTGATCTTTTACTGCTGTTTCAGTACGTATGAAAAATGTGTAAAAAAAAGCAACTCTCCCACCAGGCTGGGGAATGCTCTTTTGAAGTTATCAATAATTGAAGAAAAATATAGACTTGGTATCCCCAAAGCTCTCCCTGACAAAGGAAGTAACTTCGCTGTCCTGAAAGATTATATCACCTTAATTCCACCTCTCAACTCTAAAGAAAATGCATTCTATAAACTCAGTAATAGTTTTCTAAAGTGAATGGCAGGACCAATAGCTATCATCACATTTCCATTACTATTTTTTTTCCTCCAAAACTGAGTGCTTCATAAACATTCCACATTTTTAGGGGTGGACCACTTAACATCCATTCCTGTTTTTTCTCTCTAATAGCCACTGATCACCCACAAAGTTAAACTCTTACTGAGTCTTGTACCTTCTCTATTTTTTCTTGCTAACTACCTTAGTCTTGCCCTCTTCTAGTCTAATGGACTCTTACTCATTCACAAACTTGCCCTGCATTCCTAAAATCTACCCATAATCTTTAACTGCACAATTTCCTCTGGTATCACAATACATAGGGCTACCATTCAGGGTGAGAAATGTCTTCTTTCTTTTACATAAAACCATCAACTGCCTCCAGCAAAGAGAAAATAGGAACCTAAGATGCCATTCCTGGGCATCCTGGGAAGATGATATTCCATCCAGCCCTTCGTTAATGTCTGACTCCAACTCTACTTTGCCTTTCCTAAAACACAGTAATCAGAACTGTCCACACTTGCCACTCAGCTTTAGGGAAACCACTTCCTTTTTCTTTAAAGCTCTTCTAAAAGGCCAGTGCAAGAAGAACCTCCTGATGAATTCCCCCCCTCTCAGTTATGTCTTCCTCTAGGCATCTCACCACCCAAGAATCACTTTGTAGTTTTATGTCAGTTCATTTATCCATTTATCCAGTTGTGCTTGCTATTATTATTGTTCTCACTCTTTTTTTAAATCTATAGCATATTCATCAATCAGTAAATCAATAGAATTTATTGTGGATAGACTCTGTGCAGAGCACTGAATTGAGCACTTAGGAGAGGACTACAGAGTTAATCAGCTGTTCAATGTTATTTATTTAAATATGTGTGCAGAGCACTATACTTGGCTAAGTATAATATAATAGAGCTGTTAGACATGATTCCTGCCTGTAAGGATCTTAGTAGACTATCTCAAGGAGCTTACATTCAGCTCACAGATACTTGTGGCAGGAAAATTGAGTATGAGGCGCAGTAAGTAGGTTGACTAGAGAGGAATGAAGCAGCTGGAACAGGGGACAGAGCACAGGCCTGGGAGTCAGAAGGTCATGGGTTCTAATCCCAGCTCCTCCACTTGTCTGCTGTGTGATCTTGGGCAAGTTACTTAACTTCACTGTGCCTCCATTCCATCATCTACAAAATGAGGATTGAAATTGAGCCCCATGTGAGTCAGGGACTGTGTCCAACTTGATTTGCTTGTATCCATCCCAGCACAGTATATTGCCTGGCACATAGTAAGTGCTTAACAAATACCACTATTATTATTTTTTTCCCCCAATTAGATTGTAAGCTTCTTGATGTTAGAAACAATCTTATACTTCGTATATTCTCTAAATGTCTAGTACCAGGCTCAGCACCTATAAAGCTCTCAATTTCTCTTTGCATCAAGCAGAATTTCCTGACCATTGGCTTTAAAGCACTAAGTAAGCTCTCTTCCCCTGATTTATCCTCACTCTTTTCCCACTACACCCTACCTCACACTGTTCATTTTTGTTTTTGGGGTATTTAAGTTCTTACTATATAACCAGGCACTGTACTAAGTGCTGAAGTAGATACAAAGCAATCTCACTGGATGCAGTCCATGTCTCACATGGAACTCACAGTCAATTCCCACCTTACAAATGCAGGAAATGAGGCATAGAGAAGTTGAGTGACTTACCCAAGTCACACAGCAGATGAATGGTGGATCCAGAATTAGAACCCAGATCCTTCTGAATCCCAGGCTTGTGCTCTATTCAGTAGACCACAACGCTTCATTTCCTTCCAATCAACCTACTTTCTGTGCCTCTTATTCACACCTCTTCTATACTCCAGCTAGATAGAAGAGTACTTGCCTGGAACTCCCCTCCCAGTCACGTCTAGCAGACCTCTGCTCTTCCCCTCAAAGGCCTTCTGAAATTCCTCCTCCTCCAGGAGGTCTTCCCAAATAAACCTCTCCTCTCCCACCCTATATCCACCCACTACTGCTACTTGGGTATTCGCCCCCACTTCCTTTTTGCTTTACTGCTTCCTCATATGCATAATTCCTTGAATAGCCAGAGATCTATGTTAGCCTGAAATTCCTTTTTACTCTCCAACATGGGACTTGCTGCCATCAGCACACATTTCTTGGAAATTGAGTAATTCCTGTAGGCCATAACTCTGAAATTAGCCTTCTAATAGCCTTTGTGGCAGAGAGGCTAGATGACTGGCTTCTAAGGAAACTTGCAGGCTAGAGACCCTTGGAAACTAAATATTCAGGGTCTAGAGCATTTTCAAATCAATTAGGAAAGGAGATTCCATGCACTAGACAGTGTCTATAGCCAACAAGGCAAATAACTGTCTCCACATACCCTTATTGATTGAGGGTATATCTTTCTGGCTACTTCTTTCTGCACCGAATGGCTCATGGGCAGGACTCCAGGCTAAGGTGGGAACCTGAGCCACCCTGACAGAAATCAATCCGTCATATTTATTGAGAGCTTACTCTATTCTAATTATGATTTGGCTTTTCTTCCATCCCATCTACTCCAAAATTCAATGGTTAGCCAAACCCAGTATCTGCCTATTAGAAAACCTAATTTGGTTTTTCTACATGCTTCCTGAGTACTCTTCTATCCTTACAAATCTAATTTAAGAAGAAAACAATGATCCATCAGCTTCTCTTATAACCACTGCAATCTAATTGTTTAATTAACTCCCATCTTTATTATCCTACTTCCTGTCCTGTGTATGCTGAAGATGCCCACTCACCTTTGACATTTATGATCTCATCAAAATCTACAGTAATTTCATTTTGGAATAAAAGGGCTATTTTTGTTTAGATGATTGTCTGTGTTCACTAGAAATAATAAAAGATAAAGAAGTGAATCTACCCTCAATAATGCCTGAAAATAACTTGTTCAAGCTCTAGGAGAGATCTGCCAGTTGCCACCGGCACCCACACAAATTAAAATTCCCCATTTCTATATACTTTTAGAGGTTTTTTTTTTAACTCATTATTTCACTAGATTATGGGATTGGGTCCCTCTGGAATGTCAGGGTGAAAATAAAAAAATCCTTTTGATGGAAGGGCCAGGGGGTTTGCCAAGGGGAGGGATAAATGGTGGGGTTAGTAGGGGCTCCTGGAAGAGGGGAATGGGGAACACTGAGGAAAATGCACACCTGGAGTTTGAGGAGTAGACTCTTAGTCCTCTCTCAGCTCCCTCCGATGGTATGCCCAGGCATTAAGGTGGCTACTGAAGAAGATGCAAGTGAAGTCACACGTGTTAATAATAATTTTGGTATTTGTTAAGCTCTTACTGTGTGCCAAGCACTGTGCTTGGTTAGCAGTGGGGCAAATAAAATGAGATCAGATCCCACCCTTGTCCCATATGGAGCTCACGGTCTAAGAGGGAAGGAGAGCAGGTATTTAATCCCCATTTTCCAGATAAAGAAACTGAGGCCCCAAGAGGTTGGGTAAATTGCCAAGGGTCACACAGAAGGCAAGGCACACAGACAGGTTAGAATCTAGGTTCTTTGATTCCTTGCACTGATGGCAGGCACATGATTCTAGGCCTAAAGTAGCGTGGCATAGTGGAGTGAGCACAGGCCTGGGAGTCAGAGGACATGGGTTCTAATCCACCACTTGTCTGCTGTGTGACCTTGGGCAAGTTACTTCACTGTGCTTCAGTTATTTCATCTGTAAAATGGGGATTAAGACTGTGAGCCCCATGTGAGACAGGGATGGTATCCAACATAATTTGCTTCTCTTGACCCCAGCTCTTACAATGTGCCAAACACTGTGCTAAGTACTTAACAAATGGCATTATTATTGTTATAATTATTGAAAAGGTACAAAGGGAACATGGGAGAGGTGAGGCTGAGGCTTGCTGATTAGGAAGAGACAGTTGAGCCAGGGATCAGAGGTGGGGGGCAGGTCAAAAGGCCGGAGCAGCGATATACTGTAGCCTGCTGCCCCTGCAGAGGGAAAATTATTTTCATGCTTGAGCGACTGTTCCTGCACCGTTTGTTTTACTGGAGTCAGTTCTGCACGCTTTCTAAGCACCCAGTAAAATGTTCTCCACACACAAGCCTGAAGTCAATTCCGCCGACTCCATATTGTGTACTAAAAGCAGCATGAGCTAGTACAAAAGCACGGGCCTAAGAGTCAGGGGACCTAGGTTCTAATTCCAGCTCCACCACTTGTCCACTGTGTCACCTTGGGCAAGTCACTGCACTTCACTGTGCCTCCAGTTCCCTCATCTGCAAAATGGGGATTCAATACTTATTCTCCCTCCAACTGAGACTGTGAGCCCCATGTTGCGCCTGATGATTTGCATCTCCACCAGGGCTTGGTGCAATCCTTGGTAGATACTGAGCATTTAAATACTACTACTGTTGTTATTATCATTATTATTATTAATGGATTATCTGAGAGAAGCATCATGGCTTAGTGGAAAGAGCACCAGCTTGGGAGTCAGAGGTCATGGGTTCTAATCCCAGCTCTGCCTCTTGTCAGCTGTGTGACCTTGGGCAAGTCACTTAACTTCTCTGTGCCTCAGTTACCTCATCTGTAAAATGGGGATTGAGATTGTGAGCCCCACCTGGGGGCAGCCTGAAAACCTTGCATCTCCAGTGCTTAGAACAGTGCTTGGCACATAGAAAGCGCTTAACAAATACCATTATTATTCCCTTTGCCTGCACTTTTTTGAATTTTTTTCTAGATTTGGCCAATAGTATTTTCTGGAATAATCTCTTGAGACCCAGATCCAGAGCAAAATAGAATGTGAGTTGTGGGCTAAACTCTTGGGAGGATTCAGCACTAACAAGCCACACCACGGTTGCTCTTCAGGTGTTGACAGTGCAGTTTAAGACAGTGCTCTGCCCACAGCAAGTGCTCGATAAATGCCATTCACTGATCATAGTATACTCTCCCAAGTGCTTAGTACAGCACTCTATACCATGGATTTGGATAGACAACAGTGTTAATTTATTTATGGTATTTGTTAAGCCTTTATTACGTGCCAGCCCTGAATTAAGCACAAGATCATCATCAGGTGGGACAATCTCTGTCTCACTTGGGGCTCCCAGTCTTAATCCCCATTTTACAAAAGGAGGGAACTGAGGCACAGAGCAGTGAAGTAATTTGGCCAAAGTCACCCAGCAGGCAAGTGGTGGAGTCGAGATTAAAACCTAGGTCCTTATGACTCCCAGGCCTGTGGTCTACCCATTAAGCCACACTGCTTCTTTAGAATTTCTTGCAACTGGCTGGAAGAGGAAGGAGTAAGAAGAGAGATTGACAAGGAAGCAGCCTCCTGACCAAGAGACATGGTCTCTGCCCATACCCACCAGATTCTCCCCAACAGCCCTGCAGTAGCAGGAGCACTGAACTAAGCATTAGCTGAGCAATGCAGGAGTAGGGGTGACTCCTCCCCGCCCTGAACTCTGGGGCTTTTTTGCTTTGTTTGTCTGTTTTGTGGCATTTAAGTGCTTACTATATGCCAGGCAATGTACTAAGCACAGGGGTAGATACAGGTTGATCAGGTTGGACACAGTCCCCGTCCCACATGGGGCTACAGTCATAGTCCCCGTTTTACAGATGAGGGAACTGAGGCACAGAGCAGTGAAGCGACTTGCCCCAGGTCATACAACAGACAAATGGTGGAGCTGGGATTAAAACCCAGGTCCTTCTGACTCCTAGGCCGGGGCTCTTTCCATTAGGCAACACTGCTTCAGTTGGATGGAAAGGGTAGTGTCAGGCCCTTCCAACTCCGGGGAGCAGGGAAAGCAGACACACACCGTTAGAGTGATCATGCCTCACCTCCTGTACACCCACATGCCCTGCTGCGTTAATCTCAGTCCTCCAGGACCCTTGACCCTGCGTCCTTCAGTCAACCCAAAACGAGGCCTGCCCTAGTCCAGGACCAAGACCACCTGATCTCCAAACCTTCCCCAGCTCCTCCTCACCTAAAGATGCACCTCTCACCTCCCCAATCCCCCGGACCCCTCCCCTACCTAATTATGCCCTCCCCCACCCTCAGCCGAAAACAGCTAAAGCAGCTCTCAGCCTCCTGACCCATCCTCTTCCTCCAACGGCATCAGAATCATGGAGTCCTCAACACAATCATCACTCCCAGACCCCTCCCCAATCCCCTACCACAGTCATGTACAAGATATACACACACATCACTGTCAATATCACAACCCATCAGCCCTCCCCTGGCCCAGCAATGCCCATTATACATACACACACACCCATCATCAGTGTCACAACCCATTAATATCAAACATCCCTCCAGTACATTCCACCCTTCACTCATACCCCACCCCCTGGCCAGTTGGACATCTAAATCATTTCTGCAATCCTGGAATCAACTCCTCCCCCAACCCCCTCTCCATTAGCCCAACCCTGATTCCCCCCCCCCCCCCCCGAGTCCACTCAACATCATCACCACAATACAACAGGCATTAGCAAACCCAGATTCACCCTAAAAAAAGATGGGAGAGGGAGTAACTGAAGAAGCCAGAGCACCCCACCCCCACTCACCAAAGCCCAGGACAGGCCATGTTCTGTCAGCTTTCCAGCTACGAGCTATGTTGAACAAGCCTCAGGAGCCTTTTATAAGGCAGGGAAAGCCCCAGCAGTCTCTGGGGCCATAAAGGGGCAGTGCTTCCTCAACCCACTTAGAAACACCTGGGGGAGGATCTGTAAAATGGGTTTTAAGACTGTGAGACCCATGTGGGATGGGGCCTCTGTGCAACTTGATTAACTTGTATCTACCCCTGAGCTAAGTGCAGTGCCTGGCACATAGTAAGTGCTTAACAAATACCATAATTATTATTATTATTATTACATGGTTTAGACACCCAATGCATGTAAGAAATAACTCTTCCTGTGGGTAATAAATATGATCTTATTTCCTACAACAACATATCTAGATGAAATGTGTTTCTTTGGCTTTCATTTGTCTTTTTTTCTGCAGATAATTGTAGGCAAGAATAAGGGATTTTCCATATGCCTTTGAAGTTGAATCTAGTTCAAAGCATCCTCTGATCATAGTGGTTCGTTCGGGGGCAGTGCCTCTCAGCTACCTGCAGGAACAAGCTTCCCGGGGGTCTGTCATCTGTTCTGGGGTGATGAATGGCAACTTTTCCTCCATGACTCAGTCAAGTAAAATAAATATTTTCAAATCCATCCCACATTTCCTTCAACTACTGTTCCTTCTTGTTTCTTTCTGTTCCAACCAAATAAGCTGGAGCTACCAAACTTTCCCTGAAGTGCAGGCAAAAGTCTCAGATAGTATGATAACAATGATAATAATAATAGATAATAATAATAACAGTAATTGACTAGTGGAAAGAGCATAGGCCTGGGAGAAAGACAATTACTCTCTTCAGAACCTTATTGAAAGCTCATCTCCTCCAAGAGGCTTTCCCAGACTAAGCCCTTATTTCCTTTTCTCTCCCTCCCTCCTGTGTTGCCCTGACTTGTTCTCTTTATTCACCAACCACTCCCTCTCCCCTACCCCCCACCCGCAAGCCGGACAGCATTTATGGACACATCTGTAATTTATTTGTTTATATTAAGGTTTGTCTCCCCCTCTAGACTGTAAACTCACTGTGGACACTGAATATGTCTGTTATACTTGTTTTGTTTAGACTGTGAGTCCATTGTTGGGTAGCGATTATTTCTACTTGTTGCCGAATTGTACTTTCCAAGTGCTTAGTACAGTGCTCTGCACACAGTAAGCACTCAATAAATATGATTGAATGAATGTTGTTTTGTTGTACCCTCCCAAGCACTTAGTACAGTGCTCAGAACCCAGTAAGTGCTCAATAAATATGATTGATTGATTTAGTGAAAGTATCTGGATTCTAATTCCTGCTCTGCCACTTTACTGCTGACTTTAGGTAAGTCACTTAAGTTCTCTGTGCCTCAGTTCCCCCACTGCAAAATGGAGCTTCAGTACCCGTTCTCCCTCCTACTTAGACTGTGAGTCCTATGTGGAACCTGCATGGCTCAGTGGAAAGAGCCTGGGCTTGGGAGTCAGAGGTCATGGGTTCGAATCCCGGCTCTGCCACTTGTCAGCTGTGTGACTGTGGGCAAGTCACTTCACTTCTCTGTGCCTCAGTTACCTCATCTGCAAAATGGGGATGAAGACTGTGAGCCTCACGTGGGACAACCTGATTACCTTGTATCTACCCCAGCGCTTAGAACAGTGCTCTGCACATAGGAAGCGCTTAACAAATACCAGCATTATTATCTTTTATCTACCTCGGTGCTTAGTATAGTGCTTGGCACAGAGTAAGTGCTCAACAAATATCATTTAAAAATTATTATTATTACTACTAAAATGATTCATTTATATTTACATTTTATTTTCCCAAATATGGATGTCTTTCTCATCTTTTCCTACCTGAGCCTCTCTTCTTTCCAATCACTTTGATCATTATTCTATCCATTTTCTTGTCTTTATCTAATCAAAACCTCAAAGCCGGTGGATTTACTCTCCTCCTTGAAACATGTCTTGATTTCTCCTCTGACGTAAACATTAACGTTATTGTTAATGTCTTCCACCTTATATCCCAATCCTGAATAAAAGATCAATACAATTACTGATATTTCTTGTAACAAAGGAAGAATAGTAGCATTTGTCATAATAGCCATAGAAAAATGTTAGAACTGTAAATGAAAGACAGTGCTACTCTGCAAAAGCAATTTTAAGATTATACATGTCTGTTCATGGAGTGTTTCGCCTCTCATTTAATCTTCAGATCTTATCCTTGTGCACTGCTCCCCAGTCCCTAAGCCAAGATAGAGTAATGGATATCTGGCAATAATATACAGACAGTACTGAGGAGAAAGACTGAATCTCTCTCTCTCTCTCTCTCTCTCTCTCTCTCTCTCTCTCTCTCTCCTTCTTGGATTTGTTAAGGTGCTTACTTTGTGCCAGGCACTGTTCTAGGCTCTGGGGTAGATACAAGCTAATCAGGATGGACACAGTCCCTGACCCTCATGAAGATTATAGTCTTAATCTCCATTTTACAGATGAGGTTCCTGAGGCACAGAGAAGTGAAGTGACTTACCCAAGGTCAAACAGCAGACAAGTGGTGGAGCTGGGATTAGAACCCAGGTCCTTCCAATTCCCAGGCCCGTGCTCTATCCACTAGGCCACATTGCTTCTCTTGAGGAGAGTGGTCAAGCTGCTCTAAAGTGGTGGTGCGATCAGTCAATCAATCAATCACATTTATTGAATCCTTTCTGTTAGTAGAGCAGAGAGCACTGTACTAAGGAATTGGAGGAGCAAAATGGTATTGGAAATCATGATCCCTGCCCTCAAGGAGCTTATAATTAGGGAGACAGACAGTAAAATCAATTATAAATAGTGGAAGCAGCAGAGTATAAAGATATGCAGGTAAGTGCTGTGGGATCTGGGATAGGATGAATATCAAAGTGTTTAGGGGCCATGTACTTTAATACATCTGTGACACAGAAGGGAGGGAGAGTAGGGTGGGGTGATGGTAGGATAGTCAGGGAAAGTTGCCTGGAGCAGATATGACTGTAGAAAGACTTTGAAGATGGGAGAGTGGTGTTATGTCTGATATGAAGGGGGAGGGAGTTCCAGGTTGAAGGGAGCAGGTTGTCAGTGGTAAGAGAGATGAGAATGATGCACAGTGAGTAGGTTGGCATTTGAGAAGTCAAGTGTGCAGGTTGAATTGCAGTGGGAGATCAGAAAGGTAAGGTAAGAGGGAGACAGCTGATTTAATACCTTAGAACCGATGGTAAGAAGTTTCTGCTTGAGTGGAGACGGTTAGGTAACCATTGAGTTTTATGAGGACCCAGAACAATTTTTTAGAAAAAAGATCCAGGCAGCAGAGAGAAGTGTGGACTAGAGAGGGGAGGAAATGGAGGCAGGGAGGTCTGTGAGGAGGCTCGTTGCATGGTTTCTCCAATGGACCCCCCAAAAACATCCCAGCCCCAGTCATTGCCCAGGTAGCATGATCAGGTACATTCAGGATATGACTCTGTGCCACAGCATTGGACAAAAGTGGACAGTATAGGTCCACAGTTTTTTTGGTTTTGTTTTTTGCTTTGGCAAGACAGGAAACTAAAGGCCATTTGTGCTGCTTTGCAGAAATGGGAGCAGGAGAGGATGTCTTTTGGGGTGAAGCCCAAGTGGTGGGGGATGAGTCCATCTTGATTTTAAATCAGTATCACTTAAAAAAAAAGTATAAGCCAAAAATAATAATGGGCATGACCCCTGGAGATGGACCTGAGATCACAGAAGATAGCAAAGAGGAGAACGACAGGGAACACGATGTAAGATTTCTCATTCGAATACATCCATCTGTGCTCATTTGGAGAACAAGCCTATCTCAACCAATGCCATCCATACAAGTTTCTTCCTTTGTGCATTTCCTCTGGCCTCTAGGTGGGAGGTTATTGAATTCCATAAATTTTTTGAAGTTCTTCTCCACAGTCCTCCACTCTCACAGTTGAATCTGAGAGCAGCACCACAGCGAATCCAAACACGGTTCTTTTGATAGTCTTATTCTTCTGCAAACCAGAGCACAGAGAAAGAAAAATCGATTTAGAAAATGGCACAGATTCCCCAGAGGAGGCCGAAGCCTTGGTCCTCAGCAGCTCACCAGGCTTCAGAGAGGTCAGTGGGCTTCTATTCCATGGAATTCTGTTAGCGTGATGAAAGGAAAAATTGATTTTCCCAGAGCATCTGTCTCCAGGGCAGTGGCAAAGTTGGGGGTCATGGAGCATATCACTTAACTTCTCTTTGCTTTCGTTTCCCCATCTGCAAGATGGAGATAATAAGGTTTTTCAACCTCCAGATTCTATAAAAAAAATGAGATGGTTCAGAAATCAGTTGGGTTCAACAAAGCCTGGAGATAAAGCCCAGCCTTTAAGACTTTAAGAGGGTAGTTTGTATCTACCCAGTGCTTAGTACAGTGCCTGGACCCTAGTAAGTGCTTAACAAATACCATAAAAAAACTAGAACAGTGTTTCCTGCTCAGGAAGTTGGAATTGGGGCGTGAATGATCACATGGGATTTTCTCTTAATGCTGAGTTTGGTCCACCTGCACCTGGTGCTGACATCAGTCACCCTCTGTTCTCCAATTTGGCTCTCCACTATCAAAAAATTACATGCTCCTCTGCCTGTTCAAATTAACAATTTACTTGAACATGAAGGTAATTGGATCATTAAGAAAATTCAAATAAAAGTCTTATAAGGATCGGGAATATTCAGTTTCTTTTGTAATTTGCACCAAAGCCTCGGACTTTTGGATTCTCTTCACACGTTTTGGGTTCCACTTTCTTAATCTTTTTAAAAAAGCAGAGGAAACTGAAGAATTGGAAATTTTGATAAAGAAATGTGGAAGATCAATTCCATTTATAATCACCGTTCTAGGGATAGGAATACTTTCTTGTATTGGTTCAATATAGTAAAGAAGGAAAATTTTATTCTCATAGGAATTTGATAGTATCCTTTCCCCTGGTCTCTGAATCTCTCTCCCTTAATCTCCCTTCATATCATCCACTGTTGGAGATCAATGATCATTACCTCCATTTCACAGGTGGAGTGTCTGTCTGTCTTCCCCGATTAGACTGTAAGCCCGTCAGTGGGCAGGGATTGTCTTTATCTGTTGCCGAATAGTACATTCCTAGTGCTTAGTACAGTGCTCTGTACATAGTAAGCGCTCAATAAATACTATTGAATGAATGAATGAATGAATGAATGAGAAACGAAGACTTAGAGAAGTTAAGTGACTTTCCCAAGGACTAGCCGAAAGTCAGTAGCAAGAGATAGAGAAGCAGAGTTGCTTAGTGGCAAGATCATGAGCCTGGAGTCGGAGGACCTGGATTCTAATCCCAGTTTGGCCACTTGTCTGCTGTGTGGCTGTGAGAAGTCACTTAACCTCTCTGTGCCTCAGCTACCTCATCTGTAAAATGGGGATTAAAACTATGAACCTCATGTGGGACAGAGACTATGTCCAATCTGATTATCTTGTATTTACCCCATTGGTTGGTCCAGCACCTGGAACATAGTAAATGCTTAACAAATATTAAAAAAACCCCAAAAACGTTGTGCTTAGAACCCAGGTTTTTTGGTCCCTCAGACTCCTTAATGATAATAATTACTTTGTACTAGGCACTATACAAAGCACTGGGATGGATACAAGCAAATCGAGTTGGACACAGTCCCTGTGCCTTATGGGGCTCACACTCTCAATTTCCATTTTTCAAATGAGGTAACTGAGGCAGAGAGAAGTGAAATAACTTTCCCAAGGTCACGCAACAGGTAAGTGATGGAGCTAGTATTAGAACCCATGACCTTCTGACTCCCAGCCTATGCTCTAATCCACTATGCCATACTGCTGCTTGGAAGTTTCACTCCACAAAGGAAGGTCTCAGGTGCCAATTTATTGCTGTTGACAGGATTATTCACTTATATGCCTGTGCTTGAGCATCATTTAGAAGGTGAAATATTCTTCTTGATAATAAGCCTGCAGAGTGAAATGTAGAACACAGATGGGTGGGTTGGGTTTTCATTTGTCACTTGCCAAAAAGGACTTTTCTTGGAAAAAGTCCCTCTGAGCAGGATAGAATTGAATTGAATACATAAAATACGTTTTCTCCTGGAGATTAAGCGAGGCTTGAAATGAAACTATTAAGTGAGGCCTGAAATGAAACTACAAAAGTGAATCGAATTGGAGACCAAGGGAGGGAGGGGTTGGGAACTGGGTCTGAGTCTGTCCAGAGGTATCCCCCAAGGACTTCCATCTGATCAATCAATCAATCAATCAATCAAGGGTATTTATTGAGCTTTTACTGTGTGCAGACCTTTCTGCTAAGTGCTTGGGAAAGTACAATACAATAGAGCTGGTAGACTCGATCCCTTCCCACAGGGAGATCTCAATCTAGATGGGGGAAAGTCATAAAATACAGTGATCAGTGACCACCTGAAAGGAATTCTCCCCCTCTAGACTGTAAGCTCGTAGTGGGCAGAGAATGTGTCTGTTTACTGTTATATTGTACTCTCCCAAGTGCTTAGTACAGTGCTGTGCACATAGTAAGCGCTCAATAAATACAATTGACTGATTGACTGAATGACTAGGAGCTCCCAAACTTCAAACTATATGTATCACAATCTCCACGTGTATTAGGCACTTATTGTACTGGCATTTATTTTGATTTGTCATTCCCTCCCTCCACAAAAAGAACTCTAATTTTCTCATTTCTTCATGCCATTTAGCTTCCCACTAGCTCAGAGGAGTCATAAGACCTGAGTTCTATTCCCAGATCCTCTACTTGTCCCCATCTGGTGACTGTATTATTAGGGATTGGACCTAACCCAGGTTAACTTGTTCTCAGATGCTATGGGAAAGACAGACAAGTTCCAAGTTAGTTGTCAATCACTCAGTAGTATATACGGTATGCAGAGCACTGTGATGAGCACCTACAGTAGAGAGAACACTGTCCTGGTGCCTCTTGAGTGCCGTGTACTATGCTGAGCACCTACTCTGAGCAGAGCAGTGTACTAAATGCTTGGGAACAACAATAGAAATGAGAGACCTGACCCTACCCTTGAATAGCTCACAACTTGATGAAGAGGCTCAGAACCTAGTGGGCCCAGGAGTCCATGAAACAATCAATCAATTGTATTTTTTGAGCGGTTACTCAGGGCAGAGCGTGGCTCAATGGAAAGAGCATGGGGCTTGGGAGTCAGAGGTCATGGGTTCGAATCCCCGCTCTGCCACTTGTCAGCTGTGTGACTGTGGGAAAGTCACTTAACTTCTCTGTGCCTCAGTTACCTCATCTGTAAAATGGGGATTAAGACTGCGAGCCTCATGTGGGACAACCTCATTACCCTGTATCTACCCCAGCACTTACAACAGTGCCCTGCACATAGTAAGCACTTAACAAATACCAACATCATTATTATATTAAGTGCTTGAGTGACCACAGAAGAATCAGTAGGCATAATCTTTGCCCTCAAAGAGTTTACAATCTAGTGAGTGATTCAGGGTAGGATTCAGTGCATCTGAACCAGGGGCCAACCCACCTTCCCCAAATTCTTGGGACTAGAAGTCTGCCTCCTACTTCTCAGGGAGTCTGAGGGTGATCAAGTCTTTGGTACAGTATCGGAAGAATTAGCAAGTCTGTGCTTGACCATCTGTGGCTTTCAGCTGCCATCCAGGGCGTTGGCCTAGCAGACTCCCGACAGAAGGACCCCTCAGGATACTGGGAATAAAACCATGAATAATTATCACTGGACTCATAGCCATATGGTCTCTTTTTTGCATTTTGTTTACAGTCAAATGTGTATATTTAAGGCCTGCAGAAACCTACACTCTGAAACACTCAGAAAACAAATAATAGCCACGTAAGGGTTTTTTCT
Organism: Ornithorhynchus anatinus; assembly: GCF_004115215.2. Lineage (NCBI taxonomy): Eukaryota > Metazoa > Chordata > Mammalia > Monotremata > Ornithorhynchidae > Ornithorhynchus > Ornithorhynchus anatinus. Next base: position 94,026,146 of record NC_041729.1, on the reverse strand, counting down.
TTTGAGTTGCATGTACAAAAAATATTTAAGTTTTCTCTTATGAATGATATTTTTTGTTTATATACCAGAGAGAACTGCTGAAACAGCCAGATCCCAGCTTAGAAATCCAGAAATGGATCAGCCAGACGAAATGTCTCAACAAGGTGCAAGGTGCATGTCATGAGGAATTCAGAAATGGGGTTAGGGCTTAGGCGGCTGCCCCTAGATAAGCTGAGTTCCCAGATGTTTGGACTCAGCCAGGCAAACACGGCACGTGGCTCCTTTCATCGATTTCAGTGGCAACACTTGTCTAGCTTCCCAGCAGGATGAGAACGTTTCAGTCCTATTTATAATGTGTTCAGGCTGACATAATTAGCCAAATGGGTGTTAGAGTTATTTCTGACTTAGGAGCTCAGTGATGCCACACTACAATAAGTTAAAATGGTTTCCTGTCACAGAGTTGCACGTTGTTGCCAATGGAATCTTATTAGAGGAAAAGCTGAACAGCTCAGATCGGATTCCAACCAAGAATTATCTCTCTCTCTCCCTCTCTCTTTCTCCCCCCACCTCTGTCTCTCTCTCCTTCTTTCTCTGAGTCTCTTTCTTTCTCTCTGATTTTCTCTTTCTCCCCTTTTCACCTCAAAAAGAATTTATTCAATAAATCAATAGTATTCGGATTTACTGAATGTCTACAGTATGCAGAGCACTGTTTTAAGCACCTGGGGAGAGTATGAGGAAGCAGCATGACCTAGTGGAAGAGCATGGGCCCAGGAGTCAGAAGGACTTGGGTTGTAATACTGGCTCTGCCAATTGTCTGCTTTGTGACCTTAAGCAAGTCACTTAAAGTCTCTGTGCCTCAGTTATCTCATCTATCAAATGGGGATTAAGACAGTGAGCCCTGTGTGGGACAGGGATTGTGTCTAACCCAATTATCTTATATCTACCCCAGTGCTTGGCACATAGTAAGCACTTAAATACTAAATTTGTTAATTATTATTACGATAGAATTAGTAGACATGATAACAGCCCTTAAGGAGTTTACAGTTAAATACTAGTGTTTTTAAATGGCAGAGCCATTCTGAAATGGTTCTGGTTTACCAACAACTAGGTCAGGGGGGCTGCACAGAGGATCGGTCCTGCAGCTGGACAAGCCCATAAATTGACTAAATTATTTTAGCCAGACATACCTACCAGCACCTGCAGACCAGCACTTGGTTCTATTTTCACCTGTCCTCTCCACTTTCCTCTTCTGGTTCTCTTCCTAACTCTGTGGCCACTCATTTGCAGTCTCTTTCACAGGCTATTCCTCTGCTTCCCACCCCCTATCTGTGGGAGTCCCTCAAGGTTCAGTTCTGGGTCCCCTTCTATTCTCCATCTACACCCACTCCCTTGGAAAACTCATTCCCTTTCATGGTTTCAACTACCACTTTCATGCTGAGTCTCAGATCTACATCTCCAGCCCTGATCTCTCTCTCTCTCTCTCTGCAGTCTCATTTGTTCCTGCTTTCAAGACATTTCTACTTAGATGTCCCTCTGACACCTTAAATTTAGCATGTCCAAAACAGAACTCCTTATCTTCCCACCCAAACCCTGTCCTCTCTGTGATTTTCCCATCACTATAGATGACACCACCATCTTTCCCTTCTTACAGGCCTATATAACTTTGGCATTATCCTCAAATCATCTCTGTAGCAGATCGATCACACATTCAATCTGTCACTAAATCTTATTGGTTCTCCTTCACAACATCCTAAAATCTGCTCTTTCCTCTCCATCCAAACTGCTACCATGTTAATCCAAACATTTATCCTAAATTCTTAGTACAGCAATCTGCACACAATAAGTACTCAATAAATATGGCTGACTGACTGATAGATACAGAATATCCCGCATCTGGGGTGTGAGGTGACTCAGGATGAAGGATACTCCTGCCAGGGAGCCCCAGACTCTCGCCCACTCCGTTGGCAATTCCAGATGAGAGCTGACTGCAGCGGAGTCTGCCCAGCAGGTTGTCTCCAGATGGCCTGCCTCCTCTCCCTCCTCTCTGTCCTCTCCAATCACTCAAACAACTAATCAATCAAATTTATTGAGTGCTTACTGTATGCAGAGCACTGTATAAAGCACTTGTGTGAGAACAATATAAGAGCTGGTGGACATATTCTCTGCCCAAAAGGAGCTTAGAGTCAAGAGGGGGGACACAGACTAGAGGGGGAGACACCTCCCACCCCCTCCCCAGTTCCCACCAGTCTTTCCCAGCCTCATCTTCTTACACTGGGAGACAGTTGGGCAGTGGGTGGGCATGGAAGAGGGCAGGGGGAGGTGTGCGGGGCTAAGTCTTGTGTATCACCAGTCAAATGAGTTCTCCAGGGCTCAGCACTAGCCCAGAGCCAGCCCAGAGCAGGCCACAGTCAGCACCATATACCAAAGGGAGCCTTGGAACATGGAGTTAAAGGCCAGAGCACCTTGGTTCTCCAATCACCCTTTGAATGACCCTCCACTGCCAACTGAAAGGTACAGTGTGAGGCCTTCCTTCTTTTCCTTCTCCCCCACCAATGTCAGCCCCCAAAGGGAAAAGAGAACTGAGTCAACCAGAAATGGATAGAAGTAATGTTTACCTCTCCTGCTAGACTAGAAGTTCACTTAGGGCAGTGTGTCAAACACATTACCCCCTCTAACCTTACCTCGCTGCTCTCCTACTACAATCCAGCCTGTGCACTTCGCTCCTCTATTGACAGCCTATTCACTGTATCTCAATCTCAGCTATCTCACCGGTAGCTTCTCACCCATGTTCTACCTCTGGCCTGGAACACCCTCCACCTTCATATGCGGTAGACGATTACTCTCCCCACCTTCAAAGCCTTATTAAAGGCATATCTCCTCCAAGAGACCTTCCCTGACTAAACCACCCTTTTCTCTTCTCCCACTCCCTTCTGCGTTACCCTGATTTCCTTTCTTTATTTGCCCCTCCCTCGCGCCACAGGACTTATGTACATATCCCAAATTTATTTATTTAGATTAACATCTGACTCCCCCTCTTGATTTTAACCTCATTATGGAATGTGTCTACCAACTCTGTTATATTGTTATATTGTATTCTCCCAAGTGTTTAGTACAGTGCTAAGCACACAGTGAGTGCTCAGTAAATATGACTGATTGATTGTCTACCTACTTCATTGTACAGTGTTCAGTAAGTGCTCAATAAACGATATTGATTGATTGAAAAGTAGGTAGACTTCTATTTGTTCTTGTATGCAGTGTTGGGTCCATAAAAAGGAATCAGGACACATAATCACAGCACAAGGGGTTTATTACTACAGTAGTAATACAGATCTATATGATGAGGACAGAGTCTGTTGCCCTAAGAGCAAGCTCCACCTCACCATTGAAAGGGGCGGGTGTGTGGCTGAAGCATGATTTAGGAAAAAACAATCTAGATTAAATACAAAATGGAGTTTGAAAGCAAAATGGAGTCTGAAAGCAAAATGGAACAGGACTGGTTAAGAGTTGGTTTTGTCATTTGGGGTACCTGTTTTTGTACCCCTAAGCCCAAGTGAACACCATGGGTTTCTTTTTTATATTTACATACTTAATATTAATTGCTATTTTTATTTCTGTGATTATTACTATTACCACATTCCCTCACATAATTGCTTCTAATGCATAATTCCTCTAGATTGTAAACTCGTTGGCAAGGAACTTGTCTATCATCTCTGTTGAATTAAACTCTTTCAAGGACTTAGTACAGTGTTCTGCACACAGTAAACACTCAATAAATATCACTGTTGATAATAAATACCCCACTAATTTTTGAGGAGAAAATAAAGATTGTGATTTTTTTTCTGTACTGTGGAATTATAAGCAATGAGAGTTACTGTCAAGGGCAAGTAGGAGGAGCAAATGGGTGAGAAAGGGACAAAGTAGGATAGTTCATTCATTAAGACTGCCAAGGGATGGGTGAAGAGGAGCAAAAGGGTGGAAATACAGACAACAGCAACAGAGGTAGGGAGGTGAGTTAATCACTGAGAGTCTAATTGTATGCAGTTCTTGGGAGATCTTAAGAAAAGCAGACTCAAGTGCTCTTCTTCCTTCTCCTTACCTTTTTTTTTTAATCCTCTCATATTCTCCAGACTGCAAGCTGCGTATGGGCACTCCCTATGGGCAGGGAACACCTCTGCAAATTCTTTTGTATTGTACTCTTCCAAACACGTAGTACAGTGCTGTGCACATAAGTGCTCAATAAATACCATTGGTGGATTATATTGTACTCTCCCGAACACTTAGAACAGTACTCTGCACATAGTAAAGTGCTCAATAAATAATTGATTAATTGATTGAATAAATTGATTTTTCTCCCGATCCCTTAAATCTTATGTGACCCCATGTAATACCCCCTCCTCTATTTTTGGTTTGCAAAAATTATGCAAAAAATATGACTATTACCTAGGTAAACACAGTAATGTTGTTTTCTGAGTGAATGGGAGTTGTGAGCACTTTAAAATAAGATTATGTTCAATTGAAAAAATTCAAAGACAGTACATGAAGAGTGGGTGGACAGCAAAAAGATGTCTTATATTCTCCTGGGCCATGGATGGCAACCCTACTGGAGAAATTTTTTAAAGATGCCTGACTTGAAGTTATAGAAATTTGTCTGAAAAAAACCTTTTTTCTATGGAGAGCTGCTCTTCAGTCTCCAACATTTGGATCTGTAGGAGGGAAAAGGGACCAATCGTTTTAGTTCTTCGGCCACTTGTCAGTTTTGTGAAACTGCTGAGCATCCCCGGCCTCCCGGTGCCTGGATGAGATCAAAGCAGTTGGAAGAGGCAGGAAAGACTTGTCTTTCTTTTGAAAAAAGGCAGCTCCTAACTGCTTTTGTGCCTGCTTTTGGCCACTTCTGGGTGATGCTGAGTCAGCAGCAGACTCTGAAGCAGCAGTCAATCAATCAATTAATGGAATTTGTTGAGTACTTACTGTGTGCAGAGCACCATACTCAGCACTTGGGAGAGTATCATTTAACAGAGTTGGTAGATAAATTCCTTGCTCACAAGGAGCTTAAAGGCTAGATGGGGACCAACCACTTCTGCCATATAATTGAGTTCCTCTGAGAGGGAGACTTGGCCCACCCTACTTTAAAAGCAAAAATTGTGTATTGGTCATCTTAAAACCCACAAAGGCTGAGTCTCTTGACTTTCCTGAATTTCCTTCTGTTGCTTCACTGATCATCTAATATCTGCAAGAAAGACAAACTCATACCATCTTGATATAAGCACCACCCTCAACCCCAAAGCCCCCTTATACATATCTATATTAATGCTTATCTCCTCCTCTAAATTGTGAGCGCCCTGTGGGCAGGGAATGTACCTCTTACCTCTCTGGCCGGTCATTCTCGGTCTCCTTCGCTGGAGCCTCCTTCCCCTCCCATCCTTTAACTGTTGGAGTTCCTCAAGGGTCAGTTCTTGGCTCTCTTCTGTTCTCCATTTACACTCACTCCCTCGGTGAACTCATCCGCTCTCACGGCTTCGACTACCATCTCTACGCAGATGACACGCAGATCTACATCTCCGCCCCTGTCCTCTCCCCCTCCCTTCAGGCTCGCATCTCCTCCTGCCTCCGGGACGTCTCCACCTGGATGTCGGCCCGCCACCTAAAACTCAACAGGAGCAAGACTGAGCTCCTCATCTTCCCTCCCAAACCCGGTCCTCTCCCAGACTTCTCTATCACCGTGGATGGCACGACCATCCTTCCCATCTCTCGGGCCCGCAATCTCGGTGTCATCCTTGACTCATCTCTCTCGTTCACCCCACACATCCTATCCGTTACCGACACCTGCCGGTTTCACCTCTACAATATCGCCAAGATCCGCCCTTTCCTCTCCACCCAAACGGCTACCTTACTGTTACGGGCTCTCATTATATCCCGGCTAGACTACTGTGTCAGCCTTCTCTCTGACCTCCCTTCCTCCTCTCTCGCCCCGCTCCAGTCTATTCTTCACTCCGCTGCCCGGCTCATCTTCCTGCAGAAACGATCTGGGCATGTCACTCCCCTTCTTAAACAACTCCAGTGGTTGCCTATCAACCTCCGCTCCAAACAAAAACTCCTCACTCTAGGCTTCAAGGCTCTCCATCTCCTTGCCCCGTCCTACCTCTCCTCCCTTCTCTCTTTCTACCGCCCACCCCGCATGCTCCGCTCCTCTGCCGCCCACCTCCTCACCGTCCCTCGGTCTCGCCTATCCCGCCGTCGACCGCTGGGTCACGTCCTCCCGCTGTCCTGGAACGCCCTCCCTCCTCACCTCCGCCAAACTGATTCTCTTTCCCTCTTCAAAACCTTACTTAAAAATCACCTCCTCCCAGACGGCGCTCCTCTTCCCCCTCTACTCCCTCTGCCATCCCCCCTTTACCTCTCCGCAGCTAAAGCCTCATTTTCCCCTTTTCCCTCTGCTCCTCCACCTCTCCCTTCCCATCCCCACAGCACTGTACTCGTCCGCTCAACTGTATATATTTTCGTTACCCTATTTATTTTGTTAATGAATTGTACATCGCCTCGATTCTATTTAGTTGCCATTGTTTTTACGAGATGTTCTTCCCCTTGACTCTGTTTATTGCCATTGTTCTTGTCTGTCCGTCTCCCCCGATTAGACTGTAAGTCCGTCAAACGGCAGGGACTGTCTCTATCTGTTGCCGACTTGTTCATCCCAAGCGCTTAGTACAGTGCTCTGCACATAGTAAGCACTCAATAAATACTATTGAATGAATGAATGTATCTACCAACTCTTGTATTGTACTCTCACAAGGTCTTAGTACAGTGCTCTTTACCCAGTAAATATTCAATAAATGCCACTGATTGATTGACTGATACCAGGAAGCACTGAGCCGTTGTAATACCACATTATCCAACACGTTTTCCTTTGAGACTAGTTCATTTATGTTCTCCAGATAGGGAGAGAGATGACTAATTTGATTTTATGCTAAAGGAGATAAATTTGAACACTTACACTTACCTGGGTCACCTTGAATGGAAACAAAACCAGTCAGGCAGACTTACTATATGATTTGTGGTCAGCAATTCAAAAACCTGTTTTCAAACACACCAAAATTTCTAATACATTTCTTCTGGCTTTATAGACACACGTAAACTTTACAGGAAATTCAATCTGTGTGTTTCAGATTCCTTTGGCCTCAACACATCCAAACACTATTTTTCAAGAGAGTCTTGTTGTCCATGGAACTTTTATGAACTTTTTCTTTTCAGTGAGAATGACAAAGATGGTTTTCGGCAAAATGAACAAAAACATTAGAGTTGAATTGAAACTCAGATCCAGGAATCTCCACGGGATTCTGAATGTCACAAAACACATTTTATTGCTTTTGTTCTGCCAAAAGAAATAGCTCCCTTGGGATATGTGAAGTAGATAGGAACACACACTGTTTCATACAGTTTTGAGGTTAGATTGACTATACATTCCTTTGCTGGTTTCTCTATCTTATTTTGATGAAAGAATGCACTTCGGCCACTTCCAAAAATGATTAAAAAATTAGTAGCCTATCCAAACTGTTATATGGTGAGAAATCTTTTTCAAAGCCGTGTGCCCAAACACTTTGTTCCTCTAATGCTAACCTTGTCACTGTAACTTGATCTTGTCTATCTGTATATAGGAAATAGTTAACTAATACTGTTGATGAGCATCACATTATGGATGGCTTAATTAATCCTTAATTTCCATATGGTGTTAGTGAAACAGATAAATAGGTTTGGGCTATATCTTGCGTTGTCTGCTTTATGCTGGACCAAGTCACTTATTTCTAATATGACTATTTGTATAAATCCCATCTTTTCTATGACTGCAGGATAGCTTTTCTAAATTTTTTCTTACTATCTTAATCATTGCAGTACATGTGTCCAGCTGTGTAAACACTGACATTGTTCTTCTGTATGACTGTGCTTCCCCCATCCCCTCACCAACCAATCAATTCATTATCAATCCATCAGTGGTATTTATTGAGCACTTACTGTACTAAGCATTTGGGAGAGTACAGTACAGTAGAGTGGTAGACATGATTCCTTCCCGAAAGAAGCCTTCAGTCTAGGGATCAGCCTGTTTCTAATGTACCAACCCCAATGCCTCACTGAACATGGCTCCAAGAAGACCCTGGATGTCCATTTTTATGTGAAAGTGGCAGGTGAATGTAAGAAGTATTAACTATAGCAAGCACTCAGTTTTAGAACAGGACTACCTTTAAATGTGGCTTCACAAAATAAAAATACTGCTGGTATTTTAAGAGTTCCTATGCTGGCTCCTCCCTTAGAATATTTGATACTTTGAGCACTATTAAAATGTATCTTCTTTCAACCTTTTTCCAAGTTTGTTATAACAATTCTAATTCTTCTGGATATTTGCAGAAACCTGGACTAAGTAACAGAGGTGAAATCTGGCTTTTGTGGTTTAACCAGGCCAAATCCAATTAGGTATTGTTCCAGTTTATTAGCAGCGAACCCCATAGAAAGACATGCAGTTTGCTTGTGCCACTAACTCAAATTTAGTACAATTAATCATGCTTACATAAGCATAGTGAGGCTACCTAATGTTGGTAGTTCAAACTTTGAATTACATAACCATGAAGAGCTACATTAAAGGGGAGCTAACACTAATTGGATTCTCTGATACAAACCGGAAAACGCAAGAAGTTCAGTGACTGTGTGCTGTTTGCGGCTGTGCTCTACCAACTTTCTGAAAGGCATTATGTGACCTTCATTTATTACCTCTGAGGGACTAGAATATCCAAGGAGGATATTACTACATGAACTAAAACTTGAGTTCAGATTTCCTTTGTTTAAACCACACCAAAGCTTCCAGGCCTGTAGGATTCCTGAAATCCTGGGTGGAGTTCAGCAATCAGCTTGTTCAAATATTTCATTTGGTCCAAAGATCAATTAACATGACAAAAGAATTTCCCTTTGAAGCACATTCATCTTCAATCCTCACACTGGGCCTTTTTTTTTTTCCCCCTCAAACTTCCTTCCTAGGGAATTAAATAAACAACCAGTCTTAAAGGGGAATGCTTTCTTGAATGAATGTCCCAAGAGGTTCTGTAGTGAGCATCAGTGTTAACTGGCATCTAATGAGTCGGTCAGTCAGTTAGTCAGTAGGGCAATCATATTTTTTGAGTACTTACTGTGTGCAAAACACTGTAATAAAGACTTGGGAGAGTACATTACAATAAACAGACACATTCCCTGCCCAAAATGAGTTTACAGTCTAGAGGGTTAGATCTGCCCTTTGTATTCTCTGATGTTACCCTCTATGTTAAAATCCTATGTGTGAATGTAGTTGAAAAGACCAACTGGTGACAAACACCTCCTGGCACTCTACACTTTAAAAGAGACAGTTTAATGGGTTTGTCCATTTTTGATCCTGTCTCTTGGTATCCTCAGGATTAAGGACTGCAACCTTTCCCATGACTGCTGAATGACAAGCTTTTCTGTTTGCTACAGTGGTCTTTTAGTAGTGCACTGTTCTATCTCAGTGCTTAAAACTTGGCTTTCCTATGTCTTTAGAGTTTTTATTGTGCCACTCTCACTTGTTTTACACTCTTTCAATTCACTATACAATGGCTTCTCTGGATTCTGCTGTCATTCATTTTTCAGAATTCCTTGGGCATGAGGATGGAGATTAATAAAAAATAATTGAGGGATTGATTAGTGCATTGCTTGATTAATCATTCTGTTGATTTGATTTGATTGAAGGGAGTGTACCAGTGAGGAGAGGGTGGTGGTTGGAAAGAGAAGAGATGAAGGGAAGGGAGGCACATCTCCTCCAAGAGGCCTTCCCAAACTCCCAGGGAGACTTCGCAGACTAAGTCCCACTTTTCTTCATCTCCCACTCCCTTCTGTGTCACTCTGACTCACTCCCTTTGCTCTGCCCCCCTCTCTCCGACCCACAGCACTTATGTATATATCTGTAATTTTATTTATCTTGATGCCTGCTTACTTGTGTTGATGTCTGTCTCCCCCCTTCCCCCTGCAGACTGTGAGCTTGTTGTGGGCAGGGATTGTCTCTCTTTACTGCTGTAATGTACTTTCCCAATTGCTTAGTACAGTGCTCTGCACATAGTAAGCGCTCAATAAATATGATTGAGTGAATGAATGAATGAAGGGAAGAAGTGTGCCAGAGTTGTTGACTGTGTTGGACCAACTCTTATCTTTATCCTTGTCAACACATCAGTAGTCATGTACCTCAATGTATTTATTGAGCATTTACTGTCTGCAGAGCACTGTACTAAGCCCTTGGAAGAGTCCATACAACAGATTTGGCAAACAGTATTCCCATCCTTAAGAGTGTACAATCTAGATGGATGGAAGCATGGATTTCCAAAGTTCTATTTCTAAGGAGAGGATGTAGAGCCCTGAGTGATAGTGATATCAAAAATGACACTGCCAATAGTGAAACTGCATCCATGAGTGACATCCATCTCTAAAACTGAACTCCTAATCTTCCCACCTAAACCTTTTCCTCCTCTGCCTTTCCCAGTACCGTAGACAACACCACTATTCTCCCTATCTCACAAGTCTGTAACCTTGGTGTTGTTGTTGATTCAGATCTCTCATTACACCCAAATACTCAATCTGTCACCAAATCCTGTCAGTTCCACCCTCATGATATTGCTAAAATCTGTCCTTTTGTCTCTATCCAAACAGCCACCAAGCTGATCTAAGCATTTATCCTATCCTGCCTTGACTACTGCATCTGCCTCCTCCTGACCTTCCTGCCTCCTGTCTCTCCCCCTTCCAGTACGTGCTTCGCTCTGCTGCCCAGATCATTTTTCTAAAGAAAGTTTAGTCCATGTTTCTCTACTCCTCAAGGACCTCCAGTGGCTGCCCTTCCACCTCCACTTCAACAGAAACTCCTTAATATTGGCTTTAAAACGCTCAATCAGCTAGCCCCATCTTACCATACCTCACTAATCTGATACTGCAATCCAGCACACATATTCCACTCCTTAGCTCCAGTTTGCAAACTGTGCCCTGGTCTCATCTATTTCAATGTCGACTCCTTTCCCACATCCTCTCCCTGGTCTGGAACTCCCTCCCCTTCCGTATACACCATACCACCATTCTCTCCACCTTCAAAGCATTATTAAGGTCACATCTTCTTCAAGGAGTTTTCCCTGACTCACTCTCCCTTGTCATCTGTGCACTTGGATCTGTGACCTTTGGACATTTGACATTTACCCCACCACTAACCCCACAGACTTATGTACATGACTTTAAATACTATCAATTACTCTTTTATTCATATTAATGTCTGTCTACCCCTCTCGACCGTAAGCGTGTTGTGGGCAGGGAACATGTCTGCTAATTCTGTTGTATCATACTCTCCCAAGCACTTAGTTCAGTGCTATGCACATAGTAAACACTCAATAAATACAATTGATTGACTGATGGATTGAGTGACTAGACTTTAAGCTCTCTGTGGACAGAGAAAGTGTTTAACAACTCTGTTGTATTGTACTCTCCCAAGTATTTGGTACAGTGTTCTGCACACATTAAGCAATCAATAAATATGATTGATTGATTGATGAGTGTTAAAATCTTAGAGAGAAAATCTCTTTTGTCCATGGAAATAGAGTTGTTCACCTTCTCTAGCCACTTGCCAATTGGGTGAGCATTGCTCAGACCCTAATGTGAAGAGGGGAAAAGGGATGTACTGTTGCAAGCAGGACATGTGCTTGAGTTGTTTTGGTAGTAGTGGGAGATGTTCTACTCTGACCCACCCCCAGTCTCCTGATCTCCCTGGGCCCATTGGAACCCATTGTGTGACTGAAGGTAGGGAGAATGGGGGCAGCTTTGGGTCAGTCAGTCAGTTGTATTTATTGAGCACTTACTATGTGCAGAGCACTGTAGTAAGTGCTTGGGAAAGTACACTGTAACAATAAACAGACACATTCCCTGCCCATGCACTTTTTTCGGTCAGGCCAGTGACAGGAAAAATAAAAAGAGAGGTGACTCACTGCCCTCCTTTTACCTGGACTTTGTTTGAACACTACTGCTTCCAGTAATTGTGATATTTAAGTGCTTACTAGGTGCCAAGTACTATATTATAAACACTGGGGTAGTTACAAGCTAAATAGGTTCCTGTTCCACGTGGGCTCAAGGTCTAAGTAGGTGGGAGAATAGGTATTGGATCCCTATTTTACATACGAGGAAACTGAAGCATGGAAAATTTAAGTGACTTGCCCAAGATCATAAAACAGGTAAATGGTGGCACTGGGATTAGAATCCAGGCCTGTTCTCTTTTTACTAGTTCATGCTGCTTCCTTCCTGTGTGAGATGCTCACTCTCAGTGTTCCAAATATTGGCAGCCACAATTGCAGAAAGTTATATCATTTGATCAATCAAGTGTATTTATTGAGCCCTTACAGTGAGCAAAGCACTGTACTATGTGCTTGGGAGAGTATAGTATAACACTATAACAGAGTTGATAGATATATTCCCTGCCCACAAAGAAGAGGAAGAGTGAGAAAAGAAAGTAATGAATTTCTGATATGTGGAGACTCATATTAGCCAGGAGGCATTGGTCAGGGGAACAACACCTACAGAATTCCATCCCTTGAAATTTCTTGGTTAAAGACCATGTAGGGACATGAAAGTGAGGAAAAAGAACAGACAGAGAGGGTTTTACCTTTCTTGTTGCCCTTCTACTACTTAATCCTGGGTCTTCAAGGGGACCTGAGTATGTCACCTGCAATCTGCCTTCCGTTCTCCATACCCTTTCATTCAGTCGTTCAGTCATATTTATTGAGCACCTACTATATGCAGAGCACTCTACTAAGTCCTTGGAAGAGTACAATAATGTGTCCTAGCCCACACGAGCTTACAGTCCAGGGGATGAGCTTAACTCTGACCCCAACTAGTCTGAAGACCCCATAATTATGTTATGCAAGGCTCTTCCCATTTCTGTAATTCTGTGACTGTGAAAGTCACCACTTCTACTGTCACCTTCAATAGTGTGTATTGGGATGGAAGAAACAACTCCTAATTTACATATCTGTTCTTTTCATCTGCCATTCCCTATACTGTTATCTTCATTCCACCCCAGCTAATCTTTTAACACCCTTGAAAAGAAGCAAGACTTAGAGGAAAGAGCATACATCTGGGAGTCAGAGAACCTGGGTTCTAATCTTGGCTCATCCACTTGTCTACTGTGTGACCTTGGGCAAGTCTCTTAACTTCTCTATGCCTCACTTACCTCATCTAGAAAAATGGGGATTAAAACTGTGAGCCATATGTGGGACAGGGACTATGTCCTACCTGATTAAGTTGTATCTACCCTATTACACAACACTGCCAAGATCTGCCCTTTCCTCTCCATCCAAACGGCTACCTTGCTGCTCTCATAATATCCCGACTGGATTACTGCATCAGCATCCTTTCTGATCTCCCAAACTCCTGTCTCTCCCTACTTCAATCTATACTTCACTCTGCTGCCTGGATTATCTTTCTTCAGAAACTCTCTGGGCATGTCACCCCCCTCCTCAAAAATCTCCAGTGTTTGCCTATCAAGCTTCAAATCAAGGAAAAATTTCTCACAATCGGCTTCAAAGCTCTCCGTCACCTGGCCCCCTCCTACCTCACCTCCCTTCTCTCCTTCTACAGCCCAGCTTGCACACTCTGCTCCTCTGCCACTAACCTCCTCACTGCCTCATTCTCACCTGTCTGCCGTCGACCTCTGGCCCATGTCCTACCTCCGTCCTGGAATGCCCTCCCTCCTCACATTTGCCAAACTAGTTCACTTCCCCCCTTCAAAGCCCTACTGAAGGCTCACTTCCTCCAAGAGGCCTTCCCAGACTAAGCCCCCCTTTTCCTCTGCACCTCCTCCCCTCCCCATCACCCCTACTTCCTCCCTCTTCTTTACCCCACCTCCCTGACCCACAACACTTGTGTATATATGTACATATTTATTATTCTGTTTATTTTACTAATGACATGTATATAGCTATAATTCTATTTATCTATTTTGATGCTATTGATGATGCATGTCCACTTGTTTTTTTTGTTTTGGTTTTGTTGTCTATCTCCCCGCTTCTAGACTGAGCCCACTGGGTAGGGACTGTCTCTATTTGTTGCTGAATTGTACTTTCCAAGCGCTTAGTACAGTGGTCTGCACACTGTAGGTGCTCAATAAATATGATTGAATGAATAAATGAATGAATGCATGAGTACAGTGCCTGTCACATAGTAAGCACTAAATAAATACCATCAAAACAAAACAAAAAAAACCCCAAAAAACATAGTCCCGGCTCTCAATTCTCCTGTATTTGTCACTTTGCCCACACTGTTTGTTTCCCAGGACTGGAATTCCTCCCTTCCCAACACCAACAGCCTGCAGCCCTTCCAGTATTCAACCTATGCTGTCTACTGTTTCTTTGATTATTAGAAGACACAACCCCTTCTTTTCAATGTCTGTTCACACACTCCATGCTTCACCCACCCTGAAAAAACCTAATGGCCTTAAGTTATCAGATAATCTTTCTAGTGCTTTAAGACAGAGGTGGTATTCACTTTTAACTTGTCTATCAACTCAGTTGCATTGTGCTCTCCCAAGCACTTAGTACAGTGCTCTGTACACAGTAAGTGCTCAATAAATACCATTAACTGAATGACTGGCTGATTAACTTATTATTGAGACTTTCTCTAAACAATTCCCTCTGAATTCCAAAGAACTTCTGTATTCTTTCCCTTCGATGACACTTTTTCAGCACCCAGAATTCTTTTCAGTTTATTTTGCATCATGTAGGCAACCACAAAATGATCCCAGATTAATAGAGTGATTCAGAGACATAGACATTTCCCATGAGCTTTCTAGGATTAGTTTGTATCTCCTAATTTGGCCAAGTTCCCTCACATAGCATCAAAGCACTGAAGGTTCTATAGGCTGCTTCACTTTTCTGCTTCAGCCGTCACCCTGGCTGTGAATAGAAAGATCTTCCTCATAAGAAGAAGGCCATTCCTTTGTAAAAGGATCAACAGTGTTTTGAACATATCCAAATCTTCATCCTGGCCATTAATGCGGGTTTCAACCAGGTATGGATTTTCTGTCTTGGTTCTCACCTTCATTACAAAGAGCTCTTAAAGGCTATTTGAGGTGTTAAAGGCCTTTTGAGCTGTGATCAGGCTCTTTCTTGAGAAGGAAGTTGTTATTCATCAAGATAGCACTCACAAGATTTAAAACTGAATATTTGCTGGTACTGTTGTATTCTAGTCTTAGTATCACCTATTCCATCACTAGCCTCTTACCCACAGATGGAATGCTCCAAAGACATCTACATCCACATTTTCTGGGAATAGATCCATCCTCCTTCAAAACTCTCCAACCTCTGGTTCCAGATCTCTGCCAAAGGGCCAATAAACCTAGACTTACCTCAAGGGAAATAATTTCGAAATGTCTGGGAGTGCTTGGGAAAGAGCATACATCACTTCAAATCAAGGTCATTCTAACGATGATTACTCATAATGGCAATGACTTAGCTTTAGGGCTTAGTTGAACTATTTTCTTGAGGGCCATGGGGAGCCATTAAATACTCTAAGATTTTTTTTAAAAAGGTCGATTTCTTTACAAGTGAACTCTTGTCGACTTAAACTATATATAAAATTATATATTATAAATTATTTGTTTATATTAATGTCTCCTTCTCCCTGTAGACTGGCTCATCATCGGCAGAGAACGTGTCTACCAACACTGTTGTATTATACTCTCCCAAGTGCTTAGTACAGTGCTCTGCACATGGTAAGGACTCAATAAATACCACTGATGATGGTGATGATGACGATGACAGAGTTTTTTGGATCTGGAAGTATTAGTTCAGTTTATTATCAGGAGTCTTAATAATAGTTTATAGGGATGATGAATCAGTTTAGTCTTCAGAGAGAGAATTTTCCCTTTTAGGTCTGGTAGGGTACTGCTACCTTTTCTATTATTCCTCAGGGACAAAGCAACATGTACCTAAAGAGAGACGGCTATCTTCTGTCTTCAAAGATAAAGCTTTTGACAGTGTGATTTTATCCAAGATGTTTTTGTAGGAATAGGCTTCTCTGAGCTGACTTAGAATCACACCATATGCGTAAGATTAGTCTATATGTCTGTCTGCTGATTTTGAATGTGGGCGTCTTGCAAGTGTAATTCAGCTAGTTGTAGGGTTTATATTACTGGTTCCCTTAGAGCACGAGAAAATGGGATCATTATTCACTGCAGTGAGAGGTATTCCTAGAATGGATGACTTCAGAGGGTAACTAAATGAATCTTTTTTTTATTACAGGTCCTGTTTGGCTGAAGGGGTTAGAATCATGCAAATGGAGGCTCTGTGGATAGAAAGTGTCCAGTGACCTTTGTTTTGAACTTGGAATTAACAACTAGATCCTGAAATGATCTCAGCTTTGGATGCGTTGAATAAATGTTTGTCACTGTCTTCAAAGGAAAATTGGTATTTCCCTCTCTCACGGTCATTATCATTGTCTTCATCATTATGATCATCATCATCATCAACATCCAACAGCAGTATGAATAGAGATGCAGCATGGTGTGGTGGATAAAACACAAGTCTGGGGGCTAAAAGGTCATGGATTCTCAACCCGGCTCTGCCACTTGTCTGCTGTGAGACTTCGGGCAAATCACTTAACTTCTCTGTCCCTCAGTTACAACCTCTGTTAAAGGGGGAATCGAGACTGTGAGCCCCATGTGGGACAGGGACTGTGTCCAACCCAGTTTCCTTGTATCCACCTCAGCGCTTAGTACAGTGCCTGGCACGTAGTAAGCACTTAACATATACCATAATTATTATTATTTATAGAGGGACTACTGAGTACAGCACGTCATGTACTAGATACTTGGGAACCATTCAGAAACATTATGAATCAAATCCCTGCCTGCAATGAGCTTACAATCGAATGGGGAAGACACAGTCATAGAATGACAAATAGCATTAATAGGTGGATAAATCTAAGGGTGTTTTCAGTATTTTTTCCCCCAAGAGGAAATTTGTAGTGTTTTTATCCATTTGGGAAGTTCTTACTTCCCAGGACTTGGGAGTATGTCCCCTTCATGGATAGCTCAGCAAATCATTAATTTTAAATGATCAAGAATTCATTTCAAATGGAAAAGGAAAGGCAACAATGACATTTCCAGGAAGCAGGGATTCCACCACCTTGAACAGTGTTGCCATAAACAACTCACCGTATTTGATCAGTGACTCCTCAGCAGACGGTGATAAATATTCAATGAGGCAGACAGGGGTTAGAAAGTGGGGCTGCTTGACTCACCCAAAGAGCTATGCAGAGCAGTCAGAACAGGCTGTTGTGTTCTTATTTTTCCATTTACAGAGCCCAGAATATCAGCGTTTAATATCCCTTTAGTGCTTTTTGGAGTAAACCGTACTGAGGATAAGAGAAAAGGTAAGATGCTAAAGTGGGTTCCTGGCTTGTTGTGGCTCTCACACCAATCTGCTTATGCTGCCTGGGTTGCAACATTCACATCCTCATGCAAGGGTTTGAACTATAACATTTCCTTTCAGCTTGCAGAGCAGGCCTGAATCCTTTGGTCGAAATCCTTTGGCATATTTTGGCTCTACTACTATTCTGGGCATTAAAACAAACAAACATTCAGACTGGGCCTGCTCAGTTTAAACTGTGGTCTCCTTTCCTTTCCCCCTTTAGGCTGTAAGCTCACTTTGGGCAGGGACTGTGTCTACCAACTCTGTTACAGTGTACTCTTGCACAATTTCAAGAGGGCTACCCTGACTAAGCCCTCATTTTCTCTCCTCCCACTCTCTTCTACATCACCCTGATTTGCTCCCTATTCACCCCTCCTCAGCCCCTCAGCACTTATGAACATATCCATAATTTATATATTTATATTAATGTCTGTTTCCCCCTTCAGGCTGTAAGCTTGTTATGGGTAGGGAATGTGCCTACCAATCACTTAGTACAGTGCTCTACATACAGTAAGCCCTCAGTAAATACAATTAGTTGATTGATTGACTTTTATTCTTCTGTCTAGGTATTTCTTCCCCTCTCCCCCTTCTTTTCTCCAGGCACAGCAGTTCTGAGCTCATCTGTAGACTACAAGGTCATTGTGGGCAGGGAATGTGTCTCTATCTTGTTGTATTGTGCTCTCTCAAGTGCTTAGTACAGTGCTCTTGTACACAGTAAGCCCTCAGTAAATACCATTGACTTACTGAGTGATGAGAACCTGACATAATAGCTTCATCATAAGAATTCAGAGAGTTTGTTTCCCCAATTTCCCAAACTGCCCAGTCCTCTGACAGTTTCAATACTTAAAGCAATGAAAGGCAAGAAAAAAGTCTCAAGATTTTTTTTTTCTTTGACCCTTACAGTGGAAGACATAGTATTCCATAGCCTGGTTTCCTCTACATACTCTAAATAAGAGAAGGGCAAAGACTCTTTCCCAAGCCCGGGGGGCTCACAGCCAGGAAGCACAGCTGGGCCCTGGATCTGGAACATCTGTCGGAAGATGCCAGAAGGTGCAGACCATTTCTGGGCAGGGGCCTAAGTCCTGGGGCCATACCACAGGCTCCAAAAAGCCTGATGGGAGCCTTGCCAGAGCGGATAAGTTTTCCTCAAGTTTTGAAGATGTGAGAATCAGCCACTCTCAGAGGAAATGGTTTCACTTTGAGAAACAGCCTCATAGAGCAGCAAACAGCAATAGCTACGGAAACAAAAACGAAACCAACCTCTTCTGTAAGTTGGAGATATATCCCTTGAGACTACATTCACTGTCACTTGGATAACCACCAAAAACCACTTTTCAGCCCACCAGCTCTAAATTTCCAGATTTTCTTTAAAGTACTTCTAAGACAGAAATATCTGGACATGGGGATCATCTCCATATAATGAGTGGGCCCTAAAATAAAAACCTCTTTGTAGGAAGAGAAAAAACACATACCATTGGAATATAACTTCATGTGGATATTGACTATGATGAATGATTATAATTGCTATTGTTTTTTTCTGGGATTTTGGTAATACTGAGTTTTTACCCTCACAAAATTAGTCCATTTGAACTATATGGCAGTGGAGACTCAACTATATTTTTAGACCTTAAATATAGTTGTCCTTCTGATTCAAAGAAAGAACTTATGATGGTGAAATCCACCTATGAATGTGCAGGAAGCTGAAAAGGTGAAAGCAGAATCCACAGTCTTGGCTACGCTGGGCATACAAAAATCCTGTCCCTTGTGTTGTCATGTTTAATGTTCTAAGGTCTTGGCTCTACTTTTATTTTTCATACTTTTTCAAGGCCTTAATTACCTGTATGATTTCCACAGGGAGGTGAAGTAAATAAGCTCTAGCAGGATGGTCACAATGATGAGTGGCACGGCGGAGGGTAGACATCCCACTTCTGACGTACATTTTCCTCCTCTAGTTTGTAAGCTTGTTGTGGGCAGGGAATGTGTCTGCTTATTGTTATATTGCAGTCTCTCCCAAGCACTTAGTACACTGCTCTGCCCACAGTAAGCACTCAATAAATACTATTGAATGAATGAATGAATGAATAAATGACAGAGTCTCAGTAGGGGTCATCTGGAAGACAATAAGCCAGTGAGATTTGGCAAGGCATTTAGTTTCATTGTCAACATGCTCTAGATATCTGTGTTCACCAATGATCCCCTTCACTTCTTGTTAAATTGCTCACAAAGTGATGGATTCTCAGCCTCTATTGAAAATTGTTCACTATCTCTATATTGTAAGCTCCTGGGCTTAATTGTACTCTCCCAGGCACTGAGTACAGTGCTCTGCATACATTAAGCACTCAATAAATACCACTGATTGAGTGCTCTTATGTTAACTCCAGAAGAGACAACTGTAATCCCTGTCTCTTTCATATCTTATGGAAAGGGCAACTTTATTATCAATAAGTACTGTCAAGTGGTTCCCGATTCATAGTGAAGCTATAGGTATATTTTCTCCAGAATGCCCTGTCTTTTGCTATAATCCATAACCTAACGGTTCTTTCATTATCATTGTTCTGGTCTCTATCTAGCTCCTGTTCCACCTTCTCTTCCAGGTTTTCCCTGGGCTTTTCCTAGCTTTAGTGTCTTCTCCAGAGAATTAGTCCTCTTGATTATGTGTCTAAAATATGCTAATCTAAATTGAGTCATTTGGCTTTCCAAAGAGCACTTTGGCTTAATTTGCTCCAAAATCCATTTGTTTGTTTTTCAGGAAAGGACGACTAGGAAGGTGTTTTCCATGAAATGATGCTTCTCCAGCTTTGGCTCCAGGCTGTGAAGGCCAGACAATCTGTCATCCTTACATTTGATGAGTTGTGGAGTAGGCGGGAGCAACATCTGGAAGAGCTATGAGGTCTTGGGGATCAACTGGATCAACTGGGGATCTTTTCACTGATTCCCGCCCCCCACCCCCACCCCCTAACAACAGCTTCACACCCTCACCACTAATCCCAATATCCAAATATCCAGACTTTTTCTACTATTTGCGGACAACACTCTGATAGTCACTGCTTTGCAAGTGAAGATTAGTCATCGGACAGTTAGAAAACCTGCCCCAGTTGGTTCCTTTATTTTCAGCATCCTGAGCTCTGAGCTCTTCTGAGCTCTTCTGTCCCAGCCTAAACTAGAGGGTCCCACCAATCTGTTCCCTGAAGCTTAATGATAGTACACCAGTTCAAAAAACTTTCTTTTGAAGCATTTGCACGACACAATAAACTTCTCAATGGCCAGAGATTGGTTGCATATCTCCTGGGTAGAATGATTAACTACTCTCTTTTGGACTTTGTTCAACTCTCTCTACTTCTCATTACACACTGGTTTATGAAAGGAGGAGTTCTTGCCAGAACACATTTCAGATTAGCTATTAACTTTAGCTGTGAAATTTTTCAGTAAGCTTTTCCTACTGGCTGCTGCTTTTTTTTTTATTAGATTAGATTTTCTGTCTGAGGTTTTGTGCTCAATCTTTTGAATCAGAAACAGATTTTTGGAGCCAGATTCTTAGAAATGCGTGGGAGCCCAAGAAGTTTGATTCTTATTAGGGTGACAGTATGTCTTGTGAAAAGATCACAGAACTAGGAAATCAAGAGACCTAAATTTCTAATCTCTGATCTGCCGCTGATCTGTTGTGTGCCTTGGGCAAATCACTTTCCCTCTCTGTATGTCAGTTTCCTCATCTGCAAGATAAGGATAAGACACCTGCTCTCCCTTCCTCTGAGACTGTGATTTCTGAGTGGGATAGGGACAATGCCTAATACGATGTCAATCATCATATTTATGGAGCGCTGACTGTGCAGCACACTGTACTAAGGGTTGCTAGAGTACAATATAATAGAGTTGGTAAACATGTTCCCTGCCCACATTGAACTTGCAGTTGTATACCTTGAATCTGCACCAGGGCTTAGCACAGTGCTTGGCACGAAGTAAGTACTTGAATACCATCTTTATCGTCACCATCATCTCGGTTTTTGTCACGTTTTCACCTCTGGGAAGTGTTCTGGCATAGGCTATTCTCTTCCCTGTGTCTGTCTATAATGAAAATGGTGAACCAGATGATTCTGCAATGTTTGAGCATCTGTGAGGGTAACTTAGACCCCACTGGGGCCCCAAAGAGCTCAATTTTTGAGTTCACTGAGGCCCAAGGCTCATTCTTAGTTCTCTGAGGCATCTGCATCTTGATTGGAAAGGCTTTATGCAATTGTGATTGTTTTAAGGAAGGTTTGGGGATTTTGGTTCCAGTTGGAAATGATTTATTTTCCTCAAGTCCCTCACGTTCTGCCTATGGCCATGACGGTCAGCTACTACTATGAGAGGATATGTCAAGCCTGCATTATTCAAACCTATCATTCCTGGTTTCTAGTGAGATGAGGACTAGAGACACTTAGATGTGATTAGAAGCAGTTGGACAGAGAAGCACCATAGTCTAGTGGAAAAAGGATGGGCCTGGAAGTCAGAAGACCTGGGTTCTAATCTTGACTCTGTCATTTGCCTGCTGTGTGACTATGGACAACTCACTTAACTTCTCTGTACCTCAGTTTCCTCATCTGCAAAATGGGTTTGCAATGGTTCTCCCTCCTATTAAACTGTGAGTTCAATTTGAGACATGGATTGTGTCCAACCTGATTATCTTGTATCAAACCCCACTGCTTACTACCATTTTTTTTTTATTATAGTACTTGTTAAGCACTTACTATGTGCCAGGCCAGTGCTGGGGTAGATACAAGCTAATTAAGTTTGACACAGTCCTTGTCCCCCATGGGGCTCACAGTTTTTATCCCCTTTTTACCAAAGAGGAAACTGAGGCACAGAGAAGTGAAGTGACTTGACCAAGGTCACACAGTAGACAAGTGACAGAGCCAGGATCATCTTCCAGGTCGTTCTGACTCCTAGGACCTAGGTAATGGGAGGTAATGCTACTTCTGCACATAGTAAGCCCTTAACCAATGCCACAGTCATTATTCTTGAATCCAGGGGTGTTGGAGCTTCAGGCATCCTTGTGCCATGAGAATCCCTGCACTATAAGAGTTTCTGTGTTATAGGAAGCTCTGATCTTTTGGAGTCCCTGTGTTTTAGGAGGTTCAATGTGTAGGAGACTTGGTGCCATTGGATTTCCTTATGGATCTGTAGTTCCTTATTGATGAGTTTTTAAAGACTACTTCCTTATGGACTATGATTTAAAGTCTCAGTTTTATTAAAAAATGTTCAGTCCATGTTTCCCCACTCCTCAAGAACCTTCATCGGCTGCCCATCCACCTCCACATTAAAAAAAACCCTCTGAACCATTGTCTTTAAAATACTTAGTCACCTTGCCCCTTCCTATTTTATCTCACTGATTTTCTGCTACAACCCAGTCCAAATACTTCATTCCTCTAATGCCAGCCTCCTCACTGTTCATCAGTTTTGTCTATCTCATGACCAACTCCTTGCCCATGTACCTTCCTCTGGCCTAGAACTCCCTCCCATTTCATCATCCAACAGACAATCACTCTCCCCACCTTCAAAGCCTTATTAAAATCATATTTTCTTCAAGAGGTCTACAACTAAACCTTCATTTCCCTTACTCCTGCTTCTTTCTCTGTCACCCTCACATTTGGATTTTTACCCTTTATTCACCCACACTCAACCTCACAACACTTATGTTCATATCCATAATTTATATTAAGGTCTGTCTCCCCTTCTAGACTCTAAGTTCCTTGTGGACAGGGAACATGTCTACTAACTCTGTTATATTGCTCTCTCCAAAGTGTTTAATACAGTGCTCTGCAAACAGCAAATGCTCAATAAATATGTCGATTGACTGATTCAAACTTTCTACACTAGAACCTAGTCCTCTTCTCCTAGTCCTCCTCTTCTCTCTCTTTTTTTATGTTATTTGTTAAGCACTTACTAGGTGCCAAACATGGTCCTAAGCAGTGAGGTAGACACAAGCTAATCAGGCTGAAAGCAGTCCATGTCCCACATGGGGCTCACAATATTAATCTCCATTTTACAGATGAGGTAACGGAGGGACAGAGAAGTCAAGTGACTCGCTGAAGGTCACGCAGCAGACAAGTGGTGGAGCCAGAATTAGAACTCACATCCTTCTGATTTCCAGTCTGGAGCTCTATCCACTAGGCAAAACTGCTTCTCTCTTTGGGATATCTAGACTGAAATGACTCATTCATTCAGCCGCATTATTTGAGCACTGTACTAAGCACTTGAAAAGTACAATTCGGCAACAAATAGAAGACTCCCACCTCAGTCATGTCCCTGGCTTATATAGGCTTTCATTCCATCCTCATTCCTCACTCTCCAAAAAAAGCCTGGGAGACTTCAGGGATTTCCCAGCCCCAAGGAACATGAGCAATGTCACCCCTGGATCAGGCCAATGGTCCATTAAACTGAGGGCCCTGTTTCTGACAGAGGGAAATGAGGCCCTTATTACTGTGTGCTGGTTAGTCTCCTGCACATCCAACCACATAGCTAAGTTTAACACCCCTTAGTTTGACACCTCTCACTTTCTCTTTGGTAATCCAATGGTGGTAAATGGAATTTGTTACCCCAAGAATTTGCCAAGGCTGGAAGTATCAAAAGGATCAAGGAAGGTTTAGATAAATTCACGGATGAGAGGCCCATATCTGAAAGGCAGATTACCGTTGCTAAAGGGAAAAGATGAGGTTATTTTTGTGGTCGTAATTGGAATAGTAATAGTGGTAATAAAAGCAGTATTTATTAAGCATGTACTAAGGACAGAGCACTGTATGGAGCACTGGGAAGGACTACACAGGTGGCCATTGGACACAATCCTTGGCCTTCAAGGAGCTCACAAGCTAAGAGTATAGATCAGAAAGAGGGGAGCAGAGACAGGAGTGATGAAACAATAAAAATGGAAGCAGCATTAAAAGTAAGGAAAACACACAAAATGCACTAAATAAAAAGAAACATTGTTAGGCTGCTGTGGCTCGAGCAGCAGAATTTCCGGCTCCTCGTGGTTCAGAGTCCAAAGCCACCCATAGCCACACCGACCGGTCCAGCAGCCACAGTCTTCCCAGGGTTTTGTGGAGGCCTCAGGCTGTGAGTGTTTTTCTCTTTCGCATCTGGGTGGTGAAAGGCAGGAGGGGGTGGAAGCTCCTCAAGGGTACTGAGGAGGGAGAGAGAGGGGCTGCTTCCCCAAGAGGCAGAGCAGTTGACTGGCCTGTAAGGGGCGCACTGAGCTCACACAATCTTAGCTTTTATCCCCACTGCCCTGGGGCACAGAGAGCGTTCTGGGAGCAGGTTGACCTCCCTACTTCATTCATTCAGTTGTATTTATTGAGCATTTACTGTGTGCAGAGCACTGTACTAAGCACTTGAAAAGTACAGTTGGGCAACAGAGACAATCCCTGCTCAACAACGGGCTCACAGTCTAGAAGGGGAAGACAGACCCCAAAACAAGTAGAAGGGCATCAGTAGCATCCTTGAAGGCCAAGGATTGTGTCTAATGCCCACCTGTGTAGTCCTTTCCAGTGCTCCATACAGTGCTCTGTCCAGAGTACGTGTGATTTTTTTCAGCTGTTCTGAAAAATGTATGACGGAAGAGGTGCTCGGAGCAGCTAGTTAGAATGAGATTTGTAATTCATTATCCATGGATTTTAACTATCCACGTTCTCAGTTGTGCAAGGAAGAAGAAAAGGGAGAATGAATTTAACTCCAGAAATCAGATATTGGACCTTCTTTAAAGCAAAGTGTGTCAATGCAATCACTATGCCAAATCTAGCCAACACAAATGGATTTGATTCCATTTGTTTACACAGTGACTTAGGGCACATTGTCCTGTGTAGGACTTCACTAATAAGCTTAACCTGGGTTCTAACCTGCACTTGCCTGCTGTGTAACCTTGGGCAAGTCTTTTCTGTCCCTCAGTTTCTTCATATGTAAAATAAGAATTAAATTCCTGTTCCATCTCCCCATGAGACCTTTAGCCCCCTGCAGCACAGGGGCTTTATCTGATCCGATGAACTGTAGCTACTCTAGTGCTTGATGCAGAATGCAGCATATAGAAAGGACTCAACAAATACCACTATTGGTTATGAGTGTTTCGCAATTCCTGTATAGGAAATAGCAGAAGAGTCTGTGATAGTTTTCCTTTTGAATCATTCCCTTTAATCCAAAATCAAAGTGATGCAGAGATAGAGTTTAATGACACAGATTCCGGCAATGAAGCAGACTCTCAAAAATGTTCAGAACTGTAGTAAACTATCCCCCACTGTATTATTTCTTTTAAGGTTCTGGTATTTTGGGGGCGATTCCATTTTAGGAAGCATCGTGATGAGAGGACATTTTTGTCTCGAAGAGGGTACCGATTTAGTCGACCATTTTCATTTCTGGGAACACTTATGTGTGCATATATAAACTTGAGGCACTTTGCATAAGCCTGAAGGCACAACTCAGTGTACTTGCAATTTATCTGTTTATTTAGACTTCCCATCTCGGATGTCTCTCTGTAGGGTTATTACTGTCTGAAAAAGCACAGATGAGACCAAATGATGAAAAATTTTATTTTTTCATCTTTGTGCTCTATCATAAGTACAGAGTTAGAATGTTTCCCCAAACAGATTAATATCATCTTGAAACATTTATAAAGACAGGTTTTCATCACTTTAAAGTAATGAAGAAAAACTGAAAGAAAATTCACGATTTGCATTCCAAAATGAAAGTGCTCCCTTGATGAATGAGCTTGCTTCAGACTTTCTCTTAAGGCAAGGTAAGATAATCCAAAATAATAAAAAATCTCCACAAATCAAAACGAACTGTGAAATGATGGTCTGTACAGTGAAATAGATACAAATCTGATTCAACACTTCTTCATTCCAAATGCCCTGTGATCAGATCAAAAGCAATCATACTCTAAAATGAAAACATTCTAACAAGTCTCAGAATCTGTTTTGTGGATGAAGGGTTTTGGGAATTGATTGATCTAGTTTAGGGCCATTTAATATCTGTGCACATCTGGAATGGAGTTCCATTAAAACAAATCCAAGCTAAGTATGATGCAAAATTTTTCTCATGCTTCTGAAGAAACCAAGGGAATAAAGGGGATGACTCTTGGCCATGACATCAGAAGCAAGGCTAAATGGAAGCCAGGATAGTGCTAAAACTGAAATTTATCATCAAAACACGTGACCCCAAGTAGTGTAAGTACCCAAGGCTCTTCTTCTGACTAAATACCATGGTTTGGCACAAATCCATAGTCCAGGAAATTCAGCTTGCAAAGACACAGTCATTTTGTGAAACTGGGGCAGAAAAAAGGTGAATTCAGTCAGAGAAACTGCTGAATATTTCCCTATTTTTAGAATTTCAGGGCTACGTTTAGCATTTTTTTGGTATTCATCATGCCTTTCTGTCTTGCCTGGGCAAACATCTTTTTGAGGTTGATGTTTTTCATTCTGGGTAAAATATGTGAGGTTTCTTCCTCCAATCAATCAATGACATGTATTAACTGCTTACTGTATGCAGAGCTGTGTGACCTTGGGCAAGTTACCTAACTTATCTGTGCCTCAGTTACCTCAGCTATAAAACGGAGAATAAGACTGTGAGCCCCACATGGTCCGTGGAATTTCTCCAATCCGATAAGCTCATATCTACCCCAGTGCTTAGAATGGTGTCTGGCCTATAGTAAGAGTTTATACCAGGAGCTTACAGTATAGAAGTTGAAACAGACATTTAAATAAATTATGGATATGTACATAAATGCTATGGGGCTGAGG
This sequence comes from Ornithorhynchus anatinus, assembly GCF_004115215.2. Lineage (NCBI taxonomy): Eukaryota > Metazoa > Chordata > Mammalia > Monotremata > Ornithorhynchidae > Ornithorhynchus > Ornithorhynchus anatinus. The sequence continues at coordinate 93,998,932 of NC_041729.1, read as the reverse complement.
GTGGGCGGAATATAAAATGTTTAAAGAGTACGATCCAAGTGTATAGGTGAGGTAGAAGGAAGAGGGTATAGGAGAAATGAGTGAAGGAAAGCCTCTTGGTGAGATGTGATTTGAATAAGACTTTGACGGTGTGGAGAGACATCTGTTGAACTGTTGAACATCATCAATCGTATTTATTGAGTACTTACAGTATTCAGAGCACTTAATAATAATAATAATAATAATAATAATAATGATGTTGGTATTTGTTAAGCACTTACTATGTGCAGAGCACTGTTCTAAGCACTGGGGTAGATACAAGGTCATCAGTTTGTCGCACGTGAGGCTCACAGTCTTAATCCCCATTTTACAAATGAAGTAACTGAAGCACAGAGAAGTTAAGTGACTTGCCCATAGTCACACAGCTAAGTGGAGGAGCAAGGGATTCGAACCCATGACCTCTGACTCCCAAGCCCATGCTCTTTCCACTGAGCCATGCTGCTTCCTGTGGCTTGTACACTTGAGAGAGTACAATACATCAGAATTAGCAATCATGTTCCCTGCTCAAAAAGAGCTTACAGTCTACAGGGGGAGATAGTCATTGATATGAATAAATAGTATGGAGCACTTACAGTTTGCAGAGCTCTGTTCAAAGCCCTTGGGAGGCACTAAAGAGTAAGGCACAAAAAGTACTGTAGTTTGAGAGGAACAAAGTGTGATTTGGGGTGCAATGGAAGACGGGAGTGAGTTGGTAAAAGTGAGAGAACTGATAGAGAATCCATAAAGTCAATCAACGATCACCAGTTTCTGTTTGATGTTGAGAGGAATGGACAACCACTGGAGGTGTCTGAGGATTGGGAAGATTAGTTCAGAATTGGATCTGGGTTTAAAGCTACACTCTAGACCTTAGATCCCTTTAGAACATGGTCACTGCTAGTACAGAAAATAATGCAATATCTAGAGAAAATGAAAGAGCTCAAAGTGGAGCCATTTCTATTCCAAAATGGATGCTATTTCCAGAGACTGATCTAAATACATATTTTCCTAATTTGCAGTTGCTATTAAAGGGGCATAATTTTGAACCACTGCAATCATGAATTCTGAATTTGCCCCACAAAGCGTACCTGGGTGAAACACCTTGATCTTGAAGGAATACAAAACATACAGTTTAATCAGCCAGGCATTGATGAGACTGTTCCCTTCTGCACACTGAGTTGGGAACCAATTGATCGAAGAAAGATAATGAAGAGAATACAAAGAGGTGAGAGTGAACAGTCACAGCAGGGGAAATAATAATTATAATAATAAAACGCTATTTGTTAAGCATGTACCATATGCCAGGGACTGTAATAATAATAATAATCATGGTATTTGTTAAGTGCTTATTCATTCATTCATTCAATAGTATTTATTGAGCGCTTACTATGTGCAGAGCACTGTACTAAGCGCTTGGGATGAACAAGTCGGCAACAGATAGAGACAGTCCCTGCCGTTTGACGGGCTTACAGTCTAATCGGGGGAGACGGACAGACAAGAACAATGGCACTAAACAGCGTCAAGGGGAAGAACATCTCGTAAAAACAATGGCAACTAAATAGAATCAAGGCGATGTACAATTCATTAACAAAATAAATAGGGTAACGAAAATATATACAGTTGAGCGGACGGGTACAGTGCTGTGGGGATGGGAAGGGAGAGGTGGAGGAGCAGAGGGAAAAGGGGAAAATGAGGCTTTAGCTGCAGAGAGGTAAAGGGGGGATGGCAGAGGGAGTAGAGGGGGAAGAGGAGCTCAGTCTGGGAAGGCCTCTTGGAGGAGGTGATTTTTAAGTAAGGTTTTGAAGAGGGAAAGAGAATCAGTTTGGCGGAGGTGAGGAGGGAGGGCGTTCCAGGACCGCGGGAGGACGTGACCCAGGGGTCGACGGCGGGATAGGCGAGACCGAGGGACGGCGAGGAGGTGGGCGGCAGAGGAGCGGAGCGTGCGGGGTGGGCGGTAGAAAGAGAGAAGGGAGGAGAGGTAGGAAGGGGCGAGGTGATGGAGAGCCTTGAAGCCTAGAGTGAGGAGTTTTTGTTTGGAGCGGAGGTCGATAGGCAACCACTGGAGTTGTTTAAGAAGGGGAGTGACATGCCCAGATCGTTTCTGCAGGAAGATGAGCCGGGCAGCGGAGTGAAGAATAGACCGGAGCGGGGCGAGAGAGGAGGAAGGGAGGTCAGAGAGAAGGCTGACACAGTAGTCTAGCCGGGATATAACGAGAGCCCGTAATAGTAAGGTAGCCGTTTGGGTGGAGAGGAAAGGGCGGATCTTGGCGATATTGTAGAGGTGAAACCGGCAGGTCTTGGTAACGGATAGGATGTGTGGGGTGAACGAGAGGGACGAGTCAAGGATGACACCGAGATTGCGGGCCTGTGGGACGGGAAGGATGGTCGTGCCATCCACGGTGATGGAGAAGTCTGGGAGCGGAATATGTATCGTTGTTTAAAACTACAAACTTCATAAGGGTATGGGGAGGCTCTGCACATAGTAAGCGCTTAACAAATATCAACATTATTATTATTATTATGTATCTACCCCAGTGCTTAGTATAGAGCCTGGCACATAATAAGGCTTAACAAATACCATTAAAAAAAAAAGGACTTTACAATCTAGCCAGTGGGATTGAGGGAGCAGACCTACTGCTTTTGAAAGCAGCTCTGCTTTTAACCTTCCTTTTCAGTCTGAGACTGAAATGTTGGCTGGCCAGAGTCTCCAAACAGCCAGCCTGGACTTCGCATGGTTGAGTGGCTTCACAGCCTGAGCCTCCTGGATTCCTGAACACTATTCCCAACTGCTGAATTGTCCTCCCATCAACTGATCCACATGGGAGCTGCGCTTTATAATCATGCTATTTCTGGACCATGCTGGAAATGCCAGACCCTCAAAAGGGCCCTGACCTGTGGTATGTGGATAGAGTCCTGTAGTACCTCTCTCCCCTACCAACAATGCTAAATATAGCCCTCAGAGAGAGACAGAGACAGAGAGAGAGAGAGAGAGAGAGCATGAGCGTTTAAATGTGAAAATAGCTTTCGAGACCCTGGAAACCTCTGCGTTTTTCCACCACCTGTTTCGGAGCTGGGGCTTTGGAAATATTATGAGCTTAGCTCATCAGGCTCTGTCTGTGGAGTTCCCTTATCAACACTTGGAGATTTGACTATTTCTGTAGTCAGGACATGTATTCTACACATGTCCACCAGCAGTTTGAAATACTGGAGGGAATGTTTAAAGGGATGGGTTTTGATATGTCCCTTTGGTACAGGTTGGTGCCTTTAAAGGCCTGGTGATCTCTGTGTAGAACAAGTGGTAAAACAGCCCTTCTTGTTCAAAGATGACCCTGTTCGTGGTGAGATTTTATCCATGTGTGTGATGGTCATTGAGAGAAAATCACTTATACCCTGTTGAAAAAGACTGATTTTTCTCTCTCAGGAGGAGATGTGACTGGATTGGTCTAGGTTTCAAAGGACTAATGCCTGTCTCCCCCTCTAAACTGTAAACTTATTATGGGCAGGGAGCTCATCTGCTAATTCTGGTGTATTCTATTCTCCCAAGTGCTGAATACAGTGCTCTGCACAAAGAAAGAGCTCAATAAATATGACTCATTGATTGATTTGAGAATTAGGAAGAAGAAAGAGAAAGGGTTTAACCTTCCTCAAGTAATAATTATGGTACTTGTTAAGTGCTTAAGTGCTTATTATGTGTCAAGCACTGTTTTAAGTGTTGGTATAGATACAAGTTAATCAGATGGACCGTCCCTGTTCCCCATCCTCAAAATTTTTAATCCCCATTCTACAGATGAGGTAACTGAGGAACAGAGAATTTAAGTGGCTTGCCCAGGGTCACACACCCCATGTGTGGTAGAGCCAGGATTAGAACCCAGGTCCTCTGACTTCCAGGACTATGCTCTAACAACTAAGCCACGCTAACACATCCAAATACTGTTTTGTAATAGAGATGGTGGTTTGAATAGAACCATCCATGCTTTCACCCTGTATGTCTCAGTGCTCAAGTAACACTGAAAAGTGGCTGGCCAGGAGTAATCTGAAATGCAAACTTTGCTCCTCTAACTCCAACCTACTCAATGGGCCTTGCTTTTGTCTCTCTCACCTTCCACGCCTTATTCATACCCTCCCTCTGGCCTGGTCCTCTCTCTCCCATTCACATGTGGCAGATCCCCACACTCTCCATTTCTAATCCCTACAAAACCTCACCTCCCCCAGGAAGCCTTCCCTGACTAACCTCTCATTTTCTGACCTTAGTCTCCTGGCCTTCTGTGCCAGCTACGCACTTCATTCCCAGCTGCTAAGCACTTAGTTCCTCACCCCCTAACCATAGCACTTGTGTGCATATTCTTATATTCTGTTGCTTCCCCGTTGTTAATTTATTTTAGCATCTATCTTCCCCTCTATATTGGGTAGGATTTGTGTCAGTACCATAGAGCTAACCTGACCGTATTGAACAGAGAGTCTGCTGTTTGGTGAATTCCCCAAGATTGATTATTTTAGATGTGGCTTTACAAAGTGACTATTCCTTTTCTCAAGTCTACTAAGGTTTCAGTTTCAGCATTTCTAGCCAAGAGGGGTCAGGGCAGAAGGAGCAGGCAGGCAGGGTGATGGGGACTCCATCCTCCACAGGACTACCTCCTGAGAGACCACCCATTTGCCCCCAGTTTTTGTGGGAACAGGGTCCACCCATTTACCCTCAATTCTCTGGAAACTGGGAACCTGGGTCCTGACTGCTCAACTTCTCCCAGACCCACTCCCAACATCTTCCTCTCTAGATTGTAAACTCATTGTGGACAGGGAATGTATCTACCATATAATAATGTTGGTATTTGTTGGTATTTGTTAAGCGCTTACTATGTGCCGAGCACTGTTCTAAGCGCTGGGGTAGACATAGGGGAATCAGGTTGTCCCACGTGGGGCTCACAGTCTTAATCCCCATTTTACAGATGAGGGAACTGAGGCACAGAGAAGTTAAGTGACTCGCCCACAGTCACACAGCCGACAAGTGTTAGAGCTGGGATTCGAACTCATGAGTCCTGACTCCAAAGCCCATGCTCTTTCCACTGAGCCACGCACTCTCCCAGGTGCTTAGTACAGTGTTCTGCTCACAGTAAGCACTCAATAAATACCACTGATTGATTGAAGAAATCCATGAGTTTTACTGGGAATTTGCAAGGAAGCAGGAGAAAAGGTGTATATTCTGCTTTCCCTTCCACTTGTTAAAAGTTTATTATTAGATATCAAGAGGTTTTGAAATGCCACTAGGTTTGTAAGGGGAGAAAAGCTCGTTTATCTCTCCTTCTACCACCCACCCCGCACGCTCCGCTCCTCTGCCGCCCACCTCCTCACCGTCCCTCGGTCTCGCCTATCCCGCCGTCGACCCCTAGGTCACGTCCTCCCGCGGTCCTGGAACGCCCTCCCTCCTCACCTCCGCCAAACTGATTCTCTTTCCCTCTTCAAAACCCTACTTAAAACTCACCTCCTCCAAGAGGCCTTCCCAGACTGAGCTCCTCTTCTCCCTCTACTCTCTCTGCCACCCCCCCTTACCTCTCTGCAGCTAAACCCTCTTTTTCCCCTTTTCCCTCTGCTCCTCCACCTCTCCCTCCCCATCCCCACAGCACTGTACTCGTCCGCTCAACTGTATATATTTTCATTACCCTATTTAATTTGTTAATGAATTGTACATCCTCTTGATTCTATTTAGTTGCCATTGTTTTTACGAGACGTTCTTCCCCTCGACTCTATTTATTGCCATTGTTCTTGTCCTATCCATCTCCCCCGATTAGACCGTAAGCCCGTCAAACAGCAGGGACTGTCTCTATCTGTTGCCGACTTGTTCATCCCAAGCGCTTAGTACAGTGCTCTGCACATAGTAAGCGCTCAATAAATACTATTGAATGAATAATTGCATCTCCACCTCCTCCCCCAGCTACACACATACACACAGTTTTCTGACATCCCTTTTCCCAGAGTTTTTGATTTTGTTAAGAGAGATCACAGGACTATTTGTCAGAGATCTGGGAAACAGTGCCTGCTGCCATGAGTGTGTGCTAAGGACTCACTGTACACACCCTCCGGTATTTAAAACAAAGAGCAGAGTGTGTCACTGGTGTGGGGGACTCAAGAGGCAGATTTGCTGTCCAATCAGATCCTATCAGAGGGAATCAATCCAAGGAGGGGGCAGAAAGAGCGGATTGTAAACCAATATTTTAATTGGAACCGGAACAACGAAGGCTTCCTGGAAGTCTTTAATTTGTTAAGGGAGTTTTAGATTCATTCATTCAATCGCATTATTGAGTGCTTACTGTGTGCAGAGCACTGTACTAAGCACTTGGAATGTACAATTTGGCAACAGATAGAGACAATCCCTGCCCAACAACGGGCTCACAGTCTCAAAGATCAGCAACCAGAAAATATATGCTATACTTATCAGGTCTAACTACTCTATTACACTCTCCCAAGTGCTTAGTATAGTGACCATAAGCACTTGAAAAATATAACTGAGAGACAGCAAAAGAAATGAGATGACATTTTTATGGCATTTGCTAAGTGCTTACTATGTGCCAGACACTGTACTAAGTACTGAGGTAGATACAATCTAATGAGGTTGGACACAGTCCATGTCCCACATGGGTCTCATGGTCTTAATCCCCATTTTACAGATGAGCTTATCTCATCTCAACTGAGGCACAGAGAAGTTAAGTCACTTGCCCAAGGTCACACAGCAGACAAATCAGAGAATGGGGATTAAAACCCAGATCCTCTGACTCCCAGGCCCATGTTCTTTCCACTCGGCCATGCTGCTCGAATACAGTCAGCAGTCACTGGACTGGCTATCTCTGGGAGACCCCGAGAGCGACCGATACTGCAAGCCACTCACCACTTTAAGTATACATTGTATCCCTGCAAAGATGTAAGCTAGCTTTCTTTAAAGAAAAGAGGGAAAACAAAGCCAACAGTTTATTTTCCAGGGGTTCTGTGTGCTTGTTAATTTTTAAAGGTGATGCCCAGTACTTTTTTATGATATATGTATGTGCTTACTGTGTGTCAAACACTGTGCAAGGTAATATATGAGTTAATCAGGTTGGACACAGTCTCTGTCCCACATGGGGTTTGCAGTCTAAGTAGGATAGAGAATAAGTAATTCCTATTTTGAAGTGGAGGAAACTGAAGCCCTGAGAAGCCACGTGACTTGCCCAGGGTCACACAGTAGACAAGTGGCAGAGCTGGGATTAGAACCTGGGTCCTCTGACTTCTAAACCCATGCTCTTTCCACTAGGCCATGTTGCTTCTCAATAATCTACCCATTCCTCAAAACGTCAACTTCCCTTACTTTCTGGCTAAACTGCTGGATGACAGATGGTGAAAGCAGCCTGGATCCAGCCAAGATGGCCTGACGAATATTTAGCTTCCTCTTGTCTAATAGGGGTTGAGGAGGAGGAGTGGGCAGGATCCATATTTAACAACACCATTTAAATCGAGTTGCAGGAGCCGGTTGAACGAGGTGTCACTCAGATTCCAGGAATAAACCCTCAATATCAACACCTCCCTGTCCTCCTGCCCACAGGAAATCCACAAACAGCCAGCTGCAATGGGCTCCGGCACATCGAAAGTTAGAGGCTGATGTGGCTGCTTCCCAACTCATCTGTTGCTTGTATTCCCCCTTTACCTCTGGGCAGGGCTTAGAGATTAGAGGGGAAGGGGAAGGAGTAAATTCTATAACCTCTCCATTTAAATCCTCTGCTCAGCTGCAGAAACTCAATTCATTCAGCTTTCATTAATCAGGCTGAGATAATAATAATAATAATAATGATAATAAAGGTAGACATAGCTCTGGGCATGTCACTCCCCTTCTTAAAAACCTCCAGTGGTTGCCTATCAACCTCCACACAAAACAAAAACTTCTCACTCTAGGCTTCAAGGCTCTCCATCACCTTGCCCCCTTCTACCTCTCCTCCCTTCTCTCTTTCTACTGCCCACCCCGTACCCTCCGCTCCTCTGCCGCCCACCTCCTCACCATCCCTCGGTCTCGCCTATCCCGCCGTCGACCCCTGGGCCACATCCTCCCACTGTCCTGGAATGCCCTCCCTCCTCACCTCTGCCAAACTAACTCTCTTCTCCTCTTCAAAGCCCTACTGAGAGCTCACCACCCCCAAGAGGCTTTCCCAGACTGAACTTCTCCTTTTCCCTCTGCTCCCTCTGCTGCCTCTCTGCCCCCACCTTCACCTCCCCTCAGCTAAGTCCCCTTTCCCCCCTTTCCCTCTGCTCCTCCCCTACTCCCTTCCCCTTCCCTCAGCACTGTGCTCATCTGCTCATTTGTATATATTTTTATTACCCTATTTATTTTGTTAATGAGATGTACATCCCCTTGATTCTATTTATTGCCATTGTTTTTGTCTGTCTCCCCCGATTAGACTGTAAGCCCGTCCATGGGCATGGATTGTCTCTATCTGTTGCCGAATTGTACATTCCAAGCTCTTAGTAGAGTGCTCTGCACATAGTAAGCGCTCAATAAATACTATTGAATGAATGAATAATAATAATAATAATAATGTTGGTATTTGTTAAGCGCTTACTATGTGCAGAGCACTGTTCTAAGCGCTGGGGTAGACACAGGGGAATCAGGTTGTCCCACGTGGGGCTCACAGTCTTAATCCCCATTTTACAGATGAGGTAACTGAGGCACAGAGAAGTTAAGTGACTTGCCCACAGTCACACAGCTGATAAGTGGCAGAGCTGGGATTCAATCTCATGACCTCTGACTCCAAAGCCCGTGCTCTTTCCACTGAGCCACGCTGCTTCTCCAGTATAGCATATTGCATAATCAGATCAGACACACAGCCCCCTGCCAATCTAAGAGTGGGGGGGAGAATAGCTATTTATTTCCCATTTTAGAGATGAGGAAACAGAAGCACAGAGAAGTTATGGCACTTGCCCAAGGTCACACAGCAGGCAAGAGGTAGAGCCAGTATTAGAACTCTTGGTTAACAGACACAGTCCTATACTGGTTCTCCTTTATTTCTGGGCACTCCTTCTTAGTCTCTTTCACCAGCTCCTCTAGCTCTCACTACCTAAGTGTTGGGGTCCCTTAAGACTCAGCATTATGTCTCTTCTGTTCTCCATGTAAACCCATTCCTTGAAGGAACTCATCGACCCCTATGGATTCAATTACCATCTCTACTCACATGACTCCCAAATCTACATCTCCAGTCCCTATCTCTCCACCCTCTGTGCAATCTCGCATTACCTCCTGCTTCAGGTCATCTCTATCTGGATGTCCTACCATCATCTCAAACTTAACATATCCCAAACTGAACTTCTCATTTGCCCTCCCAAACTCTCTCCTCTCTCTGACTTTCCCATCAGTGTTTGCAGTCTCACCATCCTTTCTGTCTCACAAGGCTGAAATCTAGATATTGTTCTTGATTTAACTCTCTCCTTCCATCAAAATAATCAGTCAGTCACCAAATCCTGTTGGTTCTATCTTTGCAGCATCTCCAGAATACACCTAAACTGCTCCTCCTAAACTGCCACCATGCTGTTCCAAACACCTGTCATATCCTGCCTCAATTACTGCACCTGCCTTTTTCCCAGACTACCTTACCTCCACTGTCCCCTCTGTCCAGTCCATGCTTCACTCTACTGATGGGATCATTTTCTTAAAAAAATGTTCCGCACACATCTCCCATTCCTCAAAAGCTTCCAGTGGTTGTCCATTGATTTTGAAATCTGCCTTCCCATTCTAGATTGTAAGCTCTTTGAGGACAGGGATCATGTCTACTATTGCATTCTCCCAAGCACTTAGGATTGTGCTCTGCACATACAGTAAATGTTCAATAAATATCATTGATTAAGTGAATCTAATCCTGTGTTCTTTCCACTAGGCCTCACTGACTCTATCATTCCAGGATTCCACAGCCCCAGAACTCGAAAAATAGAGCCCCACCGAGCTGGGGCTAACAACCCTGAAAAGGTCATGATTTAAGTCACAGTGGGAACATAAAAAGGTAGGAAACTGCCCAACCACTTTTTTAAATAAAGCTCATAGAGTGAAAGTAGCAAGGCTCAGGAGGTGAAACAGCTGATCAAAAATCTACTCTGCTCTTCACGAGCCTCTAAGCTCTGGGATGTGCTGGCCAGAAGTTTTCTTAAACATGGAGGTATCAGCCTGATCCCAGGACAAAGGGGTTCTGTGAGGAATCAGGACTGTGCAAGCTCTTTGTGGGCAGGGAATGTGTCTTTTATATTGTTATATTATACTTTGCTCTGCACACACTGGATAAATTCCACTGATGGATTGATGCGAAGCATTGAGGCAACATGTAGACTAATGAAAAGAAGCAGCATGGCATAGTGGATAGAGCACGGGCCTGGGAGTCAGAAGGAGATGAGTTCTAATCCCGACTCCACCACTTGTCTGTTATTTGGCCTTGGGCAAATCACTTAACTTCTCTGTGCCTCAGTTACCTCATCTGTAAAATGGGGATTAAGACTGTGAGCCCTAAGTGGGACAGGGACTATATCCAACCTGATTTGCTAGTATCCACCCCAGTGCTTTGTACAATGCTTGACACATAGGAAATGCATAACAAATACCACAATTATTAAGTGGGTTTTATTGTTTGTTTTCAATGGTATTTAAGTGCTTACTATGTGCCAGACATGGCACTAAGCCCTGGGGTAGATACAAGTTTGTCAGGTTGGACACAGTCCCTGTCTTGCATGGTACTCACAATCTTCATCCCCTTTTCTAGATGAGGTAACTGAGGCACAGAGAAGTGAAGTGAATTTTCCAAGATCACACGGCAGACAAACGGGAGCAGGGATTAGATCCCAGGCGCTTCTGACTCTGCATGGAGTAGGCACTCAGCCAATACTGATCAAGACGATGAAGAAATCACTTGCTAACCTCAGATCAGGTCTAAGTGAGGAAGTTTACACTCATTGGTGGAAAATAGTATAAAGTCAACACTTCTGTCTTGAGAAATGTAAGTGTTGCATTTAGCACCTTGGGTGAATTTGCCTCCATTCTGTCAATCTACGTTAAGGAACAAAGTTCCCTTCATTTCCTCCATTTCAAAATTATCTTCCCATTATCCTCTGTGCTCTCTCCTGATGGGCAATTAATGTGATGACTATTTCTCATATTCTTGGATGAGCTTCAATCCCTGAACACACTGAATTACTGTGGTGGACTGAAAAGGGAATGAGTGATCTGCCCTGACAGCCCATTTATTTCCCCATGTTTGTATTTAAAATGTACCTGATGGGTTATTTAAAGCAGGCACCTATTGGGAGCATTTTGTAAGTAGCCTTGGTGCCATAGCGACAGCATGTGGGAAGGATCGACCCCCTTCTCCCCCGACCTTCCTCCGCAGAAATACAAATCCATAGCCACTTGGTTTTAGAGTTTGGGACCCTCCCTCCCGCACTGCTCTCCTTCTATACCACCTGGGCTCACTTAACCCTGCTCCATTTTCTTGGCACTGCCTCTGTTAGTATTTAGGAATTTCCCCTCCTGCCTCTCATCCTGCTAGACTGTAAGTTCATTGTGGGCAGAGAATGTGCCTGTTCATTGCTGTGTTGTACTCTACCAAGCACTTAGTACAGTGCTTTGCATACAGTAAGCTCTCAATAAATATGGTTGAATGAATGAACTCTAGACTCAGCTCCCTTTTGAGCCAGACTATCTTTCCAGGAATTCACAGGATCCATCCCCATCAAATCTCTATGACCTGATGGTTCCAAGGCTGGACCCTTCTGTCTCCTTGGCTCTCTTTTCTTCTTCTCCCCAGTTCTTCTTCCTCCCTTCTGCTCCTCCTTGCCTCCACTCCTGCTCCAGTTTCAGTTCCAGTCCCTCACAGGGTCCAGCTCTCTCAGCCAATTACCACCTAGGAAACTTCCCTGAGCAAATTCGAATGTTCAGAGGCTATGATTTGGATGACCAGTTGTCCAATTTTATATTGAACATTCTGGCTTTCATGAGACCTGGCCCATATTTGGTTACAATACAGTGTGGGATACTCTTATGTCCACTTTTTGTGCCCAGTTTATGTCCTGCTGCCAAGGTCCCTGTCTCAGACTTCACGCTGACCTGGGCCAGGAATTCTCCTGGAGAGAAACACTCTAATATTGCACAAATCTATACAGTAATAATATTGTGCTTGCCAAATGGTGCCTGTGCTGTCATCATGCTACACTTACATACCCTGGTGCCTGTGCTGTCATCATGTTATACTTACATACCCTGCATAAGGCAGTAGAGAAGCTATGTTGCCTAGTGGGTAGAGCATGGGCCTGGAAATAAGAAGGACCTGGGTTTGAATCCCAGATCCACCACTTGTCCGCTGTGTTATCTTGAGCAAGTCATGTCACTTCTCTGGGCCTCAGTTACCTCACCTGTAAAATGGGGATAAAGACCGTGAGCCTCATGTGGGATATGGACTGTGTCCAGCCTGATTATCTTGTATCTACTCAGTGCTTGGTACTGTTCCCAGCACATCGTAAGCACTTAATAAATCTAATTTTAAAAAAAAAGCTTGTGATGCTGAGTGCATTTCCTAGTCTCTTATACAGGAAGTGGACAACCCTGCCGTATCCATGTAGATGACAGCACAATACAGAGTGAGAAGTCCGATTGTGCAGATACCTCAACCACATCCTTAGCTTGTGTATATTTAATTCCCATCCTCAGCACTTGTGATTTGATTTGTGTATAAATATTAATAGTTATTATCATTATGGTATTCATTAAGCACTTACTATGTGCCAAGCACTGTTCTAAGCCTTGGGGTAGATACAAGGTAATCAGGTTGGACAAAGTCTATGTCCCACATGGCCTCACAGTCTTAATCCCCATTTAACAGATGAGGTAACTGAGGCATAGAGAGGATAAGTGCTTGCCCAAGGTCACACAATAGTCACGTGACACAGCTGGGATTAGAATCGATGTCCTCTGACTCCCAGGACTGTACTTTTTCCAATAAGCCACACTGCTTCCTGTATTCATTTGTTTATTCTGCTATTTCCTCCTTAAACATTTGTAGTACTTCATGTTATACCTTTGTCTTTTCTTCCGCTCCCTCTTTTTGCAAATCATTTTTATCTCTCTGTCCATTCCATTACTTTATAGTCTCTGGAAGGGGAGAGAATTTAAGTCTTGCTTCAGTTGTACTCTCCTAAGTGTTTAGTACATGTTTTGCACTTGGTAAGGGCCCAATAAAAAAACACTGTTGATGATGATGATGGTAGTGATGGATACTGGCCTCGGAAGGGTCATGGGCCTACAGTTAGATGGGAAAATCTGTACCTCAAAAATTCAATCATATTTATTGAGCGCTTACTGTGTGCAGATTACCATATAAAGCACTTGGGAGTGTACAATACAACAATAAATAGGCACATTCCCTGCCCACAGCGAGCTTTCAGTCTAGAGGAAGACAGACATTGATATAAACAAATTACAGATATGTACATAAGTGCTGTGGGGCTGGGGGGGGAGGGAATAAATGAAGCGAGCAAGTCAGGGTAATGCAGAAGGGAGTGGGAGAAGAGGAAAGGAGGATTTAGTCAAGGAAGGACTCTTGGTGTAGATTAACTTTCAACGAGACTTTGAAGTGGGAGAGAGTAATTTTCTGTCAGATTTAAAGAAGGAAACCATTCCAGGCTAGAAGCAGGATGTGGTGGAGAAGTCAACGTGGAGCTAGACGAGACTGAGGTACAGTGAAATAGAAGAGTGAAATATGCTGGCATTAGAAGAGTGAAATATGCCAGCTGGGATGTAGTAGGAGAGTAGTGAGGTGAGTTAGGAGGGGACAAGGTGATTGAGTACTTTAAAATATATTGTGTATGCAGTTCACATCCCCACCCTTAAATAGAACAATAGCATAGGCGAGGTTCAGAGATGGGGCTCACACAGAATAACAAGCACACAGAACTGTAATGAAAAGACCAACAAAGCAGCAGCCATTCACGTGGTTAGGAACTCCAGAGCTTAATGGCTTGAACAGGGTGGTAAGAGTCAGGAGATAACCTGAATTTGAAGCCCAGTTGTCACTGACTTGCTATGTGACTTTGGGCAAGTCTATTCCTCTCTATCCCACAATTATATCATCTGAAAAATGGGATATGATCCATCTCTCCCTACTTATATAATTGTGAGCCTCTATGGGACAGGGGAGATGACTGATTTTACGTTCTTATATCTATTCCAGAGTTTAAACACAGAGAGTCACATATAGTAAGTTTTGGTGAAGAAAAGGCTTAATGTTAAGAAGCCCCTTACTGGGAGAACTTTCTGTGTGAGTTTACCACCCAAGATAGCAGTAGGGTGTGTTAAGAGACAGCTATTCTGAGACAATACTGAGATAGACTTCCTGGTACCAGCAAGAAAAGTAGCTTGGCTTAGTGGATAGAGCAAGGGCCTGGTAGTCAGAAGAACCTGGGATCTAATCTGCCACATACCTGTTGTATGACCTTGGTCAAGTCACTTTACTTCTCTGGGCCTCTGTTACCTCATTTGTAAAATGGGGATTAAGAGGGTGAGCCCTATGTGGGACAGAGACTGTGTCCATCCTGATTAACTTGAATCTACTCCAGTGCTTAGAACCGTTCTTGGCACATAGTAAGCACTTAACGAGTACTATAATTATTATCATTATTATTATTATTATTGTAAAGAATGAGTCTGAGAGCAGGGCAGATGCCTCTTTTGCCTCTTGGCCCTGGTGCTCAGGCCTTCCTGTTCCTTTCCCCTTGAGTCTTTGTGCACCCTGGGGGCCAGCGCCAGGATCCTGGAGGTCTTGCCTTTAGGTCTTGCAGCATACATTACTTATTTATATTTATGTCTGTCTTCTCCTCCAGATTGTAAACGTCGTAATGGGCAGGGAATGTGTCTGCTAATTCTCTTGTACTGTAGTCTCCCAAATGCTTATTATAGTGCTCTGCACATAATAAGCTCTCAAATAAGTACCACTGATTGATTGATTCTGCGGGGGTGGGGTGGGGGTTCTGTTGGGGTAAAAATTTTCCGTGGGGACACAGGCAATAAACTCAGCCCTCTTCACATAATGGGTGTCTCTCACTGTCGGATAATTGCCCAGATGGATAATCAACTGGGGGCCTTGGCTAACAGTAAGAGCTCGATAACTACCAAGGCCAGAGTCTCAGTGTGCTGGCGGGACTTGCGAATGATGCCTTGTTCACTAAAAACATAAAGTTTGAATCAGAATGGGAAAATGGAGCACAGAGTGTGTCAGCTAAGGATGATTATGAAACGTTTTCACCAAGAAACAGAGTTCAGCCTTTCAGTTGCCAGTTGAATTCAGTGTTCTTTCACTATCACTGCCTGGATTTCTTCTCTTTAGATTTTATAATAATAATGATAATAATAATTGTGGCATTGGTCAAGCGCTTACTGTGTGTCCAACACTGCACTCAATGCTGGGCTAGATTTGAGATAATCAAGTCCAACAGGGGGCTCTCAGTCTATGTAAGAGGGAGAACAGATACTGAATCCCCTTTTCACAGATGAGGTAACTGAGGGCACAGGTAAATTAAGTGACTTGCCCAAGGTCACACAGCAGACAAATGGCAGAGCCAGAATTAGAACCCAGGTTCTCTGACTTCCAGGTC
This sequence comes from Ornithorhynchus anatinus, assembly GCF_004115215.2. Lineage (NCBI taxonomy): Eukaryota > Metazoa > Chordata > Mammalia > Monotremata > Ornithorhynchidae > Ornithorhynchus > Ornithorhynchus anatinus. The sequence goes on along the minus strand of NC_041729.1, from coordinate 93,983,287 downwards.
CATGGCTCTTTCCACTAGATCATGCTGCTTCTTTTTGTAAAAATCTACACTGGCCTAGGGGAGGACCAGGAAGAATCTAGGCTCCCAATAAATGCTTTTAGGCACATTCAATCTAATAATGATATGGAGAGAGGAAGAGTGAAAGACATTTATATTTCTAGAGCGGTATAGAAAATGATCACCAAAATGATTTGTGATGTTGCAGTTTCCTTTTGAGGGTCACTTAAAAATCTGGAAAGACAAAGGTCAAGAGTGGGTGTGATTAAAGCTTCAATCCAGCTCACTGCGCTTTCAGATGTGCCAAATATTTTGCATCTTACTCTTTAGGGATTACCACAGAAGGGGTGGGAAAGAGAGAGACTGGGTACTGAACTGCTATCCAGAGTGGTGTTTTGAAATGCAGCCCTTTCATTCATTCAATTATATTTATAGAGTGCTTACTGTGTGCAGAGCACTGTAATAAGTGCTTGCCAGAGTCCAACATAACAATAAACAGACAAATTCCCTGTCCACAGCGAGCACAGTCTAAAGCCTTTGAATAGATACCCAGTTTAAAGCGATCTCTGAAATTTCTTTTCAAGGCTGACATCTAACAATACTGGGAAGTTATCTGACCTCTTGTTCATTCTGCAGATGACTTTTGAAAAAACAACTAGCCAGAGATAAATCCTCCTCTAATTGTTGGCTGCCTTCATCCATTAAATCTCTTTTCCTCCTTCAGTTTGTTTAATTAATTATAGTGAAAAAAATTGTCAGGCATCAGTAGGTCTGTGAGGTACCATTAGCAGTATTTTTAAAATCAATATACCACTTTTTGCTCTATGAAGAAGGGGCGGGGGGAAGGTATCAGAGAACACTTTGAAGTTACAAAAAAACTGGAGAGGAGTTTTTTATTCCCTTATAATTTCATTAATTAATTCTGCTATTTGTTAAGGGCTTATTGTGTGCCAGGTACCTATATTAAGGACTGGGGTGGATGCAAGCAAATCGGATAGGACACCGTCCCTGTCCCAGTTGGGGCTCACAGTCAATCTCCATTTTATGGATGAGGTAACTGAGGCACAGAGAAGTTAAGTGACTTGCCCAAGGTCACATAGCAGACAAATGGAGGATCTGGGATTAGACCTCAGGCCCTTCTGATTCCCAAACCCATGCTTTATCCACAAAGCCACGATGCTTCTCAATTTCTATTCCAAATGACTTTTCAGGAACATGCAGAACTTTAAAATGGAATATTTCTTAAGATGAGATTCCATATTGGGGCTCAAAAATGACCCCAAATTTGGCTTAAATGCTCAGGGCTAAGATATTCTTTTTGAGGGATCCTTTTAAGGGGGCATCTTTAAAAGCACTGGAAGTCATTCCATATTATGAAAGTCATTTTTTTCTGGTAAGTAGCATCCTTAAATGAGTCCCATGAATAGGTCTGAGCGCAAATTTGATCAGAAATCTCTTCTCATCTTGCATTCAGTTCTTTCAACACTGGTTTTTCTCAGATTATACACTCATTGCAGAGTAAAATCCTTTGAGCAGTTATCTCGGAGGCTCTAGCATCTATTACCATGCTATAAGAGGGAGTCTTTGAATGAACCTAATGGTGAAGGAATGAATGTTCCACACTCGGGGCTTCGAGAGAGAGGATGGGACCTTGAAGATTGATCATGATAATAATGTTGGAATTTGTTAAGTGCTTACTATGTGCAGAGCACTGTTCTAAGCACTGGGATAGACACCAGGGAATCAGGTTGTCCCACGTGGGGCTCACAGTTTTAATCCCCATTTTACAGATGAGGTAACTGAGGCACAGAGAAGTTAAGTGACTTGCTCAAAGTCACACAGCTGACAAGTGGCAGTGGCAGCCGATTAGACTGTAAGCCCGTCAAACGGCAGGGACTGTCTCTATCTGTTGCCGACTTGTTCATTCCAAGCGCTTAGTACAGTGCTCTGCACATAGTAAGCACTCAATAAATACTATTGAATGAAAAGTGGCAGAGCAGGGATTCGAACCCATGATCTCTGACTCCAAAGCCCTTGCTCTTTCCACTGAGCCACACTGCTTCTCACGATGGAAAACAAAAGTTATCTCTTAACCTCAACTCTGTCTCTCTGCATACATTAGGTTATATCCCAATAAAGCAGTAGGTCTAGTGGTTAGAGCACAGGCCTGGGAGTCAGAAAGACCTTGGTCTAATCCCAGTTCCACCACTTGTCTGCTGTTTGACCTTGGGTCAATCACTTCACTTCTCTGTGCCTGAGTTACTGCATCTGTAAAATGGGGACTAAGACTGTGAGCCTCATGTGGGACAGGAACTGTGCTCAACCTGATTAACTTGTACCTATTCCAGCACTTAGTACAGTGTCCGGCACATAGTAAGTGCTTAACAGATACCATAAAAAAAAAAGATCCATTTGATTCTGTGCCTTCATTATTTCCAAGGTAGAAGGGAAAACACTATTTGATTTTGGCGAGCTAAATATAAAAAGTAAAAAAGGTCAATAGACAAGAAGAAAGTAACCATGGCAACAAGCAAATATGCCTTTATCTCTTAGAGGTCACCTTACAGAAAAGGTGACCTCCTCCTCCTCCTCTTCCTCCCACTCCATCCTCACCCTTTAGGTTCAGACACACTGATAAAGACCTTGGCTTGTTGGAGCTACCTGTTTAGAAAAATCTCTTTATGGCTTTCCTTTCTTCCCCTACAATAGAAAGACAAAGCCAATGCTCCCATTTACCACCCTTTAATTGTAAAAGTGTTATCCAATTTAACTAGATACCATTCATTTGTCTTTATTTTGGCTTCTACTTTAGCAGAAGCAGCATGGCATAAGTGGATAGAGCATGGGACTAGGAGTCAGAAGGTCATGGGTTCTAATCCCAGCTCTGCCACTTGCCCGCTGTGTGGCCTTGGGTAAATCACTTCACTTCTCTGGGCCTCAGTTACTTCACCTGTAAATTGGAGATTAAGACTGTGAGCCCCACGTGGGACAGCCTGATTACCTTGTATCTAGCCCAGTGCTTAAAACAGTGCTTGGCACCTGGTAAGTGTTTAATAAATACCATCATCATCATCATCATCATTTGCTTGAATCCACCCCAGCACTAAGTACATTGCCGGACACATAGTAAGGGCTTAACAAATACCATAAATATTATTCTAAGGGTGTCTGATGTCCAGCACCAAGGGCCACTAATGGCCCACTTGACACTTTTTGGCAGGGTCAGTGGGGTTAGGAAGGAGGAGGGAGTTGGAAACAAGCTAGAAAGAGATTGTTTGCCTCTCATTTACCTAGGAGAACCTAAAATTGTTTGGTGATGAAGAATTTAGCTGTAGCTCTGTGTGTGCATGTGTGTGTGTGTGCATCTGTATGTGAGAGTGTGGATGTGAATGTGCATGCTTTCACATGTGTGTTTTTTTTTAAGATGCTGCAAGTCAGTAACTTGAGTGTTAGTGTTTCTCTAGTGTGTGAAAAGAAAGGTGTCCCTGTCCCACAGAGGACAGAGGGGTTCCAACCTCTCAATCCCCTCTTCTTGACAGTGCTCTGCACACAGTAAGTGCTCAATAAATATGATTGATGGATTGATTGTTTGACATGTTGCTTTTCAGAAACTGGAAAAAAAAATAGGGGCAAGGTGAGAAATACCAAAGGTGTCTCTTGGGAAAACTCATGGGGAGCAGCAGTGACGGGCAAATCCTCGTTTTCAGCATTAGATCATTGAGGTCCAGCCACAATCCCCGTGCCAGGATTTGGACTGGTGCTTAGTTTCACAGTATCACATCATGGCATGGGTGGAATGCTGAAATACGAGTGGGGCATCAACTACTGCAGGTAGTGCTTCTGTTACAACTGACCGTCAGCCTCTTGTCCTGCTAAAGCTCCCCTCTCCCTCCCTCCTCTCTGTCCCTTCCCTTCCTCTGTCCCTCTCCTTTCATCCCCTCTCTCCCTCTTCCCCACCACTGCCAGGAAAATAAGAAAAGCTTTTAGTAACTAGATATGGGCTACTTACTTCCTCTACAAAACACATCCCTAGTAAGTACAACCCTGCCATCAGTCAATGGTATTCACTGAGTGCTTACTGTGTGCAGAGCATTGTACTAAGTATAGTACAACAGAGTGAGAAGACATGATCTCTGTCCAGAAAGAGCTTACAGTCTAGAGGGAGCTTAAACTCTAACCCATCATCCTCTTCCACATAGTAATGATGTGGCATTTAAGCACTTACTATGTGACAATAACAATAATAATAATGATGATAATGGTGTTTGTTAAACACTTACTGTGTGTCAAGCACTGGGGTGGATACAAGCAAATTGAGTTGGATGCAGTCCCTGTCCCATGTGGGGCTCACAGTCTCAATCCCCACTTTACAGATGAGGTAACTAAGGTCCACAGAAGTGAAGTGACTTGCCCAAGGTCATTAAGCAGACAAGAGGTGGAGCGGGGATTAGAACCCATGACCTTCTGACCCTCAGGCCCATGCTCTATTTACTATGCTATGCTGCTTCTCATAATAACTATGGTACTTAAGTGTTTAGTATGCATCAAGCACTGTTCTAAGCACTGGCAAATTACTACAAGTAAATTGGGTTGGACACAGTCCCTGTCCCACATGGGGCTCACAGTCTTGATCGCCATTTTACAGATGAGGGAACTGAGTCCCAGAGAAGTTAAGTGACTTGTGCATATTGTACTCTTCCAAGTGCTCAATACAATGGTCTGCACACAGTAAGTACTCAAATTCTGCTCCTCCCCCTTCCCCCTTCACCTCCCCTCAGCTGAGCCCCCTTTCCCTCTGCTCCTCCCTCCTTCGCCCTACCCCTCCCCTCAGCACTGTGCTCATTTGTATATATTATTTATTACCCTATTTATTTTGTTAATGCAGTGTACATCCCCTTGATTCTATTTATAGTGATAATCTTGTCTTGTTTTTGTTTCGTTCTGTTCTGCTCTGCCATCTGTCTCCCCCGATTAGACTGAGCCGTCACTGGGCAGGGATTGTCTCTATCTGTTGCGGAATTGTACATTCCAAGCGCTTAGTACAGTGCTCTGCACATAGTAAGCGCTCAATAAATACTATTGAATGAATGAATGAATAAAATTGATGGATTGATTTCAAGCTAAAAGCACTGGGGTGAAGACAAGGTAAATAATTCAGACATGGTCTGGCTACTATTGGTGAGACTGGAGGACAGTTGTAGTGACATCTGCTATTGCATTCCTTAGGATCATTTCTCCCTAGGGAAAACTTTTGCCTTGGGATCTGCGGCGGTACAGGCAGCTGTTCTGCAAGCTATGTAAATCTAAAATTACAAACTCTCAGGCACTGTGGGTCACGTGTCACTTCTGGCCCAATCAACCTGGAATGGGCCATGATCTGGGAACAATCCCAGATCTCTTGCCCCAAGGATGTCAGGTGACGTAAGAACTCAGGGCCTCCAAGTTCCAATCCTGCCTACAGTAATCTGTGTCCAATGGTGATGAAGGCCAGACATTTAAGCAGGTAGGTAGTATTAGGCCCGACATGCTTATCCAACCTAGGCTTTTGGAAGTAAAATATAACATTTTTGCCTGTTTGAGTTAAATAAAGGAAGGCAGCAAGGATTACTGGAAAGTGCGCGGGGGCTGAGAGCAAGGCAGTCTAGATTCTGATCTCTCCTTTGCCTCTGGCAATCAATCATATTTGAGTACTTACTGTGTTCAGAACACTGTACTAAGTGCTTGGGAGAATAAAATAAAACAATATAACAGAATTGGTAAACATATTCCCTGACCATAATGAGTTTACAGCCTAATGGGGGAGACAGACATCAATATACAACAAATAAACGATAGATTTAATAATGTTGGTATTTGTTAAGTGCTTACTATGTGCCGAGCACTGTTCTAAGCGCTGGGGTAGACATAGGGGAATCAGGTTGTCCCACGTGGGGCTCACTGTCTTAATCCCCATTTTACAGATGAGGGAACTGAGGCACAGAGAAGTTAAGTGACTTGCCCACAGTCACACAGCCAACAAGTGGCAGAGCTGGGATTCGAACTCATGAGCCCTGACTCCAAAGCCCGTGCTCTTTCCACTGAGCCACGCTGTGCTGAGGGGTTGAGGAAGGGATGAATATAGGGTGCAAATCCAAGTGTAAAGGCAATGAGAAGGGAATGTGAAATGAGGGAATAAGGGCTTAATTAGAGAAGCTTCTCTGTGGCTCAGTTCCTTATTTATAAAATGGAGATAACCTCAATTCTGTATCTCTTAATTTGTGAGCCCCAAGTACACAAAGACTGTTTCTGTTCTATTTTGCATCATACACAATGCTGGATATGTAATAAGATATTTATAAATACCACAATTATAGATACTTATTCATTTGTTTAATTGTATTTCTTGAGCATTTACTATGTGCAGAGCACTATATTAAGTCCTTAGCACTGAACTAAGATGCTGAAAAACCAAAACCCAATCACCTTTTTGTAGGATAATATTTCCATTTAGAAGATGGGCAGAAGCTCTGAACTGTTAAAAGTCCAAAGAGAAGTACACAATATTTAGAAATAAATTTTGAAGAAATAATCACCATTCCAGCTCAACATTTATACAATATGTTTACCAATATCTGTCCTTCATTATAGAAGATGATGAGAGTGATGGTAAGAGCCTATTCATGTATGAGTATGGTTGAAAAGACCAATGTGAGATCAAATCACCCTGCTGCATTGCCTGAATTTAAGGATAGTCTGCTCCAATGAGGTCAGTAGGAAGGTGGCTAGTTTTCTGGTGATATGCCAGACTGGTTTGGAGCTGGTCCAGACCCTGGCAATTAATCAATCAATGGTACTTTTTCAATCAATCAATAGTATTTATTGTTTACTGTGGTAAGAGCACTGTAATAATAAATAAATAATTATGGTATTTAAGTGCTTATTGTGTGCTGAGCACTGTTCTAAGCACTGGGATAGATACAAGGTAATCAGGTTAGACACAGTCCCTGTCCCATATGGGGCTCACAGGCTCAATCCCCATTTTACAGATGAGATAACTGAGGCACAGAGAAGTTAAGTGACTTGCTCAAGATCTCACAGCAGACAAGTGGCAGAGCTGGGGTTAGAACCCATGACCTCTGACTCTCAAGCCTGTGCTCTTGCTACGAGACCATGCTGTACTAAGCACTTGGGAGAATATAAGAGAGTTGGTAGACATGTTCCCTTCCCACAACAAGCTTCTTTATAAGTTTTGTGAACTTCTACAAAGAGCCTAGTCAGGTGTGCCATAGGTTCAATCAATCAAAGGTGTTCACTGAGCACTTACTTTTTCTTTAAATGTTATTTTGTTAACCACTTACTATGTGCCAGGCACTGTACTAAGTGCTGGAGTGAATACCAGCAAATCAGCATGGACACAGTCCCTGTCTCACATGGGTCTCACAGTCTCAATCACCATTTTACAGATGAGGTAACTGAGGCACAGAGAAGTGAAGTGACTCACCCAAGGTCACACAACAGACAAGTGGCAGCAATGGAAGCTGCCCATGGTCACACTACAGACAACTATAGTACCCAAACTCAGGTTTGGGTGAGACTATGAGGAATTCTATTTTGGAAATGTGAAGTTTGAAAGAGTGTTGTCTGGTCTGGAGATACAGATTTGGGAATAATCTGCACTAAGATGGTAGTTGAAGTTATGGGAACTTCTCCATCCTCTTCACTCTCTCAGTGGACTATTCTCATAGAAGTAGATTTTAAGCTCTTTCCACTAGCGTGTAAGCCCCTAGTGGGCAGGGATCATGTCTACCAACTGTATTGGACTGTATTCTCCCAAGTGTTCAGTACAGTCCCCTGCACACAATAAGTGATAGACTGAGTTGTCATCAACATCATCATCATCATGAAAAAGAGCTCATCCCTGCCTATCGCTGAGAAGGGCAAAAGCAGAAGTCTTCCAGATCATTTCAGTGACTGATGTGGCCGATGTAATGGATGGTTCTTGGGAGACCAGCCAGAGGGCCTACACAATAAAGATGGTCATCTAATAGCTGTCTGATAGAGCAGTGGAATGGATGAGTCTGACTAGATCAGGAGAAAATGCCAGGGAGGTGGACGGCCAGGAGGACGGTGAGCCAAGGACTGATGATGATGGCAGTACGGTGGAAGAATGAGGTTCATTGTGATAGATGATGAAAGTTAAATTTCTGTCCTTGGGACAATTTCCAGTTGGAAAATGTCCTCACAAGATGATAACCAAATAGGTTCATCTGCACCACCTTCTTCTAGAATGAGGCCACCGGAAGGTTATGAGATGCTTGGAGAAGCAACCAAGTCTAGTGGGAAGAGCATGGGCCTGGAAGTCAGAGGACCTGGGTTCTAATCCTAGCTCTGCTGCTTGCCTGCTCTGTGACTTTGGGCAAGTCACTTAACTTTTCTGGGCCTCAGTTACCTTGTCTGTAAAATGGGGATTAAAACTATGAGTCATGTGGAAATTAGACTGTATCCAACCTGATTAGCTTGTATTTACCCCAGCACTTAGTATGGTGCCTGGAAACAGTCATTTTGATTGCCTGGATCAGTCAATCCATTGGAATTAGTAAGCACGTAGTGTGTGCAAAACTCTGTACTAAGAACTTGGGAAAGTACAATATAATAAAGTTGGAAGCACTTAGTACAGTGCTCTGCACACAGTAAGTGGTCAATAAATATGACTGAATGAATGATTGTGATCCCAGCCACAAGGAAGAATAATCATTTTAGACAAACCGTTCATTTCCAAAGATCCACTAAGACAATAATAATGTTGGTATTTGTTAAGTGCTTACTTTGTGCAGAGCACTGTTCTAAGTGCTGGGGGAGATACAGGGTAATCAGGTTGTCCCACGTGAGGCTCACAGTCTTCATCCCCATTTTACAGATGAGGTCACTGAGGCACAGAGAAGTGAAGTGACTTGCCCACGGTCACACAGCTGACAAGTGGCAGAGCTGGGGTTAGAACCCATGACCTCTGACTCCCAAGCCCGGGTTCTTTCCACTGAGCCATGCTGCTTCTCTAGACAACCGATATTACCTAATGCCTCATATTTGAAAAATTTCTAGCCATGCTATGGTTCTCATAAACATAACTCCCAAGGACCAAATAGTAGATTGCATTTCTAATTAAATCCCCCAAATTAGAATCTTTGTCCCCTTTCATGTTCAATGTTCATGTTCATGACTTTTCAATACAAAGACTTACCCCAAAGTATAGCTAAAGAAAACAGTGCATGAATTGAAGCACTTTCTGTTGAGTAACCAATTATTCAACAAATTACAGTGTTTAATGAGTGTCTTCTTTGAGTAGAGCACTGTAGTAAGCTCTTGGAAGTGTACAATAGAAGCAACAGACATGACTCCCATACTTCTTATAGTGAGGTTTTGATGCAACTGACAACACTGTTTTTCTTTAGAAAGGACACAAGATCCATGTGGGCCTACACTTATGTGTGTGAATTTTTTTTTAATGGTATTTGTTAAGTACTTAGTATGTGCCCGGCACTGTACCAAGCACTGAGTAGAAACCAGCTAATCAAATGGACACAATCCATGTCCCACATGAGGCTCACAGTCTTAATCCCCATTTTACAGATGAGGGAACTGAGGCACAGAGAAGTTAAGTGATTTACCCAGAGTCACACAGAAAAGTGGCAGATCAGGGATTATAAAACAGATTCTTCTGATTCCCAGGCCCATGCTCTGTCCACTAGGCCATGCTGCTGTTCATTTATTCATAATTTTTATGGCCATAGACCATTTGGTAAGCATTTCAAAATTACAATTTCATTATAGAACTGCAATTTTAAAAAAGTCCTTGCAGACACATTGCTTCCCAGTGAGATACTTCGCTGATGTTTTACTCATTGGCTTTTCTACTTGAAAACTTATTTCCAGAATTAATTCCCCTGGAGAGTATTCAGGTTGGAAATGCCACTGCAGCACTAGCAAATTGGCTAGAGGCCCAGCAAAAACTGGCTTCTTGGAGAACTTGTCCTGTGAAAGAGTGTGTAGCAGTAAGAAATCAAGGTTTCTGATTATCTCTGAAACAACATTTCACATTTTACCTTGGGTTTACCTCATGTCACCTATTTCTATGTCCGAGTTTCTAGGAAATAAAATGTTTCAGTCATACAAATTGTTCTTAAATATCATTTAATCTGCAAAAAAATGTTGGTACTCACCAACATGGTCATCTTCCTACCTTACTGGCCATCTTCAGCACGTCCCACAGCTTCCCATTTCATTAGCTAAAAAAAGACTACGGGCATGAGGCTCTGGCAAGTATCTTCTAGAATGCCTTAAAACACAGATTTTCCTGAAATGGGAAAGCTTGCTCTAATCCTCCCCACCCTGTGATTTCTCCAGCCAACCAGTAAGCAACATTTTGGGGTGAATCCACGATGTGCAAAGCCCCTGATCTAGATATTAAAACACTCATCACCTTGTCCCCTCCTACCTCATCTCACTGTTCTCCTACTACAACCCAGCCCACACACTTTGCTCCTCTAATGCCAACCTACTCACTATACCTCCATCTCTCATATCTCTCCCTAACCTCTCTCTCACATCTTGCCTCTGGCCTGGAGTGCCCTCTCTCTTCATATCTGACAGAGAATTACTCTACCCATCTTCAAAGCCTTACTGAAGGCACATCTCCTCCAAGAGGCCTTGCTTGACTAAGCCGTCATTTCCTCTTCTCCCTTTCCTTTCTGTGTTGCCCTGATTTGCTCCCTTTATTCACCCTTCCCTCAGTCCTACAGCACTTATGTACATATTCATGGCATAGTGGATAGAGAACACACTTGGGAGTCAGAAGATCATGGGTTCTAATCCTGCCTCTGCCACTTGTCTTCTGTGTGACCTTGAACAAGTCACTTCACTTCTCTGGGCCTCCGTTCCCTCATCAGTAAAATGGGGATGGAGACTGTGAGCTCCAGGGATGGGGACTGTGTCCAACCCACTTTGCTTTGAATCCACCCCGGTGCTTAGTACAGTGTCTGGCACAGAGTAAGCGCTTAACAATGCCATAATAATAATTATTATATCTGTAATCCATTCATATTAAGGTCTGTCATGTCCTCTAGACTGTAAGTTCATTATAGGCAGGGATCATGTCTACCAACTCTGCTATACTGTTATATTTAATTCTTCCAAATGCTGTGTGACCTTGGGCAAGTCACTTCACTTCTCTAGGCCTCAGTTACCTCATCTGTAAAATGGGAGTTTGAGACTATGATCCCCACGTGGGACAGGGACTGCATCCAACTTGATTATCTTGTATCCTCTCCAGCATGTAGTAGTACAGTGTTCTGCACACAGTAAGCACTCAATAAGTACATTTGATCATTGAGAGACATAGTATGGAGTTTCAGGGAAAGGATAAAACATGGACACAGCTATTTATAAATCTGGTCATCCTGACAGAAACATATGGGGACTTGTGGCTTCCGTTCCAAGTCTACATTACCAAAAACATTTCCAAGAAGCAAATAACTCACCGTGTAAAAAGAAAATCATCAGTTTTAAATGTTAACAGGAAGCAAAAAAGCCTGTAGTGTGAGGTCTCTCAGGAAGTGACAGGACCACTGTTCTTTCTTTATTGGTGTGGCTCTAAAGGCAGGTTCTTTAGAGAAGGAGGGTGCCTACTGGAAAGAGCACAGGTCTGACAGTCATTGGATCTGGGTTTTAATTCTGGTTCTGCCAATTGCTTACTTTGTGACATTGGGGAAGTCTCTTAACTTCTTTGTGCCTCAGTTACCTCATCTGTAAAATAAAAAAACATAATAAATGGTGGCATTTAAGCACTTACTATGGGCAAAGCACTGTTCTAAGTGCTGGGGATATAAGGTGATCAGGCAGTCCCACACGGGGCTCACAGTTTTAATTCCCATTTTACAGATGAGGTAACTGAAGCACAGAGAAAGTCACACGGCTGGCAAGCAGCAGAGGTGGGATTAGAACTCATGACCTTTGACTCCCAAGCCCAGGCTCTTTCCACTGAGCCACGATGCTTCTCTAATGGAGGTTAATACTGTGAGCCCCATGTAGGACATGGACTGTATCCAACCTGATTAGCTTGTATCTACCCATCACTTGGTACAATGTCTGGCACATATTAAGGGCTTAGCAAATACCAGCTAAAAAAAGATAGCATTAAAAAAAAGATAGAGTACCAGTAATGGAAGGGCCATAATCGATAGGTATAGGTTAGACAACTGGTTTAGACAATGGTACTTCCCCATTGCAATGTTTTTAAAAAAAGAAAATTAATTCTGCTTTGCCTCAGCAGCTCTTCAAGAGGTAAACAGGTTTTACTTTGTGCATCTGGAATCCCTGGTAGTCAGCAACTTCAATTGCACCAGGAATAATAAAATGGTCAGGATTTATATATGCAAAAAAAGGTCTCCTTGGCTTATCTACTGCCACATCACTTTGATCTGGGAGTTTCCTTAAAGTGGCTAACATCTGAGGACTCACCATGGACTGGGATCTTCATGCTCAGCCCAATTCTCAATGTTTGACTAGGCCTCTAAATTTATTGAAGTGAATATACACATAAAAACTTACCTCCGCAGAGTGGGCAGCGGTGAGAAGATGCTCCTTTATAGCCCCTGGCTGTTAGGCCTTAAAGGTCCTCTATCTCATAAGAATGGTAATCTTCACCACCTTCCCCCAGAGCAATAAAGTTGGAGCCATTTAATTACAATTGCAACAATCTGAAGGCTTTGAAACATCAGTTTCTAAGGTCATTTCCAATTTTGCACCACCAAATTATCCCCGGTTATGTGATCTGCTAACAATTAAGAACACAGAGGCTTAGCAGCTCACTCAGTCTCTTGGGACAACTGAGATGTTGTGTTACAACCAACCCCAGACGGATGGATGCCTTATTGCTGAATTTCTTTCTGTATGAACAGATCCTTGGCATTGGTGGTTTTCCTCTGATACATCCCAGAGTTCAGCTGAATGATTAACATAATCACTCCAAACACAGTCTCATCTGGCCCTTTGCCAAATGCTAAGTATAGATCTGGATTCAAAGTAATTGAAGGCACCTTCTGACTAACCCCAATAAGTCACTATACTAATGGCTTTGCCAATTCAGATCATCTGTGAAACAGGTCAAGACTTACTAAAGTTAGTTTTTCAAGTCCCACCTTTTTCTCAGGGAGGTTTGGAAATACCTCCCAGTCTTACTCTGGAAATCACAAGAAGGTGGTGAGCATACTTGAATTTCTGATGAATATTCAACCAATTAACCCTGCCTTTTGGGGTGGTTTCAGGAGCCTGCTGAAAATTCTCAGTTTGACACTCGTCAATCACATTTATTGAGCGCTTACTGTGTGGAGAGTACAGTAGAACAGACACATTCCTTGCCCACAATGTGTTCACAGTCTAGATGGGGAGAGAGATGTTAATATAAAAAAATAAATTATTCATTCATTCAATTGTATTTATTGAGCACATGCTTAGAAAGTACAAGTTCGCAACAATTAGAGACAATTCCTACCCAACAATGGGCTCACAGTCTAGAAGGGGGAAGACAGTCTAGGAGGGGGGAGACAGACAACAAATCAAAGGAAGTAAACAGGCATCAATAGCATCAATATAAATAAATAGAATTATAGATATATACACATCATTAATAAAATAAATAGAATAATAAATATACATATGTACACAAATGCTACGGGGCGGGGAGGGGAGTAGAGCAAAAGGAAGGAGTTGGGGCGATAGGGAGGGGAGGAGGAGCAGAGGAAAAGGAAGGTTTAGTCTGGAAAGGCCTCCTGAAGGAGGTGAGCCCTCAGTAGGGCTTTGATGAGGGGAAGTGTGCTAGTTTGGCGGATATGAGGAGGGAGGACATTCCAGGCCAGAGGCAGAACGTGGGCCAGGGGTCGATGTTGGGACAGGTGAGAATGAGGTACAGTGAGGAGGTTAATGTCAGAGGAGCGGAGCGGGCAGACTGGGCTGAAGAAGGAGAGAAGGGAGGTGAAGTAGGAGGGGCAAGGTGAAGGAGAGCTTTGAACCCAAGATTGAGGAGTTTTTGTTTCGTGCAAAGGTTGACAGGCAACCACTGGAGGTTTTTGAGGAGGGGATGGGACATGCCCAGTGTGTTTCTGTAGACATCAGTTCTATGGGATTGGGAGGGGAGATGAATGAAGGTCTTTGGGTTTCCTATTACACTTAGAACATCCTAGCTGCAAGCCAGATGAAGTCAAAACATGAGTCTGATTTCTACTGTTTTCCCAGCAAGTGTGGGGCTGACATTGCTTGTATCTTTGAGTGTTTGAAACATGTAAGCACTTAACATCTGCCATAGTTAGTATTAGTGTTTCTTTATTAATAATAATAATAATGGTATTTGTTAAGTGCTTACTGTGTGCCAGGCACTATACTAAATGCTGGGGTGGATATAAACAAATCGGGTTGGACACAGTCCTTATCCCTCATCAGGCTAACCCACTTTACAAATGAGGTAACTGAGGCACAGACAAGTGAAGTGACTTGCCCAATATCACACAGAAGACAAGTGACAGAGCTGGGATTAGAACAAATGACCAATGCCTTCCCTCAGCCATGAACCGAGCTTCAGGAGACCATAGAAACCAGGCAACTTGCGTATGATTTACACAAAGTCCTTTACTGATAGGGCTGCTGTGGGTTGAGGTTGGGGAAAGGAATGTTGAGAGAGGATTCAGTCTGGGACCCCCTTTCTCAGAAGATCTCAGGTCGATGCAGAATTTTATCTTAGCTGCCACTGGAGCAGATGATAATCTCCTGCCTTCATGATGGGCTTCCTTTAGGGTCTTGTCCCCTAGGAAGGCTGATGGAAGAGTGGGTATCATCATTAGGGAGGTGATTCAGAACAAAATAAAATGTGTAGTCTGTGTTTATGTGGGGATCACATAAAACCATAGTATCCCCACAGTTGGTATGCCTGGCCTCCACATTTTATGTATCAATCAATGGTTGGCTTGTAAAGATCATTTACTTAGTACTAAGAGCTTGGGTGAGTACAATTAAACAGACCTGGTACACATATTCACTACCCCCAGGATGCTTATAGACTAGAGCAACCATGTAGTAGTAGTAGTAGTAGTAGTAGTAGTAGTAGTAGTAGAGGTGGAGAAGGTTTGGAGTTGGTTCAACTGAGTGAGTGAAGTGGGCCTCCTGGACCTGTGGGGAGAAGGAATGTGCAGAGGCAAGAGCTGGGTATGTTGCAGGGAGAGATAGGATCACTGACAGAGACAGTTTCAGGGAGAGGAGTGGAGGCAGATGATCCCCGGTCATAAAATGGATAGTTCGATATTTGGGCTAGCTAACGATCTGACCATATGAGGCAGAACGGGTGTGAATTCGATTCACTTTTCTGAAGGATCAAGCATTGCTGAGGACTATATTTTGATGGTTTAGAATTAATAGGTATATGTGAAATTATTAGCCAGGAAAATATGTAACCCCAAATTGTTCTTATTTTGCTCCTAGTTAGCTTGCTTTATTAATAATAATAATAATAAATACTAATAATTTACTACTACTATGACTATTAATGGTATTTGTAGGCTCTACTGTACTGTACTTTTCCAAATACTTAGCACAGTGGTCCGCATACAATAAGCACTCAGTAAAGATCAGTGATTGAGTTAGATATGCTAAACACTATAATAAGCACTGGGGTATAGAAACTAATCAATCAATGGCATTTAATGAGCACTTATTGTGTGCAAAGCACTGAACCAAGTGCTTTGGTGAGCTCAATCAATATAGTTAGTAGACAGATGCAAATTATTACTACTAGTTTGTGTTTAGGTTACAAAGGATACTTAAATGATTTTATTTTGAAGACAGGGAAATAATTTAGATGAAAGGCAACAGGATTTTTTCACCTTAAATCTTATTAGTCTGCTTTGCACTGTAATAGGACATCTAATTGATTGCCCAGATGGGCAAAGAACAATGCGTGAAAGACCCTTATTGCTTAAATTACTTATGTAATTAAAGGTTTAAATGCTCCTTAAATTACAGGTCTCTAAAAACATCAACCTGTAGAACTGTGAAATTCTCTGTGTCACTGAAATCCAGCCATCCCCTTGGAGAAACAAGAAGCAGCCTGGGTGGCATATTCAAAAGATTGGTCCCCTCTCCAGGGAGAGCACTGGAGAATCTAAGGAGACAAAAATGGGTAGAAAGCAGGAATCATGTGGGACCCCAGTTTTTTCTGTGGCAGAGATTCTGGGGTTAAGTTTCCAATGTTCACATCCCTGCTCTGGTTTGATATTTTATTCCTTTCTCCTAAACCCCTGTCCCCCCAGTTCACCCCTCCCGACTCCTAAACACACTTTCATTCAATAGTATTTATTGAGCGCTTACTATGTGGAGAGCACTGTACTAAGCGCTTGGAATGAACAAGTCGGCAACAGATAGAGACAGTCCCTGCCGTTTGACGGGCTTACAGTCTAATCGACATATGTGCTCACATGGCTCAGTGTTTAGAAAACAGGACCTCTGAAGAAAGATTGAAGAAATCAGAGTATCTTGTCTGGGTTATGTCAAAACTGCATCCATTTGGGATAATTAATGACTTTGAACAACAGTTAAATCACACATCAGAAGACTTCTGTACCTGGGTTTGGATCACAATCACAGAAAAAAAGCAGAGAATGCCTACCTCTGCCAATACGCCTAGACAAAAGCTGCCATTTAGGAAGTTCTAAGAAGGAAATTGAGAGAATCAGGGAGACAAATAAAAGAAAAAAACCCTGTCTTCATGGTCACAACCTAATGCTCTTTCAATCCATACATGCCAATTGGCAGTAAAACTTAGTGTTTAAACCCCCAGTGCTAGTTGGGTACCTAGTCAGATAACCCTAAGGCCATTAAAAAAAGTGGATTTTGTACATTGGTTTCAACTTGCCCAGTAGCTTGTCCCAAGAATCCTAACATAATACTACCTCAGATTGAGAATCAGATAATGTGTCTGAACACATTAAACTTGTTTCCAGCCGATCCAAGTAGCTTTTATGACTTATTCAACATCAAAAGTGCTCATGCGAATTAGTCAATGTGAGCTCAGAACATGGAGTCTCAACTCTAACTCTGAGTCTGCTGAGCTTACTTATAGTTTTCCAGAACAATGATGTTGGTTCTGTTTTTCAGTTCTTGTAATCTCTTCCGCCAGGACCTGGCCAATATACTTCCACTGGGTTCTTTGTTAAGTACCAATCTAATCACACTGGTCCCCAGCTCAAAATACTGCAGTCTCTCCCTGTTGTCTCTTGCAGAAATTTAAAGTTCTTTATAATGGGCTCAAAATTCTTCCTCAAACTGGCTGTCTCCAACTTAGCTGACCTCCTCTCTGATCACCTACTAGCTTGTACTCTCATCTCTGCCCACTCTAAATTGGTTAGCATCCTTCACCCATGATTCCCCAGCTCTGAATCATGACATTATCCAGTCTGAAATGCCATCCCTCCCACTCTTTGCTAATCCACCGACCTCTCCTTCAAAGACCTCTCCTCTTGTATAAAACCTCCACAAACATCACCCCCTACCCCTGGGATGATCCACTCCAGCTACTCCCACCCACTGGGATAACTTTGAAAGTTTCTGCACATAGTTCTGCTACTGATGCTCTTGTCCTTTCTTCTATTTGTATGTTTATTTCTCTGTGCTTGTCTCCCCTTCCCTTCCCAGGTTGTAAACTCCTTGAGAATATAGAGCCTGTCTTTCTTCTTCTGTCCTGAATCTCACAAAGTGTACAGTACAGTGCCATGTCCAGTGAAGGTACTAACTGAAAACAGTATCACTGATGCTATTGTTTCATCTCAATTGAAACCTTAAGCAGCTAGATGTACATCACAAACTTTTATGAGTCTTCCCTGGAAGACGAAATGCCCCATTTGGGATGCAATCTGGCCACCAAAGGGAGTTGCAGTGAGATGCATCTCTGAGATGCAGTGAGTAACGCTGGCAGCTTTACTGACTATGGTTTAGCAGGAGAAGTAGAGCACAGCTTGCATCTCCCCTGTGGAAATGCTTTAAATTCAACTAATCTAGAGATTTTTTATTAGATATATTACTCATAAAGGACATGGACTCTCTTAGGGAGAGAGTCCTTTGATCACGCCACTGAAGGACTGATGGAGAGAAAACTCAACAGTAGTTTATAGCACTGGGGCAGCCCTGTGCCTTGAAAGGGCAATCAGAAGGCAAGAGTGAAGACTTTGGGTTCTCCATGAAGATGACAGCTGATTTCCATACACTGTAAGCTACTGGTGGGCAGGAATCACGTCTAAAAACTCTGCAGTATTGCTCATTTCCAAGTGCTTAATAGAGTGCTCTGCACATAGTAAGTGCTCGGTAAATACCATTAATTGATTGGTCTATGGCTTATGAAGGGATTTCATAATTCCCATCATCTCCACCAATTGCCTGGAGAATGGATGTGGTCTGTCTGCCTGAGCGGTCTCAGAGTAGGATGAGGGCTTCAAAGTTAATTCAAACTCGTGAGCTATCAGGGTATGGGACCTAAAGGACATTAGGAATGGGAATGTCCTTAGTGGTCAAATCAGTGACCTATCTAACTCTATATTCTGTCTCCCGAAGTGGAAATATTTGCTCAGAGAAACTGTGTGGTGGTAGCACCTAGGCATTCATCCACATCTCTAAGATTCCCCTTAGTAATCTTCTCTGGTCCTCCCATTCATGAATTCATCTAAACCCATGTTGAGCCTGTCAATGTGTCTGGTCTGCACAGCTTCCCAAGGCAGTAAATTACTGGTTTTACCTTCCCCTGGGTGAAGACATGTTTTCCTTGTGATTGTTTTAAGCCTGCTAGCTTCAAACTTCAGCAGAGGCCTCTCACCCTGATGAGGTGGCCTTGTAATGGGTAACTGGACAGTTTCTGAATCAGTTCTGAAGGAGCAGCATGGTCTAGTGGATAGAGCAAGGACCTGTGAGTCAGGAGGAACTGGGTTCTAATCCCACCTCCTCCACTTGTCTGCTTTGTGACCTTGGCCAAGTTACTTTACTTTTCTGTGCCTCAGTTCCCTAATCTGATCCCTAATGGGGATAAAGACAGTGAGCTCCCTGTGGGACAGGGACCATTACCTTGGATCTACCATAGTGCCTGGCACATAGTAAGTGATTAACAAATACCACCATTATTATTAGTAGTATTTTTCAACCCATTCCCTGGTCTTTTGGAATGAAGTTATTATATTTGGACCATGATTAGCACTTCCTTCAAAGCTAAGGCCAGGAAAATCTTTCAGACACTCCTCCAGCTACAGCCTAAACTCTTAATGAAAAAGAACTACTCAGACAGTCCTCTCCATAAAAACCATCTTAAAAAAGAATATTTTCCAGACATTCAGAAGCATGAAGATATCCAGATGTATGAAGTCTTGTTCAAGTTGACAGGGGTTAAGCAGACAGAAAGGCTTCAACTTCTAGGAGTTTATTACCTACAGGGTAAGGTTACTTGAAATAATGAGCAATCGTCTCTTATACAAGCCTCTTGTTAAAAGCAGCTAATCCCAAATTCAGATTTGACCCCTCTTTTCAAGAGTTTATCCTTTACAGACTTCGAATAGGTAAACTTTCCTTGTCCCTTCCTCTAGCTGTCTAAGCACGTTATCATTAGTAAATCATGGCTTTAATGACATTTGGAGGAAAAACTGTTCTAATCAAGTATTTCCCAAAGTAAACTACTGGATACACTACTACTGACATTCATGTAGTCTATCACCATGACAACGTGTAGTCATTAGACCCATTTTAAGGACATTAGACTTGTTGTTTGGTAGGACACATTTTATTCACCATTACTATGCTTCCCTTAACTTTCTTTGAAAGAGATGAAAAACAAGCAGCCCATTAGTTTCTAGCTTTAAAAATCAGAAATGGATTTTGCTGGGACCAGGTTTATTTATGCCTATCTGGAGAACACCAATCTTGTAGTAAGGTTAAATGTTTTTGAAAGTCTGATTCTTTTTTGGCCCAAAATTATAGGGGTCTCCCATTTAGCAGCTGGAATCAAACAAATGAGCCAGCTCCTGCAGGTGACCATGGTGAATTTGCCACTATCTCACCAATAGCCCTTGTTTCTGGGAAAGTCTGTAAGATTGAGCCCAGGTTAGCCCCCCCCCCCCCCCCCCCCCGGTGGTGGGTAAATTTGGTTCACATAAAAGAGCATGGCCTAGTGAAAAGAGCATGGGTGTGGGAGCCAGAGGATCTGGGTTCTAATCCCGACTCCAGCACTTGTCTTCTGTGTGACCTTGGGCAAGTCATGTAACTCATTTGTGCCTCAGATATCTCATCTGCCAAATGGGGATTGAGAATGTGACTCATATGTGGGACAGGGACTGTCTCTGACCTGATGGCAATTAACAAGTATCATCCTAGTGGCTAAAGCACAGGTCTGGAAGTCAGTGGACCTGGTTTCTAATCCTACTCTGCCACTTGTCTGCTGTGTGACCCAGGGTTAGTCATTTGACTTCCCTGTGCCTCAGTTCCCTCTTCTGTAAAAGGGGGAATAAGACTGTGAGCCCAATGTGAGACATGGACTATGTCCAACCTGATTAGCCTGTATTTAACAAATTGCTTAGAACAGTGTCTGGCACGTAGTAAGCACTTAACAAATACTATGAAAATTTTTTTAAAAAAATTTAAAAATGGGAGGACAGTTTTGGACATGGAAAAATTCCTTGTTAGGATAGAATGAAATGATTAGGATCTTCAAACTCAAGTAATGAAGACAAGATTGAAGTTTACAAAACTGTGAAGGAGCTTGCTGTGGGCAGGGAATGTAACTGTTTATTGTATTGTACTTTTCCAAGCACTTAGTATGGTGCTCTGCGTACTAAGTGCTCAATAAATATGATTGAATGAATGAATGAATGAATGACAGAGTGAATACAGAATTGTTGTTCACTGAATCCCACAGAATCCCACAGAGTTCAGTGCTCTGCACAAAGTAAGCACTCAATAAATACGTTTGAATGAATGAATGAATGAATGAAACTTGAACATAGTAAATTGAACGCCAACAAAGGAAGCACTTTACACAGAGGGTGTAAGCATATGGAATCTTCTAACAGGAGATTTTTCATATTGAAATATCTGAAAATTCACTGGGAATATTCACGGAAAAGAGGTATAAAAAGATTTAGCTGGAAGGTGTAAAAAGGTAGGAATGATAGTAGGTCCATGATCAGGATGGATATCTAGGAGGGCAACCATCTTAAAGTTATTCTAGGAATCTTACTGATGTTGTCATAGACTCCTGGTCTGGAAGGGCCACTGATTGGATCCAAGTGTGGCATTGGTCATGATTTTTATTTTCTTGTCATTGGGTGGAAGGGCTCTCTCTCCCCACTTTAAAACCACCCCTAAGGGAAGTCCCCTCAGGTTGGGGTAGGGGGGTAGGTCCAAAGTCTGACTATGGCTGATAATTCTCCTGGCAACCTAGCAGCTACTGTGGTTTGCCCCCGGCCCATAGAGAGCACTGCCCAGACACCCAGGGGGAAATCAGAGTGGGTGATTGATGGATTGATGATTGACTGCCAGGGGGAAATCAGAGTGGGTGATTGACGGATAGGTGATTGACTGCTTGATCATCTGTTTTATCTATAAAAGAACCTAATGACTTTTGAAGGGAGGCAGCTGAGCTCCACGGTTTTCAATTAGTTCTTTAGAATGAATTGCCCATCTAACCTTGGACTGGACATGCCATATTAGAAATAACAAATCATAAATATGTTTCAGTCAGTGGAGGTAGTTAAGATAAAAGGAAAAGAGACGCAACAGAAAGTGTGTGAGAAAGAGACAGAGAGAGAGAAGGAGAGAAGAAGAAAGGGAGAGACGGAGAGGGAGAGACAGAGAAGGAGAGAGGGAGATGGAGAGAAAGAGAGAGAGAGGGAGAGATAAAGAGAACGAGGACAGTGAACAAGAGAGAGGAAAAAGAGAGATAAACATCATGGCTTAGTGGAAAGAGCAGGGACCTGGAAATCAGAGGACCTGGGTTCTAATCCCAGCGCTGCCATTTTCTTGCTATGTGACTATAAACTGTAAATTTGTTGTGGTCAGGTAATGTGTCAGTTTATTATTATATAGTTCTCTCCCAAGCAATTAGTAAGCACTCAATAAATACTACTGATGGACTGAATGAGACCTTGGACAAGTCCCTTCACTTCTCTATGCCTCAGTTTCTTCATCAATAAATGGAGATTCAACACCTGTTTAGACTGGGAGCCCCATGTGGGACAGAGACTGGACCTGACCTGATTATCTTGTATCTACTCCTGTGTTTAGTTGGTAGTGGTTGGTACAAAAAATAAGTGTTTATCAATCAGTAAATCAATCAATGGTATGTACTGAGTGTTGACTATGTGCGAGGCCTATACTAAGCTCTTGGAAGAATACAATAGGGTTAGTAGACACATTCCCTGCCCATAACAAGCTTACTGTCTAGAGGGAGCTTAGAGCCTAGAGGGGGCTTACAGTCTAAAATTCAATAATAATAAGAAGAAAAATAATAATCACCATAATATTTATGATTGTCATTATTATTAGAGAGAGAGAAATTTCCTTTTCTTGGAGCCTGGGTTTGGAAACGACATAGGTCATCCAGAAAAAAACTGCCCTTGCAGAGGCCTGCTTCATTTGTTCTCTGAGGTAAATGTACAATAATGAGTACTGAGAAATTACTGCTTTGACTGAATCACTCACTTTAAGATCATTTCTAATCCTTTTTCCTGTCCCTTGGGGTTCCCAACCTTTCTGCAAAGACAAGCCCTACTTAAAAATTTCACGTCAATTTCCTGTCCCTTTAAATTAATAAAACTCTATTTAGTGCTATCTTTGGAGTTGAGATGACTATCTACCAGCAAATTGACACTCTTGGCACTGCTTCTGGGTCACATTCTCTCTGTCATCCCTGGCTTTCCACGTGGTAATGACTCCACATGGTAACCTCACAATTGGCTTCAGTTAATTAGACCATTAGCAGTCAGTACTAGCGTGGGGGAAAATGAAACTTCTTTCAGTCTGAGGAGGAATCAAGACTGCACACTGAATAGTAAGCTTAGAGGAAAAAAAATCAGAAAGCACAGAATGGGTTTGAAAAGGCAGGCCCTGTGCATAATGATGATTCCATTACAAATCCAGTTCTATATCGAGCTAATTAAAATGCTTCATTAGAGTGTTCCATGATTCAAAAACATCTGTGTTCAAAATAAGCTGAGGCTCTCAAATGAAAACCCAAGAGGGTTTGAAATGAATTTAGCTTTTGATCCATGCCTAGGGATCAAAGTGTAAACTGGCAGGAAATTGCAGGCTATGCATACATGAGCCCCATCATGACCAAACATTCTTCTGTAGGCAAGACAGTCTCATACTGGGGCTTCTGTCACCTGAGTGGCCTAAGGATGGACCTATTAAGGCATGATTTGGGGTCTGAGTGGCACCCCACGTCTTTTTTTTTTAATGGGATTCATTAAATGCTTACTATGTGCCAGGCACTGTTCTAAGCGCTGAGGTAGACACAAAAAAATCAGATTGGACATAGTCCATGTCCCACATGGGACTTACAGTCTTAATACCCATTTTACAGATGAGGTAACTGAGGCGCAGAGACCTGAAGTGACTTGCCCAAGTCAGCCAATCACACTTATTGAGTGCTTACTGCATGCAGAGCACTGTATCTCACTGTACTCAGTGTAATAACAAGCAGCGTGACCTAATGGATAGAACATAAGCCTGGAGTCCGAGGGCATGGGTTCTAATCTTGGCTCCACTACTTGTCTTCTGATTAACGTTGGCCTCAGTTACCTTATCTGTAAAATGAGGATTAAGACTGTGATCCCCATATGGGACATGGACTGTGTCCAATCTGCTATCTTGTATCTACCCCAGAGTTTAGTAGAGTGTCCGGCATATGGTAAGTGCTTAACAAATGGCATTTAAAGAAAAACAACTGAAAACCAAATATAGAGTCGGAAAACAAATGAGCAGTAGTCAAACCTTCATAAATGCCTAGAATTCCTTAACTCCCATTCTCTCCTAGACCCCCTCCAATCTGGCTTCCGTCCCCTCCACTCTACCGAGACTGCTCTCTCTAAGGTCACCCATGACCTCCTTCTTGCCAAATCCAATGGCTCCTACTCCATTCTGATCCTCCTTGACCTCTCTGCTGCCTTTGACACTGTCGACCATCCCCTCCTCCTCCATACCTTATCTCACCTTGGCTTCACGGACTCTGTCCTCTCCTGGTTCTCCTCTTACCTCTCTGGCCGATCATTCTCGGTCTCCTACGCTGGAGCCTCCTCCCCCTCCCATCCTTTAACTGTTGGAGTTCCTCAAGGGTCAGTTCTTGGCCCTCTTCTGTTCTCCATTTACACTCACTCCCTCGGTGAACTCATCCGCTCTCACGGCTTTGACTACCATCTCTACGCAGATGACACGCAGATCTACATCTCCGCCCCGTCCTCTCCCCCTCCCTTCGGGCTCGCATCTCCTCCTGCCTCCGGGACGTCTCCACCTGGATGTCGGCCCGCCACCTAAAACTCAACAGGAGCAAGACTGAGCTCCTCATCTTCCCTCCCAAGCCCGGTCCGCTCCCAGACTTCTCCGTCACC
The DNA here is from genome assembly GCF_004115215.2 of Ornithorhynchus anatinus. Taxonomy (NCBI): domain Eukaryota; kingdom Metazoa; phylum Chordata; class Mammalia; order Monotremata; family Ornithorhynchidae; genus Ornithorhynchus; species Ornithorhynchus anatinus. The sequence continues at coordinate 93,958,637 of NC_041729.1, read as the reverse complement.
GTGGATGGCACGACCATCCTTCCCGTCCCGCAGGCCCGCAATCTCGGTGTCATCCTTGACTCGTCCCTCTCGTTCACCCCACACATCCTATCCGTTACCAAGACCTGCCGGTTTCACCTCTACAATATCGCCAAGATCCGCCCTTTCCTCTCCACCCAAACGGCTACCTTACTATTACGGGCTCTCGTTATATCCCGGCTAGACTACTGTGTCAGCCTTCTCTCTGACCTCCCTTCCTCCTCTCTCGCCCCGCTCCGGTCTATTCTTCACTCCGCTGCCCGGCTCATCTTCCTGCAGAAACGATCTGGGCATGTCACTCCCCTTCTTAAACAACTCCAGTGGTTGCCTATCGACCTCCGCTCCAAACAAAAACTCCTCACTCTAGGCTTCAAGGCTCTCCATCACCTTGCCCCTTCCTACCTCTCCTCCCTTCTCTCTTTCTACCGCCCACCCCGCACGCTCCGCTCCTCTGCCGCCCACCTCCTCGCCGTCCCTTGGTCTCGCCTATCCCGCCGTCGACCCCTGGGTCACGTCCTCCCGCGGTCCTGGAACGCCCTCCCTCCTCACCTCCGCCAAACTGATTCTCTTTCCCTCTTCAAAACCTTACTTAAAAATCACCTCCTCCAAGAGGCGTTCCCAGACTGAGCTCCTCTTCCCCCTCTACTCCCTCTGCCATCCCCCCTTTACCTCTCCGCAGCTAAAGCCTCATTTTCCCCTTTTCCCTCTGCTCCTCCACCTCTCCCTTCCCATCCCCACAGCACTGTACTCGTCCGCTCAACTGTATATATTTTCGTTACCCTATTTATTTTGTTAATGAATTGTACATCGCCTTGATTCTATTTAGTTGCCATTGTTTTTACGAGATGTTCTTCCCCTTGACGCTGTTTAGTGCCATTGTTCTTGTCTGTCCGTCTCCCCCGATTAGACTGTAAGCCCGTCAAACGGCAGGGACTGTCTCTATCTGTTGCCGACTTGTTCATCCCAAGCGCTTAGTACAGTGCTCTGCACATAGTAAGCGCTCAATAAATACTATTGAATGAATAAATCTCACAATGAGAAAGATTACATTTTATTTAGTGGGCTTAGGCTTCCAATATGTTTTTCTTTGGCGGTAGACATGTTTTAAGAGTGGAGATTCTCCCCAATCCTAGAAGACTACCATAGGTTCACCTAAAATGTTGCCATTTCACTTTTTAATCATCTCGGATTAAGACTGTCTGAAGAGCCCAAGTGAATTAAAGTAAGCAAATATTTGGAACTGTTTATATCTGGCAGAGTTGCTGCCTATAACTTGGTAAATCAGAATCAAATCTGAATCAGGGTTCAAAGGAGGGAAATTGGCCCACGACTCCCGTTGACTCATTGCAGGCTGATTTTTCTCTTCAAACCCAGAGGAAATGCAGTTTCACATTGCACAATAAGGCAGATCTGAAATTGAAGTACAGTAGTTCTCCTCTGACGTTGAGAAGCAGAGTGGCCTAGTGGAAAGAGGACAACCCCAGGAGTCAGAGGAGCTGGGTTCTCATCCCAGTTCTGCCACTTAATAATAGTTGGGGTATTTTTTAAGCACTTGCTATGTTTCAGATACTCTACTAAGCCCTGGAGTGGATACAACTAAATTGGATTGGACATAGTCCTTGTCCCATGTGGGGCTCACAGTCTCAATCCCCATTTTACAAAGGAGGTAAATGAGACCCAAAGAAGTGAAGTGACTTGCCCCAAATCACACAACATACAAGTGGTGGGGCTGGGATTAGAACCCATGACCTTCTGATTCTTAGGCCTATGCTCTATCTACTTTGCCATGCTATTGTGTGACCTCAGGCAAGTCACTTAAATTCTCTGTGCCTCAGTTTCTTCATCTGCAAAATAAAGATAACAACTGTGGTATTTGTTTAGCACATAGTATGTGTCTTTACACTTTACTAAATGCTGGCATAGATACAGGATAATCGGGTTGGACACAGTCTCTGTCCGACATGGGGCTCATGCTCTTAATCCCCATTTTACAGATGAGACAACTGAGGCACAGGGAAGTGAAGTGACTTGCTCAGATTCACTACTTGTTCTCCCTTCTACTTAGACTGATAGTTCCATATAGGGCAGGGACTATGTCTGACCTGATTACTTCATATCTATCTCAGTGCTTAGTACAGTTCTTAATACTTAGTAAGTGCTTAACAAATACCACAATTATTATGACTGATAAGGTCTTGGGGGAGAGAGAATCTAGGAAAATGGGTGCATGGTTAGTTATGAATCTTCTCTTATTTAACTGATCTGCACCTTCCCGGTCATGTCATCCCACCAGCCAATTTATAACCCATGGGTTTATGACATTACATTGCTTACTTTTGTTTTTATCATTTGGATCTAGGCTTTTACCATTCTCTCTCTGTATTTGGAGCATTGGGTACACTTCTCTCCTACATGAAATTGTAAGCTTCTTGAAGGCATTAAATGCATATTTTAATTCTATTATATCATCCCAAATAACAAGTACAGTGCTCTGCTCACAGTAGGCACTCAAATGTTGCTCCTTCTGTTGATCAAAAACTTGGCCCCCTTCTAAACTAATTTCTTTGGGAAAAAGGGGATGTACTCCAATTCCCTTTATCAGACATCCTATTGTCCTCATTCATGCATAAAAATGTATGTAAATTTAAATAGTGACTCATTTTAGTAGGATAAAGTTAAAATATGCTAAAATGAATTTGCATCTTTTGATGCTGAAGGGCTGCTTTTAAGGGCATATAATTTCTTCTGATATCCTATAAAGGGAAAACATTCTTTTAATAATTGTAATATTTGAGATGAGCAGACTGGATGCAGTTCCTTTACCACTTGGGTCTCATTCATGTCCCATAAATTTCCTGGCAAATTCATGGTTCCCCCACAATCCCTCTTTCTGGGCATCTGAAGAATGTGATGGCTACCTACCCCAATTATTTATTTTAAAAAAACACAAAACTTTTTCATCCCTTTTGATGAAAGGATGGGAAGCATATGGGAAGCAGCATGACCTAGTGGAAAGAACATGGGCCTAACAGTCAGAGAGCTTCAACTGTGAGCCCCACGTAGGATCTGATTATCTTGTATCTAACCCATCTCTTACTACAGTGTCCGGCATATAAGTGCCGAACAAATATTACTACTACTACATCCACTAATAATAATAATAACAATAATAATAATATAATCCCAGCTTTTCCACTTGCTTGCTGTGACACCTTAGGTAAATCTTCATCTGTAAAATAGAGATTCAGTGCCTTTTCCCTCCTACTTAGACTATGAGCCCCATGTGGGGCAGGGTCTGTGCCTGACTTAATTAACTTGTATCTGCTCCAGCACTTAGAAGAATAATTGGCACATAATAAGTGTATAATAATACTACTACTAATGATGATGATGGTATTCAAGTGTTTACTAAGCGTCAGGCACTGTACTAAGTGCTGGGGTGGATACAAGCAAATCCCTGTCCTACATGGGCTCACAGTCTTAATCCCATTTTGCAGATGAGGTAACTGAGCTACTGAGAAATTAAGTGATTTACCAAAGGTCACACAGCTGAAAAGTGAAGGAACTGGGATTAGGACCCAGGTCCTTCTGATTCCCAAGCCCATGCTCTGTCCACTAGACCACACTGCTTCACAATTGCTAAGCAAATACTATTACTTGTTATTGTAATACAATTATTATTAAGAGCAACAGTAGCATAAGAGAATGTTGAGGGTGGAGACTCGAGTTTACCGCACGGAAGAAGGCAATGGTAAACTGCTTCTATTTTTTACCAAGAAAACTCCATTCATTCAACTGTATTTATTGAGCGCTTACTGTGTGCAGAGCACTGTATTAAGCGCTTGGAATGTACAATTCGGCAACAGATAGAGACAATCCCTACCCAACAATGGGCTCACAGTCTAAAACTCCATGGATACACTACCAGAACGATTGCAGGTAGAGGTGGGGCACTCTGGGAGAGATGTGTCCATGGCGTCGCTATGCGTCGGAGATGACTCGATGGCATTAGACAAGACATTATTATCATTATGATGATTAATAAGAATAATGACATTCATTTAAAATAATAACAATAATAACGTTTTTCCTAAACAGCTCACAAGGGAATCCTCAATGACATTTGCTAATTGCTCGGGTTAAAAATAATTCTTCAGGGCAAAACCAAGATCTTTTTTAGTGAGGGGTAAAAATAATGGGGAATCTTCCTGATGCCCAATCCTCTTTCTTCAGTTTCCATGCTACCTGTCTCCACCACATAGTATCTCTTACTCTCCTATTGTGTTCCTAATTTCTCTTCTTTATCTTGGAACCCTTTAGAAAAAGGCCAAGCTGGTCAGTGTGTATTTAGAACCCAGCCATCTGCAAAGGAGGAACCAGAGGTCTTTGAGACCTTGTTTAATGACATTGGATGCCCAGAGCTTATGCTCCTTCATTCTGAGATGAAAACAAACCTAGGTCTCAGGTTGGTTTTTAGGAGTGGAAATGCCAGAGGCCACCATTTTCTGGCTGCTTTTCACAGGGGCGGAACAAAGGTCTCATTGAATGAAAAGAAATTGCATCACTAAGAACAATCGCTGAAAAGCAACCTGCTGCTTAGAGTTTAACATTCTGACCTTGTCCTTTGGAAAGTATTAGTCAGACCCTCATTTAAAGGAACATGTGATTGTGGGTTTACAGAAATCACCTTGTTTAAAGAATGTCATGAAGAGACAGATTTCCTAGTGAAAACCAAAGAGACATTTAACAACTCCTTGAAAAGTTGACAGTTTACAAGATGATTTACCATTGCAGAGATTTTGCCACATATTCCCTAAAGATCATGGGTAGTTGCCTGAAAGAGAAGCACCATCTATGATTTATTAGACCACAGGGAAAACCAGTATACTTTTGAGCCCTTTGTTGGCCAGGGATTGTCTCTATTACTGAATTGTACACTCCAATCACTTAGTACAGTGCTCTGCACGTAATAAACTCTCAATAAATACGATTAAATGAATAATGTTGTGAAGGAAATGGGAATGCTATGGAAGGTGAAATATTCCCTACAGCTGGGAGTTACTAGGAAACAAATACTATTTACAAATAACTGTGGGGTGATTATGGCCTTCTCAAATGGTAATGAGCATGTTTCTTTCTTTTCCTGAAACTCCCATCCAAATGCTCTATTTGGCACCAGTGACTTACTAATACTAATTGTTATGCATTCACTAAGTTTGACTTGCTGGAAAGAACTTGGGACTGGGAATCAGGAGGCCCAGTTTCTAGTCCCAGTTCTGCCACTAGCCTGCTGTGTGTCCCTGGGAACATTGCTTAACATCTCTGAGCCTCATTTTATTGATCTGCATGTTGGAGACAAGATGCCTGCTCTCCTTCTCTCTTAGAGATGAGCCTCCATGTGGGGCAAGGATTGAATCCCAGTTGATTATCCGGTATTTTTGTATCTGTCCTAGCACTATGTTACTCTGACACACAGGAAACACTATTATTATTATTATTACATGTCATAGATATTACATGCTAAGTGCTAGGCTAGGTCCCAGATAATCAATCAATCAGTGATGTTTATTGAGCTCTTATTATGTCCATAGCACTGCTCTAAGCACTTAGGAGAGTACAATATAAGAGAATTAGCAGAAATGTTCCCTGCCCATGATGAACTTACAGTCTGGAGAATTAGATTGAACCCAATCCCTGGCCCACATAGGGTTCACAGTCTAAAGAGATTGGAAGATCAGCTATCAATCAATCAATCAAGTGTATTTACTGTGTGCTTTCTGTGTGCAGAGCACTATACTAAAGCACTTGGGAAAGAACAATATAACAGAGTTGGTAGATACTCTGTTAGGTAAACTTGCTCCCTGCCCATAATGAGCTATCTTATTCTCATTTTACGGATGAAGAAACAGAGGCCCAGAGACCTTAAGCAACTTGCTCAAGGTCTCACAGGAGGGAAGTGGCAGAACTGGAATTAGAACTTGGGTTTTCTCACACCCAGATCCACACTATTTCCATTAAAATGGTGGTGGTGTAACCTTGAAAAGTCACCTAATCTCTCCCCGGGCTCCACTTTCCCCATCTGTATTGTGGGAAGAATAAGTAATATTCTTTTTGGTTCTCTGAAGTGCTTAAGGATGACAGTGATGATATTTAAACTAAAAATAAATCCATTGGAATACAAAAAAATCCTCAGAATAGTAGGACAAACCATTGTTCCAGGGTTATATACATGGCAGAGTATTCACTAAAGTTACCTATGCTTGAAGAGTCGTATATGCAAGTATATGCTAGGTTATAAGGTCTAGGTTGTAAGTTAGGGATCATTTCTACTTTTTCACCAAATCTAGCAGCACTGGTCAAATGGTCCCACACTGAAGCTGAGAGGTGGGGTGGGGCTGTCTATACTAGGAAAATCATGGCCTATTGGACAGAGCACGGACCTGAAGTCAGAAGGCGGTGGGTTATAATTCCAGCTCTGTCACTTGTCTGCTGTGTGACCTTGGGCAAGTCACTTCATTTCTCTAGGCCTCAGTTACCTCATCCATAAAATGGGGATTAAGAATGTGAGCCCCATGAGGGACAGGAACTTCGTCCAACCCATTTTGCTTGTATGCACCCCACAATTTAATACAATGTCTGGTTCATAGTAAGCACTTAACAAATGGGCTTAAGTGCTCAATAAATATGATTGAATGAATGAACAAATATTAATTAGATAGTAATTAAATATTAATTAGTCTATTTGGAGAAAAAAGTGTATGAATGGGATTTTAGATATCTTTTGATCTGGTGCTACATTTCTCATAAGCCCAGCAAAGTCACCACAGTTCTCTGGTCCCCGGTGCCCACCAAGTGAAACCCACTGTGCTGGTGAGCAGCAAGGTTGGAAACATCTGAGGTTCACTATATAAATACTCCCAAACTGCAGGCCCTGCTGGGCATCGGTGGCCACTCCCTGAGAGTTGTAACTCCTGTGGATGGGGGTTAAGGGGTTGCTATCACTAAATTTGTCCTTACAGTTTTCATGGCAGAAAGAGTAGGAAGTAAGCTCATCCTCTAGACTGTAGGTTTGTAGTAGGCTGGGAAAGAGTCTGCTTATCATTGTATTAAGCTCTTCCAAGTGCTTAGTACAGTGCTGTGCACACAGTAAGCAGTTCATAAATATGATTGACTGACTGATTCGTACCCTACATGCTACCACCTCTTGCCCCTGCCAGCTGGGGTTGGAATCTCAGTAGTGGGTCCTAGGCTCAAGGATTTGCAGCTCACAGATGGGCGTGGAAGGTCCTCTTGGAGCCCTCGGGGGCAGAGGTCTCCGCGATCCAAGAGGCAAGTGGGGTTGGGCTAGGGGATTTGCAGTACAAGGGAGGACCAAGGTCTCACAAGGCAGCTGTGTATAGTCAGTCTATCATAGTTATGGAGCGCTTATAATAATAATAATAATTTTGGTATTTAAGCACTTACTATGTGCCAATCACTGTTCTAAGCGCTGGGGTAGATACAAGGTAATCAGGTTGTCCCATGTGAGACTCACAGTTTTAATCCCCATTTTACAGATGAGGTAACAGAAGGCACCGAGAAGTTAAGTGACTTGCCCAAAGTCACACAGCTGAGAGGTGGCAGAGCCGGGATTAGAACCCATGACCCCTGCCTCCTAAGCCCATGTTCTTTTGTGCGCAGAGCACCATACTAAGCTCCTGGGAGAGTACAATGTAACAGTATAACAGACGCAATCCCTGCCCACAGAGAGCTTACAGTCTAGAGGGGGAGACAGATATTAACATAAATAAATAAAATTATAGATGTGTACATAAGTGCCGTGTGACTGGCAGGGAGGAATGAATAAAGGGAACAAGTCAAGATGACGCAGAAGGGAATGGGAGAAGAGAAAAGGAGGGCTTAGTAAGGGTAGGGCTCTTAGAGGAGATGTGCCTTTAATAAGGCTTTGCAGGAGGGGAGAGTAATTGTCTGTTGGATATGAAGAGGGAGGACATTCCAGGGCAGACGCAGGATGCAGGTGAGAGGTTGGCAGTGAGAAAGACAATATAATAATAATTATAATAATAACAGTATTTGTTAAGCGCTTACTATGTGCAAAGCACTGTTCTAAGTGCTGGGGGGGATACAAGGTGATCAGGTTGTCCCACATGGGGCACACAGTCTTAATCCCCATTTTACAGATGATGTAACAAAGGAACAGAGAATAATAATAATAATGATAATAATGTTGGTATTTGTTTAGCACTTACTATGTGCAGAGCACTGTTCTAAGTGCTGGGGCAGATATGGGGTAATCACATTGTCCCACGTGAGGCTCACAGTCTTAATCCCCATTTTACAGATGAGGTAACTGAGGCACAGAGAAGTTAAGTGACTTGCCCACAGTCACACAGCTGACAAGTGACGGAGCAGGGATTCGAACCCATGACCTCTGACTCCCAAGCCCATGCTCTTTCCACTAAGCCATGGTGCTTCTCTAAGTTACTTGCCCAAAGCCACACAGCTGACAAGCAGCAGAGCCGGGATTAGAACCCATGGCCTCTGACTCGCAAGCCTATTCTCTTTCCACTAAGTTATGCTGCTTCTCTATGGAGGTATCTGTGGACAGGGCCCAGACTGGAGTGACTGCGGTGTGAACAGAGGTTGGGGGGTCTGTAGAGTGAGCAGGGGATGGGCCTGAGTGTAGGCAGGTATGGAGACTTGGCAGGGAACACAGGGTCCTCGGTCCACAAGAGGGGTACGAGTGGGGGTCAGAAATCTGGAGCTGCGGCTGAGATGACAGCAAAATTGTATGGCCCCGTGGGATGCTTGATCCATGGGAAAAGGCCAGGCCATCAAGGGGGTGGGCTTGGGGCTGAGGTGATGGATCTATCCAGAGGTCTGGGGCCCAGTGTGAGAACAAACTCTCCTTCTCTACGTCTCTTTTCCACCCCCTCTTCTTTTGCTCCCTCCCTTTTCATTTTGTCTTCTTCAATGCCCTCAAAGTCTCACACCTTTGCCCTATCCCCTCAAAGTTCCACCTCTAGTACTCTGTCCTCCAAGTCTCACCCCAAGTGCCCCACCCTCTAAAATTCCTTCCCCCAGTGCCCCAACCCCTAAATTCCTACTGCCAGTGTCCTATCCCTTTAAATTCCCACCCCCAGTACCCCATCCCCTATATTCCTACCCCCAGTACCCCATCCCCTATATTCCTACCCCCAGTGCCTTATCCCCTTGAATTTCCACCTCTATTTCCTCAAGGTCCTATCCCCAGTGCCCCATCCTCTCCTAAGTCTCGCCTCAGTCCTCCATCCCCACCAGTCCCACATCCAATGCTCTATCCCCTCAAAGTCCCAACCCAGTGCCCTTTCTCCCCAAGTCCTACCTCCAGTATCCCAGTCAAGTCCCACATCCCCAGCATGTCTACTGATGAACCTCGGATGCTGGGTCTGTGAGTCTGCGATGGTGATGAGGGGCCTCAGGCCAGTAGAGAACCCTGCTCCCATTGCTTTCTGCCAATTCTGCGAGACTCTTTCTTTAGTAGAGCCATAACCTGCCAGATATACTACATCTAGGGTGGCTCCTGAGGGCACTCATGGGAACCCCCAAGGCTTTAGAACAGTGTACTGCACACAGTAGGTGCTCAATAAATTCATTCATTCATTCATCCAATTATATTTATCGAGCACTCACTGCATGTGCTTGGAAAGTACAATTCAGCAATAAAGAGAGACGATCCTTACTGATTGATTGATATTGGACATACTTTGCCCAATGGAAAGTTAAAAAATCAATCAGTCAATCAGTGGTATTTACTGAGCACTTGCTATATACAGAACACTATACTAAGCACTTGAGAGAGAACAATACAACAGAATTAGCAGACAGCATTCTCTGTCCATAACAAGTTCAGTCTAGAGGGGGAGTTACACTGTGTATGTAAGCCAGGTTACTCAATTTATTCATGTCAAATGGAAAATTTTGTAGAAATCTGCAGAAGCAAGAATGCGTATCTCTAGGGGGATGGGAGGGTTGACCCACCCCGCTTGTACTAGAGTCGTTCCATTTCTCCTCCTGACCCAGTCCTTCTAAGGCCACTTCCAAGTGATGGCCTTCAGAACTGGGACCAGAGGAAGAGGAAGGCTGGGGTTTAAAATACAAATACTGGAACAAAAGACTTCCAGTGCCCCGGCTGTACTGGGCAGGGCACAGATCAAGTGAAAACCAGACCGTCTGGTATAAAACTGGATTGAAAGGCCACCTTAATTCCAATTTATCAACAAGGAGTCCCTCGTGACTATGCCATGGCACAGAAGGAGCCTGCTGCATTGGCAAGAAGATTCGCTTAATTTATTTTGACAACTATTTTTAATTATTTAAGGGATCTCATTAGGTGATGAAATGATCCTTTGAAATAGGAGTCTTTGCTGTTTCTGTTGAATAAAAGAAAGAGTACAAAGCCCGGAGTGCTTTTTTTGATTTATAGCAAATGCTCCCTGACTCTTTAATTGATGGGTTGCGTCTTCTTCCAAAAGCATGTCCATCACTTCTCTGAAGATCTGCCCTGGGAAAGCCCCTACCTGCCTCTTCCTTGGTCTTGCCAAGGAGGAAGGTTGACTTGTATTTGTTACTCTGGCGCTTTCTTGTGGAAAGTTTAATAACTGCAAGGCACTCCCATCTTTTCCTCTTTGGATTGAACTGGTTCGTCGGCATCGATGGTATTTTTTGAGCGCTCACTGTGTGCAGTGCACTGTACTAAGCGCTTGGGAAAGTACAGTAAACCAGAGTTGGTTAGACCTGTTCCCCACTACAAATAATTTACAGTTTAGAGGGAAAGACGGACATTAAAATAAATTTTGGATAAGAACATAAGTGCTGTGGGGCTGAGGGTGAGGTGAACATCAAGTGGTGCTGAGAAGCAGCGTGGCTCAGTGGAAAGAGCACGGGCTTTGGAGTCAGAGGTCACGGGTTCAAATCCCAGCTCGGCCACTTGTCAGCTGTGTGACTTTGGGCAAGTCACTTCACTTCTCGGTGCCTCAGTTCCCTCATCTGTAAAATGGGGATGAAGACTGTGAGCCCCACGTGGGACAACCAGATTCCCCTGTGTCTACCCCAGCGCTTAGAACAGTGCTCAGCACATAGTAAGCGCTTAACAAATACCATTATATTTATATATATTTAAAGGGTACAGATCTAGGTGCATAAGTGCCGAAGGAGGGAGAGGGAGTAGGGGAGAAGAGGACTTAGTTGAGGAAGGCCTCTTGGAGGAGTGGTGAGTTTTAATAAGGTTTTGAAGGCGGGGAAAGTGATGGTCAGCCATTTATGATGGGGAAGTGAGTTGCAGGCCAGAGGGAGAACATGGGAAAGGAGTTGGTAGCAAGATGGACGTGACTGGGGTACACTGAGCAAGTAAATGTTAGAGGAGCAAAGTGTAGGGATTGAGTTGTAAGTAGGAAATCAGCAAGGTGAGGAAAGAAGGGGCAAGAAGTGGATAGTAAGACGTTTTTGTTTGATGCGGTGGTAGATGGGTAACCCCTGGAGTTTCTTGAGGAGGGGGAGATGTAGACTATTTAGAAAAATAGTCTGATCAGCAAAGTGAAGGACTGGAGGGGGGAGAGACAGGAGGCAGCAAGGTCAGCGAGGAAGCAATGGAGTGTCCAAGTGGGAGGTGATAAGTGCTTGGATCAGCACTGTAGCCATTTGTATGGAGAGGAAAGGGTGGATTTCAGCAATGGTCTGAAGATAAAATCAACAGAATTTGGTGACAGATTGATTATGTGGGTTGAGCAGCAGTGAGATCTAATGGAAAGAGCTCAAGTCTGGGAGTCAAAGTACCTGGGTTATAATCCCAACTCTGCCACTTGCCTGATGTGTGACCTTGGGTGAATCACTTAGCTGCTCTATGCCTCAGTTTCCTCATCTGCAAAATGGCGATTCAATGTTTTTTCTCCCTTATACTTAGACTCCAAGCTCCAAGTGGGACAGGGGCCGTGTCTAACCTGATTATATTGTATCTATCCCATTGGTTAACACAGTGCTTAGCACACAGTAAGTGCTTAACAGTCATCACAGTTATTATTATTACTGAAATCAGCTGGTGAGAAGCAACCTGGTGGTCTAATGGATAATAATAATATTAAAATAACAAGATAGGAGTTGGGGATAATGCCAAGATTATGGGCTTGTAAGACGGAGAGGATATTGATGGTATTTACAGTGATAGGGAGGACATGAGGAGGAGAGGGTTAAGGTGGAAAGAGGAGACATTCTGTTTTGGACATATTTAGTCTGAGGTTTGGACAGGACATTCCAGATAGTGATGTCCTGAAGGCAGAGAAAATATGAGACTGCAGAGAAGAAAGCTCAGGGCTAGCTAGGTAAAGAGGTGGTAGTTGAAGCCATGGGAGCAAATTAGTTCTCTGAGGAAGTGGGTGTAGATAGAGAATATCAGGAAACCCAGGACTGATCCTTGAAGAACCCCACTGTCAGATGGTGGGAAGCAGAGGAAGGCCCCACAAATGAGACTGAGAAAGAGCAGCCAGAGAGATAGAAGAACTAGAAGAGGACAGTGTCAGTGAAGTCAAGGTTGGATAATGTTTCAAGATTAACGGGGCGGTCCACAGAGTCAAGGGCACCTGAGAGGTTGAGATGGGTTATGATGGAGCAGGGGCCATTGGATTCAGCAAGAAGGAGATCATTGGTGACCTTAGAGAGGGCAGTTGCATGGAATGAACTGGGCAGAAGCCAGAATGGGGAGTATCAAGGAGAAAATTGGAGGAGAGAAAGCGGAGGTAGTGGGTATAGACGAGTTGCTCAAGGAGCTGGGAGAAGACTGCTCGGAGAGAGAGGGGTAATAATACAGGGAGCCATGGGTTCAAGGGAGGATTTTTTTTAAGATAGAGGATAAATGAACATGTTTGAAAGCAGGGTAAGAAACCATTAGAAAGTAAACATGAAGATGGCTGTCAGGGAGGGAAGAAGGGAACAGGCAAGTGTTTTGATGAGGGGGTGGGAGGAGGAAGAGACTGGAGAGGAGCAGGAGAGATTTCAGGAGGTTGTTTTAAATTTTAAAAATAAAGTGTGTGTCTAGGATATTAGGGGCAAGAGATTGGGGGGAGGAAGGAAGGGATAGGGGATTTGAGGAGGAAGTTGAACTTCTGGGACCACTGTCATGGTCCCAGAAAATTGAAGGGGGTCAAAAGACCGGAGATCTCTGTGGGGGAACAGGACAGATTTTCAGGTAGTGAGTGTGTGGAAGAGAGCGCTGGTGAGGAATGTGTGTTTTGCTAGAAGAATTTCAGAGTTGCAGAGGGTAGAGATTGCACACTGATTAGAGGTGATGAGATCAAGCGTGTGTCCAAGTTAGTGAGTGGGTGAGTGGGTGAAGTGGGTTGGAGCAGGATGTCAGTGGAGTTAATTCATTCATTCAATAGTATTTATTGAGCGCTTACTATGTGCAGAGCACTGAACTAAGTGCTTGGAATGTACAAATCGGCAAGAGATAGAGACAATCCCTGCTCAATAACCAGCTCACAGTGGAGTTGAGGAGGAAGAGGAAGTGGGCAGCAGAAGAACAGTCGGGGACATCCACCTGGATATTGAAGTCCCCGAGAATCAATGTAGGGATGGAGAAGAACTGTGAGAAAGGGATCACAGTTGTTCAGAAAATTGGAGGTGGGCCTCCAATAGAAAACTATGACTAGTAAGTAGAGTGGGTGGTAGAGGTGGATAATTTGGGCTTCAAAGGAAGAGAAGGAGGGGGATGAGGGAAATGGAATGGTGCAAAAGCAGCTTTGGGAGCAAGATGGAAGCCAACTCCTCCTTTTTTCCCATTGAGTCTTGGGGACTGGGTGAAGATGAGGGCCCCTCTAGAGAGAACAGCAGGGGACACAGTATCGTTTGGGCAGTACCAGGTTTCAGTGATATTGAGGAGAAGTAAGAGAAAGAAGGATCAGCTCACCCACTCCTACCTTGCCTTACTGATTTCCTACCACAACCCAGCCTGCAAACTTTGCTCCTCTAACACCAACCAGCTCACTGTACCTCAATCTCATCTATCTCACCTCCAATCCCTTGCCCATGTCCTCCCTATGGTCTGGAACTCCCTCTCCCTTTGTAAATGACAGAACACCACTCTTCCCACCTTCAAAACCTTATTAAAATCACATCTCCTCCAAGGGGACTTCCCCAGCTAAGCTATCTCTCCAACTCCCTCTCCCTCTCGGTTTTTTGTAAACTTGGATCTGTAACCTTTAAGCACTTGATATTCAGTCCACTCTCTTGCCCCACTCATTCATTCATTCAGTTCTATTTATTAAATGCTTACTCTGTGCAGAGCACTGTACTAAGCGTCTGGCAGGATACAATATTATAAGAGACACATTCCCTGCTCACAATGAGCTTATAGTCTAGAGGGGAGACAGATATTAACATAGATAAATTACAGATATCTACACAGCGTGGCTCAGTGGAAAGAGCCTGGGCTTTGGAGTCAGAGGACATGGGTTCGAATCCCAGCTCTGCCACTTGTCAGCTGTGTGACTGTGGGCAAGTCACTTCACTTCTCTGTGCCTCAGTTACCTCATCTGTAAAATGGGGATTAAGACTGAGAGCCCCATGTGGGACAACCTGATTCCCCTGTGTCTACCCCAGCTCTTAGAACAGTGCCCTGCACATAGTAAGCGCTTAACAAATACTAACATTATTATTATTACATATGTGCTGTGAGACTGGGAGGGGGGATGAATAAAGGGAGCAAGTCAGGGAGATGCAGAAGGGAGTGGGAGAAGAGGAAAAGGGGGCTTAAGTCAGGGAAGTCCTCTTGGAGAAGATGTGCCTTCAAAAAGGTTTTGAAAGGGAGGAAAGTAATTGTCTGTCATTATCTGAGGAGGGTGGCCGTTCCAAGCCAGAGGGAGGACATGGGCAAGGGGTTGGTGATAAGATAGACAAGAGTGAGGTACAGTGAGAAGGTTAGCATTAGAGGAGAGCAGTGTGAGGGAAGGGTTGTAGTAGGAGAGTAGTGAGGTGAGGCATTTGTGTCGATATTCATAATTTATTTTGATGTCTGTCTCCCCATCTAGACTGTAAGCTCCTTTTGGGAAGGGAGCATGCCTTTCCTGAGAAGCAGCGTGGCCTAGTGGAAAGATCACAGGTTTGGCTGGTCAGAGGACCTGGATTCTAGTCCCAGCTCTGCCATGGGCAAGTCACTTAACCACTCTGTGATTCATGGCATAGTGGATAGAGAGCATGGGCCTGGGAGGAATTCATTCAATCGCATTTACTGAGCACTTACTGTTTGCAGAGCACTGTTCTAAGCCCTTGGAAAGAACAATTCGGCAACAGATAGAGACAATACCTACCCAATAATGGGCTCACAGTCTAGAAGGGGAAGATAGACAACAAAACAAAACAAGTAGAGAGGCATCAATACCATCAAAATAGATAAATAAAATTATAGATATATACACATCTGATGGTCAGAAGGTCATGGGTTCTAATCCCAGCTCAGCCACTTGTCTGCTGTATGAACTTGGGCAAGTCACTTCACTTATCTGGACCTCAATTCCCACATCTGTAAAATGGGGATTAAGACTGAGCCCCATCTGGGACAGGGACTGTGTTCAACCCTATTGGCTTTAATACATACCAGTGCTTAGTACAGTGCCTGGCACATAGTAAGCACTTAACAAATACTGCAATTATTACTAGAGGAGATTGAGATTGTGAGCCCCAGGTGGGACAAAAACTGCACCGGACCTGTTTACTCTGCATCTACCCCAGCACTTAGTACAGTGCCTGGTAAATAGCAAGAGCTAATAAATACCATAAAAGCTAATGAACAAAAAAGTCTGTTGTATTGTACTTTTCCAAACTTTAGTACAGTACACAGTGAGCACTCAACACGTACCATTGATTGATCGATTGACTGGTTCATTACCGAACACTGTACCAAGTGCTGAAAGAGTACAATACAACAGAGTTGGAATAATAATAATAATAATAGTAATACTTGTGAAGCAGTTACTATGTGTCGATTATTGTACAGTGCTTTGCACAGAGGATGCGTGTAATAAATGCAGTTGAATGAATGAATGAATGTTCTAAGCACTGGGCTAGATACAAGTTAATCAGGTTAGGCACAGTCCCTGTCCCACAGGGGGATCCCAGTCCAAGTGGGAGAGAGAACAGGTATTGAATCCTCATTTCACAGATGAGGAAACTGAGGCTCAGAGAAGCTAAATGACTTGCCCAAAATCGGTGAGCAGATGAGCAGCAGAACCAGGATTAGAACCTAGGTCATCTGACTCCCAAGACCATGTTCTTTCCATTAGGCCATGCTGCTTTGCATCTTGGTGACAGAAGACACAATCCCTGCCCCCAAAGATCCTTCAGTCTGGTGGAGGAGGTAGATATTAAAATCAATTACAGATAGGGGAATTAGGACAGTATAATAAATTAGTCAATCAATCAAATGCACTTATTCTGCACTTACTACGTGCAGATCACTATACTAAGTTCTTGGGAGAGTTGGTAGACACTTTCCCTGATGACAGTGAGTTTACAGTCAAGAGGGGGAGACAGATACTAAGTTAAATAAATAATTTATGAGGTATAATTTTAGATATGTACTTAAGTCTGTGGGGTTGAGGGTGGGGTGAATATTAAAAGCCCAAAGGTCATGGATCCAAGTGCAACTGAGAAGGAGGGCAAGGGGAAAAAAGGGCTTAATTGTGGAAGGCCTCTTGGAGATGTAACCTTAATAATTAACGGTGAGAATGGTGGTCTCGAATATATGGAGGGGGAGGGAGTTCCAGGCTACAGAGAGGACACGGGAAAGGGGTCATCAGCAAGATAGATGAAATCAGGGTACAGTGAGTAAACTGGCAGTAGAGGAGTGAAATGTGAGGGCAGGGCTGGAGTAAGAGTTCAGTGAGGTGAGGTAGGAGGGGGTGAACTAATTGAGTGCTTTAAAGCCAATGGTAAGGAATTTCTGTTTGATAAGGAAGAGGATGAACAACCACTGGAGGTTCTTGAGGAGTGGGAAGACATGGACTGATTTTTTTAGAAAAATCATCCATGGATCAGAGTGATGTATGAACTGGAGAGGGGAGAGACAAGAGGCAAAGAAGCCAGCAAACAGAAAGATGCAATAGTCAAGGCAGGATATAATAAGTACTTGTATTAGCAGAGTAGCACTTTGGATGGAGAGGAAAGGGCAGATTTTAACAATATTGTGAAGTAATAATTTGATAAAAACTATGGTATTTGTTAAGCGCTTACTATGTGTCAAGCACTGTTCTAAGCGCCAGGGTAGATACAAGGTAATCAGGTTGTCCCACATGAGGCTCACACTTTTAATCCCCATTTTGCAGATGAGGTAAATGAGGCACAGAGAAGTTAAGTGACTTTCCCAACGTCACACAGCAAACAAGTGACGGAGCCAGGATTAGAACCTATGTCCTCTGACTCCAAAACCTGGGCTCTTTCCACTAAGCCATGCTGCTTCTAGTAGAACTGACATTTGGTGACAGATAGATTAAATAATAGAGATGAGTCAAGGACAGTGCCAAGGTTATGAGCTTGTGAGACAGGGAGGTTAATTGTATTATCAACATGATGGGAAAGACAGTTGGAGGATAGGGTTTGGGTGGGAAATGAGGAGTTCTGTTTTTGACATGTTTAATTTGAGGAGCCAGCAGGACATACAGGTAGAGATGCACAGAAGGCAGAAGGAAATGGGAGACTGTAGAGAAGAAGAGAGTTCAGGGCTGGAGATGTAGAGTTGGGAATCATCTGCAAAGAGACAGTGGGTCAGTCGGGATGGGGTGGGTGGTGGGCGGAAGACAGGAAGTTTGCAGAGGGAGCAAAATGTCTGGAACGGCTGGCATGAGCAATGAGTATGGGAGTGAATTGGGAAGATGAAGTATTGTTGTCGGGCATAAGAGAGGGCCAGATGGAAGCAAGTTAGAATGAATTTAAAGTCAACAAGGACAAATAGATGTATGGATTTCCACCAGCGATGCTCGGCAGCTCAAGCACAGGAGCAGAGGAAGTGTACATAAGTGCCGTGGGGCTGGGATGAGAAACCCAGGGCTTAGGGGTTACTGACCTAAGGGCATAGGTGATGCAGAATGAAGGGTGAACAGGGTGGGAAAATGAGAATTTAGTCAGGAAGGCTTGTGGGAGGAGATGTTACTGTAGTAGGATGTAGATAAGCAGCACAGCCTAGTGGATAGAGCACGGGCCTGAGAGTCAAAAGGATGTGGGTTCTCATCTCAGCTCTGCCACTTGTCTGCTGCGTGACCTTGAGCGGGAGGGGAAAGGAGAGTTGGACTTAAAGAAAAATTATTGCCTCAATTATTGCCAGTTCATATCGAAACACAGCTCAAAGCAGGGCTGCTATTAAACCAGGGTGTCACCCTCCTATTTCTTTTGTAATTAAGGTGCTCCCTGGTAGTTGATAAAGGAAAATATGATAGCAAAACCTCCCTCATCTCACTGCAAGGTCCCCACTCATTCTGGGGAATAAAACTGTAGGACAAAAAGCCCATGGCATCTTGCTTACCTTGATTAGGAAGAAGGCCCAAGGATTCCCAGTATGCTCTATTCATTCAATTCATTCATTCAATCATATTTATTGAGCACTTACTGTGTGCAGAGTACTGTACTAAGCTCTTGGGAGAGTGTAATACAACAATAAACGGACACATTTCCTGCCCACAACGAGTCTGTTCTGGTAGTAGGCCCTGGATACCACTGTCCACTATCCTGCCAGCAAGAACCCTTCTCCCTCTTATACCCAATAGCTCTGCCCAGACCTGAACTACAAACCTTGGTTTGCCTCAATCTCCAGGAAATATTCTGGAGTCCTGGGGGATACAGTTCCACTTGAAAAAGGTCACTGGGGGAAATTTCAGGGAGAAACAAATTCGGTGATTTCCAAATTCTCTCCCCACTAATATCGCCTGTCCATCTGAACCCTCATCTTCCAGGGGCCCTTACTTAAAGATGCAGCAAACAGGGTCTTCCTCGGGTAGGACCAACTGCATCAAAGTCATGCCTACATGCTAGAAGAGTCCCATCCCGCCCAATGAGGAGCAGAAATAGCTCTAGGGCTTGGTCCGAGAATAGAGGGAGGGATTTAAGTGAGAGACTACCATATCAAAAACTGGTTCTGCTGGTTAACTTCTACAGTAAATTTTAAGCGCTTACTATGTACCAGGCCCTGTACGAAGTCCTGGGGAAGGTACAACCTAATCAGGTCAGATGTAATCCTTGTCCCATATGGCACTCACAACCTAAGGAGGAGGGAGCAGATTTTGTAGATATGGGAATTGAGGCACAGAAAAAGCTAAGCGATCTGTCCCTTGCAGGCAAGTGGCAGAACCGGGATTAGAACCCAGGTCTTCTGAAACCCAGGACCATGCTCTTGCCATAGGCCATGCTCCTTCTCCTAGAAATAGAAGAAAGTTCTATTTCTTCTATTACAAGGAGAGAGGCTTGCAAGTGGCTTTTAAAATTGCATTTCTGAATCTGGCTCAAATCATTCTGTAGAGATGAGTGTTTATTGGTTTTAGCAGGGAATGTGTCTACCAACTCTCTTATGCCGTACTCTTCCATGGTGTAGTGGATAGAGCATGGGCCTGGGAGTCAGAAAGTCTAAATAATGATAATAATAATATAATGATAGTAATAATAATAATTATGATATTTGTTAAGCGTTTACTATGTGCCAAGCTCGGTTCTAAGCACTGAGGTAGATAAAAGGTAATCAGATTGTCCTACGTGGGGCTCACAGTCTTAATCCCCATTTTACAGATTAGGTAACTGAGGCACAAAGAAGTGAAGTGATTTGCCCAAGGTTACATACCAGACAAGTGGCGAAGCTGGAATTAGAACCCATGTCCTCTGACTCTTAAACCCATGATTTTTCCACTAAGCCATGTTGCTTAATCCCAGCTCCACCACTTGTCTGCTGTGTGGCCTTGGGTAAGTCACTTCACTTCTCTGTGCCTCAGTTTCCTCACCCGTAAAATGGGTATTAAGACTGTGAACCCCATGTGGGAGTTGGACTGTGTCCAACCTGATTTGCTTGCATCCACCCCAGTGCTTAGTACAGTGCATGGCTCATAGCAAATGATTAACAAATACCATAATAATAATTATTATTAATACTACTGCTATTATTATTGTTGTTGTTTTGGTACTTGTTAAGCACTTACTATGTGACAAGCAGTGTTCTAAGGGCTGGGGTAGATACAAGCAAATCGGGTTGGACACAGTCCCAGTCCCACACGGGACTTACCCTCTTAATTCCCATTTTACAGGTGAGGTAACTGAGGCACAGAGACCTGAAGTGACTTGCCTAAGGTCATCCATCAGACAGGTGACAAGCAGCGCATAGAACCCAGGTCCTTCTGACTCTCAGGCCAGAGCTCTATCCACTACACCTTGTTGCTTTTCACTTATTACAGAGTTCTGCACACAATAAGTGCCCAATAAATGTGATTGATTGATTGACAAATTCATTTGAAAGGCCTCTATTTAAAGATCTCAGCATACTGCATGCCTTTTCAACAATACAGCATGGTAGTTCGTATTCAGTTTGGGGTTCACTATGAACTTGGATTTTAAAAATCAGTTGTTTCTTGAGTGTTCTATCATATACATTTCTCCAGTCAATGTCAGACTCCCTGACAACTCAGGTGACTGCTTCCATGTAAGCTTGTGTGGGTTATTTAGATGTTTTCATGTCTCTGTCATGTCATAGAGGGTAGATCAACTGAACCTGGGGAACCCAGTTGTCTGCTTATCTGAAATGAAGCCAGTCTGGAAATGTGAAGAAAGTCCAAATAGCTGAACCAAATTGGGCATTTGACTGTTTTAAGCACTTGGTCAGAGGCTACTTCATGGGGTTTGCTCATTGCGTTTCTATGATACTGACTTGGGCTGTTAATCAATAAGTGGCATTTACTGACCACTCACTGTGTGCAAAGCACTTTACTAAGCACTTGGGAGAGTACACTATAACAATATAGCAGAGTTGGGAGTCACATTCCCCGCCCAGAAGGAACTTACAGTCTAAAGGCTGCTCTGTACATATTTGAAACCACACTGAGCTGACTCTGCTGGAGGTTCACACAGTAAATGGAAACATTTCTTTATCCAATGGGTGCAGGGTGACCAGTTGTCCAGTCTTGACGGGTTTGGGTGAATTCATGCCCGGTGGGGAAGTGAAAAGCCTCAGTAGGTGCTCAATAAACAACAACCTTAAGGAAAGCATGAGAAGAGGGAAGAGGGTTTTAAAGTTCCCTCTGTCTTAGCCCACACCAAACAACCAGACAGTACCATCCAGCTTCAGATGACTAAGCTAATAATACTAATAATAATCATAATATTTGTTAAGTGTTTACTATGTGCTAAGCTCTGGAGTGGTTACAAGCAAATCAGTGAGGACACAGTCCTGTCCCACATGGGGCTCATAGTCTTAATCACCATTTTCCAGATTAGGTAACTGAGGTACAGAAGAGTGAAGTGACTTGCCCAAAGTCACTCAACAGACGAATGAGGGAGCAGGAATTAGAAGCCAGGTCCTTCTGACTCCCAGGCCCATGCTCTATCCACTGGGCATACTGCTTCTTTGAAACCAACGAAGTCCTCCCCCTTTCCCCAGACTTGGAATGGGAATTGTACCACCTCAAATAGCAAGCTCATGGGAGTATGGACTGGATAATCCTCAATCAATCAATCAATCAATCATATATTTTAAGTGCTTACTGAGTCAGCACTTAGAACAGTGCTCAGCAATTAGAACAGTGCTTGGTATATAGTAAGCGCTTAACAAATACCATCATTATTATTATTATTATTATTATTACTAACGGGGAATCTTATTATTATTATCTCCGCCTTTCCTCTGCCTTTTTTTTTTTACAGGGCTTTACACACAGAGGGTGTTCAGAAAATGAGGTGAGCTAGGGTTACTTGACTGCCTGATAACTGACTCAAATCCTCCTGAGCCAAGGTCACCTTGAATTTGGATCCACACCTCCCCAGACTGGCCACACCTCGTGCTTGGTGTTATCTACACTTTTGATAAGCCAGTTCCCCCATTCCAGTAGCTGGAGAAGCAATGAAAATGTCAACTGACACCCACCTTTCCCCCGACATATCGGTACAGTTTGTTTTTCCTCCCTGTGGACTATTCTACACTTGCCCTATTGGACTGCATTTTGTTTGTTTCTGTAATGGTGCCAGAGAAAGGGGCAGCAGTTATTTTGGAGTTTCCTCCTCCAGAGAAAACCGGACTCTATCTGTGGAGATGCTGGCCTCATTCCTCCAAAGTCCTTATTCATCATTTCTCTATGCTTTCATTTATTTTTATTGAACAAGGATAATTTCAATGGCTTAGTTTTTGATGGGCAGTTTTCATGGGGAGTGTTGCTATCCACATTCCTGGCATTACCCCAGATCTATAAGGAAGTTATTTTATTCCTCAATCTCTAATGCGATTAGATATCTGAACCCTATGGGAGTGGTATTTTCAGAGGTTTGGGGGAAAGTGTTGACTGAGCCTATACTCGCAAATTATGTAGGTAATTCAGACGTTTATGGGAATCACATTGAAATGTCTTTACTGCGTCAGATTAAATGTTCATCAGCCTCCCAAAATGGAAAGAGACTGCTTACACAAGCCGAATGATAGTTGTCTTTCTTGACATTCATCCTGTTTTGTCCCAGCATTTCTAACTCTTCATTTAAATCCCTCTCTTTCCCTCTAAATTTCCTATTGAGTTCTCAGGTATGAATTGTCCAAACTCCTCTTGCATCTTCTGATTTTTGTGACTGAGTGCTCACCCCATGCTCGTGAAGAAATATTTCTTTTTGAACCTGCCACTTTCAAACTCCAGCTCTGGGGTTGTGAGCTGTGGTGACCCACTCTTCCACATTTGTCCTTCATTTACCTTGTATGATTTTGTAAACACCAATCCTGTCCTTTTTCACTCTGCATCTTTTCAGCCTAAAAAGTCCTGAGAACTACTCTCTAATCATCTTGGTTCATTTTTATAATCTAGACATTCAAGACCTCCCCTTCAAACGAGTTTTGCCTGTATATCTAGATTATCAAAGCCAAAACGTAGGTTTGAACCCTGAATTAATTGGGCAATTAGGTTAAGGCCCATCAAAAGATGGGAGGTGGCTGTTCAGGGAGAGGAAGTAATGAAGGAAGAGCCGAAGAAATTTGTCGGTCCCACCTTCTCAACATCACTAAAATCCACCCTTTCCTCTCTACCCAAACATCTACCATGTTAATACAATCATTCACCCTATCCCACCTGGATTACTATATCAGCCTTCTTGCTGACCTCCCAGCCTCCTGTCTCTCCCCAATCCAGTCCATATTTCACTTTGCTGCCCAGATCATTTTTCTACAAAAACATTCAGCGTGGCGCAGTGGAAAGAGCACAGGCTTTGGAGTCAGGGCTCATGAGTTTGAATCCCAGCTCTGCCACTTGTCAGCTGTGTGACTGTGGGCGAGTCACTTAACTTCTCTGTGCCTCAGTTCCCTCATCTGTAAAATGGGGATTAAGACTGTGAGCCCCACGTGGGACAACCTGATTCTCCTGTGTCTCCCCCAGCGCTTAGAACAGTGCTCTGCACATAGTAAGCGCTTAACAAATACCAACATTATGTCACCCGCTCCTCAAAAAACTCCAGTAGATGCTCATCCACCACTGAATCAAAAAAAACCTCCTCACCATTGGCTTTAAAGCACTCCATCACTTGGACCTTACCTCGCTTCTCTCCTTCTACAACTCAGCCCCCACACTTTGCTCCTCTGGTTCTAACCTCCTCCCTGTGCCTCTATCTCGCCTATCTCCCCGCCGACCTCTCATCCACGGTCTGCCTCTGGCCTGAAACGTCCTCCCTCCTCAAATCCGACGATGACTCTCCCCACCTTCAAAGTCTTATTGAAGGCACATCTCCTCCAAGCGGCCTTCCCAGACTAGGTCTCAATTTTCCTCATGTCCCACTCCTTTCTGCATTGCTCTGACTTGTTCCCTTTACACTTTTCGACTCCCATCCCCAAATGATTTGCGTACACATCTCCTGGCCCAGTGAAAAGAGGCCAGGCTTGGGAGTCGGAGGTCACGGGTTCGAATTCCAGTTCCGCCACTTGTCAGCTGTGGGACTGTGGGCAAATCACTTCACTTCTCGGGGCCTCAGTGAACTCATCTGGAAAATGGGGATGAAGACTGTGAGCCTCATGTGGGATGATCTGATTACCCTATATCTACCCTAGCGCTTAGAACAGTGCTCGGCACATATTAAGCGCTTAACGAAAACCAACATTATTATTATTATTAATTTTATTTATTAGTATTGATGTCTGTCTGTTTCTCCCTCTCTAAACTCTAAGCTTGTTGTGGGAAGGAAATGTCACTGTTAATTGTTACATTGTTCTTTCCCAGTCAGTACACTGCACACAGGAAGCGCTCAATAAATACAACTGAATGAATGAATGAAAGCAATAGTAGGGATTATCCACTTGTGGAAAGGGATGGAGGTTTTTGAGGAGTCAGAGATATGGTCACAAGTCTCTAAGGAAATGATCTGGGCTGCAGATTGAAACATAGACTGGAGAGGAAAGGGGCTGGCCAACTTCACTGGAGAATCTTACTAATGCCATCGTCTCTACTACTACTCCACTTCCAAGCCTTATACCACTCACATGACTGAAGTGGGACCCAGGAGTTTACAATCCAGAGAACTTTGTAGGAAAAAAAAAGAACCAATAATCCATCATGATTGCCCTGAGGGCTTTTACACTGTGGGGATAATTATCCATCAGAATGTCTCTGGTGCCAAGACTCACCTTAAATTGCCTCAATCACACCATGATAGGTCTGCATCCGTAAAATCCAGGCTATTCAGATCATAATTTTTCATGGTGATTGGGATTCAATGGGCACCTGAAAGGAGAGAAATGGAGAAAATACTTTAAATGCTCGATACCATCAATAGACTGGAGTTCTGCCTGCCCACGGAGGTTCATCAAGATCCCGTATTACCCCTCAATGATATGGATGGTGTGAAGACTGACTTGACCAAACTCTCCAAAACCAATAGGATAAAGAAGAGCTTCATGGTGAGTCTGGTCTCCTTCTACTCATTCTATACAGATCTAAGCTAACTAAATTGGACACAGAAGCCCTCTGTTCCCATTCTTTAACTGCCTTCTGCTTCACCCTGATTTGCTCCCTTTCTTCATCCCCCCCTGTCAGCCCCCCAGAATTTATGTACATATCTGTAATTTTTTCATTAACATTAATGTTCACCTCCCATTCTAGACTTTAAGCTCATTGTGGGTGGGAAATGTTTCTGTTATATTGTTATACTGTACTCTCCCAAGTGCTTAGTACAGTGCTCTGTATATAGTAAACACTCAATAAATTTATTGATTGACTGACGGACACAGCGACTGTTCCATCCTCTTTATCATTTTAGTTGACCTTCTCTGAACCTTCTTTGGCTCTGTTACATGCTTCCTGAGATGGGGTGAACAGGACTGCTACAGAGAAGCAGTGTGGCTCAGTGGAAAGAGCCCAGGTTTAGGAGTCAGAGGTCATGGGTTCTAATCCCACTCTACCACCTGTCAGCTGTGTGACTTTGGGCAAGTCCCTTAAGTTCTCAGTGCCTCAGTTACCTCACAATTACCTCAGGATTAGAACCCACGTCCTCTGACTCACAGGCTCAGACTCTTTTCACTAGACCATGGATTTTACATACACAATCACATACAAGGACAAAATTCTATGCTGTCATGTTTAATATGATACAAGTATACATCTACATACATATGAACATCATCATTAACAGTACTGATAAAACTCTCTCTTCTGTCCAGAGTACTGTTCTCACAGTGAAGTATAAGTGACAATCCCCACCTGTCTAATGCCCAATTATATGTTATAATTAATAATATATGTATAATATCTCTTCCCACTCTATCTGCTTTTCTCCTTATGTGGTCTGTCAAGTAAAATCATTCATTCAATCATAATTATTGAGCATTTACCATGTGCAGAGCACTGTACTAAGCTCCTGGGAAAGTACAATACAATACACAGTGACATTTCCTGACCACAACTCAGCCTCTAATAGGGATTAGCAAATTAGGCAATTGCTAATTCAAAGGCTGGAAAGTAATTTAATCACAACTATACAGTGCTATAAAAGCATTAATACTGTTCACCTTCCCTGGGTTTCCCAAATTGGCTACCTACAAACTGAAGCTGCATGATTTTGTTTCAAAATACACAGTTACCTTAAAATGGTAAAGTATTTTTCAGGGCTCATTTATGAAAAGCTTGGTGTCAAGAAGCTAATTTGTTACCTTGGAGTGGTAACTGGCCTAAAATTGCTTTATTCATTTTGACTTATCATCATCATCAACCTCATCATCATCATCATCACCACCAAAGCTATTATTGAGTATTTGCTGAGTGCAGAGGACTGTATGTGGCCTAGTGAATAGAGCACGGGCCTGGGAGTCAGAAGGATCTGGGTTCTAATCCCAGCTCTGCCACTTGTCTGCTATGTAACCTTGGGCAAGTCACTTCAGCTCTCTGTGCCTCAGTTACCCCATCTGTAAAAGAGAGATTAAAACTGTGAGCCCCATTTAGGACAGGGACTGTGTCCAACTCGATTTGTTTGTACCTATCCCAGCACTTAGTACAGTGGCTGCACATAGTAAGCACTTAATACCACAATTGTTATCATTATTATTATAAGAGCTTGGGAGAGTACAATTCAACAGAGTTGGTAGACACGTTCCCTGCCCACAACAAGCTTACAGTCTAGAAAGGGAGATAGTCATTAATATAAATAAGTATAAATGAATGTGCACGTGCGTATGTGTGTATGTGCGTGTGTTTGTGTGGGTTCAATAATGACTATTAGCTTCTTTAGGTCACTGATTGATTAATAAAATTGGCCAGGTGTGTCTGGGTGATGGAAAGCAGCAAACCCAACCAGTAGTCTGTTTCTCACGGTGAGCTTGAAAAAATGCTCTTTCGCTCTAAACTGTAGATTGTAGGCTCTGAACTGTAACTCCTTGTGGGTAGGGGACTTGTCTACCAAATCTTTTGCATGTACTTTCCCTAGAACATCGTACAGTGCTTGGCACACAGTAAGCGCTCAATAAATACCGATCAATTTAGGGTATTTGCCAAAAATGATGCCTGCCATGTTTTTGGATTCTTCCTTTTAGGATTACTATCTTCCTGAAGTCTCTGCTCATGAAGAGCTTCTTCTTGTCCTGGGATCACCTGCCAGGCTCACCTGTCTTTCACTGTTGTCTCCCAGAAATTAACTGTGTCCACTCCATCAAATAAGGAGGGACCTCTCTGTGTCTTTGAAATACCAATTCTCTCCTTCCTGTATGTGATAATAGTAATCTTAATAATTATATTTGTTAAGCGCTTACTATGTGCCAGGCACTGTACAAAGTGCTGGAATGGATACAAGCAAATTGGGTTGGACACAGTCCCTGTCCCATATGGGGCTCGCAGTCTTGATCCCCATTTTACAGAAGAGGTAACTGAGGCCCAGAGAAGTTAAGTGACTTGCCCAAGATCACAAAGCAGACAGGCAGTGGAACTAGGATTAGAACCCAAGACCTTCTGACTCCCAGGCCCATGCTCTAACCACTATGCCATGATAATAGAAATAGTGTTTATTAAGCATCTACCATGTGCACGGGTTCCCGCTCTAGGAATCAACTAGCTGGGGGAGGCAACTAGTGACAGACAAATAAGGAAAGCTGAAACTGTGCAACCCAAAATGACATAAATGAAAAGGACAAAATGGAAATTTTTAAATGATCACAAAAGGAACAATTATGGTCCTGTGTCTAGAGGAGTAGAATTTGAGAGTCTTCCCGTCTTGGAGTCCAACAATCACAACAGCCTCAGCCACAGCTACTGTAGCCACCACCATGGCCTTTCCAATGCCCCAAATCGTATAGAGCTGCTGCTGCTTTTTTGTTTATTTGTAAACTCAGGGGTTAAGCACTTACTATGTGCCAGGCACTGTTCTAAGCACTGGGAAAGATACAAGTTAATCAGGTTGGACACAGGCCCTGTCCTCCATGAGACTCATAGTCTTAATCCCCCATTCAGGGTGGTTTAGTGGAAAGAGCCCAGGCTTGGGAGTCAGAGGACATGGGTTCTAGTCCCGGCTCTACCACTTGTCAGCTGTGTGACTTTGGGCAAATCACTTCACTTCTCTGTGCCTCAGTTACCTCATCTGTAAAATGGGGAATAAATCCGTGAGCCCCATAAGGGACAACCTGATTACCTTGTATCTTCTAGACTATGAGCCCGCTGTTGGATAAGGATTGTCTCTATCTGATGCCGAATTGTACTTTCCAAGTGCTTAGTACAGAGCTCTGCACACAGGAAGTGCTCAATAAATACGATCGAATGAACGAATGAATACCCCAGCGCTTTAGAACAGTGCTTGGCACATAGTAAGTGCCTAACAAATACCATCATCATCATAGCAGATGAGCAGCAGACCAGGGATTAGGGACCAGGTCCTTTTGACTCCCCGGCCTGTGGTCTTTCCACTAGGCCACGTTGCTTCTTAAGCAGTGTGATTCCTTACTGTTGGTGCAGGTGGGTCAGGGCTGAGGTTTCAGGGTGGCCTGGAGGAGATGCTGTAACTCAGCCGTCCAGTAGGTCGGGCTGGCCACCTGTGTCCTTCATTTCATCAGCTTTTTCTGCAGCTGCATGATCTACGGGAAAGAGCACAGGCCTGAGAGTCAGGAGACCCTAGTTCTAATCCTGAATCCACCACTTGTCTGCTCTGTGACCTTGACTAATCACTTCTCTGTGCCTCAATTTCCTCACATTTCCTTAAATAGTTAATAATAATAATTATGGTATTCATTAAGTGCTTCCTATATGCCAAGCACTGTTCTAATGTTAAGTGCTTACTATATGCCAAGCATTGTTCTAAGCGCAGGGGTAGATACAAGGTAATCGGGTTGTCCAATATGGGGCTCACAGTCAATCTCCATTTTACAGATTAGGTCACTGTGGCACAGAGAAGTTAAGTGACTTGCCTGAGGTCACACAGCAGTCAAGTGGCAGAGTCAGGATTAGAATAGAGGTTCCTCTGACTCCCAGGCCCTTGTTTTTTCCACTAGGCCATGCTGCTTCTCAAGAGAAAGACATTGGGAATGCTACTTCTGAAGACATCTACGAACACTGTTTTCGGTAAGGGAGGATGTTTCAGGGAAGGTACTTTTTCTTTCAATGAACAAAGTCGATCAGCTAAAAATACAAGATGGGAAAATTTTCCATTCAGAGGGTGGAGGCTTTAACCACCAATTTAACCACTAACTCTTTCCCACTTAGACTGTATGACCCATGTGGGATAGGGACTGTGTCTGATCAAATTGTATCTACCCCAGCACTTAGTACAGTGTTTGGGATATAGTAAGCATTTAGTAAATGCCACTGTTAGTATTATTATTATTAGCAGCTCCTGTGATATTCTATCTAATGTGTCTTGACCAGCATTCTCTACTGGGATGAGTAGCAGATGGATGGAGAAGTGTGGGCTAGTGGAAAGAGCACAGGGCTGGGAGTCCAAGGACCTGGGTTCTAATTCCAACTCTGCCAATTGTTTGCTATGTGACCATAAATACTTGCTCATCTCTTCACACTTAACGCTTAACATCTCTGTGCCTCAACTGTAAAATGGGGATTAAATACCTGTTTTCCCTCCTACTAAGGACGGAGCTCCAAGTGGAACAGGGACTGTATCCACCCTGATTAACTTGTATCTACCCCAGCACTTAGGGCTTAGAACAGTGCTTGTCACTAAGTATTTAAGACATATAATCATAGTGTTAATTTGATATTGATAGGCCACATCTGGGTGAGGTAGTGTTTGAATTATGTGTAATACTATACCTTAAATTGGTATAACACTTCTAGGGTTCCAAAGCACTTTCACATGAGTTATACCTCATTTTATCTTTGCAACAACCGTGTGAGACAGGGAGAGTAGGTATTCATACCTCTTTACGGTTGAGGATACTTAGGCACAGAGGTTATGTGACTTGTCCAAGGTCACAACAGAGGCCAGGGCAGAGTCAAAACTAGAAACCTGGTTTTCTGATTCCCACCCCCATGTTCTTTCCACCAGGTAATTCCTCTCTCCTCTTACTATATAAACAAATACGGCAAGAGTGAGATGGAGTGTGAGAAATAGAGAGGAAGATGCCATGCATACATTTGAAACCAAAGACCTTTCTTTAGTTTTTCGAGGCTATATTCCAGAATTGCCATCCCACTTTACCAATTCTTTTTTTTTACCTATTTGTTAAGTGTTTACTGTGTGCCAGGTCCTTTTCTAAGCAGTACAAGTGTGTTTGGTTGGACACAGCCCCTGTCCCACATCAGGCTAACAGCCTTAAACCCCCTTTTACAGATGCGATCACTGAGTGACAGAGACATTAAGTGACTTGCCCAAGGTCACACAGCAGTCAAGTGGCAGAGTCAGGATTAGAACCCAGGTTCCTCTGACTCCCAGACCCATGTTCTTTCCACTAGGCCATGCTGCTTCTCAAGACAACGACACTGGGAATGGTATTTCTGAAGACATCTATGAACACTGTTTTCAGAAGGGGAGGACGCCTTGGTGAAGATATTTTTTCTTTCAATGAACAAAGCCGATCAGCTGAAAATACAAGATGGGAAAATTTTCCATTCGGGGGTGGAGGCTTTAACCACCAATTGGGATTGTGGATGCTCAACTGAGATCAATACTTGTTACTGAACAACCACTTTGCTAACAGTTGAGGTGAAGCTGGGTCTCTTTCACAATCATTTGCAAAACCTTTACTCTGCAGGTTTCTCTGTTCACTTGAGAAACATTTATGCAAGTCACTGCTCTCCTCTGCATGTTTGCATGAGGTAATTAAAATGAGATAAAGTACTTTGGTTTGTCCTAATGCTGTATGTGATCATACGATTTGAATGTCAGTTTATAACTTGACCGAAGTCTATGTCACCATTATTAGAAATACATTGCTTTATGGATTCCAGTAGGCAGTGCCTAGTAGTAGCAGAAGTAATAAGAATAGTTTCTAGACTGTGAGCCTGTGGTAGGTTAGGGATTGTCTCTATTTGTGGCTGAATTCTACTTTCCAAGCACTTAGTACAGTGTCTGCACACAGTAAGTGCTCAATAAATATGATTGATTGAATGAATGAATACTAAAAGTCCTCATTTTCACACCCAAACCCAGTGGTTGCTGGGACTTTCCTATCACGGTAGACAACACCACCATCCTCCTGGTCTCATAAGCATATAATCTTGACATTATCCTCAATTCATCTCTTTCTTTCAAATCTGTGCATTAAATCTGAGTGCTTAATGAACACTTAATCAATCATATTTATTGACCACTTACTGGGTGCTGAGCACCGTATTAAGCACTTGGAAGAGTATAATAACAATGTAACAGGCACATTCCCTGCCCACAGTGGGCTTACAGTATATTAATTCATATCAATAAAACATAATTACTACTAATTATTAATAAATCAGTCATCAATTAGTAATAATTATGTTTTATTGATATGAATAAATAAAATTACAGGTATGTACATAAGTGTTGTGGGGCTGAGGGGAAGTGAATAAAGGCAGAAAATCAGTATGTGGCAGAAGGTAGTGGGAGAAAAGGAAATGAAGAACTTTTGGAGTAATAATAATAATAATAATAATAATGATATTTGTTAAGCTTTTAGTATGTGCCAGGCACTGTACTAAGCACTGGAGTGGATACAAGCCAATCAGGCTGGACACAGTCCCTGTCCCACAAAGGGCTCACAGTCTCAATCCTCAATTTGCATTTAAGGGAACTGAGGGCCAGAGAAGTGAAGCACCTTGCCCAAGGTCACACAGCAGTCAAGTGGCAGAGCTGGAATTAGAACCCATGGCCTTCTGACTCCCAGGCCCATGCCCCGTCCACTAAGCCACACTGTTTCTACCATAATTTAATGTGAATGTTAGATAACTTTAACATCCACAGTGTGGGAATATAAGGCATTTCAAAGGTCCTTGCTGTCTTTTAGCCCGAGACAGGTGGGTGGGAGCAGCCCTCCTGCCCCAACACAATCGTATGGAGGGCGATAGGCCGGGATGTTGTGGAAGAGCAGCGGTACACAATGTGCTACAATGCCACCCTTGGTCTGTTCTGGTATGATGGGACCTTGCAGAAAAACATGTTTTAAAAGTTGGTTTAAGGCAGGAAGAGAAGTGCTTTCAATGAGGTTTTGAAGGTGGGGTGAGTAATTCTCTGTTCGATATGAAGAGGGAAGGCGAGCTAGACCAGAGGCAGGATGTGGGAGAGAGGTCAGTAATGAGATAGACGAGATCGAGGTACAGTGACTAGGTCGGCATTAGAGGAACGAAGTGTGTGGGCTGAGTTGTAGTAGGAGAATGGTGAAGTGAGAGAGGAGGGGGCAAGGTGATTGAGTGCTTTAAAGCCAATGGTAAGGAGTTTCTGTTTGATGTGGAGGTGGATGGGCAATCACTGAAGGTTCTTGAGGACTGGAGAAACGTGAACTGAAGGTTTTTGTAGCAAAATTGATCTGGGCAGCAGAGTGAAGTGTGGATTAGGAGTAGGGAGAGAGAGGAGGCAGAGAGGTCAGCAAGGAGGCTGTTACAGTAACAAAGGCAGGATAGGATAAGTGCTTAGATTAAAAAGATATCAGTTTGGATGGAGACGAAAGGGTTGATTTTAGCAATGCTGTGAAGGCTGATGGGATTTAGTAATCGATTGAATATGTGGGTTGAATGAGAGAAAAGTCAAGGCTAACTCCAAGATTATGAGCTTGAGATACAGGAAGGATGGTGGTGCTGTCTACAGTGATGGAAAAGTAACGGGGAGTGCAGGGTGTGGGTGGGAAGATAAGGAGTTCTGTTTTGGACATGCTAAATTTGAGGTGATGGCAGGACATCCAAGTCAACATGCCGTGAATGCAGGAGGAAATACAAGACAGCAGGAAGGGAGAGAAATAAGGGCTGGAGTTCTAGACTCTGACTGTAGGCTGTGAGCTCATTATGGGCAGGGAATGTGTTTTTTGTTATACTCTCCCAAGGAATTAGTATAGTGCTTCTCACACAGAAAGTGCTCAATAAATACTATTGAATGAATGAATGAATGAATGAATGAGATGTAGATTTGGGAATCATCTGCATAGAGGTGGTAAAATTGAAGCCATGGGAGCAAATGAGTTCTCCAAGGGAGTGGGTGTAGATGAAGATTAGAAGGACACTCAGGACTGAATCTTGAGGGACACCCCCAGTTAGGGGGTGGGAGGCAGAGGAGGTGCCCATGAAAGAGAATGAGAATGAGAGGGCAGAGAGATAGGAGGAGAAGCAGGAGAGGACAGTGTCAGTGAAGCCGAGGTTGGATAATATTTCCAGGAGAAGGGGGTAGTCAACAGTGTCGAAGGCAGCTGAGAGATTGAGGAGGACTAGGATGGATTTGGCAAGAAGGATGCCATTTGTGACCTTTGAGAGTGTGGTTTCTGTAGAGTGAAGGGGAAGGAAGCCAGGTTGGATGGAGTCAAGGAGAGAAGTGAAAGAGAGGAACTTCAGACAGCTGGTTTAGACAGCTTTCTCAAGGAATTTGGAGAGGAATGGTAGAGAGGAGATGGAGTGATAATTGGAAGGAGCCATGGGGTCAAGGAAGGGGTGTTTTTTAGGCTTAGGGAGAAATGTGCATGTTTGAAAGCAGAGGGGAAGAAGTCACTGGAGAATGAACATTTGAAGATGGTGTCAGAGAGGGGAGAAGGGAGGGGTAAAGTGGTTTGATAAGGTGAGGTAGGGATTGTCTCTGTTGCTGAATTGTACTTTCCAAGCTGTTAATACAGTGCTGTGCATCCAGTAAGCGCTCAATAAATATGATCAAATGAATGAATAAAGTGTAAAGGAATGGGGTTAGATGAGCAGGTGTGGGGGGATAGATTTTGAGAGAAAGCAGGAGATCTCCTCTAGAGATACTACTGGGAAAGATGGGAGAGTTTAAGTAGATGCAGGAGGGGGGCGGGGCCGGAGAGGAGCAGGAGAGAATTTAGGGATATCATGCCTGATAGTTTCAATTTTCTTAATAAGGTAGGTGGCCAGGTCATTGGGGGCAAGGGATGGGGGAGGCGAGGGGACTGGGAATTTGAGGAGGGAGTTAAATGTCTGAGACAACTGGTGAGGGCAGTGAACACAGGTGTCAATAAGGTTGGAGACACAATTTTGCAGGGCAGAGGAAAGGTTAATAGTAATGATGGGACTTGTTAAGTGCTTACTATGTGCCAAGCACTGTTCTAGTTACTGGGATAGTTACAAGGCATTCAGGTTGGGCATAACCCTGTCCCACATGAGGCTCACAATCTTAATCCCCATTTTACCGATGAGGTAACTGAGGCACAGAGAAGTTAAGTGACTTGCCCAAAGTCACACAGTAAGCTCCTCATGGGCAGGGAGTGTGTTACACTGTACTTTCCCAAGAGCTTAGGACAGTGATCTGCACCCAGTAAGCACCCAATAAATGCCATTGCTTAATTGATTGGTAGTAATAGTATACATTAAGAGTTTATTGTGTAATGATGATGATGGTATTTGTTAAGTGCTTATTATGTGCCAAGCACTGTTCTAAGCACTGGGATAGATACAAGGCTATCAGGTTTTCCCCTGTGGGGCTCACAGTATTAATCTGCATTTGACAGATGAGGGAACTGAGGCCCAGAGAAGTAAAGTGACTTTCCCAACGTCACACAGCAGACAAGTGATGGAGGCGAGAATAGAACCCACGGCCTTTTGACTCCCAGGCCAGTGCTCTAGCCACTACACCATACTGCTTCTCCATAGTGTAGAGATAGCCACACTCACTGTAATCATAAAGATAAACCAAGGAGGTCAGATAAGACTTTGCAAGCAATTCAGCGGATGGGACAATGAGTCGACTTTACAGTTGGAAAATTTATTGTACTGGGTGAAATGATAGCCAATGAAAACCAGGACCTAAAAGGGGAACTACACTTTGCCTGCACCTAGGTAAAGTACTCAGGTAAGTGAAAACGTACATTTTCGATTCTTCAAATCTTCTAATGAAACAATCAAGCACATTTCCTGCAGTAGGTCAGTTTCCTAAAGCTACTCAGGATTGGAGTCTTGGTTCTGGGGAAGGGTGCAGTTCCTTGGAGCACTTTTCTTGGTGCCTAATTCCTATTAAGGAATGCTGTGCTTGCTCTGATAGAGCAGGAGCTCAGAAAAGCTTCCCAATTTCCTGTGCACTTATAAAATGAGGAAGAGTGCTTATGTGCTTAACCCTTGGTTTAACTATGGAATTTGATATTTACTTCTGTTTCTATCTTTACCAATTGTATGTTTGACAGTTTACATCTTTTTGTCAGAAGCAGGAGCTGTCTTTTACTTCTGTTCAAACAATGGTAATTATTGAGCACTTACTGTGTGCCGAGTACTCTATTAAGCACTTGGGAAAGTACAACAGAGTTGGTAGATGCAATTCCTGCCCATAGGGAGTTTATAATCTAACAGAGGGAGACAGACATAAAAAAGACTAAGGATAGTCAGTTGCATTTATTGAAAACTTATTGTTTGCAGAGCACTGTAATAAGCCTTGGGAAAGTACAATATAACAGGCATATTCCCTGCCCACTAGTTTACAGTTTAGATATGTACATAAGTACTGTGGGGCTGGGAGGGGGGATGAATAAAGGGAGCAAGTCAGGGTGATGTAGAAGGGTGCTGAAGAAAATGAAAATGGTGATAGGAGAAATAATCGAGTATGTTGTACGTTCTCAGCGCTGGGTCAAGCCCTCTCATTGACCTAGGTCAAAGGAAGGGAAATGACAGTGGTGAACCATGACACTAGAAGGGGAAGTCAGAAAGAAGCATGAGGTTTTACTAGC
The DNA here is from genome assembly GCF_004115215.2 of Ornithorhynchus anatinus. Classification (NCBI taxonomy): domain Eukaryota; kingdom Metazoa; phylum Chordata; class Mammalia; order Monotremata; family Ornithorhynchidae; genus Ornithorhynchus; species Ornithorhynchus anatinus. Next base: position 93,922,627 of record NC_041729.1, on the reverse strand, counting down.
TGAAGAGTGCTAGAGGCACTAAGATCATTTGCCTGAAGGGAAGAGCCGGCCCTCTGGGCTCCCAACTGCCTAGTGCAGAACCTCTGCACACAGTAGGCACTCATTAATAAGCTACATTTAGTGATTTTGATATGAGGAACTGAACATAATGTGGAAAAGAGTTTTGATAATAATTATATTTGTCTAGTGCTTTCCTTGAGCTAAGTTCTGTTCTAAGTACTGGGGTAGATACAAGGTTAATCGGGTTGGATACCATCACTGTCCTTCATGGAGTTCACAGTCTAGGGAGCAGTGAATAGGCTTTAATCCCCATTTCATAGATGAGGGAATTGAGTCACAGAAGTTAAGTGACTTGCTCAAGGTCTCTCTTCCGATTAGGGTCAGGGTCAGGATTAGAATTAGGTCCTCTGTCTTCTAGGCCTATCCTCTTTCCACTAAGTCACATTCTTCTCAAGTTAGTAATACTGTCTCCCAAGCCTATAACCTTGGTTTTATCCTTGACCCCTCTCTCTTATTCAACCCACATATTCAATCTGTCACTAAATCCTATCAGTTCGACCTTCACAACCTCGCTAAAATCCACCCTTTCCTCTCCATCTGAACTGCTACCATGTTATTCCAAGCACTTACCCTTCCCTGCCTTGATTACTACTGTATCAGCCTCTTTGCTGACCTCTCTGCCTCCTATCTCTCTCCACTTCAGTTCATACTTGACTCTGCTGCCTGAATCATTTTTCTACAAAACCATTCAGGACACGTTTCCCCAGTCCTCAAGAACCTCCAGTGGTTGCCCATCCAACACCACATGAAAAGGAAACTCCTTATCCTCAGCTTTAAAGCTCCCAATCACCTTGTCCACTCCTACTTCAGCTCACTACTCTCCTACTACAAACCAGTCCTCACATTTCACTCCTCTAATGTCAACCTTCCCCCTGTACCTCAGTGTCGTCTATCTTGCGACCGACCTCTTGACCACGACCTGCCTCTGGCTTGGAACATCGTCCCTTTTCATAATTCGACAGACAATTATTCTCCCCACCTTTAAAACCTTATTGAAGGTACATCTTCTCCAAGAGGCCTATCCTGAAGAGGCCTTCTTCTCCCACTCCCTTTTGTGCTATCTTGACTTGCTCCTTTTTTTCATCCCTTTCCCAGTCCCACAGCACTTATGTATGCATCTGTCATTTTATTCATTTATATTAATGTCTGTCCCTCTGCACTGTAAACTCATTGTGAGCAGGGAATGTGCCTTTTATATTATACTCTCCTAAACACTTAGTACAGTGCTCTGCACACAGTAAGCACTCATTGAATACACTTGACTGACGATTGATTAATCCTAGCTTCCTGTGGACACCAAAAGACCATTAAAGTCATGCGTGGTCTGCTCTTAATCTCACCTGCACATACAACTTAAGATCTCTCAGTCAGTAGCATTTATATATAAAACCAAAAGACAACTCTCCTAACCAATCATTGTTAATTTTCTGGCAATCATGGCCAGTACAGACTTGAGTAATTACAGTTTTCTTTGGCTGTGCATTGTACATCTGTGGCAGGTAGTTCAACCAAATTGTGCTTTGTGCCATTACTTTGTCCCTTCTTTAACATTATTATTGTAATGAGGAGTTTAAAATTATTGCTATAACATTTAACAGTGGACTTGTTATTTCCCCCTTTTAACTTTAGTAATATTATAGCAAACAGTATTTTAAGGTAAGTGAAATTACTTTCACATACTGGTGCTCCTTTATTATATTTATTGTCCTTGATGCTATTTACAATATACCTGGTTCTTCAAAACACATGTTTTTACTTCACCTTTGAGATAGAATAATAATTATGGTACTTGTTAAGTGCTCACTGTGTGCCAAGCACTGCAGTGATAATTGGGTAGATACAAGATAATCAGGCTGGACACAGTCCCTGTTCTACTTGGGACTCATGGTCTAAGTAGAAGGGAATAGGATCTCTTCTTAATAATGATGGTATTGGCTAAGTGCTTACTATGTGCTGAGCACATTCTAAGCACTGGGGGACGTACAAGCAGTGTGGTTCAATGGAAAGAGCCCGGGCTTGGGAGTCAGAGGTCATGGGTTCCAATCCAGACTCTGCCACTTGTCAGCTGTGTGACTGTGGGCGAGTCACTTCACTTCTCTGTGCCTCAGTTACCTCATCTGTAAAATGGGGATTAAGACTGTGAGCCTCATGTGAGACAACCTGATTACCCTGCATCTACCCCATCACTTAGAACAGTGCTCTGCACATAGTAAGTGCTTAACAAATACCAACATTATTATTATACAAGGTTATCAGGTTACAAGGTTAACATAAATATATTATGGGTATGTACATAAGTGCTATGGGGCTGAAGGGGGAGACAAGAAAGGATAGAAATCCAAGCTCAAGGATGATACGGTAGGGAGTGGGAGAAGAGGAAATGAGGAGTTAGTTGGAGAAGGCCTAGGAAGAGATGTGCTATTAAAGTCTTTGAAAGTGGGGAGAGTGATCATCTTTTGAATATGAAGAGGGAGGGCATTCCAGGCGGGGCAAGATGTGGAGGTCGGCAGTGAGATAGATGAGATAGAGGTACAGTGGGTAGGTTGGTATTAAAAAAACAAAGTGTGCAGGCTGGGTTGTAGTAGGAAATCAGGGAGTCAGTAGATATACATGGTCTGAGCTGATGTCAGCTAAATTCATTCATTCATTCAAAAGTATTTATTGAGAGCTTACTATGTGCAGAGGACTGTACTTAGCGCTTGGAATGTACAATTTGGCGACAGATAGAGGCAATCCTGCCCAATAATGGCTCACAATCTTTCCTCTCAGAAATAAGAGTTTCAGTATGCATGTGTTTGCATGGTATGCATGGGCACCAATGATCCACATAAATGAGATTTTTCTATATATAATAATAATAATGTTGGTATTTGTTAAGTGCTTACTATGCACAGAGCACTGTTCTAAGCGCTGGGGTAGACACAAGGGAATCAGGTTGTCCCACGTGGGGCAAGACTCGGGAGAAGAAATGGCTAAAATCTAAACCTCTCCACTACCCTACATTTAAATTCAGGGATGATCAAATTACTTTTTAACATCAGAATGTCTGTGATTCTCCCTATAGCAAATTAAATAGACCACCTCTGTTTTCTCTTAGTTATGAGATCTCAGTTAAAAATGTTTCTCAAAAACAAGCATGAACCATTTTTAAGAAGCATAGAAATGTTTACTATAGTTAGCTCCATCTAGCCATAAAACCTTTGTTTTCTGACAGAAAAGTTGGTTTCCATTGAAAAGATTTGAGGTTTTTATCCTTTCTGAAAAGTCTCTACTTCCTGAATACTAGCTTAAAGAAACAGAACCTTTTCTCTCCTGTTCTTTTTTTCCTTAACACCTCCATTCTATTTGTCTCTTGGAAAATCATTATATTGTTTGCATCCAGATCCATTACAGTTCTGTTTCACTGAAAGCACTGATTCTACTATGTCCAGAATAGCTGAAAACTTTCTTAGTTGAATAGAAGAAAGAAATTAGACCCAAAGAGGCAGAAATGAGTCCCTTATTTTTTCTAACATAATCACTGCTCAACTACTGAATGGATTTTCAAAAGATGATTTGTGGAAAAACTTACTCCAAGATTGGGAGTTTTTACCACTTTTTTTTTGCAGATTAAAGTTTTTGATATATGAGATATAATCCTGAGAGACCAAATGATTTGAATAAAGAATGACAACCTGGCATAAGGCTTCCAACATTTTTTCCCCTTCTGGTTCTACTTAGAGTGCTAGATTTTTATAAACTTTTCTTCAGAATACAGTTTGGGCAATTTATAGACATACCATGGCTTATTTGGACGTTTGGGAATATCTAAAATGTTTAAAAATGTAAGACAGATAAAAGAGACCCTGTTGGAAAACACAAATATTCTAAGGTGTTTCAATTTCTCTTTAGTGTGCTCAGTCATTCCCGGGAATTACTGACTTTACACAAGCCAATCAGCAATGCCGTTTGCTGTAAGCACCCTGCGGGCAGTGATCATCCATACTAACTTTATTATACTCTACCAAGGGCTTAGTGCAGTGCTTTGCACAGAGTCAATGTTCCATAAATATTATGGATTGAGTGATTACTGGGTCGGACCAGTGGTCTATCCAATCCAGAATTCCATCTCTGTCAATGGCATTAGGAAGCTCAGAGGAATAAATTGGGTGTCTGCCTTAGCAATTATCTTAGTAACTATAAACGTACCATCTAAGTTTCTCAACTTTCCTTCCAAAAACCCATCATGATCCCCAAATGTTTCCCAAGCCTTCTTGAATTTATTACACAATCCAGGTCTCTTTTGAAAATTCATTTCATCTTGCAAGGGAAATTCCATTCTGAGTCACCTCTCAAGGGCAAACATAAAGGGCATATGTCCCTTATAATTGATATTTTCAAAGTGCTTTTACATGGCATTTGTTGAGCGCCTACTAGGTCTGACACCTACTAAGTGCTGAGGGAGGCACAAGTTAATCAGGTTGGACACAGTACATAATCCACATGGGGGTCACGGTAATAATAATAACGATAATGTTGGTATTTGCTAAGCGCTTACTATGTACAGAGCACTGTTCTAAGCTCTGGGGTAGATACAGGGTAATCAGGTTGTCCCACGTGAGGCTCACAGTCTTAATCCCCATTTTACAGATGAGGTAACTAAGGCACAGAAAAGTGAAGTGACTTGCCCACAGTGACACAGTTGACAAGTGACAGATCCGGGATTGGAACCCATGACCTCTGACTCCCAAGCCCAGGGTCTTTCCACTGAGACATGCTGCTTCTCAGTATTAATCCCCATTTTACAGATGAGGTAACTGAGGCACAGAGAAGTTAAGTGACTTGCCCAAGGTCACACAACAGACAAGCAGAGGAGTCAGGATTGGAACCCAGGTGATGTTGATGAATATGGTATTTCTGAAGTGCTTACTATGTCCCAGACACTCTACGAAGTGCTGGAGTAATTGCAACCAAATCAGGCTGGACATAGTCACTGCCCCACATGGGACTCACAGTCTTAACCCCATTTTACAGATGTGGTAGCTGAGGCACAGAGAAGTGAAGTGACTTGCCCAGGGTCACACAGCAGACAGTGGTGGAGGTGGGATTAGAACCCAAGTCCTTTTGACTCCCAGGCCAGTGCTCTACCCATTAGGCCATGTGGCTTACTTTGTGTCAAGGACTGTCCTAAAGTGCTGGGGCAGATAGAAAGTAATCAATCAGATTGGAGATAGTCCTTGTCCCACATGAGACTTTAGTAAGAGGGAGAACAGGTACTAAATCTCCATTTTACAGATGAGGAAACTGAAGAATAGAGAAGGTACATAACTTGACCAGAGTTACACAGGAGGCAAATGGCAGAGCCAGGATTAGAAACCAGGTTGTCTGACCTCTAGGTCCATGCCCTTTCCATTAGGCCACATTTCTTCCCTCTCTGCTGTGATAATAGTAATAATAATAATGGCATTTGTTAAGTGCTTACTATGTGCCGAGCACTGTTTTAAGCACTGGGGGAGATATAAAGTAATCAAATTGTCCCACGTGAGGCTCACAGTCTTAATCCCCATTTTACAGATAAGGTAACTGAGGCACAGAGAAGTGAAGTGACTTGCCCAAAGTCACACAGCTGACAAGTGATAGAGCTGGGATTAGAACTCACAACCTCTGACTCCCAAGCCAGGGTTCTTTCCACTGAGCCACGCTGCTTCCCAGAGTCATTATACCTCTCCATGACTCTGTAATGTAGCACCAAGAATAGCCTAATAAACTTTTAGAAAATGGATTTCTCCTGCCCTTACTTCTCCTTTCCACTGAACTCAGTGTCCAATGCAAGTTGCATGTGCCTTTCTTACATCTCTATGCTATCACTGTAGACCACTGTTAGGAATGACCCAGCTGAGATCAGGGCCAATAAGTGTAGGATCAAAATCAGAACTCAGAATACTGATTATCCCCCTATCTCTTCCTCAGGCAGACTCAGGGAGCTTGAGGCCTACAAGGGGCAGAAGTAGCCAATAAAAATGATTGCCAAAAAAGACGTCTTCACCTTCTCTTTTCTCCCGATCCTTTCCACCCTTGATTCTTTTCTGGTGCCCAAGAGAAGAAATCCAACGCAGCTTCCCAAGGGCTAATGTGAAGCAGTGTGGCCTAGTGTATAGAGCACAGGCCTGGGAGTCAGAAGGACCTGGGTTCTAATCCCTGCTCCACAACTTGTCTGCTGTGTGACCTTGGGCAAGTCACTTAACTTCTCTTTGCCTTAGTTCCCTTATCTGTAAAATGGGGATTAAGACTGTGAACCCCATTAGGTACAGGGACTTTGTCTAACCTGATTAGCTTTTTATCTTCCCTAGGACTCAGAACAGTGAATGGCACATAGTAAGCGCTTAATGAATACCACAATTGTTGTCATTATCATTATTCTCACGGTGACTTTATTATTATTATTTATCATTATTATTATCACACTGACTGCACTATCTGGGCATCCTGTATCATTATTATTAAGAACTAAACAACTCTTTCTATGAAATAATTTTCCAAACACTATTCAATTATTGTTCAAGACCCCAGGAAGATATCTGAAGAGTTAGCTCTATGCTGCTGCTTAATAAAGAAATAAAAATTACCTGTAACAACATTTTATTTAAATGCGAGTAGATTCATTTGGAAGGAAAAATTGATAAAAAATTGCCTATAAGTCATGTCAGCTAGAAAATGTCAAAAAAAAAAATACGTTTGAAGCTTTTGGTCTGCATCCATGAGGTCTTTTATTCTGACCTGCTCCCTCATCTTTGTTTCTTGATTAGATGGAGGTTGGATCTGCTAAAACTCGGGGAAGAGGAGGATTGAGAAATGATTTTCTTCAAATGCTACGTTATCATCATCACTGATATTTATTGAGTGCTTATTATGTGCGGAACACTACATGTAATAAGTAGTAGCAGTAGTAGTAGTATTGTACATTCATTCACTACTATTTATTGAGCACTTACTATGTGCAGAGCACTGTACTAAGCGCTTGGATTGCGCAATTTGGCAACAGTGCTCTGCACATAGTAAGCGCTCAATAAATACTGTTGAATGAAGTAGTAGCAATAGTTATAGAAATATTAGTATAAGTAGCAGCAGCAAATATTGAACATCTATTTGATGCAGTGCACAGTACTAGATACTTGGGAAGTGCACAATAATAACTGTGACATTTGTTAAGCACTCATTATGTGCCATGCACTGTACTAAGCGCTGGGGTGGATACAAGAAAATTGCAGTGGACGTGGTCCCTGAACCACATGGGGCTCACAGTCTTAATCCCTATTTTACAGATGAGGTCACTGAGGCACAGAGAAGTGAAGTGATTAGCCCAAGGTCACACAGCAGACAGGTGGTGGAGCTGGGATTAGAACCCAGGTCCTTCTGAGTCACAGGCCCGTGCTCCATCCCCTAGGCCATGCTACTTCTCTAACTAAGTGATGCATTCTCTGCCCACAAGCAGCTAGCACCCTTAAAGGGGGAGACCAACGTAAGCAAACTAGATTGGTCAAAAATAAATAAATAGAGCAGACATATTCCAGCTCCAAACCAAGTGCCACTTTTAGCCCCAAATCCTATACTGGTTAGGTTATAGGTTTTCCTACTGAGGGCAATTGAAATCAGTTAGGTCATTATCATGTGCCCTCATTACAAGCTAAAAATACTAGACAAGACTCTTTGTCAAAGAGAACCAGCATCTCTAAAACTCACCCACCTCATAGCTGGCAATATCTGAATGGATTTACACTCAATTATCCTATTACATGGGATATGTGCACCTAATGGATGCCACACACATAATAATAATAATAATGTTGGTATTTGCTAAGCGCTTACTATGTGCAGAGCCCTGTTCCAAGCGCTGGGGTAGATACAGTGTAATCAGGTTGTCCCTCGTGAGGCTCACACTCTTAATCCCCATTTTACATATGAGGTAACTGAGACACAGAGAAGTTAAGTGACTTGCCCACAGTCACATAGCTGACAAGTGGCAGAGCCAGGATTTGAACCCATGACCTCTGACTCCCAAGCCCATGCTCTTTCCACTGAGCCACGCTGCTTCTCTGTGTCATGTGCATGACCTTTTCTTTAGACACCAGAATTTTGTTCTATCCAGATAGAAAGAGCATCAGTTAGTGAGTAGTTATGTGGCCTAGTGGAAAGAGCAAAGGTCTGGGAGTCAGATGACTCCGTTGACCTCTCTCTGACCTTGGGGAAGTCAAAACTCCTCTGGGCCCCAGTTTTCTCATCTTTAAAATGGGGATTCAGTACCTGTTCTACCTCCGTGGTGGATTGGGGCTATGTCCAACCTGATTATCTTGTACCTACCCCAGCACTTAGTACTGTACTTTTTACATAGTGCTTGGAGAAGCAGCATAGCCTAGTGGAAAGAGCATGGTTCAGGGAGTCAGGTGATCTGGATTCTAATCCCAGATCCATCACTTGTCTGCTTTGTGTCCTTGGGCAAGTCACTTAACTTTTCTGGGTCTCAGTTACCTCATCTGTAGAAAGGGGATTAAGAAGGTGAGCCCCAAGTGGGACAAGGACTGTATCCAACCTGATTAGCTTGTATCTATCCCAGCATTTAGTACAGTGCCTGGCATATAGTAAATGCTTAGTAAGCACTATTAAAAAACCCCACCATTATTGAGGCATGTGTTTTAATTCTCCAATAGTATCCTATCCCAAACCATAGTGACATTATAGGCAGGGAACATAATTCTGTTAATTCTGTTGTATTTTATCTTTCCAAGCCTTAATATTCATTCAATAGTATTTATTGAGCGCTTACTATGTGCAGAGCACTCTACTAAGCGCTTGGAATGTACAAATCGGTAACGCATTGAGACAGTCCCTGCCCTTTGATGGGTTTACAGTCTAATCAGGGGAGACGGACAGACAAGAATTTATATTCTTCATATAGTAAGTGCTAAATAAATACAACTGATTGATTGATCGTGGAAGAACCTTGTGTACTTTAATCTTCTGAGAAAATGAACATTTTCTCCTTTGCCTTTCATTTTTAGGGGACAAGGTGCATTTTTTATTGTAGATCCAGAGATTGGGTTTTCTTGCTCTCTCCAAAAAAAAAATGGTTTTACTTAGTTTTGGACATTTGGCATATGGTTCCAAAGTCTAATTAAATAGATCGCCATAGGAAAGAATCATCCCAAACCTCAAACCTGGCTTGGTGCATCTGTGGGTCTGGGTGGGGTATGGTGAGGCATTCAGAGAACTTTCCGGATTGTGTGGTTCTGCGTCAGGACTCTGAATTCTTTAGCCGTTTGCTTCATTAGGATGCCCAGGATTGCTACATGTAGCAGGATGTTGCTAAAGGGCTGTCCTTCTCAGGGTGACAGAGGAACTACTAATTAACCACATATATCATGTCCAGGGGAAACTCCCTCACCCTCCAGTAGGTTCCCCCTGACCCCCCAAACCTCTCCAGGGTGGGGCCTCCAGAGCCAGAGTTGTCCTTAGCTGGATTCCATCCTCCAGGATTAGATTAATTTATTGAGCACTTTAAAGTGTGCAAAGCAGTGTATTAAGTGCTTGGAAGAGTACGATATAACAGTAAACAGACCTATTCCTTGCTCACAACAAGCTTACAGTCTAGATGGGGAGACAGACATTAATATGAGTGGCTAAATAACTAAATTACAGATACATTCCAGGACAGGGAATAAAAAATAGATAAGTAAATAAATTAGATACATTTGAAGACTGGGAATAACTTCCAGGACCGGGAAGGGGCCACACCACATGACCCAAGTCCTTTTTGTCTTGTCAAGTAGAGACCAGAGTATCCATCTTCTGATTGATTGCTCAGTCACTCAGCAGAGCCAAAGGATATCTAACATATCAGCATAGGCGGACACAGGAGGTGGACAAACAACCACTCACAGTCGCAGGCACAGGCAGAGACTTAGACACAGACTCAGAAATAGATGTCAGAGATCCGCTGTTCAGAGATGCACAGAGTCCTACAAAAACATGAAATCACAGACTCACAGAATGGCAGAGACCCTTGTAGCCACCGAGGCTGAGACCATCACATGCTCAGTTGATACAGATACAGTTTAGGGGACAAGGAGACACAAAGAAACACACCGAGTTACACTGGCTTATATTGTGGCGGATGCAACAGATGGACAGAATCAACCAGAGCCACTTACATATAGTCAGTCAACCAATCAATCATACTGATTGAGCACTTTACTGGGAGGTCATATAGATGACTCACACAAATGCATACAATGGGACACAAAAACACAAATAATAATAATTATGACATTTTTAAATTGCTTGTTGTGTGCCAGGCACTACACTAAACTCTGGGGTGGATACTAGCAAATTGGAGTGGGCATAGTCCCTGCCCCACTTAGGGCTAACACAGAGAGGTGTAAAATTGTCACAGGTGTAAAATTGTCACATAGTAACATAGTAAAATAGTCACAGACCCATATATAAACAAATACAACCAGAGGTGCAAGCAACTTGGCCTAGTGGAAAGAACACGGGACTGAGAATCCAAATCACCTGGGCTCTAATCCCAGTTCTGCCACGTGCCTGCTGTAAAACCCTGGGCAAGTCACTTAACTTCTCTAGGCCTCAATTTCCTCATCTATGAAATGAGGATTAAATACTAGTTCTACCCTCCCTCTTAGTCTGTGAGTTTCACTTGGGACAGGGTTTTTGTCCAACTTGATTATCTGTACTTTACTCAGGGCTTAGTGCCGTTTTTAACAAATACCATGATTGTTACAGGGATCGTTAGAGACATAGCTAAATGGCACTAAGACCACAGGCTCACTGAGACTTCAGTGACAGACCCAGACTCAGTAAGAGTCACACAGAATTACAATTCCAGGCCCAGTAGCTCACTTCCAGAGACGCAGACCAAGAGGTGCATATCTCATGTCAGAAGGAGAGGCAATAATCCAGGAGCCCAATTACTCACACCTGCTCCCTTTGGCTCCAGGGAGAAATCCCTTATTCTTCTGCTCCAGAGCCAACACCCCAGCCAGTTCCTGGGCAGCCAGTCAGCTAATCAAATTTATTTGAGTGCTTACTGTGTACAGAGCAATAACAATAATAATAATAATGGTATTTGTTAAGCGCTTACTATGTGCAAAGCACCGTTCTAAGTGCTGGGGAGGTTACAAGGTGATCAGGTTGTCCCGCATGGGGCTCACAGTCTTCATCCCCATTTTACAGATGGGTTAACTGAGAAGTTAAGTGACTTGCCCAAAGTCACACAGCTGACAAGTGGCTGAGCCGGGTTTTGAACCCATGACCTCTGACTCCCAAGGCCATGGTCTTTCCACTGAGCCACGCTGCATTAAGCACTTGGAGAGGCCCACATGCCTCTCCTCCTCCCACAGTTACTTGGTCCTCATCTCCAACCTTCTTTTGGTAGGAGGGGAAGACGAGGCTGAAGATCCCATTCAAGAAGTGGGAACATGGGGAGTGAATCCCAGCATTCCCAGCTTCCGGGAACAGAGAAAGGGGGGACCTTCTTCCATGTGCAATGGGACCCAGAAGCAGGTTAATTCTAGGTAACAAAATTAATAATAATTGTGGTACTTCTTAAACACTTACTATATTCCAAGAACTGCACTAAGTGATGGGCTAGACAGAGGATTATTAGGTCGTGCATGGGGCTCACGGTCTAAGGAGGGAGATAAGGTATTGAATCCCCATTTTGCAGATGAGGGAAATGAGGCCCAGAGAAGTGAAGTGACTTGTTCAAGGTCACACAGCAGGAAAATGGCAGAGTCGTGATTAGAACCCAGATTCTCTGATTTCTAGGCCTGGGTTTTTCCCACTAGGTATTGATGCTTCCCAAGTGGCTTCTATTAGCCCCCAGGATGTCAGAGATCTTCAGGCAGGTGGCAGAACTAAGCCAAAAGAAAGGTAATGTCTCAGGGATAATGTGTGACAATGAGTTTGTCCCTCACATGAATCAATTCAGCCAGATGTACACATAATAATGATAATGATATTTGTTGAGTGCTAATAATAATATTTGTTGAGTGCTTATTATGTGCCAAACACTGCATTAGATGTAAGATAATCAGGTCCCATGTGGGGCTCACAATCCAAGTAAAGAGGAGAAGAGATATTGAATCCCCATTTTTCATATGAGAGAACTGAAGCACAGAGAAGTTAAGTGACTTGCCCAAGATCTCACAGCAGACAAGCGGCAAAGCCGGAATTAGAAACCAGGTCTTCTGATTCCCAGAGCCTTGCTCTTTCCACTAGGCCAAGCTGCTTCTCACATGAGACACGAAGTCCCCATTGGGGACTCACAGACCCCAGCCCACTCATTCATTCATTCATTCCAACGTATTTATCGAGCGCTTGTGTGCAAAGCACTGTACTAAGCACTTGGGAAAGTACTATTCGGCAATCAACAGACACATTCCCTACCCATAACAAACTAACTCAGCGGGGCTGCCCAGAAACACCAGCACAAGTTTCCATTCATGTCAAGACGTGGCTTTTGCAATCCCCTTGTGTTGTTTAGAAAGTGTGTGATGCGAGCCCAGTTGCCTCGTGAGCACTTGCAGGCAGTCCCTTGACTTACGACACCCCTGGTTCCCGAAAACCATGTGTTAAGTTGAAATGTGTTTGATTGGAACCCACTTTCTCAGAGGACCGATGTAAATGGGGGATGTAGGTTCCTGAACCTTGATTAGATACCGTATACCCAGAAAAATTACCCACAATCATGTACACGATCGACGACAGATGAGTAGTACCGTTCTATTAATGTGTTTATGTGGTAAATAGCAATCGTTTTGACACAAAAATCATACGGAAAGTTCACACTATGGTGAGGAATACAGGATGGTATTGCAATACACAATGTGCATCACCTCTAGCTACAAATGGCCTAAAATAAATAGAGAAACTGAGAACTCTTTATTTTTAAATGAGTTCACTGGTGGGTCCGATTAAGGGCAGTTTCCAGGGAACTTTGAGGTGACATGGAAGGACTTAGGCTGGAGTCTGTTCTTTCGAAGGATTTAGGCTGAAGCCTTTTCTGGTGAATGTGTCAGTGTGTGTCAGCTTCTGCTTCACTGCTGTTGGCCCCCTCGATGGCTCATAGTATCCACAGTGGTGGGAAAGAGAGGGAAAGACAGGGAAAGGGGAGCAGGAGGAGCCAAGGAGGGAGCTGTTCAGCTGGCCACAGGGAAGGTCGGGATGGGTGATGGAAGTGACAAGGAGGTGGGGCAGGGAAAGGGTGGAAAAGGGGAGGGGGAAACAGACAGTAGGATGAGAGTAGGGAGGGAGAACAGTATAAGCCTAGCATCAGAAATTCAGATCCTATGTAGAAAACCCAAAATAGGGAGCAAATTCAGAGATATCAGAAATGCTGTTCATCATCATTTGGGCAGTCTTATCCTATCTTATCTTTGGGCAGACTTTCTAGGGACCTTGCTGCTCACTGGGCCGCAGTGTGGCCTGGTGGAAAGAGTAATAATAATAATAATGATGGTATTTGTTAAGGGCTTACTATGTGCCAAGCAGGCCTGGAAGTCAGAAGACCTGGGTTCTAATCCAGTTTCCGCCTTTTACCTGCTGTGTTACCTTAGGTGAATCACTTCTCTGGGCCTCAGTTCCCCTCATCTACCAAATGGGGAAGTCTATACCTGTGCTCCCACCTACTTAGAATGACAGCCCCATTCATTCAGTCATATTTATTGAGTGCTTACTGTGTGCTGAGCACTGTACTAAGCACTTGGAAAGTACAATTTGGCAACAGATAGAGACAATCCCTACCCAACAACAGGTTTACAGCCTAGAAGGGATCCCGATGATCTTGTATCTACTCCAGAGCTTAGTACAATGCTGGGCAAATAGTAAGTGCTTAACAAATAACCCAATCATTATTATTACTATTCACTAGATGCCAGGAGCATTAGAAAACTGTAACAGTATGACCAAACTATCCAGCTCAGAGCCCTCCCTGGGTTCGGGTCAGGCTTTTGTTGTGGAATTGTACTTTCCAAGCATTTAGTACAGTGCTCTGCACACAGTAAGTGCTCAATAAATACGAATGAATGAATGAATGAATGAATATGGGGCTCAGACAATCTTCCAGGGCTCCCCATACCTGTCATCTTCCTTTTCTTTCCTTTACTGAGCGTGGGTTTGGGTCAGGTGTCTACACTTTCTATCTTGGAAGAAAATAATTATTAACACTTACGAACATGTCTTTAAACTCTGTTATTTCCCTCTACCTTTTAGTATCTGTCACTCAAAATTTATTGTAAGTGCTTTGAGGGCTGGTTTTGTTGTTGAAGCAGCATGGCATAGTGGATAAAGCATGGGGCTGGGAGTTAGAAGGTCATGTGTTCTAATCCCCATTCTACCACTTGTCTGCTTTGTGACCTTGGATAAGTCCCTTTACTTCTCTATGCTTCCGTTAATTCATCTGTAAAATGGGGATTAAGACTATAAACCCCATGTGGGATAGGAACTGTGTCCAACCTCATTTGCTTGTATCCTCCCCAATGTTTAGAACAGTGTGTTGTAAATAGTAAGCACTTAACAAGTAGCATAATTATTGTCTACTAATATTACCATACTCCTCCAAGCACTTAGCAAAGAGAAAGCAATCAATAAATACTATGGCTTGATCAACATTATTATCAATTGTACTGATTAAATCTACTGCGAGAGAGCACTGTTTGTAAGGGAAAAGTAAGAAGTAAGAGGTGATCCTTGCTGTTGAGAAGCTGACAATACAAGGAAGACCAACCTATTTTTATAAATGGAAAGGTAATCATTAGTATGAGCATGAATCCGTAGTGAGTCCTAGCAGATAAGTGAAAAAAAAATAATGTTGAGGGATGAGGAAGTGCTCCTGTCGAAACTGAATCTTCACCCTGACATTTCAGAACTGATAATTACATCCCGGCTCTTCCCCTCGTCTGCTATGTGAACTTGACCAAGTCACTTATATTATCTGTGCCTCCAATTCTTCATCTATAAAATGGCAATTAAATACCCGCTCTTTCCCCCCTTAAATGCAAGTCTCTTATAGGAGGATTGTGACTGACCTGATTATCTTGCATCTGCCCCACTCTTAGCACTAGGCTTGGAACACAGTAAATGCTTAGCAAGCATCATAATGATTATCATTATTATTGGAATCTGTTTGTGCTTAAAGGAATTGCTGAAATAACAGATTTGCAAAGGAGGGGCGAGATGCTTGCGGGCATGGTGTGATTTGGGGGTATTAAGCAGGGAATTCTTCCTGGAGGAGGTGGTTTATAGAAGGACTTTGAAGAAAGTGAGGCCAATTCCAGAAGGTATTCCAGGTAAAGAACACAAAGGAGGGAAGAATGAAATTAATTCAGTTGCATGCTTCTGCTACTCCATGTTTAGAGAAGCAGCGTGGCTCAGTGGAAATAATAATAATGTTGGTATTTAAGTGCTTACTATGTGCAGAGCACTGTTCTAAGCGCTGGGGTAGACACAGGGGAATCAGGTGGTCCCACGTGGGGCTCACAATCTTAATCCCCATTTTACAGATGAGGTAACTGAGGCACAGAGAAGTTAAGTGACTTGCCCACAGTCACACAGCTGACAAGTGGCAGAGGTGGGATTCGAACTCATGACCCCGACTCCAAAGCCCATGCTCTTTCCACTGAGCCATGCTGCTTCTCAGGTTTAGGAGTCAGAGGTCATGGGTTCTAATCCCCGCT
The DNA here is from genome assembly GCF_004115215.2 of Ornithorhynchus anatinus. Taxonomy (NCBI): domain Eukaryota; kingdom Metazoa; phylum Chordata; class Mammalia; order Monotremata; family Ornithorhynchidae; genus Ornithorhynchus; species Ornithorhynchus anatinus. Next base: position 93,906,839 of record NC_041729.1, on the reverse strand, counting down.
ATGCCACTTATCAGCTGTGTGACTCTGGGCAAGTCGCTTCACTTCTCGGTGCCTCATTGACCTCATCTATAAAATGGGGATTAAGACTGTGAGCCCCACGTTGGACAACCTGATTACTCCGTATGTATCCCAGTGCTTAGAATGATGCTCTGCACATAGTAAGCACTTAACAAATACCAACATTATTATTATTATTATATTTACTTTCTCCCTGGGAAGACAGAGTTGGTAGAAACCAGAGGCACTTACCTCCTCTAGCAATGCTCCACCTTGTAGGCTGTGCACCTGGCCAAGCAGGAACTATTTAAAGTGGCCACCTCATTCTTTGCTCTGCTACATTTTGAAAAAATACTTGGATCAGAGCAGCCAAGCACTAAGTGTGTCTAAGACTGTTGGGTCCCTCTAGACTGTAAGATTGTGGTAGGCAGGGAATGTGTGTATTTATTGTTATAATGAACTCTCCCAAGCACTTAGTAAGGTGCTCTGCACACAGTAAGCACTCGGTAAATATGACTGAATTGAATAAATGAATGAATGGTTCAGTCTGGGCTAGTTGTCTGGGAGACCACGGGCAGGTCAGACCCCAAAACTATCTCCTGGGAGGAGTTGTAGCTCAGAGAACACTTGAATATTCTAACCCAAAGCTTTCTGCCTCCCTCTGTTCCAGAGCCAACCTCCAACTCTACAATGGGCCTGTCTGTGTACTCTATCTCCATTCCCTGCCCAGAATCCATCTCATCTCTGGCAGGGAAGGCGAGAGGGCTCCTGCCCTCCACCTTTCTTTTTGTCTCCTAATTTAAAGATCTCCAAAACAACAAGAACAAGTGCTGCTCATAACCTACCATACTTCTCCTTCCTTTCATGTTCATCATTGGTATTTACTAAGCACATATTATGTGCACAGCGCTATACTAAGTGTTTGGGAGAGTATGACAGAGTTTGGCAGATACATTCCCTGCCCATTCATTCATTCAGTCAGTCATATTTAGAGAAGCAGCATGGGGTAGTAGAGCACGGGCCTGGAAGTCAGAAGATCAAGGGTTCTAATCCTGGCTCTGCCACATGTCTGCTGTGTGACCTTGGGCAAGTCACTTAACACGTCACTGCCTCAGTTATCTCATCTGTAAAATGGGGATTAAGATCATGAGCCCCATGTGGGCCAGGAACTGTGTCAACCTGATTAACCTGTATCTACTTCAGCACTTAGACCAGTGCTTTACATGTAGTAAACACTTAAGTACCATAATTATTATTATTATTTTCTGAGCATTTACTATGTGCAAAGCCCTGTACTAAGCACTTGGGAGAACATAACAATAAACAGGCACATTCCCTGTAACAAGATTCCAGTCCTTCTCCTTGGAAGTACCAGAAATATCACCGTGGGCATCTTAATGATCTTCTGAAGAGGAATGCCGGGACCAGGAGGAAGAGAAGTACTGCTTTGTCCTGGCCTTAGAGACCTTGAAGATAAAAGCCCTTCACTTCTGAAATTCTGAATTTTCCTCACCGTAGAATTTATCTCCCTTAGAATTCTTTCTCTCTAGAATATGTCTTTTCTGGTGTACTTTCTCTCTTGCCTTTTTCAGGGCAGGCTCAATGCAGTCCTCTTCTTCCTTGCAGACTCTTAGAACAGGGAAGAGACTTGAAGGGTGGTATTTGACTAAGTTCTCAAAGAGGCCTGGGACATGTCCCTATCACAGAGTTGAGTCCTGAAGGAGCAGTGAGCTTCTGTAGTGTTTAAGATAAAATGACTGCTTTTCTGAGTAAGAAAACTGCTGCTTTTCTGCCAAAGGGAAGTAAAATCAAGGCTCCGTGGGGGTTAAGCAGATCATTTGGTACCACTCTGGAGGTCAAGCCATCGGGATTCTCCAGTGGTCCCTTTAACCTCCGGTCAGATTCCTGGAGGAGCAGGAAAGTGGGAAGAGGACGATGCTGACGTGGGGAGTCTCAGCTTCTCCTTTTCCGACATTATACGTTACAATATCATTGCTCACAGTGCTGACTAATGCCTAAAGCAGAAATAAAGGCAACATATAGAAACTGAGATTGTATGTGTGGGAACGGAGCTCTCTTTCAGAATCATCTGCCAGGTTTTTCTTTCAGAGCGAGAAATCCAGAGGGTCAAAATGTCTGGGGGAAATTAGGGGCAGGATGAAAAGGCTGTTGTCCATGACAACGCTCCAAAGTTGTCACTTGACTCTAACAAAATATTTGACTCCAACAGAGGCTTTACTGGCTTTCAAAAACCCCACTGTCCTTAGGGCAGGGTCCCAGTGTATCCAAAAAAAAATCTCCCTCACCCCTGAAATCCTAGATCTCACTTCAGATTTAACCCCTGAGGGCAAGGGAAGGAATTCTGCAAACCTGACTGTAAAACATCATCATTGCTTGTCACCACGAAAGGTGAGACTGGCCCAAAAGTCCACTTCCAGGGTGGGGTAAGGAGAATGGGTAGGCAGACAGACATACAGACAGGCTTCACCAATTTCATAACATGAGGAAAAAAAACCCAACAAAAACAATGATCTTCCCCATCTCCTCTATTGATTTGTAAACTTCTTGAGGAAAGACCAGGTGCTTTGCTACTGTTGGACTCACCTAAGCACTCCGTACAGTGCTCTCGACAGAGCATAGCCTCACTGAATAGCTGTGATTTAGTATCTATTTATTGTCTCTACAGAAAGGTATTATGTGTAAAAGTACCAAGGATATACCTGCCAACATTATAATAATTGTGGTAATAGTTAGGCTCTTACTCCATTCATTCATTCAATCGTATTTATTGAGCACTTACTATGTACAAGGCACTGTACTAAGCATTTGGGAAGTACAGTTAAGCAACAAATGGAGACAATCCCTGCTCACAATGGGCTCACAGTCTAGGAAGGGGGAGATAGACATTAAAACAAGTAAACAGGCATCAATAGCATTATTATAGATAAAAAGATTTATAGGTATATACATATTAATAAAAATAAATAGAACTATAATTATAAATATGTACATATATAAACTAGTGCTGTGGGGCACAGAGGGCGGGTAGAGCAAAGGGAGGGAGTTGGGGTGATGGGGAGGAGAGGGGGAGCAGAGGAAAAGGGGGCTTAGTCCAGGAAGGCCTCCTGGAGGAGGTGAGCTTTCACTGTGCTAAGCGCTGTACTAATTGCTGGGGTTAATACAAGATAATCAAGTGTCAAACAGGACCCACAATCTAAGCGGGAGGGCGAACAAGTATTGAATCCCCATTTTACAGACGAGAGAATCGAGGCATAGAGAATAAAGTGGCTTGCTCAAGCTCACACAGCAGGCAGGTGGCAGAGCCAAAATTAGAACCCAGGTCTTCTGACTCAGGCCTGTCCTCTTTCCATACTGCTTCACATCATGAAAAGTAGAAACAGCTTTTCCTCCCAGGAAATAGGAAATCCTAGTTTGGAGCTATAAACGCCTCCTGGCTAAGCTCTACATAAAGCCCCAAAGCTGCTCAGGCAATTCCACTAAGGCATCGGTCCCCAGTGGCTAGTTTGGCAGTCTCCACATAAAAAGTGCCCCATAAGTAGCATTGGTACTGATAGCAAAACAGCCTGGGACAGAAGCTCTCTAGAGGAGCCTCCCACTCTCGGATTCTGTTCTATATATCCCTTTCTGGTACTCTTGGTGATGAAGCTGCTTCTACTCACCTGTTAGGAATCAGGTGTGTCAGCACCTCTCTGAGGAATCTAAAGCTCGTTGCAATTCACAGTTCCCTTGCAGCACTGTCCAGGGGGAATGCTTTGCTCTCCAGCCCTTGTCAAATGGAAGAAACATTCACACACACTTTATTACGCTCAATTAAAATCCTAAATTTGGAGTCAGAAAGTAAATTGCCCTTGCACCTTTGGCCCCCACTGCCCTTCCGGCCCGGGGGTTAGGACTGGGGATTTTTTAGGTGCCATGTACGCAACTCGGTTGGTGGGCGGAGAGAGAGAGTTCCTCTTCCTCATCCCCAGCAAGGTAAACAGCCTCAACCCAATTATAAATGGAAACAAACGTGACCTCTGCCACTGAGAGTCACCGGGGCTGACAAGCAAAGGAGAACGATTATTGACTTCAGGGGACACTTGGAAAACAGAGCGGGCAGGATGAGTGGCAAGGCAAAATCAGTGGGGATCATCGGCGCGCCTTTCTCCAAGGGACAGGTAGGTGAACCTGCATTCACATTTCCTTTAAGGTGGATGGTCATTTGGGGACCTCTTTATTAAGCCTCAGAATTTTAACGTTACCACGCTGTTGGACTTAGATTCTTTGTTATCATTTATCTGGGCTTCTAAAGTATTGTTTGAGTCAAGTTTCAACTTCAGAGCCGTGCTTTACTTTTTGATGTTGGCCGCAGCCCCCTTTTGTTTGTGTCTCTGTTTTCTGCCTAAACTGTTTCATGTTTGAACCGCTGGCTCTCTCCTAGGATTCATGAACCATTTAGGTAAAGAAGTTTTATTTTGTTTGACAAACAGGTTTGTCATTTTTGCTCCCTACAAGGGTTCAGATTAGCACAGAGTAAGCGCTCAATAAATACAACTGAATAAATTAATGATTTTCTTGTTTAGGGATTTAATCAGTGCTTAAGAATCAATCAATCATATTTATGGAGTGCTCACTGTGTGCAGAGCACTTTCCAAAGCACTTAGAAGAGCACAGTATAACATTCCCCGCCCACAATGAGTTTACAGTCTAGGGGGTGGAAAAAACTGATGTATTTGGATTTTTCTTCCATTGTAGATCATTTAAAAATCCTGACTTGGTGGGTGAGTTTGAACAACCTCATTTGTCCTCTCTCTGGATTTTAGTGAAGCTGAATCCTGAAAGTTAGAATGGCTACCTAAAGGGAAAGATTCAGCAGGGTAGCTACCGTAATTCCTTTGGGAAAAGTCACTGTGGGGAGACTCGGCTAATTCAAATTACCTCACGAAAATGCAGCCTACTTACATAGAGCTTCTTCTAGGGGCAATCTGCAAACTCCTCATATTTCCTTAGCACTTCCAGGTGCCCCAGTAGGAAAGCAATTGAAGACAATTCCTGGAAGATTCCTTAAGCATAATTTTCCTGTCCAGTTGCTGTAGCCATATTCAGGTAGAGGGAAAGCCAGTTCACAGTCCTCTGGAGAAGCTGAAAGAAAGGCCATAGCTTGGTCTCACTGCTTGGTGATCTTTTTTCCATTTTTGGCTAGTTTTCTAATTTTGGTGTTCCTCTCCCCCATCTCTTGGAGTCCCCCTTTCCTGATTCAGTCGCCTGTCTGAGCTCTGTCTGCATCTTCTTGCTCTCCAGCTCTGCCTATTAGAAGTGTAGAACTGAGGTTTTCCTCTTGCCAAAGCAAAATTGGGTGTGGTCTCTCTGGCAGCCTGTGGGAACTCAGAAAGTACAGAGGACTGGAAGGGCAGCCGCTGACAAGGTGGCTAAATGGCCAGTGAAAAGAGATTCAGCTTTTCTTTGAGACCCTCCAGATGGCCCTGTCTTTCTAACAAGTGGGAAATGAGGGAAGATTCAGAGGGTCTCAGGATAGTCTCAAAATAAGGGACCCAGTTAGAACCTTACTCCTGAGTCACTTTATCTTTGGGTTTCTGCCAAGGGTGTAATTTTACATCGGGGACTTTGTGAATTAGCCTCACCCTGCCCAGTTCTACAAGGCTCCCTGAGAGCCCTGCCCTCTTCCTCCCCTACTTTCCCTCCATGCAGACATTCTACCCACCAAGGGTGGGGGAGGTGGATGATTCCAGACTGAACTCATATATAATAATCCTTGGGAAGATGGGTGCATACTTCCTAGTCTGGTCCCCACCCTGCAAAATAGTGGATAGCTCACTGACCCAGCAAATGAAAAGCTGAAGTCATGGGGAGCTGTTACAAGTGCTTTGCATATAGTAAGCGTTTAACAAATGCCAACATTATTATTAAATCAGAGTTCATGGTACAATTTATGGATCATCTGCACATCAGTTCTCAGATGTTTCTCATGTTATTATTCCCAAATATAGTGTCCCAGTCTATAGGGCATACGCACGAATGGGTGTTTAGAAAGGGACCATTCCCCCGAGTGCCCTCCGTTGCCACTGCTGGAGACAGTCAACTGGACTAGACTGGACTAGAGCTAAGACGGTAATGGAAATACTCACAGCCCTATAGACAAAAATGATTCAGGGAAAAACAGATTTTGGGACACGAGTAAGGGATCAACCACCATCCTCGTCCTGCTCAGCCTTAGTCCCTGATCGCCTGCCTATTGGCAAGGCTATCCAGGAAAAGGCTTAAACTCACTGTGGGCAGGGAACGTGTCTTTCAGCTTTGTCATATTGTTTTACCATAGCCTCCCAAGAGTTTAGTACATTGTTTGGCATAGAGTAAGCGCTTGACAAATATGATTGATTGATGACACTTTGGCTAGAGCAGGGGGATGCTTCCAACTGAATGAGAACAGCTAAGTGGTTAGTATAGTGCTCTGCACACAGTAAGTGCTCATTAAATGAGACAGACTAAATGAACTAGTAATTTAGCAGGCAACTAATTCCACTGAAGTGGTGGGGAGGGGTTCTCCACTTTATTGTGTGAGTCCCTGATAGTGATCCTTTGTCAATGGATCTAATGCTGGAATCAGTAAAGTGATAGATTGAAGATGGCTCCGAAGCTTGGACAAAAATGACATACAAAGAGGATATGAAATACATATGAAATAGATATGAAATAGAATAGCTGTGGTCCTTTGGGAAAGCTTTCAGGAAGTGGGGGTGGGCACCTATGACCAAATTGACCCGTTTTTAAAACAAAATGGTCCAGCCCTCATTAAGCACTTACTATGTGCCAGGCCCTATACTAAGCACTGGGGTTGGACACGGACCATACCCCATAATGGGCTCAAAGTCTTAATCCCCATTTTACAGATGAGGTTAACTGAAGCACAGAGAAGTTAAGTGATTTGCCCAAGGTCACACAGCAGACAAGTGGTAGAACCAGGGTTAGAACTCAGATCCTTCTGAGTCCCAGGCCCATGCTTTATCCAGTAAGCCATGCTGCTTCTTGAGCTCATTTCCCAAAACTGTCTGGAGAGCATCCCCATTCGCCTAGGAATAATGGCAGAGGTGGTATTTGTTAAGCACTTACTATGTGTCAAGCACAGTACTAAGTATATGCACTGGTGTAGATACAAGATAATCACATTCCATCAGGGGCTCACAGACTAAGTAGGAAGGAGAACTGGCACTGAATCCATTTTGCAAATAAGGGAACTGAGGTGGCAGAGCTGAGATTAAAACCTGGGTCCTCTGACTCCCAGGCCCACACTCTTTCCACTAGGCAACACTGCTTTCTAGTCAGAAAGAACTAGCCCCACATCTGAATGGCCAGGTAGATATGTTGAGGCCACCAAGCCCAGAGTCAGGGTAGGGGATGTGATCCGAGTGACTCAGGAGGAGGGATTAGGAAACTAACCGTCACGGATACAAACAGCTCCAGACGGGATGGTCTGTTCTTCAGCGGCCTTGTTTCTTTGAACTCTGTGTAGCCGGGGGACACAGACCGAAAGCAAACACTTTGAGCCGAATGTCACATTCTTTCCTATAGAGATATGACCTTGGTTCCATCACACTGGCTCTCTTTTCTTTGGCTGCTGGGAGGAGGCAGCATGGTCTAGTGGGAAGAGCACGGGACTGAGAGTCAGAAGACCCTGGTTCTAGCTCCAGCTTGATCACGAGTCTGCTGTGTGTTCTTGGGCAAATACACTTAATTTCTCTAGGCCTCAGTTCCCTCATTTGTAAAGTGGAGGTAAATTCCTTTTCTGCCTTCAGCTTAGAATGGGAGCCCTGTGGGGAATAGAACATACATTAGATTTGATTAACTTGAATATACCAATGCTTCAATCGATCACTTATTGAGCACTTACTGTATGCAGAGCACTGTACTAGTGCTTGGGAGAGTATAAAACAACAATAAGAAGACACATTCCCTGCCCATGATGACCTTACAGTCTAGAAGACAGAGTTGGTGAATGCGTTCCTTGCCTATAAGGAGCTCACAATCCAGTGGGGAAATCAGATAAGTACCTAAGTGCTGTGGGAGTGAGGGTGGGGTGAATAAGGGGTACAAATCCAAGTGCTAGGGTGACACTGGTGGGAGTGGAGAGGAAATAGGGCTTAATCAGGGAAAACCTTTTTGAATTGTGATTTTAATAAGGCTATGGAGGAGGTAAGAGTGATGTTCTGTCAGTGCGTGGCACTTGGTAAATATTTAATAAATACCATCATTAGTATCATTATTAAGGGGGTTGAGTTTCAGGTGACTGTGTAGTTTCTTCAGTCTCAAAAAGGGTGGAAGACATTTGTTGCTTTGACTAAAATATTCATACCTTAGGCCTCAGTTCCTGTAGACATCTGCAGAGCTGAATGTCTAGCTGAATACAAAGAGAAAAGTGGATAGCATTTTCCTCTAATAAAGCAGGCTGCATCTTTATGTACAATTACTTGCTCTCTGCTTACTCCATGAAGAATATTTTCTACAATATCAAGCATATGGAGTGCAAGTGTAGTTTTTGCTTGTTTAAAATGAAGAAAACAGGGTAATTCAATAGAGAATTGAGAACATGTAACTTCGGAAAAAACCCCAACTGTTTCCTTATCCAGTAGTACAAGCATAATAAGATTAAGATCACCCAGGGCTGGATTCCTACAGGGCCTTAATGCGCTGTAGTCCTTGAGTTTCAGATTAATCTGTGATCCTTTTTTTGGGCAGGGAACATATCTGCTAATTCTGTTGCATTGTACTCCCAAGCACTTAGTAAAGTGTTCCGCACATAGTAAGTGCTCAATAAATACCATTGATGTCAATGCTGATGATGACCCAGCGGCCCCCTGACCCGAGAGGGAATTGTGTCCACGTGACCTTACCGACATGGACACTGCTTGGGATGTCTATTCATTCACTCATTCATTGGTATTTATTGAGTGCTTACTGTGTGTAGAGCACTGTACTAAGCGCTTGGAATGTACAATTTGGCAACAGATAGAGACAATCTTAATGAAGATGGCTAGTGTGTCAGGAGGCCTGCTGCCCAGTGGCACTGTCGAAAGGAATGGGGGCAGGAAGGAGACGGGTGGCAATTATGGCACCAAGCGGAGCTCATTTCCGCCTCCTGGTGCTATTCTGGTATCGTCATGGCTCTGCCATCCTCCCAGCTGAGAGCCCAGCTCCAGGTACGAAGCAGCCCATGCGTTCCAGTTTTCTACTGGAGTCCCAACATAGCTGATCTTAAAGGGGTTGCTGACCCTTCAAGGGGCTCAATCCCAGTGATGGGCAGGCGAGAGGGTGGACGGGCCAAGAGGAGCTTGAACGTCCTGGACCAAGTATAAAAAGTATGCCTGAGGGATCCTCCCTGCTTCCTTTCCCCACCTCAGTTTCCCATACAATCTGTTGGATGATGGGGAAAGGATGAGGAGGGTGAGGAATAATAATAATAATAATTAATAATTATGGTATTTGTTAAATGCTTACTACGTGTTGAGCACTGCTCTAAGCTCTGGGGTAAATACAAGGTAATCAGATTGTCCCACGTGGGGCTCATATTTTTTATTCCCCATTTTTACAGATGAGGTAACTGAGGCACAGAGAAGTTAAGTGACTTGCCTGAGGTCACATAGCAGACAAGTGGCGGAGCTGGGATTAGAACCCATGACCTCTGACTCCCAAGCCCGTGCTCTTTCCACTGAGTCACACTGCTTCTCTGTGTGACTAGGCACTGGAGTAGCCACGAAGGTGAGCCAACAGTGGAGACCCTGGAACTGGCCAGTCTCAGCAAGGCAGTTGCCCCGGTCTACCGCCAAATTCTCCCCTTGTCGGGCCTGGAAGTTAGTTGGTTTGGACAGGGGTTACGGGAGGCTCAATTCCCCAGGGCTGAAATCATGGATTGCTGATTTAAAGCTCCCATTTCCTGCCATTGGTGCCTTCTCTTCCTGCTCTCTCTCCTTCGGGGCTGAGGCATGATCATTAGCACAGGCACTCCTCTTCCTCTTTAATAATAACAAAGGTAATTATGATACTTGTACAGTGCTTACTGCATGCCAGGCACTATACTAAGCATTGGGGTAGATACTAGATCATCGTGTTGGACAGTCCCTGTCTCATATGGGGCTCACAGTCTAATTCAGAGGGAGGACTCAATCCCCGTTTGATAGATAAGGGAGCTGAGGCACAGACGAGTCACTTAACTTGCCCCAGATATCACAGCAGACAACTGATGGAGCCAGAATTGGAATCCAAGTCCTCTGTCTCCCAGGCCTATGCCTTTTCCACTAGGCCACACTACTTGCTACACCCTAGCTTATGCTAGTACCTCTTGGGCTTGACAGTGGCTCATACCCCTTCCCATATTGCCTCTTCCTCCCCAGCTCATGGGAGCAGGTATTGCGGTCTTAGCTCGTGACCTCGTGGGAGTCCAGTGGAGCAGAAAGGTGGTGGGAGAGGAGGGAGAAAGAGTGAAAGGAAGGAGTGGAACTAGGAGATAACTCTATTGTCCAGTACTACATATAATGTCATCTGCTTTTTGTGCCCCATGAGGTTGAGCTTGGGTTTCTCTGACCTTATATACGATCCATTCGAGTAACTCTAAGCAGTTGAGCGATGTTAGAGACACATATGGCGCCTTCTATATTGAGGCCTACCAAGACCGAAGGGGCAGCGTGAATTCATCGATGATAACCGATCTTGTATTTTTTTTCCATCCAGCCACGAGGAGGAGTGGAAGAAGGGCCGCTTTATCTGAGAAATGCTGGTCTGATAGAGAAACTCGAAGCACAAGGTAATATTTCCACTGGCAAGGAAAATACCAGTGATAAGGCACGCAGTTCACCAAGAATGAAAACTTATCATGGAATCAATTTATACATTTTCAGTTCATATTAACAGTCCACCCAAGTATATGTAGATCAGTCTGGCCTGTAACTTGCAAGCCAGGTAGGGGTTGGTGTACAAGTCTATACGATGCCTACAATACACATTTAGAATACAACCTGTTCGGCCAAAATCCATAGTTTCATTACACGTCTTGGAGAGAACACACCAGCAGAATTAGGGAATGTTCTTCCGACAACGCAAGCCTGCCTGAATATAGTCGCCATGGTTTAGGAAGAAATGGTCATATGCAGCGGGAGTTACTAACATGAGGTTTCCTTACTCTGAGGTTCTGTGGAATAGTAGTCCCACATACAGGAGAACAGAGTGTTTTAATCATTATTATTTTGGTATTTAAGTGCTTACTATCTGCCAAGCACCGTTCTAAGCACTATACTCCCACTATCTGCCAAGTAGGTAAGATGCCCTTCCAAAAGGAACAGTCAAATCCCAGAAAGGTTGAATGACATTTTCCACAGCTGTACAAAAAGCCACTGGTCAAGCTAAAGCCTGAATTCTAATCTAGGGACTGCTACAACCCAGGTTCCGGTTCATATATGTTCCAGGAGATATAATCCATCAAAACCAGGCTTGTACCCTAATCTTTCCCTTCCAGAGCCCCAGGATTTGTGTGGATTTTCTCAAGGGCAACCATGGATGGGTTCCTTTTTATTCCTTCCTTCTCTGGTTTTCACTGTGTTGCAGTTTCCTTTAGTATTAGTCGTTCTTATACCTTCCACTGTCATGCTATGGCTTACTTTAATTTCATCGTCAATATTTTCTGAGTTCTTACTAAGAGCGAAGCACTACACTAAGACCTCTGGGGAGGACACCACCTGTTGTCCTGGAAGAAGTCTTGCTCTGCTTCGGACAGTATCATCAAAAGGCTAGAGGTCAACCCATTCCAGAGCTCCTGAGAGTAACCTGTGCCTTTGAATCCCCGATCCAGGTTGCGATGTGAAGGACTATGGGAATCTGGCCATTGTTGATGCTCCCAATGACAGTCCATTTCAAAATGTGAAGAACCCGCGCTCAGTGGGACAAACCAACCAGGGACTGGCCAGCATGGTGGCGGACGTGAAGAAGAGTGGCAGGGTCAGCGTGGTTCTCGGCGGGGATCACAGGTGAATCTGTCAGAGAGACAGCTGAACAAGCAACTAGTGAAACGAGAGAAGGCAGGACAATAAGAAACACCAGATTGATTTTTCTTTCATTCTTATTGTCCCTAGGAGTGTCTCCACTTCTCGGGAAATCCTTACATTGCCACTGGGGTAGCTCTGTCATCACAACTTTTACACTGTGATTAATACATACTACCAGAGTTCTAAAAGAGAATGGAGGGTGATTTATTTCAGCTTGGTTCAAATCCTAGCTTATTTCTCTCCTCTGAATTAAAAACTGACTCAATCGTATGGAAACATAAGTGGGAAAGGGGTAAATTGAAACAGAACCCAAAAACTGACTTTCCCACCTCCGAACAGATTAACCTAGATTTCAGGGTTCCATATTATCCAATCTCAATTTTGGAGGGTGAGTGGAGAGGAATGACTTAAGTGGACCCCAGGGATGAACCGAACACCATTTCAGCTGGGAATTTTAAGTCCCTCAACCCCAATTTTCCTCAGACCTGCTACCGAGTAGCAGAAATTGAGTGATTTGTTTCACCCCTTTTTCTTCCTCTCTTCAGGTAGAGAAATTGAGGGTCAGAATGAACCGGAATAACATACGGGAGAGGGATAACAGAAGGGCCTGGATAAACAACCATCGGCCCATTGATAAGTGGAAATGGATGTTATTACAAGGCCTTCTTTGGCGCACTGGTTTCCTGAAGGATGGGAGATATTTCAGTGCCTGCAAATGACATTAAGCTTTCTTAGTATTCAACCCTTCTTCACTCTACCCTCTTTCTTTCTCTTCTCTCCTTTCCTCATGTCCCCACCTTTTGGATCATCGCAGGATTCTGTAGCTTGATTCTCCCACTTATAGAAGAGGGAGAGGGAGGGAAAGAGAAGGCCATAGAATTGCTGATCTGGGTTATGTTCATTGTGTATGGGGTCTGAAGGGCAGGAAGGTGGGGGAGTGCAGAGAGAGAGAGAGAGGCGAGGAGGAAGAAGAGGAGGGTGGATACCTAATGTTGTTGCATGAGAACAGGACCTTCCAAAGCTCCTGCCTGAGGCTAACTGCCAAGGACCTGGGATGAGATGGAAGCCATAGACCCAATCGAGGTGGAAGCCATAGACCTGGTAAAGATAGTTGAAGATTGTAAGGGAAGCAGCTGTCTGCATTCATGCTATGAGTGGATAAAGACAGGGAGAAAATTACCACCTGCGGAATGTAACATTTTCCAAGAGAGGAAGAAGTCAGAGGTAGTGGAGGGAAAAAAAAGAATTAGTGAAGAAGGAGAAATAGAATTTCTACCCGTGTTGGTCTTGGAAGGGTATCCCTGGGCAATGGTGTCCTTTGCTAGGGCTGTGCAAACACATCCTTCTTTAAGAGTCTGCATTTGGAACAGTGCCCTTTGGGTATTTGGTATTCACCCCACCTTCAGCCCACAGCACGTAAGTACATAGCTGTAAATTATTTCTTTATATTAGTGTCTGCCCCGCCCTAAGCTATAAGTTCCTTGTGGTCAGACTGTCTCTACAAACTCCCTTGTATTTAATTCTCCCAAGTGCTTAGTACAGTACCCTACAGACAGTACATGCTCGATTAAATACCACTGATTGATAGATTGTTATGGCTTGATTCTGTGAAATCTTTAAAAAACCCCCACCAAAAAACAGATGATTAAAGCATGAATGTCTGACAGTGAATATTAAAGACAAGCTCTACATTTTCCAGGTGTTTTTTTTCTTTTTGACATCCCCCCCATTTATCAGTACAGTTTTGATTACACACTGGACGCTGCTCCATTTTGGAGGACATTTAGCAGTGACCTTTGATTTTCAAAGAAAAATAGAGCAATTTCCAAAGCATAAACATGCTGAGTGCTGTGTGTGTGTGTGTGTGTGTGTGTGTGTACATCAAGATGTTGCAACCTTTGTGTTTACACCAACTTTTCTGCTCTTGAAGCCTGGGGATTGGGAGCATCTCTGGCCACGCAAGGGTTCACCCTGATCTCTGCGTCATTTGGGTCGACGCCCACACTGACATCAACACTCCGGAGACATCCACTAGTGGTAACCTGCACGGGCAGCCAGTGGCTTTCCTCATGAAGGAGCTGAAGTCCAAGGTAGATGGGAGAGCTGGGATGTCAGCACGTGTGACATAGGAGGGAGGTTTGGGAGTGATGGGGAGATTTGGGCAAATTGTACAGTTCTGAGTCCTTCAGGACTAAAAATTATGCCTAAGCCATTTTATACCTTTTTAAAAAATTAAATTCTATTTTTTAACTCTATGCAATGTGAGTGTCTGGCAACTCAATGAGGGCATCAGATTTTGGATTTTATGGCTTCCTTGAATGGTGAGGGGGAGAAACCTAGCTGAACCCAATTTTTTTGTGTATTCTATTAGATCCCCGATGTTCCTGGATTCTCTTGGGTGACACCGTGCATATCAGCCAAGGACATTGTGTATATTGGATTGAGAGATGTGGATCCTGGTGAACAGTGAGTCTAATTCTTTTCTTTTCAAGAGGGCCTGCACTCATCTTTATCTTTGCATTTCCTAGGGAATGTTACATTGTACTCTCCCAAGCACTTTATATTGCTGTACACACAGTAAGCGCTCAATAAGTAAGATTGATGGATTGATCATTTTCCTGGATTTGCTGAAAATGATAGTCACCCTCAGCCCTGGCAGTTACTTAGTCTCCCAGAGTCCCATTTCTACGTAATTCCTGGTGAGTCCTTTGGGCATTAAACATCTTGACGATGGCGACTGTGGGAAGAACAGAACAGATCCTCAACAGTACGTTCTATAATGCATGGTTTACTGCACTTTCTGGATAGCTCGCCAATGAGGAATTTGATGACCTTCTTCTAATAATGGACAACTAGCTGACTACAAATTGATGGGGTTTTGGAAGACATGGTTCTGCACTTGTACATGCTGACAGCCAAGGCTCAATTACTAGAACACAAATTCCCGTGAATGCAGTTTTCTTTGGGAATACCACCCTGGGTTAAAGAACTTCCTGTATTGTGGTCAATGATAATCCTGGCCAGTTTACTCTATAGCCAAAATGGTATTTATTGAGCACTTACTAATGGCAGAGCTCTGTACTAAGCACTTGGGAGAGTACAATACAATGGAGTAAGGACAAATTTGTCATGGAGGGTAATCAACTCATGGTTCCAATAATTATACAGTGCTTTGCACATTGTAAGCTCTTAATAAATACCACCAGTTGATTTGATGCCAAGTTTGGAGACAGAATAATTGTGTACACCATTGGTCTGACCTATTAATAATAATAATGTTGGTATTTGTTAAGTGCTTACTATGTGCAGAGCACTGTTCTAAACACTGGGGTAGATACAGGGTAATCAGGTTGTTCCGGGTGAGGCTCACAGTTTTAATCCCCATTTTACAGATGAGGTAACTGAGGCACAGAGAAGTTAATTGACTTGCCCACAGTCACACAGCTGACAAGTGGCAGAGCCGGGATTCAAACCCATGACCTCTGACTCCAAAGCCCGTGCTCTTTCCACTGAGCCATGCTGCTTCTCAATCTTGCTTTTATGGAGAAGGGTTTTAGTGGCCTACCTTTGAGTCTCTTCCCTCCTCCTCCCTCTCCTCTAATTATAGGCAGCAGCAGTAGATTTTCAGATCCCTGGAACAGCTCAAATTCCCACTGGCTTCCTGTCCCCAGCCTTCCCCTTCCAGAAGTACATACAATTAGGCGAAAGAGGAGAACCTGGGATTTGTAGCTCTCAAAAGTGGCTCATTACACTACATTTCCAAAATCAGGGATGGGCAATGATATACAGGAGGCTTCTGAAGTCAGGATTGTCCTTCTGAGTTTTTACCAACTATCCCCATTTGTGTGGGCCAGTTGAAAGATGAGGTCTCAACAGTTTTAAGTTTCCCCATCTCCCAACTATTGTAATAATTCTCATTAAGAGCTATCTAGGTTTCCAAGATGGAGGCAGGGATGGCCCAAGAGACCGCCAAATTTTCAAGAGAAACACTGCCATAGATTGCTTTCTCTCTTCAGCCTTGGGCTGCATCTAAAAGGGAGTGCTTGGGGGATGGAAAGGGAGCGATTGTTCTTCCTCTTCCCTATTATCCCACCTATCCAGGAAGCCTTTACTGACTGCCACCTCCTCAGACCGCCGCCTTCAGTGGTATCTTTGGAGCACAGCAAACACTTATAGCACTACTAATCATTTTACAACCTCCACTTAATCATAGCCTAAAATTCTGTGCTTAGAAATCACCTTAAGTCCCGTCATTCACATATTCTAATTCAATCCAATTCCGCAATTCAAAACCAATCCTTTGACAACTTCAATTGTTGAAAAACGTTGTCCAGGTTTGGATTTAGAGGGGAATGTTAGGAGTTGGGGAGAAGTATCTATGACTGGTTTTGTTGAAGTTTTGGTCTGTGGACAACTGAACACTGAACCGTTGATTTGCCAGCAGTTGATCGTTGCGACTAAATTTTGGATGACTCAGAGTTTTTGATAGCCACAGATGAGCAGATATGCCACTACCTCTATCTTCAATATTAATTTTTGTTGGAGTAAAGCAGCTTGTCTCTTTAATATGACTAATAGGCAGAGCAAATGTGCTGCATGGACTGATTAATTTTGGATTAATGTTATTAAGGGCATTCATCTTCTGAGTATAAATCTTGGTTGCAGAATTAAATACCCAGTTTGTCATTTGTTCATGGCTTCCTAATGGGCCATTTTGCAGGTAATTTTTAAGGTAATGTGGCTAATAGCATTTTGCACAAATTTGGGAAGCCTAGACATAGCAATCCAACTTACGGTATATGATTTATTTTCACTCAACTAGTAATGGAGGAAGAAGCAGCATATCCACACAGTGGAAAAAGCACAAGAGTCCTGAGACCTGGATTCTAATCCTGGCTCCACCTCTTGTCTGCTATATGACCTTGGGCAAGTCACTTAACTTCTCTGTTTCTTATGTTTCTTCATCTGTAAAATGGAGATCAGTATCTCTTTTCCTTCCCCTTACACCATAAGCCCCATGTGGAATAGGGACCTTTTCTTCTTGGATTATATTGTGCTTGGTACCTACTAAGTGCTTAACAAATATTAAGCACTAATATTTGAAACTCATTTCTACTGTTTTGCAGCTGTATTGTGAAGAATCTGGGAATTAAATGCTATTCAATGAGTGAGGTGGATAAGCTTGGAATTGGCAAGGTTATGGAAGAAACACTTAGCTATTTGCTGGGAAGGTAAGTCAATACTACTTTTAAGAATTGCAGCTATCTCAGTGTTGATGTAAGTGTACGCAATATATCAAATACCATCTTTAAATGTATTAGCATCCTTGCTGAATATAAAAATCAAAAGAGGTAGCTGTGAATTCTGAAGGCCAACATTCAGAATTCAGAAGCAGTGTGGTCTAGGGGATAGATCATAGACCTGGGGCTTCTAGACTGTGGGAGGGAAGGCGTCTACCAACTCTCCCAAGCGCTTGGTATAATACTCTGCACACACTAAGCGATCAATTTATATGATGAGTCAGAAAGAGCTGGGTTCTAATCCTAGCTCTCCTGCTTGTCTGCTTGGGCAAGTCACCCCAGTGCCTACTAGTGGTAAATGTCCTCCTGTGACATCGGTCAGTGGAAGCAGCGTGGCTTGGTGGAAAAAGCCCGGGTTTGACAGTCAGAGGACTTGGGTTCTAATCCCAGCTCCGCCACATCAGCTCTGGACTTTGGGCAAATCACTTAACTTCTCTGTGCCTTAGTTAACTCATCTGTAAAATGGGGATTAAGACTGAGCCCCACGTGGGACAACCTGATTTCTTTTTATCTACCCCAGTGTTTACAACAGTGCTTGTCACATAGTAAGTGCTTAACAAATACTGTAAATATTATTATTATTAAGCAACTTTGCTGGAAAGAAGCAATGACCTGAGACACTGTGCCAACTTCATATTTTGAGTATGAGGGCAAAAAGGAGACTGGAAGATTAGAGGGGTGTGGGCGTGGGAGAGCCACCCTCTGGGTTCTTTGAGCCTTGACTGGAAACTTTCAGATCTTGTCAGAGCCCTGAGATGAGGCAGTCTCATCTCAAGCTCAGAAACTCATGGGGGCATTGATCCCCATCACTTCCCCGCAGCGAGTACCTTAGGATCTCTGAGCTACTTTCCTACTACACCCAGCCTGGACATTTTGCTCTACTAATGCCAACTTTCTCCCTGTACCTTGATCTCGTCATTCTTGTAGCCGACTTCTCGCCCATGTCCTCCCTCTGGCATGGAACACTCTCCCTCATCATACCCAGTGCTTAGAACATTGCTCTAGAACTTAGAACAATGCTTGGCAAGTACTATAATTACTATTATAATAGTATAATATTAGTATATTATAGTATAGTATAGTATATATTATAGTATATAGTATTACTATTATATTACTAAAACAGCTTAACAAGTACTATAATTACTATTACCTGACAATTACTCTCCCCGGCTTCAAAGCCTTATTTAAGGCACATCTCCTCAATGAGGTCTTCCCTGATAAGTTTTTTCCTTTTTTCCAACTCCCTTCAGTGTCGCCCTGACTTGCTTCCTTTATTTATCCCATCTCCCAGCCTCACGGCACTTATGTACATATCTATAATTTATTTACATTAATGACTGTCTCCCCCTCTAGACTGTAAGCTCCTTGTGGGCAGGAATGTTTCTGTTACATTGTTACATTGTACTCTCCCTAACACTTAGTACAGTGCTCTGCACACAGTGAATGTTAAATAAATACAATTGACTGAGTGACCACCAGCCACTATGTGAGAAAGATTTTACCTTGGTCCTCAGATGAAGTTCCAAGCAAGGGATGGGATCCCAATTCATTATTTTTTTTCCAGCAGCCCAACCTTGTCTGAATCCACTCAGTGTAAGCAATGTCCCTGCGTTCTGAATTTTTTACTTACCTCTTAAAGAAAGAAGAGACCAATTCACCTGAGCTTCGATGTTGATGGGCTGGACCCTTTTCACACACCGGCTACCGGCACACCTGTTCCTGGAGGTCTGTCTTACAGAGAAGGCCTCTACATCACAGAAGAAATTTATAAAACAGGTACAACACAGATCCGGGAAATGTTTAACCTGATAATAGACGATACCTCTTTCGGCTCCAATGGAAGAGTGTCATAAATTAGTTTACCAATTTGGGGTCTTTGGTTTTCCAGATAAACAGCTTGGAAATTGAATAGCAGTTTGGGAAAAGCATCCTGGAATGGCTTTTTATTTAATGGTTTTTCCATGCCTACTTTTGTTCCTAGTTCTCTGATGATGTCTTGCTGATCTGCTACTGCAACTATAGATGACTCAAGTTGTAGACATTTGGGGCCAAGTTTCTCTTCATTTTGAATTTAACTTGATTTCCCTAGAACCTAGAACTAGCAGATACTCAAGAAGTCATGTTGTTCAGAGGGCCTATCCATAAACCATTCATTACTGATATTGCTCACTCTGTTCTTAAAGACCCATGCTGTCAGGTGTATCACCTTTATGACCAGGAAGTTCTGATTTTATGGCTAATTTAACTCTCACACCATTTTAAAGTTATTCTTCTCATTCTGCTCATTGTGGTAGTCACTGATTGACACCTTACTAGTAAGCCTTTCATTACTTTGGAGAGAGTGCTATAAAAGACAGCTTTAAAAGGAGTAAGGAATCCGAGTTTAAAAATACCAAAAACACATTATTAATTTTCCTGTTTCTCTGCTCATGAAATCGCTTGAAGCATCTTGTTGCCACTGCTAAATCGGAGATCGGGGCTGATTGATATGAACCAGTAATATCATTTATGCCCTGATCCTCCCCTTATTTTTAAAAGGTCATGTTTGGTCTCTAAATTTTATTTGACAATGTCAACGGCATTGGGTAGCACTTCCTGGTCCTTATACGTACTTCTAATAAAACATCCAAGTGTGACGCTAAGTGTTTAACAAGAGTATATAACAGGAGATCTCTATTCAACTCGGATGGCATACAAAACTCCAGAATTTTCTGCTGTAGTTATCCCTAACCAACCTTACTTCTCTAGCATATAGGCACGTTTACTTTAGATTCCTGAAATAATAACCTTACTCTTGTTCTCTTGATTACATCCTGTATTTGATGGGCTACTTCTCAGTTGTCTGAAAGCCTCTTCGAACTTGATTTCTATCCCGTGGTTGGCAATCTCACCTAGCTGGTGTTATTTACATACAGGCTCTTTATTCCTTCCTCCGAGTTTTAGTTTAAAAAAAAACACCAAAACATTATTGCCATTTGTTTTTATAGGACTCCTGTCGGGACTAGACATAATGGAGGTCAATCCATCTCTTGGAAAGACACCCGAAGAAGTGAGCAAGACAGTCAACACTGCTGTCGCAGTAACCCTGTCTTGCTTTGGAGTGGCTCGGGAGGGTAATCATAGCTCGGCTGACTGCCCTCACCCCCAAAAAACAAATTGAAAACAAATATGCATGCACTCATGGTATTATGGACATACCACAAATATACATGCATACACACATACACAATTTCCTGCTGACTCCTGAATGTGAATCGTTCTTTTTATTTTCTGTTTAAAGAATTTGACAATTTTATCTCAAGCATATGCTGTAGTGGCCCCAAATAAGGCGATCCTTAAAGTTATCTTAAAAAACATATTTAAACTATCTCACTGAGTGTTTAAAAAAAAAAAAAAAAAGGAAGCAATCGGGAATAAAATCTCTTCCAACTGCAACTTTGTGCCCGGTGATGAGAAATGCTACTTTCATGAAATGTGTTTACAATTTCTCAATAAAAAGCATTTTCTCAGGATCTGTTTGCCCTATGGTACCAATAAAGCTCTCTTAACTTGCTAAAGGTTTTGCAATTGCATATGAGATGTGCGATTTTTTTGTCTACACACAATAAAAGAAGGTTTTCTTTATCTTTTTGTCGCATGGACTTACCCCTTCTTCCAGAGGGTGACTTTTACACCCAGTCATTACTGCCCCAACGGCCAAGATGGGAGGGTTCAATTACCTGCATGAAGGTGATTTTGTCACAAACTCATGACCAAGGCAGACAGTACTGGTACTTCTGGAGACTTTTTCACTGGTTGTGACCACCTGTATTTTTCCAATAGTGATTTTCATTTGAAAAACTGGATTCGTCTCTGACCTGGACAGGGTAAGACTACTTGATGCTAAGAACCAAACTGGCATTAATTAAGGAGGGAGCATGCAGAGGTGACCATTGCTTTTACAGCCACGAAGCACTTTGTCTTGAGCTAATTCCAGGATATGTTGTCAGTCTGCATGATTGCGTGATTAATGGACCACATTTTTGGCCTTCTGGTTCTCAGACTGGTGGGGCCCTCAGAGTTCAGATAGGCTGACAGAGAGACCACCAGGATTCAAAGTCACCCAATAAGCAGCTGGCACTTTGACAAACTTGAAGCAGAGTTCTGGGGGCAACTGTGCAGAAACTGTTGTTTAGGACAAAAATTCCCTGTCTAAATAAGCCCCGGGTACTTCTCCCTCATGCCAAATGGGATGAAGGACTAGTAGTAAATCCCCTTAGCCTTAGCAGGATAGTAGGTAAATACCCTTCAGTTATGAGTGATCAGGGGAAACATTTTTCTTGCTGTTAATGTCATCCTCTGAAGATACTGCTATTCCCTCCACAGCACTTTGCTTTGTACAAATTATATCTGCGACTATGGCAGATTTCACACTTTTAAAGGACAACACGGCTCAAGACAAAAGCAAAATAAAAAACAAATCTCTTCATACCAACATACCTTGAATGCTAATGGGGTTCTGGTTTGGGACGGGGGGTAATGGGGAGTTTGGGGTCCAATCTGTTGACTCTTGTACTGTATGTGTGTCTCTGTGTGAGCATGTCCTGCTGGGTCAACACAGTCTATGGGTGTAGAAGTGGAGGGTGTGTGTGTGTGTGTGTATATTTTATATATTTGCATGTCCTGCTCTGAGCCACCCTCCCTCCTGTTTACCAAGGACCTGGATTCTAATCCCAGCCCCACCACATTTCTGCTGTGTGACCTTGGGCAAGTTACTAATTTCTCTGGGGTTACCTCATCTGCAAAATGGGGATTAAGAGGTTGAGCCCCATGGGGGACAGGGACTCTGCCCCTCTTGATTAGCGTGTATCTACCCCAGCGCTTAGAACAGTGCTTGGCACATAGTAAGCACTTAACAAGTACCATAATTATAAAAGACTTGTCAAAAAACACCATACTAAACCATCTCTCGACTGTTTCTGCTAAATTGATATGGAACTAAACTGCACAGTATACATGGGACTTTGGGGAACCATTCTGAAGGTTACTTAAGCCCTTTATTGTTCTTTCGAAACTAGTCACTGCTTTTTATGAGTAAAACAAAATCATAAAGTATGTCAATAGGGCTTCTTTAATTAAATCAGTGTTGTTGTTTTTTAAACAATCAGTCCATCAACCACGAGTGCTTATTGTTCATTCATTCATTCAACTGTATTTATTGAGCTTACTGTGTGCAGGGCACTGTACTAAGTGCTTGGGAGAGTAAGCTAAATTTGAATACTTTACAAATTTTGATTGAGTCACTCTTTTCTTGTATTAACA
Source organism: Ornithorhynchus anatinus (assembly GCF_004115215.2). NCBI lineage: Eukaryota > Metazoa > Chordata > Mammalia > Monotremata > Ornithorhynchidae > Ornithorhynchus > Ornithorhynchus anatinus. Next base: position 93,884,191 of record NC_041729.1, on the reverse strand, counting down.
AAACACAATGCATCACAAAATCCATACACCTTGCAAGGTAAGTTTTACATTATACAAATACAAAAGCAATTTTGATATTATAAAAACTATACTAGAACTGACCAGAAAAAATTTCCCCATCTTACATGGAGAAAAAGGAAAGAGAAAGGCGGCTTCAACATTATTTTACCAAAATGTCCGATTTCCCACAAAATGGCAATGAGGCTTCCAGCTGTTTAGTCCAGCCACCTTTCATCTGTGGAAAATCCTGAATAAATTCCAGCCTGTTTTCTTGAATAGTTGTCTCAGAAAATTCTCTCAGGGCACTTTGGGAGGATTCGTTTCCTCTGCAAGCTATTATTAAGGAGTACCAAATCTCATCAATCATTCCACTCAGTAAAAACAATAATTTCTTTTCCTAACATTATGTTCCATTACTTAGAATCTGAGCCCTAGAGGGCCTTTGGCTACTCAGGTGGACAGTGATCTCGGTTTGAGGAATGATTGTGTCATTAAAGTGGAATGCCAGGAATAATCCCTAGCTAGAAAAAGACCCGAAATGCCAGTTGGCTACTAAACACCACACTCCAAAGCACCTCTGATCAATTCTCTAGCCCCATTGCCTTCTCTTATCTCTTAGAGACAAATACAGAAAAGGAAAGGAGAACTTCAGAGGAACCAATTCAGCAAATCAAACGCAACAATTCTGAACCTTTGTTTTCCTCTTCTTCCAAAGAGCAAGTGCTCAGGTTGAGCAGGGTTTCCTCACTTGCCCAAGAAGAATCCACATGCCACCAAGGAGCCACCTGTTTTATTGGGTCACCGGCAAGGCCACGTTGACAGGGACCTGGCTGGGCTGAGGTGCCGGGGAACCACTGTTGATGGCCTGTGGAGGGACTGCAGCTGGTTCCATTTTGCTGATGTGTGTTATAAAACGCAGGCGGAGTTTTAGAGCAGGTCTTAAATTGCAAATAATTTTCTCTACCTAAAAAAATACAAGAGCATACAAACAGGAAAGGATCAGGCTGGTTTGTTATCCCCTATCCTAACGAACATCAAAAAAAACCATCTATTGCTCATCACTTAACAGCAACAAGCATGTGTCTGGAAAACATCAAAGAGGCTTTGGTGAAAAATGCTAAACATGTACCCTGAGTATTCTCAGATGGATGGGTGAAGAAGAAACAAAAAGAGTGAAAATTCATTCCATACTCTGAATAGCAACAGAAAGCTCTAAAATGTTTGTCTTTTCATATGTATCGTTGTTTAAAACTACAAACTTCATAAGGGTATGGGGAGGCCTTTTAACCCTCTACACAGTTTCTAGACTTCTGAGAACTCACTTATAATAATGTTTCTAAAAAGCTGTTTAAATAGGGCAAAAAAGAGAAAATGTTGTGGAATGGGAGTTTTTCATGCTTCTCAGTATATCAAATTAAATTGCAAACAACATTTCTTAACTTTTTAAAAACAATAAAACCCCAGCTTCAATCAATGGTCTTTACAGAATACTTTACTAAATGCTTGAGAGAGTTTGGGAGTGTTTTCAGGGAAAGGGAGTGGTGCGGTGTCAAAGACTACTTTAATTTATGACTCATAGTTTTCTTATATTGAAATTCTCCAAATTTTGTTTCCTTCTTTATTTCATGCAAAAAAATGTGGCATCAAAACCACTCAATGTCAACTTTTCCTACTAAAGAAAACCTTTTCCCTTCTATTCACCTTTTCTGAAACAAATCCCAGGAAAATTTGTTACTTACCTGATCTTTCACACTGTCTCCGGTAAACATGTATTTCATATGATACAAAAAATCACATATGGGATCCATGTAGTTGAGATGGGTGCTACACTGGTCAACGTTCAGAAGCATTTCGTAAAATGCCACTCCAATCTATTTAACACAAATATGATCAGATTAAATGTAATCTCTTCATTCTGAATTTCAACTGTTGATTTTTATAATAAGAATGATGGCATTTATTAAGTGCCTATCATGTGCCAAGTAGCATGCAGAGCACTGGGGTACTGGGGTAGACACAAAAATCACATAAAACATGGTCTTGTCCCACAAGAAGGTCAGAATTTAAGAGGGAGAACAGACAATTCATTCCCATTTTAGAGATGAGGAAGCAGATGCAGCTAGTTAGGTGACATGCCCAAGGTCACACAGGAGTGAGGCATATAGTAAATACTCAATAAACACCACTGATTGATTGACTGATTAATGAGGCAAAGCCAGGACTATGACTCAGCTCTTCTGACTCTCAGTTTCCTGGTTCCTTCCACTAGGCCATGTTGCCTTTCAGAATGCACCTCAGTCCCTTCCCTGAGGTTTAAAATTTAGAAACATAGAATAGACTCGTTTCAGTGTATGTTTCTCACATTAATAATGGGTAACTCTAATCAAATTTTTATATTTCCCCAAATAGTTATTTCACAGACAAATCTGTGCGTGAAGAATCCTCTTCCAAATGGAAACTGAATAATATTAGACCCTGTAGATCAGTGCTTTTCAATCATATTTCCGAGAACCTCCAAAAGCTTCCTGGTGGGACCAAGGGAAATAGCCGATAGATCCAGGACCGAAAAATGAACTAACATTTAGAGGTTCATGGCCAACTCAACAGTTAAAAAAAACAAACCCAATTACATATGGAAACCAATGCAGCAAGCCAATCACCAATCAATCATGTTTACTGAGCACTTTGTATGCAGAGCACTGTATAAAGAGCTTGGAAGAGTAGAGTATAACAGAGTTGGTAGACTCTGTTCCCTGCCCACGACAAGCTTACTGCTTAGAAGGAGAGAGAGGCATTAATGTAAATAAATTACAGAGAAGTAAATACATGCTGTGGGGCTGAGGGAGGGGTGAATAAAGAGTGCAAATCCACCTGCATGAGTGATACGGAAGGGATTGGAAAAAGAGGAAATGAGGGCTTAGGGAAAGCCTCTGGGAGGAGATGTACTTCTAATAAGGCTTTGTAGGAGAATGATCATCTGTCAGATATGAAGAGGGAGGACATTCCAGGCCCGAGGCAGGACATGGGCGAGAGGTTGGAGGTGAGATGGATGAGATCAAGATGCAGGGAGTAGGTTGGCATCAGAGAAGTGAAGTGTGGGAGCTGGGTTACAGTAAGCTATCAGGGAGGTGAGGTAAGGTTCAAGGGGGGAAAGGTGATTGAGTGCTTTAAAGCCTGTGGTAAGGAGTTTGGGAGTGAATGGACCACCACTGGGGGTTCTTGAGAAGTAGGGAGACATGGACTGATATATATATATATATTTTTTTGAAAAATGATTCATGAAACAGAGTGAAGTATGGACTGGAGTGGGGAGAGACAGGAGGCAAGGTGGAAGGTGGTCAGCAAGGAGGCAGATGCAGTAGTCTAGGCAGGATAGAATAAATTCTTGGATCGGAGAGTAGCGGTTTGAATGGAGAGCAAAGGGCAGATTTTAACAACATTGTGAAGGTTGGCAAGAAGGAGAAAATAATAATAATAATGTTGGTACTTGTTAAGGATTACTATGTGCAAAGCACTGTTCTAAGCGCTGGGGAAGATACAGGGTAATCAGGTTGTCCCACGTGAGGGTCACAGTTAATGCCCATTTTACAGATGAGGGAACAGGCACAGAGAAATTAAGTGACTTGCCCACAGTCACACAGCTGACAAGAGGCAGAGCTGGGATTCGAACCTATGACCTTTGACTCCGAGCCCAGGCTCTTTCCACTAAGCCACGCTGAGATCACTGGTGACCTTTGAGAGGGCAGTTTCCGTGAAGTAAAGAGGGTGGAAGCCAGGCTGGAGGGGATCGAGGAGACAACTGGAGGACAGGAAGTGGCAACTCGCTCAAGGGGTTTGGAAAGGAATGGTAAGAGGGAGATGATGAGGTAACTGGAGGGAGTCATGGAGTCAAGCGAAGGATTTTTAGAATAGGGAAGAAATGATAGCATGTTTGACAGCATTGGGGAAAAGGCCACCAGAGAGTGCACAGCTGACGATGGGGGTCGACAGGGAAGAAGGTGCAAAGGGATGGGGTCAGAGGTGCAGGTGGAGGGGTGGCTTTTGAGAAGAGGTAGGAGATCTCCCTTCGAGATACTGCTGGGATAGATGGGAGATGCGAAGAAGGGGCAGGGGAAGGGAAAGACCAGAGAGGAGCAGGGGACAGTTCAGGGAGATCCCATCTGATAGTTTCAATTTTCTCAATAAAGTATCTGAGTAGGTCATTAGGGGCAAGAGGTGAAGGAGGCAGGAGGAACAGCTTTTGAGGAATGAATTAAGCAGCTGGAACAGCTGGGGAGGGCAACAGGAAAGGGAGTCAATAGGAAAACAAACAATGAGTTTTTCTCTCTCCTCATTAAAGCAAATATTAAAGGATTTATTTAAGGGGTCTGGGCTTAATACTGGGTTAAGAAGCATCATTAGCAAACATGTTAACACTATGGGGGTGATACAGGAATGTTCCCCACAAATTTCTGAACTGGACTCAGTTGCACTCACCGCAACTCTATGACAAGATCTGAGACTTTCCGAACAGGGTAGGAAAGACACAACTGGCTTTCCGACCTCTTGGCTTTAGAAAATCTGTCCTCTCCAAGTCACCACTCCTATAAAATTCTTGTCCCCTTTTTGTCCCTGCTATCGAACTGAGAAACGGGAACTGATGAAATTTATACCACTCTATAAGTGCCACCCAGGCCTAGTATGATTTACATTTTCTCTTGACGGGAATACAAAAATAAGGCTATTGACAAAGTCACATTTTACCTCTATCATACACCGAGTCCTCTCTTGCTGAAATCTCTGTAAAAATGGTCCCACGAGGTGGTATACATAAAGCAGCTGGAATTCAGTCTTCACTATAGGCAACAGCACCTCGGCTAGGAATCTGGAATATTGACAGAAACTTCTAATTTGAAGCTTTGATTCGGTTTTCTTCTTCTCATTCCAAAGGGAACTTCTCTCCCTGCTCCACCCACCCTTCCACCCCCATGGAAAGAATAAAAAGTAACCCGGCCTGGAAAAATAGAAATCTATAGCATACACTGAGTGCTCACTGTGAGCCAAGCACTTCACTAAGTGCTTGGCAGAGTACAATGCAATAGCCTTTAGACATGGTCCCTGGCCACAGGGATTTACAGTCTAGAGGGGATGACAGACCTTAAAGTGAATTACAGATAGGGGAAATAGAAGGGCGGGAACATGTCTTCCCACTCTTATGTACTGGACTCTCCTAAGCACTTAGTATAGTGCTCTGCACACAGTAAGCACTCAATAAATATCATCGATAAATTGACTGAGTCAGAAGGCAGGGATGCACTGGCATATGCCCTGTGGGCGCTTGCCTGCTGACTCTTTAGGACAGGAGTTCCAGAGCAGCAAACTGTGAGGTAACTGAGCCAGTAAGCCAGCGGGAACCATATATATCGGACATATCTCAGACATGTATCAAACAGCAATTCCTTTGACTCAAGGTCCTGGTATACATACTTGGGGATGAGAGAGAGTTGCCCAATGCTCGAATGGTGCCATACGGCATGTGCCAAAGCTAAGGTGTAGCTACAGCTCATCTCCGAGTAGGACTGGTGACAGGCGGTAAAATCAAACAGCTGGAAAGGGTATCCAACCCATTCTGTCTCTGAAGTCAAGCTTGAGCTACTGAGCACACTCACAATTCGGTCATGAAGAACAATCCAGTATGGTTCCTGGAAACAAATAAACACAGAACTTTCGTAGTTCAAGCTAGGAGACAAAGTTCATTTCCTTTTCCAAACCCCTGTGCTTCACCTAGGGAAAAAAAAAATAATTCCTTTTAAGATCCTTCCATGTGAAATTTGCTTATCTGGATGCTAGTGTGGAAATAAGATGACGACTCTTATCTTGTTTGCCTGTCAAACACAGGCATTAATAATATGATCTTTATCTATCTACTACTGTATACATTTGTCAAGTTAGATCTTATCTTCCTCCACAGACTGTGAGCTCCTTGATGTTTGAGATCAGCAGACCTTCAACTCCTTCATGTACAAGCACCCTATACAGTGGTCTACACCACAGTTGGTGTTCAATAAATACAGTCGACCTGCATTTGTACAGAACTGGGAACGGCACAACACGTAGCTCAAGTGAAACGTTTCTTCCACAGGCTTTCATTTGTAAAGTAAGGCAACAACAGTCTTTGGGTTTTGATTCTGAAAAGGCTCTTCCTTAAAATCCTGAATTTTGATTAAGTACTTCAAAATAATAGTCTGTTTCTTCTAAAGTTTCTAGAGTGCATATTCTTTGTGCGTCCTTAATATACTATGCACAAGGATAGACTCCCACCGAGCAGGGAACTACACCCAACCCAGTACTTCCCTCCTGGACTTTCTACTTAGCCAGGATATCTTAGAAGCAATCCAGGAGCTTCTGATCATATGCCAAGAACACCAGAGAGAGACTGGAGGTCACATAATAGACATCGCTTGATTAGGTTAATATAAACCAGTACACTTTCATTCTATCCACTGCCCTCATTTATGGCTTTTATCTGCAAAACAAGAATAAATTAAATCATATTAGCTTACTGGTAAGGCTGTAATGAGCAATCCAATTGCATTCATCCAGGCGGTAATATTCTCCCTTGGCACCAATGGCTGACTGCAAATGAGAAAATGAGAGTTAAGAATAACTTTGAATGCCCACGGCATTCATATACATCCGAGCAATTGTTTATATTAAAAATAAAGATATCCCTCAATCTAAAGGGGCCCTAATCACAATGAAATGGCATCGGTGGAAAATGAATATTCACGAGCAACCACCTGGAGTGAATAAACTGCAGATTACTGATCTACTACAATAACCAGAGCTCTATGGCTGGAGATCAATTCTGGTTTTATTTCTTTGCCAGCAGTGTCTACTTGGGGGTGATCAGTCATGAGGTGGGGTGGCCATACTGGTCCTGAAGTCATACGAACACTACTTATGCCTCAGAGAAAGGAGTCACTACACTAGCAAGATGTCAGAATCTCTTATGAAGAATCCAAAACCTTAGATCTGGGATCAGCAGAGGAATCTCTCCTATACTGTCCAACTCAAAGGAAAAAGGATGTTTCCAAATTTCTAATATTGGCCTTTACTGGTAATAGTAATAACAATGCTGCCATCTGTTAGGTGTTTACTTACTTCAAACATTGTACTAAGCGCTGGGGTAGATATAAGGTAGTCAGGTTGGACACAGTCCCTGGCCCACATGGGACTCAGCCTAACTGGGACCAAGAATGGAATTTGAATCCCCATTTCCCAAATAGGAAACTGAGGCACAAAGAAGTTCAATGACTCGCTAAAGGGAACACAGCAGCAGGCAAATGGTGGAGGGAGAATTCGAACCCAGGTCTTCTGATTCCTGGGCCCGTGCTCTTTCCACTCGGCCACAATGTTTCCCAAAATAAAACAAAAAAAGTACATGCACTGGGATCTACAATGTGATTTTTTTTTAAAACTGTAGCTCAGAGGAAGGGAAAAAGTTTACTTCTCTCATTCCCCAACCCCAGAGATGCCTAGTAAAGAGACCATGCACCCTCTGAGCTGAAATAGACTCCTTTGTAAAATGAAAGGGCCTCTTAGTAAGCTCGTCGCAGGCAGGAAATGTGTCTATTACCATATTTTACTCTCACGAGTGCTTAGTACAGTGCTCTGCACATAGGAAGCACTCACTAGATATGACTAACTGAAAGGAGGAGGATCCACAGATCGAACCCCAATCTCTCATCTCTCGGAATTTAAAAACAAGGCTTTGCAGCACTTGGTGGCCTTTCCAACTCAGGACTGAAGGTGAAAAGTACACTTGGGAGAGTCTTGCTCTTTTCCTTCCTATGTAATATTATAGTTGCAGAGATTTTGTACATACTCCATTACTGGATCCCTCACATACCTCTTCAACACCACATTCAGAAGGGCATTGCCGACATCCTTGCCTGGGACGGTCAGGGCCATGAGCTCCACACAGGTGACGTGCAGGGCGTGGGCAGCGGGGTTGGGAAACTCATTGAACCGCCAGTCGCAGTTTGGAAATGGGCCAGGAGATTTGCCAGCCATAGGTGTTATCCATTAAGGCGAAAACCCGTTTCCATATGATTTGTGATGGCGTTTATTAAAAGTACCTAGAGAACTTAGACCACATTTTACAAGAATTTATGCGGCTCCCACTCCGACATTTGACAGAGGTTAAGTGATCGCTATGTGATGATGATGACATCAAACATAAAGTCAGATAGAGCTGACACATTCAGAGAAAAAGCAAGGAGGTGAAATCCAGCAAATCTTAAATGTATAGGGACAGATACTTGTGCATTAGTGGGAAATACAACTCTGCTCAAAAGGATATTGTCTACTAGTCGGCCAATAAGCCTGCAGTAGTAAGTGTCATCTGGGATCCAAGGACTCTCTTCTCGTGGGTTCATAGCATATTTGAGGTAAGTGTCACTGAGGCACCAGCCCTGTGGTCGGTTGTCTTTGAGTGAGCCGATGATGGCGTGGACAAGCTTCCGTTTGAGACTGGTGCGTTCTCTCAGGTGTAGCTCATAGTAGTGCAGAGTGTTGTACAAATAAGTTACTGGGCGGTCTGTCAAAACAAAAATCGAGTGAACACAACAACAAATTTAATTAGACGGCTCAGAAACCTTCTATGTGAGGGGAACTAAAAATTCAGCGAAGGGGTTCAAAAGGTCCAAATAGGATATGGAGCATGGTGAGAAAAAGAACACCTGTACGTGTTCCTTGCAGTGCCCTATTAATTCAGAATTCCAATAAAAGGCCTAGGATATTCTAGAGATAAAGATATTGTACCTAGTAAATATACTGACATCTGTTCACAAAGAGAAACCCTGTTGTGACTGTCCATTTATAGAACTTCAGGCCTGCTGCTACAATGTTAAACAAAATATTTACTCATGACTTGGAAATACTGAAACCTTTTTTATTAAGACAAATATGAGACCAAAAAGAAATGTTTAAAAACTAAAGCCACCAAATCTGCCTAACGGTGCCTGGTCTATAATGCTTGAGAAGCAAATGAAAGTGATTCTGCAGCTCACCGTGAAATTTATATAAGCCGCCCAGGTGATCCAGGAGAGTCTCCAATGATTTGGACACTGGAAGCAATTCCAAAAATCGGTGGATGACAATATCAAATACCGGGAGGAAACGAAGGCATACATTTCCAAAGTAGATAGGCAGGTAAGACGGCTGGATCTGCATGGGAGGATTGACCTGTTCTGCCAATCCTTCAAAATACAGCTTCTCAGGATATTTCTGTGAAAATCATGTAGACTGGGCTTCAGACAAAGATATTTATACCATCCACACTCACTATAAGCATCTGTCCCATGCAGGGGGTGGGAGCAGGGGGAGGATGAGACTCTGACTGCCAACTCCTGTGGGCATTCTAATGCTCCGGGGGGTTATGAAATTTTCAAATGGAGAATACACTACAAGTCTCAAGAATCTCAATTACCAAATGAAGGAGAGGGGAAATTCAACAGTACCTTGTGATAACTCATGTGTTTGGTGTGCCAGTCATTCTGCAACCAGTGTTCCGGCGAGTTCTCCTTCACAAAATCGCTTACTCGATTTCTAAAATCATTTGGCTTAAGTAATAGTAGCTGAATTATGAAGTAGCAAACTTGGGCTTCGTTTCCTTCATGACTGCGCATGGCCTTGAGTGAAATACAGTTGAGACACAAATGAGGACCTCCTCAGCAATAATAGTTAGGGGCCACAGAGAACCCACACTTTTGTCCCTCCCCCATCCTCCCATTGCAATAGGCTACGATGAACTAACTTGTAGTGCCTGGAACTGAGTTGGCCACGAGCTCTAAAGAGAAAGACAAGAGGGTATGGCAAGTATGAATGTTTAGGGGCACTGGACAGTCTGTACTTCAGTGTTCTACCCCTACCCTCCCATAATAATAGGCTACAGTGAGCACACTTGGAGTTTCTGGAACTGGACAGACAGCATATCTCTCCATATGCTGGTGTGCCCCACAGGGGAGTATAGGATGACCAGTTCCACCAGCCCCTAAACTTAAGAGAGGAAGAAGAGTCACTTGGGTTCCCTCCCTGAGGGGAAGGTAAAGACTTAGGCGAGCCAAGAATTGAAGAGGAAGAGGGACCAGGTACAGAGGGGGAAAAAAAAACAACTCTTGGTCATCTTGGAGGTGAGAGGTTAGCAAACTGTGTGCTTGGTGCCTGAGAGAGGACAGAGGGAGGGCCAGTGCTGCTGTGGACCCTGGATGGACATAGGGAGGGATCAGAGATACATTCAGGGAAACACGGAGGGTTCTGATCATGATGGGTGCGGCTGATGGGGGGACGGGCGGGAATAGTAGATCCAGCGAAAGGTGGTCTGAACTGGATTTGTTTTCACTGTGACCTTGTTAAGAGCTTTTTAAATGTCATGGAGCTCTCAGATCTAGGTAGGGAGCCTATGTTAGGGGCTGCGGAGACGTGGGCTGAGGGAACCCCAGTGCGGGACAGCCATCTCTGGGAGGTGGGTAGTAGGCTAGTCCCGACGACCCTTCTGCTTTGGGGGAGGTGACTGGGCTCAGCCTAAGGATGGTGGCAGCAATAGCGGAGCAGAGACCTGGGTAGACTGTGCCAAACTGCCACTTGAAGAATGTGAGAACTGGACATCTTTAGGAAGCCAACCACGGTCCAGGCGCTCCTATGGGCAGGGCATGTTTCTGCTAATTCTGTGGTATTGAACTCTCCCAAGCGCTCAGTACAGCACCCTGCACATAGTAAGAGCTCAATAAATACCATTGCTTGATGGAGTAAATGACTCCAGGGGCTCTTCCGGCCAGCACTTAGGGCTGCAAACCCCCAGCAATTTCACAAGATGCTCCAAGACCCAACGGTCTTACGAGATTCTGCTCATTATTTCTCTCAAAATTATTCACTTTCTCCATATTTGATCATGACTGCTATTCATACAACACCTACAGCCAGCTACTAAGATTCCCCTAAAGGCTCTCAGTACCAATCTGCTAGTTTTGGTAAACCAACAGACACCTTCCCGGCTCCCCAGTTCAGTTCTTATCACCACAGTATTTTTAAATTAAAGAGGAAATATTGTCCAAAAACATTGCAGGACAATTTTTACCAATCACGACAATGCAAATGCAACTACTAGTCTGTCTCCCCTGCCATTCCTCAACCACATTTCAACTACCTCCCTAAAAAAGATAATCCAGAATACGGGCTGGCTAGAACAGCAGTGGCTTGCGCCTTCCTTAACGTACATTTAATCACAACTGTGAAATGGCCTGTTGTTCAGAGCCAACGAGTTTAAAAATCAACGTATGTTTAAATGACGGTGGCAGTGACTGATTATAGACCACACACTAACTTTTCAGAATCGATACTGATTTAGGAACCAGCAACGAGACATTAAATTAGAAAGTGAATGAGCTTATTTTAGAGAGCTACTTACCAGACAGAGGATTAATCTATCCAGAGTAACGATGTTGTACTTCCACACCATGTCATTAAGAATCTCGATGCATTTGTTGAGCTGCTGACCTCCTGCGGATGTGGAAAACTCATAGACCAGGAAATCTGCAAAGGTTCTGACGTGAGCTACCAGGGCTCTGGCCCCGATTCTGTCCAGTACTCTAGTGAGTAGAAAGGGGGAAAAAAGTGCCATTACTGTACAAGTGCATAGCAGACGTAAGTTCAGAGTCACTGGATTGTAGTGGAGAGGCCATTCTGGCATTTTTACAGGACGTGAGCTCAAATCTTTCAAGCTTAAAAAGCTAGTTCAGATCCGTGGGATTTGAGAGGTTACGCTACTACCTGGAATGCCATGGATAGCTCTGGTTTTACAGATTTTAGCGCATAACCTAAGCCCAGAGAAGCAGCGTGGCCTAGTGGACAAAGCACGGGCCTGGGAGTCAGAAGGACATGGGTGCTAGTCCTGGTTCTTCCACCTGTCTGCTGTGTGTCCTTGGGCAAGTCACTTCTCTTCTCTATGCCTCCGTTACCTCATTTGTAAAATGGGGATTAAGACTGTGACAACATGATTACCTTGTATCAATCCCAGTGCTTAAAACAATGCCTGGCATGTAGTAAGCGTTTAACAAATACTGTTAAAAAAAAAAAGGCCTGAATCTATTGACCCATTAACATTTAGGAAAATCAAGTTCAAAACATTTTTACATCAAAATAGTAATACCTAATATGCCTAAGGAGGCTATATCCTCCTGATAGGATGCAATGTGATGCTCACCGGTAGCCAATCTGGTTGATATGATCCGTTTCCAAAAGCATCTTCCAGAGAAGGCAAAGGAAGAGAGGAGGGGAACCCTGCATAGAGAAGTGAGTGATGATGTCGTTTTCATTGGTCATAGATTTCCACTTCCTGTATTCCTCTTCCACGTTCTTTTTCAGGTTAAAACGGCTTTCTTGGGGAACGTTATTTTGCTTGAAGAATGCCTAGAGGAAAAAGAGAAAGGATATTATTTGAGCTGAAGAGGCGAAAATTGATTCTAACTTTAAAAGCCACTTTGGCTTTCAACAAGGTTTCTAAGAAAGAATCCATCACAGGTTGCTGACTGCTGAGATTTCTACCCACAGTATAATTAAAAGAGACTAGCTTTCAAATTTTTTTCCTGACATAACTGTTCAGATGGTTCAAAATGTATAAACTGAATTATAAAGTTTTTATATATCCTCCAGGGATTCTGCATACTTTAGCCAATTCTTTGTGGAGATTGTCAAATGAAAAGTGGCAGCAGGGTGGTTACAGTCTGCGGCCCCAACTACAGGTCTACAGAGCCCTAGGACTTCCCGACCTTCCCTACAGTCATGAGACCTGGACTACAGGCAGGTGCCGGCTCCTTAAGCGGTTCCACCAGTGTCGTTTACGGATCTGACGCAATAACACAAGAGGAGACAAGATCCCAAACAATGAGTTTGGGAACATAATCTGTCTCTTAGCATCAAAGCTATGGTCACCTTAACACAACTATGCTGCGACAGACGTACGAGGAATGTGGATTTCCCAAATAGCTGCTGTATGGAGAGCTGAAACCGTGAAACCAAAAGTGAGGAAAGCGGAAGAAGCCCTTAAAGAAGGGTCAAACAAAGCCTCAGACAAGGCTGCATCCTAGAAGAAAACAGTTGCTGAAGATAGATGTGCAGGGTGCACTGACACTGAGAAGGGAGTGGTTCTCTAAGCAAAAGACAGGAGGTAAAAGAGAAAAACAACCTTGTTGTGTGCCCAGTGTGACTGGGACTGTGGATCCTGAATTGGCTTATTCAGTCACATACCCACTAATAGGTGAATTTGAGCATCACCAGTGATTTCCTGAAGTACAAAGGACAACTACGTGTACTTAGTCATGTCAGTCTCACTTATGCTCTCTCTTCCCGAATCTCCCATACGCCTCATCGTCTCTTGGAAGTAGAGGAAGCCTCTAAATCTTGGTTCAAAATATACCCCAGAAATTGACTCAAAAATAAGACCCTAATTTGCATGTCATTCCTATTCATGTCAGTAGAAACCCTCCAAATCCCACCGCTTATCTTTTCTGTGCCAATCCTAGATTAGCCACGTTTAAAAAACCACTGGTTGGTTCCTGCTAAAGTGTATTTGGCCTCAACTCTGGGACTAATTACCAACTCCCTTTTCTAGAAGGGGAAAACTGAGGCCCAGGAAAGAACCAGGACCAAGGTCATTCAGTGAGCCTGCAGAGGGAATAAGGCTGAGAACCCAGGAAACCCAAATCCTTGACCATTTTCTTTCTGATAGACCCCGAACCTCTGCTCTGACCTGGGGCTTCCTGGCTAATGCCGCCCCCGCTCTCCTCCCACAAAGACCAGCTCTGCCTTCAAGGTGCAGTTTTCCATCACTCTTTCCAGCAGCTTCTGCTCCTTGTTGTTTGTGGGACCTGGGTTCCCCTCCAGGTTCCTGGGCATCAGGAGCCGGGGCTGCCGCCTGTCTCCCACCCATGCCGAGAAGGAGGGTGTGCTGCAGGGGAGGGAGGGAGGGAGGGATGGGGCCAAGCCTGGCATGTCTGGTCTGGGGTCTCGGTCCTTTCATTCAATTGTATTTATTGAGTGCTTACTGTGTGCAAGGCACTGCACTAAGCGCTTGGGAGCGTACAATTTAACAACAAGCCTACACATTCCTGCCTACATGAGATATCAGGCTAGAGTCCTATAACGCTGGAGGCCACTGCCATGACATTAGCATCCCAGCCCAGTTCTGAGAGGAACAGGTATCCTCTGCCAAAGTACCTGTGGAATTCTACAGGACAATTTCAAAATCTGTAACCATTAACCACTTCTTGGAAACAGACTGGCCAAACATTTAAAGCCAATGCCACTGAACTCCACAGTGCCTTTTAACAGCCCTACTGGTTTAGAAAAGTCATTAAGCAAAAAGACCTATTTCAATGCTTACGTAAATTGTTAAAACAATAGATAAGCTTCAAAAATATCCAAACTCAGTTTATCTTCTTTATCTTTATCTTATTTTATCTTTATCTTCGTTTTCTCCCATGTGAGGAGGAAAAGTCTTCCGGACTGCCCATGTAATGTAGCGTCACCAAAAACAATCCGTTACCACAGGAAGCAGCCTAGTCTACTGGAAAGAGCACGGTCCTGGAAACCGAGAGGACGTGGGTTCTAATCCTGGCTCGGCCACTTGTCTGCTGTGTGACCTTGGGCAAGTCACGTAACCTCTCTGAGCCTTGCTACTTCATCTATAAAATGGGGAATAAGACTGTGAGCCCCATATGGGATATGGACTGTGTCCAACTTTGCATCGACCCCAGCGCTTAGAACATTGCATCTATTAAGCGCTTAATAAATACCATTAGGGTACTGGTAAAACTCTGTGAGGGGACATGACAGGATTACCTGTAGTGGAGCTGGAAAGCAGCTTAGGGTGTGTAAAGCCCAATTGTGAGGAGTAAAACTCATGATGGTCTGCAGTATATCCTTGCACCACGTTCCTTGAATAGAATCCGAGCCTGTAAAGAAGTCTGAACAAAGCCACAAAGTCACAAAAGATGGCTTGAATGCTCCTCAGTAGTTGCTCCCTCAGCTTCTGGATAGAAAACCAAGTGGTGCATTAAATCAAACCAACTTTTTGTTGAGACACTTTATGGGTAAGGATATTGGTGGATAGACTGTAAACTCACTCAGGCATAGAGCTCCCTTTTTACTGCTTCACCTGGTTAATGGCTGCAGAAGAATTAGCCCAACATGCAAGTTTGGCTATTAGTAAAGACACATGGATGGGACTGGTGTAATTTCTTGCAGAACTGTGCAAATTCTTTTAAAAAAATTTCCAAGTGAGCATCATGGTGAGGTCAGATTACTTTTACCCCTCATTACTCTCATGCAGTAATCATTAACTAGTTCTTTAGTGGTCAGAACAAATTAACATCCTCCCAAAGAGGGCATTTCCTACTTAGAGAATGATTTTCACTCTAAGGAAGGAAATGGCCTCTCTAAATTCATACTAATGACCCAAATTAAAGGAACATCCAAGAATCTAATCTGCTACCTTGTTGACTAACTGACAAAAGAAGGGTTCTGGAGATCAACCAGACTTAAATGTTATCGAATCTGGAAAACGTTTTGAATTGCAACAGAAACACTTGAAAGCAACTCAGGTCAGTCTCCAGTGTTACTTCCATTAAATGAATATTATGCAAATTGATTTGCCACTTGCTTCCATCCTGTTCAAGCCTCTATTTTTCCAAGGCCAACAGCATCAGTTATCAGGGCCAACTGTAAAGAATGCACTTGGCAAGCCAAAAGTGAGAACACCTAGTCCTACAGAGACAGCAGGATAATCTTTTGAGAATTCTCAGATGATTTCAAGTTTTCTTTCGGGGCCAATTTCAATACCTGTTACATGAGTTGCTCTGGCTAAGGTTAAAATCAAGGCCCGATTGAGTTCTTCAGATTCGGCCGAAAGCACGGTTTTGGGGTCGCTGAGGAAACGGGTGAATTGGGGTTGTACCTCAGAGCTTCCAAGAGCTGTTATGAGTCGTAGAGCAGTACTCTCCACGCTGAAAGGGAAACCCGAAGATGAAGTTAAATTGACTGACATTGGAAAGTTGCATCTAGCTCCTTAGTTTAATACAAAAAAAATTAAAATACCTCTCCCGTACTTTGCTCAAATATTTTTATTTAAAGCGGCCATGTATTTTTGGTAGTTATTCTTCCTACTGCATAAACCAGTGGAGCAATGGGCTCTACTCAAAGTAGCTTTACCTGCCAGACTCCAGTGAAAGTGACCACATGCTCTAACAACCAGAATCTTTGGCATTTCAAATAATCACGTCTTGAACGGAGCTCGACACATAGTAAGCACTTTACAAGTAGCATTATTATTTTTTGCTAAGTATCCTATTTGGAAATAACATCAGTACAATTAGAGATAATTTTCTAAAGGCCTATTTTCCACAAGAATCAGAAGCAGAATTGTGCTTCTGAGAATGTGAAAGCCAAGGGAGAAATATTAGGACCCTCGCCATATTGTGTCAGCAACTGGGAGAGAGCGGATGGAACAGGGAGCCCGGGAAGAAACAATGGATTTGAAAATGAAATGAAAATTGGAGAAAATGGAGGGAAATGGAGGAAAGCTATGTGAGAGCTACAATAATAATAATAATAATGTTGGTATTTGTAAAGCGCTTACTATGTGCCAAGCACTGTTCTAAGCGCTGGGGTAGATACAGGGGAATCAGGTTGTCCCACATGAGGCTCACAGTTAATCCCCATTTTACAGATGAAGTAACAGGCACAGAGAAGTGAAGTGACTTGCCCACAGTCACACAGCTGACAAGTGGCAGAGCTGGGATTCGAACTCATGACCTCTGACTCCCAAGCCCGGGCTCTTTCCACTGAGCCACACTGCTTCTGCCCTTAGCCTAGTGGATAGAGCACAGGCCTGGGACTCAGAAGTAGCTTGATTTTAATCCTGACTCCGCCACTTGTATGCTGTGTGATCTTGGGCCAGTCACTTCACTTCTCTGAGCCTCAGGTACCTCATTTGTAAAACTGGGATTAATACCCTGAGTCTTATATGGGACAGTGACTGTGTCCAACATGATTATCTTGTATCTACCCCAGCGCTTACTATTCATTGAACTGTTCATTCAGTTGGCTCAGTGGAAAGAGCCCGGGTTTGGGAGTCAGAGGTCATGGGTTTGAATTCCAGCTCTGCTACTTGTCAGCTGACTGTGGGCAAGTCACACTTCACTTCTCTGGGCCTCTTCTGTCAAATGGGGATTAAGATTGTGAGCCTCATATGGGGCAACCTGATTACCCTATACCTACCCCAGCGCTTAGAACAGTACTCTGGACATAGTAAGCGCTTAACAAATACCAACATTATTATTATTATTGTATTTATTGAGCGCCTACTGTGTGCAGAGCACTGTACTAAGCACTTGGAAATTACAATTTGGCAACAGATAGAGATAATCCCTACCCAACAATGGGCTGACAGTCTACTACAGTACCTAGAATAATAATAATATTATTATGGTATTTGTTAAGCGCTTACTATGTGCAGAACACTGTTAAGTGGCTTGCCCAAGGTCACATAGCAGACAAGTGGCAGAGGTGGTGGAACACACACCCTCTGACTCCCAAGCCGGGCTCTTTCCATTTTAAGCCATGCTGCTTCTGCATATAAATAAGCATAGTAAGTGCTTAAATGCCATAAAAAAAAATTTCTCAGTACCAAAATTCATCACCCCTTCAAATCTACCACTAAACCGGGGCACAGTTAATTTAAAAGTCTGGTCTGACTAAAAATGAAATGATAATCTATGTATTGCTTAGACAATAATAGCAATAATAATAATTATAGTATTTGGTAAGTGATTATTCTGTGTCAAGCACTGTTCTAAGAGCCGAGGTAGATATAGATCAGACAAAGTCCTTGTGCCACAGGAGGTTCACAGTCTAAAAGGGAGGGAGAATAGATATGGAATCTCCATTTTACAGTTGAGGAAACTGAGGCACAGAGAAGTTAAGCGACTTGCCCAAGTTCACCCAACAGATATGTGGCAGACCTGGAAAAAGAACCCAGGTCCACTGTCTCTCAGGCCTTTGCTCCTTCCACTACATTATTTGGCTTCTAAACATATATTGGTTTACAATTCTATACATCCAGCTAATGGACAAGGATAGAACACTGGAAAACACCTGAAAGGGCCCTGAAAGGTAGAGAATCAAAATGCTCGAAGAAGAAACCAGAACAGGTAGCATATATTTAAAGCGGAGTGTAGTGATTTTACCAAGGACTTTATCCACTGGATTGAAAACTTCAACTTTAATCCAGTTTCCCGTATGCTCACCAAAGATGAAGCTGGTTCTGGTTAGTCTGGGGTACGGAAGCCAGAGAATGAAGTTGACTCAGGAGCTGAACTCTGTAGTGAGGTTGGATATGGTGCATGCGGTAGCTGAACATCTCCAGAAGGGTGTGGAGGATTCCCCAAGCGTGAGACTTGAACACAGTGGGCAAGAGCTGGCCTAGTAAATGAAGACAATTAGAATCCATTATCAATACTAAATGCCGGGGAGCTCTGTGAGCTTAAAGGATAGTTCTATTTTCAAGTTACCCTAGAATATTCACAAAAGGACAGTAGAAGAATTCCATTTCATTTTCAAAATTGCAAACAGATACGATTTTGGAAAATTCTTGTAGAATTATTAATATAACAATTTTTTCTCGAGATGCACAATATTAAAATGAAAATAAAATGATGAAATTCACATCTCCGAATACATAAGCATCAATAACTTAGGTGCTTTCACATTTTCCTGAAATCTCCCTTAAAAATGGAACTTCCTCTCACAACATATTAATCATCTATGTGCCAGGGGCATGAGGAGGATTCTCCATCTCCCGTCTTGTCTGGCAGAAGTAAAGGAGAAAGTGTTGTCTGCCCTGAACTCTGGTGCTTCACTGGACAAAGGTGCACTCAGATCACAGATCCCCATGCCAGTTCTAGGCCAGACTGAGGGCTCAAGTGCCTTTTTCCAGCTATGGTCCCCATTCCTGCACTAGGCCAGGAGTGACCCCAGTGTGTGAGGGTAGCGAGGTGCAGGAGAAAGACCAATTCCCTTGTCTGTACTCTCTTCATACCTATAGGCCCGGGATCAGGAAGGAGTCAAAGGGAAAACAAGGCAGGGGGATATTTTATATGCAAAAAGTCCATCCTTACTAATAAATCCTTTGATGCCCAAGGACTCTATTTCCATGTAAACCAATAGACGACTATAGGTTTCCACGAGAGCTGGAGCCAAGGCCAAACTAGATTTTGCATGGGCCAGTTTTATCACTCTTGTCGCTATACTGTGTATCAGGCTATGAAAAAGGGAAATAAAACAGAAGAATTAGATATCAAAATATGTAGAGTCCAAAAATAACAACTTTAGCCTATTTTATATAAATGCAATAATTATAATAATAATTGTGTTTGTTAAAAACTATGTGCCATAGACATACATATATATACACACACAGAGAAAGAGAGAGATCTAAAAGACACATAAAACAAACTTCAAATTAGTTCATAGCATGCATACCTTTAGATTTTTACAGTTCATTTAAATTGGACAGACGCACAGATAGAACTCCAATTTTTGTTGGGGAGGTGTGACGGGTCTACAGAAATTAGGGAAGTTAATGGGGAAGTCTTCTTGCAGACAACAAAACCTGCACTAACAATATGAAAGAACTAATGGGAAGAGGAGGCAGAATGCGAAAAATGACGACGAAGATGCAGAACTTGACAATGTGCTGGAAACGAAAGAAGTCAGAGATGAGTCAAAGAGGAATCTTTCCTGGCATCAGAGATGGAGGTTATTCTCCACAGTGAATGAAGGATCCAGGTAGCAAGCAGAAAAGATGAATAACGCTGCTTTTTCCCAATTTCATCTGAGCCGATGTGCTATCCAGCCACCAGATTTAGTCTGCAGTTGACAGTGTGAAAATTACTGAGCACCAAGTAAACTCATTTCAAGGAGATGCATTAAATTTTGGAGTACATCATTTTACACTTTAATATCCTTTGCTGGTGTAGTGCTGCATAACCTAGATGTGTAGTGCTTTACATTTTTAAAATGTCTTGAGAACAGCCTGAATTTCAAGACCAATTCTGGTATGATCCTTTCTCAGGCTAGCAACATGTATTTGAGTTTCAGGCAGTTAAATACCCCACCCTTATGGCTAATGAGGCAGAGCTAAGAACAGATCTCAAAACAGAATTCCTCATCACCCAAATTCTCCTCCCTCTGATATTCTCATCATTAGAGAAAACACCTCCACCCTACCTCGCAAGTCCATAACCATGGCATTATCACTCAACTCACCCTCCCATTCAACCTGCACAATAGCATCTACTGACTCCATTTGTGTTCTCCCCAGTGCTCAGGTCAGTGTTCTGCAATTCCTGGAATTGCTGAGGGCAGGGACTATGTCCACTGACTCTATATACTCTCCCAAGCACTCAATATAGAGCCCTCTCACATCCTGCCTCTGGCCTGGAATGCAATCCCTCCTCGTATCAGACCGACAGTTGCTCTCCCCACGTCAAAGCCTTACTGAAATCACATCTCCTCCAAGATGCCTTCCCTGACTAAGCCCTCCTCTCCTTCTCCCACTCCCTTCTGTATTGCCCTGACTTGCTCCCTTCATTCAACCCCCCTCCCAGCACGACACTTTATATATATGTATATACCTGAAATTTATTATGCTATATGCATATATGTATACTAATGTCTGCCTTCCCCTCTAGATTGTGAGCTCATTGTGGGCAGGGAATGTGTCTGTTTATTGTTATACTGTACTCTCCCAAGAGCTAAGTACAATGCTTTGCACACAGCAAACACTAAATATCTATGACTGACTGAATGAATGAGTGAATGAAGGAGGTACTCATTCAATGCTAGTGATGGCTGGCTGGAATGATTTGAGGTATCCCACCCTCCCACGTTAAAAACCTCGCTACATGGCATGAAGATGGTGAAATACCATTCTTGCTGTATCCTGACAAAAGGAGGCTGGTCCCACATCTGCATATTCTGACCAGGCGGGCACTTGGGTAACAGCCCAGGCCACACCGGGTGACCGATGATGGCCCACCCTGTGGCTATCAGACAGTCATTCTCACCATTTTCTCCACTATGATTCCAGGCAATAAATTTTGTTCTCTGTTTGCCCTGACTTTATCTCTCATCCTGCTAGGACAAACCCAGAGGCTCTAAAGCAAAGGCTCTCTTGTGGATGCGGTAGTGGGGTGTTTATTATTTCCCCTACCTGTCCTCCCCTCTGTCTACGGGCTTCACTGGGTACGCATTAAGCACCCTGATACTCATCCTGACCCATAGTGCCTATGTACATCTCTTTATATTCAACCCTTTCTCCGATCTATATTTGTATAATGTCTCTCCCCCTTGGTACACTGTTAGCTCCTTGTGAATGGGGATTAAGTCTACCAGCTTTGTTGCACTGTATTTTCCCAAGTGTTTAGAACCGTGCTCTGCACACAATAAGTGATCAATGAATACTACTGATTTAGTGCTACCTAATGTCACCTGTCCGTTCCACCTTCATGACATCACTAAAATCCACCCTTTCCTTTCCATTTAAACTGCTACTATGCTGATCCAGGCACTTATCATAACCCACCTAGACTAAATAAGAATAATTAATAATGGTGGCATTTGTTAAGCACAGAGAATAAAATTTACAGTGCCAAGCACTGTACTAAGCTCCGGGGGGGAGACAGGCAAATCGGGTTGGACAGAATTCCTGTCCCACATGGGGCTCAGTCTTAATCCCCATTTTACAGATGAGGTAACTGAGGCACAGAGAGGCAAAGTGACTTGCCCAGGGTCACACAGCAAACATGTGAAGGAGACACTTGGCAGACTACTCCATCGCCTCCTGTCTCTTCCAACTTGAGTCCATACTGCACTTGGTTGACTGGCTCATTTTTTTTTCTTTAAGTTCCATCCATATCGCCCCACTCCAAAACCTCCAAGAAAACCTCCATACAATTGACTTTAAAGTACTGAATCTGCTCGCCCCTTCCTACCTTACTGATATACTACAACCTAACCCACACACTTTGCTCCTCTAACACCAGCCTATTTACTATTCCTTGATCTTGTCTATCCCACCGAGACCTTTTGCTCACATTTGTGCATTTGTCCCCTGGCTCCAAATCCCTCCCCTTCATATCCAAGGGACCACAATTCTCCCCTCTTTCAAGGCTTTAAAATCACATCTCCTCTAAGAGGTCCTCCCGACTAAGCCCTCGTTTTCCCTACTCACCCTCCCTTCTGCCTTGCCTTTGCACTTGGAGTTCAATGCCCTCAGCAATTGATATTAGCCCCATTTTCAGTCCCACAGTCCTTTTGGATAAATCCTTGCATTTTGCCATTTCCCCTAACTCTTATGTTTAATCTGTCTCCTCACCTAAACTGTAAACTCCTTGTGGGGAGGGATTGTGTCTACCAACTGTACTGTATTGCATTCTCTGAAGCACTAAGGTACTCTGCACATAATAGGTGCTCAGTAGATACCACTCATGGACTGACTATTCTGAATTCTATATTCTGACCTTGGATTCTTGAAATCTGTCATTTAATTCCAACAAAAGACAATAAACTCCCCTCATCTAGATTGTAAGTGCCTTGTGAGCAGGGAATGTGTCTATTTATTCTTGCACTGTACTTTCCCAAGCGCGTAGTACAGTGCTGTGCATGCAGTAAGTGCTCAATAAATACAATTAAACGACTGAATGAAGTGATCTTTGAGACAGATATCAGGGTCACCACCAGCAGTAACAGGCCTTTTTTATGGTCTTTGTTAAGTATTTAGTACGCGCCAGGCAGAGTACTAAGTCGTGAGAGCCTTTTAGAGGTGCTAGAGAACACCAAACACACACACACACACACACACACACACACAAAAGCACAAAAAAATCTAAAAGCTGTGAAATAAAAATGGCAGTGGTTTGGGGATGTTAATATATGACCAATCAAATCCAAAGGCAATACCTCATTTTGGCATGAACTGTAAGCGAATCCAAGAGGTTCATTGGTAAAGGGGTAATAGATCCTGAAGCCATACAGCTAATCCCGGGGAGCGATATCCGCATGTTTCCGTTCCCATAAATAGTTTCTACAAGGACGCCCATTGGCAACGTGAAACATTCTGAATTGGTCGAGTACGCGTTACACAGCAGAGCAATCTTGTAGTCATTCATCTGTAACGTTTTATTGCATAGACTCTGTTGCAAGAACCTGCACATTTAAAAAACAGATGACAAGCAAGGCAGCATGTATGTACGTATCCTTTTCCTCTACTTCCCTTATCGGTGATAAATTATAATGTCTGCCTTCCCCTGTAGACGACAATCTCCCTGTGGTTAGGGACCTTGCCTACCAACTCTGTTGTACTGCACTTTCCCAAGAGCTTAATACAGTGCTTTGCCCCAGTAAGCCTCAATAAGTACTACTGATTGATAGACTGATGTGCACGGGTATTTCATATATAAGGCTTTAAAGTTAGAAATATTCAAGGACAAAATCTACTTCATCTGCCCCTAGTAATTCAAACCGGCTGGGGCCTCTAATTCTGGCCAGAGCCTGTGCTTGCTAAAAACGCAATTGAGCTGACTGCATTTTCTACTGAGCACAGCAGAGTGGCAAGCAATTCCACTTGGGAGGAGAATTTCCCCACACCTGTTTGCCTTACTTGGAAATTGGGAGGGAGGGCTGGTGGTAAGAACAGAGAGCAAGCCAAATTTGTAATCACTAGAAAATACGTGGCATCATTTTCATAATTAATTGTAGCTCTAATTATAATATAGGAGTGCTTACTAGTCATTGTAAACCTGTTACGCATTAAGAACAAAATAGATTTCCAGAAGTCTCTACTGATTTGGGGGCAATTTTTGACTATATATGGATTCCAACATTCCCTGCTCTCTTCGGTCTAGTAAACAGTCTCAATATCATATTTTTAAAGCAAAACTTACTCATGGTGAAGCTTTAAGGAGTGAGGAATGGGAATCTGTAGTTTGGAGTTGTCATTTTGGGCCTTTCTGTTTAGATGTATCCAAATACATGTCATGGCAAAAGCATGGGTTGACTGCGGCTTGTTAATATCAGGCACAGGAATGCACTAAATTGAAACAAATAATTTTTGTTACAAATATATTTGAGACTTCAAATTTAGAACTTCTGATGTTTTCCAATTTAAATTTACTAACAATGAAAATGAATTTTTTTAAAAAGCACATAAAACATAAGATCATTTCCAACATTTGGTGACTTAGAGCTTAGTACTGCCATCACAAAGCCCAATAACCATATATTTTAGAAAATACAATAAAAAAGGAGCAAGTCAAAAGCTAAAGTCAAAGAAACATGAACTCCAGGAGAGATATTTTCACCCTCCACAGTGCCAACCTCGTCAACTCAGTCAACTAAACAGTGAATTCCCTAAGTCTGTACATCCTCATCAAACAGCACAGGAGAGGTGTAAAACATTTCCACAGTAAAACTGAAGTCTGAATTTAAATCGCATAGTCAGTGGTTTGGAAAAGCCATTTTAAAACTGTAGCCGAAACACGGAATCAAAGAGCTGGAAGATTTAGAAAAGAAAACTCTATAATAAGTCATTATATGGAAAAGAGAGGGATCTTGAAGTTTATCTCTAACTATGAAGGACAATTATGAAGAGCACAACCATCACACTCTTTCAAGCATCCTTTTGTGTCACATTGGTCACAGAATAATGGGTTAGAGTGACCCCTGGTTTATCCCAGGAACTGCATTGTTATGTAGAAACCAGAGCATGCTAACCACACTCCCTATATCAGCTACATTTCCCATATTCATGGATATGACCTGAATTTAGAAATTTAGATTTTATTGGGGAAACTGGAGAAACTCTCCAAGTGTACATCCCAGGGGCAGAATTACCTGAAATAGCTTCTAGAATGATAAGTCAGTCCTCTGAAAACCCAGGTAAATTGCTCTGATGGATCTCTCAACCCTCTAGGATAAATCATTATTCCCAATCATAGAAGGGTGGGGAATACTGCCAAGTAATGTTCCTAGGTATCAACCAATGGTATTTCATTCATTCATTCATTCATTCAATAGTATTTATTGAGCGCTTACTATGTGCAGAGCACTGTACTAAGCGCTTGGGATGAACAAGTCGGCAACAGATACAGTCCCTGCCGTTTGACGGGCTTACAGTCTAATCGGGGGAGACGGACAGACAAGAACAATGGCACTAAACAGCGTCAAGGGGAAGAACATCTCGTAAAAACAATGGCAACTAAATAGAATCAAGGCGATGTACAATTCATTAACAAAATAAATAGGGTAACGAAAATATATACAGTTGAGCGGACGAGTACGGTGCTGTGGGGATGGGAAGGGAGAGGTGGAGGAGCAGAGGGAAAAGGGGAAAATGAGGCTTTAGCTGCGGAGAGGTAAAGGGGGGATGGCAGAAGGAGTAGAGGGGGAAGAGGAGCTCAGTCTGGGAACGCCTCTTGGAGGAGGTGATTTTTAAGTAAGGTTTTGAAGAGGGAAAGAGAATCAGTTTGGCGGAGGTGAGGAGGGAGGGCGTTCCAGGACAGCGGGAGGACGTGACCCGGGGGTCGACGGCGGGATAGGCGAGACCGAGGGACGGTGAGGAGGTGGGCGGAGAGGTAGGAAGGGGCAAGGTGATGGAGAGCCTTGAAGCCTAGAGTGAGGAGTTTTTGTTTGGAGCGGAGGTCGATAGGCAACCACTGGAGTTGTTTAAGAAGGGGAGTGACATGCCCAGAGCGTTTCTGCAGGAAGATGAGCCGGGCAGCGGAGTGAAGAATAGACTTGCCCAAGGTGACACAGAAGACGAATGGAAGAGCTGGGATTAGAACCCAGCTTCTGACTCGCAGGCCTGTGTTCTTTCCACTGTGCCACGTTGCTCCACAGTGAAGTACTTACAAAGCTTGTTTGGCAGTGCACAAATATACGGATGTAATGTGTAGAGAAGCAGTGTGGCTCAGGGAAAGAGCCCGGGCTTGGGAGTCCGAGGTCATGGGTTCGAATCCTGGCTCCACCGCTTGTCACCTATGTGACTTTGAGCAAGTCATTTAACTTCTTTGGGCCTCAGTTACTTCATCTGAAAATGGGGATGAAGACTGTGAGCCCCACATGGGACAACCTGATCACCTTGTATCCCCCCCAGCACTTAGAACAGTGATTTGCACAAAGTAAGCACTTAACAAATATCAACATTATTATTATTAGGGGTGAGGCACAAGGAAAGAGTTGGGCTTTAAAGATTATCTGGGTGAGAAAATTCATTAACCACAATTTATGTGAAGTAGGTAAAACTCACTTCTTTCTCTGGGTAGAGAAGGTCAAAGAGTTTCATGACAGGCAGGAAGTCAGCCAACGCATTTTTCTGAATACTTCCAGAAATGAACTGCAGTAGAACCCACATCAGATGGTCTCTGCCTTTAATGAGACCCCGACCTGCCAACTGAAAGAGACAAGATCAGGAAAAACTACATCCCTTAACTTGACATTCACACAACTCGTATCACTACTCTAATATCAAATACAATAAGGAAACCCTTTCCTTATGCCAAGGAACCTTCTAATAGGGACATAGTGTCAACTGTCATGATTCGTGGGTTACAGCTTGTTTAGAAAACTGTAACCACTATTCTCAATCAGGGAAAAGGGCAGGCTCACTATGTAAGAAAGTTTCCAATCAATGAAGATTTACTGTGCATCCACTAGCTAATTATTCAGAAGTTTCCACTCAGAAACTGAAGAAAAAATGTGTACTTGACCATGAAATTTGGTCTCTGGGTATTTACATGCTAAAAGATTGTACCTCCTATTATAATTTCCTCAAATGCCCAGTACAGAGCTCTGCGGAGTAATGAGTGAATATCACTTTTACATCTACTGCTATTCTCGGTCTGTACAACTTCCTAGGATATAAACTTCCACCTGAAAAAGGAGGTCTGTAGAATAGATTGAGAATATGGGAATATTATTCTCTGTCTCCCCAACCCTACTTATGGATTGCTCGTACTCAGGTGCCTGGCCGTGAGTCCACCCAAGCCAATAGTGGGATACGATCCCAGAGAAGAAAGCGTGAAATGCTCTTCATTAAGGAGCTTATTATGGTGACCATGTCAAGGTTCTCGGCGTGGGCCTGAGGAGAGGCTATGTCTCTCCCAAAAGGACTGTTGTATCTACATGGTTCAGACCTCATGAGCAAACTGTCCAGAGCCACCACAGACATCTTTTCCCTTCTGAAAAGATCTTTACCTAAGTGATAGAGGCTGAGTTGTCTTTAAAGAATGCCCAGATCTGGCATGCTCACCTGATTTGTACATTCCAAGCGCTTAGTACAATGCTCTGCACATAGTAAGCGCTCAATAAATACTATTGAATGAATGAATGTTGCATATTTTCACTGTCATTTTGGCTAGAATGCTTTTAGGGAACCATCAATGTGGAAGAAACCGTTTGCACCCGTGGTGCCTCAACGGGTGTTTGTGACAGGGTGACTTTTCCTTAATGCAAGAGTGCAGCCCTCCCGATATAGAACTAAATGTACTTACCTTTTGATGGAGTGATAAGACCATGTGAGGAAAACTTGCAAACTGGAAGAGCACAAAGAAAATGAGTTGACTGGAGAGGTGCTGCCACAGAAGCTGACTAGTCCCGCCATCGTCAAACTTCTCCTCCGTTTCCGAACGTTCCATGGCATAAACCACCAGATCCACCAACTGGTCTTCCAGCACCGGGCAGCGCTGTTTGTGCTGAAAGGCAGAGATTAGATACAGTATTCCAAAAGTCAAATCGTTCGCTTATGAATGATCAGCTGAAGAACAGCACTGTAAACTGAGGCTGGGAAGCATGAAATGAAGGTTGAAATTAAGAAGTTAAAAATAGACTGGTCTATTAAAGCTGCACTTTCTTACGTGTCCCAGAGGAGGACTTTCATTTTCCAAGCAATGTGTCAAATCCCTCCCGTAACACTATTTCTGATTAACCCTTGGGAGAAAGACTTCTAATAATTTAACTTGGGTAGATGCTATTTCTCAAAGTCTTCTGGAAGTTCTAATTTGTTGAGAACACACAGGTTCTGTTCATGTCTGTGAAGTAGCAACACTAATTTCACAATAAAAAAATAAAATGAATTCAGGGTTTACAGGAATTTTGTCGGTGCAGAAGAACAGGGAGGATGCTCACCTCCCCTGGTAAGAAAGGGGAGACTAAAAACTCTTTTTAGGAAAGTCACAGGGTTTATTAAGACAGTCCTGTTGGTATTCTTCTGGAAATACCACACAAATCCACAAGGAGACACTGGCCCGGGCTTAAAAGTCATTTCGGAAATAAATGCGGTGGGTCTGTTGGACACATACGTGACACAGTGCTCTGGAAGTTTGTTTTATTCTATTGCCATTTGGGTTGAAAATGGCAAAAAATGAGGAGTTCCCTCTTGGGCCCCATAACATAATACAGCTTTAATGACGACAACTAGTTTTCAAAACCAAAAAAGAAAAGGAACTGAGCTCACGTACCAAGAATGGAAATGCAGGGTCCCTTTCTAGAGGCAAAATGAGGTGTTTTTTGTTTTGTCAAATGGTGTTTTGAAAACACAATCATTAAAACAAACCTCAATAACCCCGATTGGTTTAATCATCCGAGATTCCCTCAAAAGATAAATAAATCCTTTGACTCAGCTGCCAAGCAGTGGAAAGGCTTATCAGTAAGTCCTCCAAATAAGACTGCTAAAAACACATCTTTTCCCTCAAACTTTACATCGGCTCTTATTTTCCTTTTGCCATGAAAAAGGGAGAGTGTCTCTGAATTAAGGAAAAATGCAAAAATGGGGACGGTAGTAGATAAAAGATATATGAATGGCACCCCCCTCTTTTGCATGCTCTTTGCCAGCTCAAAACTGTGGAAAGCTACAAATCTAGCTGCACTTTCTTAAAGCATGCAGAAACAGAACATCTAACTCAAACAGTAAGCACCAACTGCTTTTCATCTTTTCTTCCAAGAACACAATGCCATGATCACAGTTCAACCACAGTACAGGTTTACGGATAGCAAGAGGAACACCACCAGTTGAGACTACAGTACGTTTTCTCCCAAATGTAACTAACCATTATGAAGCAGAGCAAAGTGCAACAGACAACACTACAGGCTATTTCATAATTCGGCATGCAAGACTACTGTGTACAGGGCTTGAAATTCACTAGTTCTGCTAACAGCCAACAACCCCTCAAGGGTGTCGGGCAGTACAAATTTAGAGTGAAGTCAGAAGAAAATTGTGAAAAAGAAGTGAAGCCAGGATTTCCAGTAGGAATGTTCCACTATTAATGGATATTTGCTTCAATAATTGAGAAGCTGACCAATTGGCAATTAATCCCACCCAATCAATGAGCAAATTAAATAAAATTTGCTTGGAGCGCCAGAGTCTTACAGAGCTTCGCTTGGTGATTCTGTCAGCTGTAAAAATCAGGAAAATACTTACCTATTTCTCTGAGATGTTGTGATAACAAAATAGTTAAGGTGAGAGTAGGGTTATTATTACGGTGGATATTAGGATCATGACAAGAAAAATTAACCAGGAAATTCAAAGCTAAGGCTGACAGTTTTACACATTAGCCACTCTGAAAGACCATCTTAAAATGAAGGATGAAAAGTTACCTAATGCATTTCTACGGCACCTCAGGCATTATAGTCTAGAAGCAACCAAACATTTATCAGTATTAACTCTAAATTTCCCAGCTGTATTTGCTTCATCCAATATTGCAGCTCAAGAGACCCTAGATAATGGCATAGGTTCTTCTGAAAAACTACTGTTCAGAAACAGACAGGTTTGGGAGACCACACAGGAATGGATATGACCTAAGAGAGAACTGCAAATAGTATTCCTAAATGGATCTGAACAGTTACGTAACCCTAGGTATATCTTGTCACATTTATTGTCTCATCTCTACTAGGAAATGGAATAGTAATATCTTCTGCCTTCCTCTCTGAGCAATTAAAATGAATATGTAAAAACAAAAATACATAGATCCTGAGATAAATGTGCTATCATTAGTATAACTGATCTAGGTGGCTAGGATTGGGGATTTTTTTATTACTTCCTAGCAAATAAATTACAATTAAAAGATTTCTATAGCCAGTGATGTCCAATTTATAAAAAAAAAGTTATAGTCAGGTCTTCTTAGAATGAAGGATTACACGACCCAAAAGGAAATCTTTAGAGTTCAAGGTAATTTCATTTCATTGTTCAATAGTTCAAATTACATTTCAATGGTATATATTCCAGGAGACTAGCTCCAGTGTTTGAAAAATAGCACATAGTGCTATAAAAATATACTTGCATTGCTACAAGAATAACCTATGAGTGGGTTACTTGTTCTCAGATATTTCCTTGACTAGAACTGCCAATATTTTAGAGACGTGCTGACCTTGAAATTATGAAATTTAAAAAGAACCAATTTTTATCGACTCCTTTAATGATCTGTGGAATACTGTGTGAATAGCTGATTTCTGTCCAGTTCCTACAGGAAAAAGCAATATGGACAGCTCAGAAACAAGTTCAGTATAATTAATACAAGGCAAGAGATAAGAGAAACACAAGAAAATGTTAGGGTAGAGCACAATCCTACTTTGAGAAAGGGTGGGACTCAATTTTTAATTTCTTGATCCCTAACAATTTGGGAGATAAAGCATTTTACATTCTAGATCACAGGTCAAAGAAGAGCCCCAATCATATCTACGGCATTTTTTTTCTCTTTCACCTCTAACTCTTCCTACTAAAACAAGTACTGATGAATGAGTTAAGTTTGAAAAACAGATCCTATGGTAACAGTTATGTTGCTAATGTTCTGTCAGCATTTCCATTATAAACTTTATTTTTTATGGATTTATGTCTTAGTCATAAAAAGGTTTTAGGTTGAAACTTGCTATTGTAAATAATCAGCCTGGGTCAAAACTGGTTTATTCAAAACTTTCAGAAAAACTTTATGTTCTCTTCTAGTCTGAGAAGAGCAACCCTCCCAAAGAAAATATTAATTGTGGCTGATACGGATAATGTATCTAGGGAAAATCAGATGCTGCTGAAGTGAAAACAACATGGCCTAGGGGAAAGAGCACAGGCCTGGGAGTCAGAAGGATCTGAGTTCTAATCCCAGACTCTGCCAAATGTTTGCCGTTTGTCCTAGATCAAATCACTAAATTTCTCTGTGCTCCCGTTACCTCATCTGTAAAATGGGGATCACTACTGTGAGTCCTGTGTGGGAGAATGACTGTGTCCAACCTGATTAGCTTATATTTACCCCAGTGCTTAGGTCAGTGCTTGGCACACTGTTAACACTGAACAAATAAAACAGATCAAAAAAAAAGAAAAGAAACAAAAAGTACTTGAATCTACGAAGCTATAAAAATCTTCAGGCCTTGTGACTATGTTCTGAAGCCAAAATCAATATTCAGATGTGGAATGAAATTCCAGAGTCAAATGGGAATACTTACCTGAGGTCATATGCTCAACTGAGTTATTAGTAATTTGGTTTTCAAAATGTTAAAACATGATAAAATTATGCAATGAGATACCTGTTTTTCAGATATTGTGTTTTGAAAGATTTTAGTTACATGTGTACAAAAGCTTATCCGAATAAAAAACCTGAGTAGATTTTACAGAAAAAAACCAGAGTTAAAAAAAAAAAATAAAAAAATACTGCTACTAGGGTGAGATTTGGCATGCAAAGTTTCAACACTGAGCAAGTTTTATGGCCAAGCTATATGTCCTCCAAAATAGGGTTTTATAAATGGAAGCACTGGCACAACCTTCACTATAGTATTGCAAACAGCAACGCTATTTTATATATCCTAGACAATGGTGTCTTTTTTAAAAGAAAAAGTTGGTTTTCAATGGGTCTTTTTGTTTAAATATCTTGGGCTCAAAATGTTTTTAACATGAACAAGAAAAAAAAATTGAAAGCACTACTTTCAAAAGTCCTAGAAAAGGACTTGGGATTAGTATAAGAGCTCCTGGTTAGAGTGTTGGGCCATAGTGTTTCTTCCCCCTCTTGGTCAGGGGAGCTTTGACAGCAGAGCTCACTCTAGGAGGACACTTCTGGCAAAGTTCTAACACTGAAGCAGGTCACTCAGGTGGGGGTGGCGTGGGCCGTGAATGTGACTGAGTCAAACCTCAGTTTTCCAAAAAAAAAAAAAAAAAAAAGCCTTCAGGGTACCAATTTGGCCACTCCAGCTTTGAAAGCAGCATTTCTGCCTCAAAACCTCGGCATTAAAGCTTTTAAATGCTAAAGCAGTCTAAGTTTTCATATTTTGTTTTAAATCACCAGGAAAGATGTAAAAAAAAAAAAAAACCCACCCCAAGTCTTACCATCTCATAAAATAACAGCAGGCTAGCTAAACTCTAGCTTAGCCCTGGTCTTCAAAAAGGGAAGAGATGGACAAGGAGGGGGGAATATAACCAGTCGAAAATGACAGGATCATGAGTCTAACAGAGGAGTCTTTTTGGGGAAAAAAAAAAAGGAAAAAAAAGGGGGAAAAAACAACCACCGCAAAAAAAATCAGACCACCAAAAAAACTCTCATCCCAAGAAGGAATTTTTAGTGGTCCTGGTCTCAGCATGGTCCTGCCAATTTCAAGCCCCGACCATACACTTTGTTTCTAACTGGAATCAGTGGCTACAAAGCGGCCAGCGTATCGTTAGTCACAATACAACAGTAAGGTTGTGAACATACCTGAGCAATGTTCAAGGTCTAGAGCATTGGAGGATGGGCGGGACAAGACAGGACAGAACAAAAATAAAGGAAGAAAAAAAGAAAAGACAAAACAGTGACTATGAGGCCAGCCTCAAGGAGCCCAAAGTCAGACCAAGCCCTCCCACATGTAAAACTACTTCAAAACAAAATAAAACAAAAAAGAGAGAGACAAACAATAAGTGGGTTCTCTACTGCTGGAAAAAAAGTCAAAGGAAAGAAAGCAGGACCAACAAAAGACCTGAACAATTGAAAGAACAACAACAAAAAAATTTTTAAAAAAAGAAAGGATTCGGGTCAGTCATGTGTAGGTTTATCTGGCAAAGGAATACTTGAGGCTGGCCTTATAGGAAAAAAAAAAGCAATGCAAAAAAAAACCAACTTTAAAAATATCCACTTTTCAATTCAAAAATCTTTAAAGCAATATACAAATGGGAGGACCACAACAGTGTCCGTTAACCTAGTGTTAAAAAGAAATCTCCATCTAGCCCTAAACTGTTTTGCTCAGTTAGCTATAGCAAAGAAAAGAGAAAAGAATACACTGCAGACTCTATGCAGAATTGACTGAGTTGATGGTTAAGTACAGTACCTGCTTATTTAAACCTAGCATATTGCAGACCATATCCCTGGAGTAAGGCTGCTCCAGCACATATCTCAACAAAGCAGTCTGTGGTTCAAAGAGATCCTTCAAAGAAAAGAAAAAGAACAATTATTTTATGAGTAGCTTTAACTGTCACTTTTGCATGGGGTGGGACCTTTGCTTTTCCTCTCATTTTTCAGGAGAATTATACAGTCCTTGTCAGGAAGTCTTCAGTATTTATATTCTGCTACTCCCCCTCTCTGCAATTTATTTCAATAGCTGTCTTCCCCTGTATATAGTAAACTCACAGAGCGCAGGGGTCAGGTTTATCTATGTTACTGGGCTCTCCCAAGCGCTTAGTATACTGGTCTGCGCACAGTACAGTACTTAGTAAATATCCCTGACTGATGGGTTATTTAGCACCCATTACATACAGGGTACTGTACTAAAGTATTTATAAGTATAAAAATAAAAGAGTCTCTACCCTCGACCTTAAGCTGCTGGAAAAACATATGGATTTGGCAATCAAGAAGTCTGAGTGTTCTAATCTTAGCTCTATGTCTGTGAACCTCATTTTTAAAATCTTAAAATTTGAGGTAATTTCCATCTACACCTTTCGAAGTACAGGAATTCCTGCCAGAACTCAGCATTTTCAGAGTACAACCCCACAACATTTATGTACATATCTTTGAATTATAAACTATTTATTTCTATTAATGTCTG
Organism: Ornithorhynchus anatinus; assembly: GCF_004115215.2. Taxonomy (NCBI): domain Eukaryota; kingdom Metazoa; phylum Chordata; class Mammalia; order Monotremata; family Ornithorhynchidae; genus Ornithorhynchus; species Ornithorhynchus anatinus. Next base: position 93,850,051 of record NC_041729.1, on the reverse strand, counting down.
TCTCCCTTCCAGACTGTAAGCTTACTATGCGTAGGAAACATGTCCACAAACTGCTATATTTTACTCTTCCAAGCGCCTAGTACAGTGTTCTGCATGGATTAAGCACTCAAATACCACTGAGTGATTGATACAATTTAGACAAAACATGATGGAAGAATCAAGTAACGTAGTGATATAATGCAGCCGTTAACTGGTTCAAAATCATTGGAGCTTGCAGGAATGCTTGTCTTGGCAGCTTGTTTCAAAGCAGGATCAATGGATACCTCAGAAAGAAACTGTTATTTTTTAAGCGCTTACAATGAACCGTGTCCCAGTATATTTTATTAATGGTTATAAGTAATAGTAATTAAGCTACTTGTTAAGCTCTTATGATGTGCCAACTAATATACAAACTGCTGGGGTAGATACAAAATAATCCAGTTGAGCACATTTCCAGTCTCACATGGGGCTCTCGGTCTTTGGGAGAGAGAGAACAAATATTTATAAACGAGGAAACTAAGGCACAGAGAGGTTAAATGACTTGCTCAGTGGTATTTTTATAGTATTTGTTAAGCCACTAGGCCATAATGCTTCTTTAGCAATGCACCAGACACTGATCGCAACATTGCTATTATTATTTACTAGGAACTGAGCTTTAAGGTGTTGCACATTAGTTCCCAGAACTAGAGAAATGTCAGACACAAGCAACTTTCTATAATGGTACCTACGTACTACTTCAATTGTCTTCTAACCACCTTCCTCTTACCTTTGTATTTACCAATGAAATAATTATAACATGTATAAACACACTGGTTTACAGGAATGAAACTAGCATGTTGTAGTAAGTGAGTTTGTGACAAGGGAAATGAGACCGAGATAATGAAAGAGAGGGACAGGCAGAGGTAATGAAAGAGAAAGAGAGAAAGAAAGATGTGTAAGTGTGCATAGTTATCTTTCCGATTTGGAAAGAGGAAATTCACCTCACCTCCAATTCTCTCCTTGCCCCCCTCCAATCTGGCTTCCTTCCCCTTCACTCCACAGAAACCGCCCTCTCAAAGGTCACCAATGATCTTCTTTCCAAATCCAACAGCTCTACTCCACCCTAATCCTCCTCGGCCTCTCAGCTGCCTTCGACGCTGTGGACCACCCCCTTCTCCTGGAAAGGTTATCCAACCTAAGCTTCACTGACTGTGTCCTCTCCTGGTTCTCCTTTTATCTCTCTGGCCGTTCATTTTCAGTCTCCAGGGGAATACAATACAAAAATAAACAGTCAGAGACCCTGCTCATAATGAGTTTACAGTCTAGAGTGGGGGAGACAGACAACACAAATAAATAAAATGGCAGATATTTATATAAGTGCTGGGGGGCTGGGAGGGGAGAAGAGCAAAGAGAGCGAGTCAGGGTGACACATAAGGGAATGGGAGATGAGGAAAAGTGGGGCTTATTCTTAGGCTCTTCTTGGATGAGTTGTGCCTTCAGTAACGCTTAGAAGTGGGAGGTAGTAATTGGCTGTCAGATTTGAGGAGGGAGGATGTTCCAGGCCAGAGGCAGGATGTCGGTGAGGGGCTGGCAGTGAGACAAGCAAGACGGAGGCACAGTGAGAAGGTTAACATTAAATGAGCAAAGTGTGCGGGTTGGGTTGTAGATGGGGAGAAGCAAGGTGAGATAGGAGGGGGAAAGGTGGTGGAGTGCGTTAAATCCAATGGAGAGGAGTCTTTGTTAAATGGAGAAGTGGATGGGCAACCACTGGAGCTTTTTGAGGAGCGGGGTGTCATTCTCAACGTTTTTATAGAAAAGTGATTCGGACAGCAGAGTGAAGTATGGACTGGAGAGGGGAGAGACAGAAGGCTGGGAGGTCAGCAAGGAGGCCGATGCAGTAATCTAGGCATGTTAGGATGACTGACTGCACTATCACGGTACAGTTTGGATGGAGAGGTGGATTTTAGGTGATTTTGTGAAGGTGGGATCAACAGGATTTAGTGATGGATTGAATATGTGGGTTGAATGAGACAGAGAAGTCAAGGATAATGCCAAGGTTACAGGCTTGTGAGACAGAAAGGATAGTGGTGTTGTCTAGAGCAATGGGAATGCTAAGAGGAGGACAAGGTTTTGGTGGGAAGATAAGGAACTCTGTATGTAGATTTGGGTATCAACCACATAGAGGTGGTAGCTGAAGCCATGGGAGCAAATGGGTTCTCCACGGGAGTGGGTGTAGATGGAGAATAGAAGCAGACCCAGAACTGAACCTTGAAGGACCCCCAGAGTTAGAGGGTGGGAGGCAGAGGAGGAGCCCATGGAGAAGACTGAGAATGAACGGTCAGAGATATAAGAGGAGAGCCAGGAGAGGACAGCCAGTGAAGCCAAGGTTGGATAATGTTTCCAGGAGAAGTGAGTGGTCCACAGTGTTGAAGGCAGATGAGAGGTCGAGGAGGATTAGGATGGAGCAGAGGCCACTGGATTTGGTAAGAAGGAGATCACTGGTGATCTCTGAGGGAGCGGCGTCTGTGGAGTGAAGGGGATGGAAGTCAGACTGGAGGGTGGGGTGGGAGAGAATTGGAGGAAAAGAATTTGAGAAGGTGGGTGTAGACAACTCCCTCAAGGAGTTTGGAGAGGAACTGTAGGAGGGAGATGGGGTGATAACTGGAGGGAGCCATAGAGTTATGGGAGGGGTTTGTTTTTTTTAGGATTGGGGACACAAGGGCATGTTTGAAAGCAGTGGGGAAGAAACAGTCCTTGTCTGACCCGATAATCCAACTGCACATTATTCTTCTTTTCTCAGTCAATACTCAATGGTTGGTGCTTAAACCTACTCTTTAGCAGAACTATAACCCACATATTCTCTCAGCTAAAATAAAGGTCAGTGTGTGAACTGAAAACACATTTAGTTCCATTAAATCTGCTTTGGTAACAACTTACCTTATCATAGGGCAAAAGGCCTTTCAGAGGAAAACGAAGCGTTGTAGGATCCAGTTTCCACGAATTACAAATGGCCCCTGAGTTATTTACCACTGGCAGAAGACTACAGCGTCCTGTATATGTCACACAAAATGAAAGCAGGTAAACGAAGGAGGAAAAGCAGGGTGGATGCCAGGCCCTCTCCATCACGGGTCACGAAACTAACTCGGTAATTTCTCTTCAAACCTGAAAAATCTTCCATAAAGAGAAAACATGTTCAGTGTTCTGAAACAAAATATTCCCAACTGGCTGACTAGACAGTAGGCCTTGAAGCCATCTGGACCCTGAACAGGAAGGGACCTCCAAGACACTGCAACTGCCAAGGCCAGAGGTTACATCTAGACTGTGAGCCCGTTGATGGATAGGGATTGTCTCTACCTGTTGCCAAAGTGTACTTTCCAAGCACTCAGTACAGTGCTCTGCACACAGTAAGGGCTCGATAAATATGATTGAATGAATCAATCTCCCTGAAGCTCCAGGCTGAGGCAACCTTCCCAGAGGTCGAGGAGATGCACTCTGGTGCCAGGATTTTTTTTCGATTAGACTGTGATTTAAAAAGAAGATGGCAGAATTCTCAAGGTGAAGGATTAAAAAAAAAAGTCAAATTAAACCCCTCTTTGAAAACTGCAACAAGAAGTCACAGAGATAAAGGCTGGCACAAGCAAAAATGTACTATCAGAAAACTAGAACTTCTGGACTATTGGCAAAGTCTGCATATATGACTTAAGGAGGTGACGGGAGCTTTGCTTAATGGTTTGTTTTCAGAGAAAGCAGCTTTTGTAGAGGGGTAAAATAAAAGGAACACTTTCTTTTGTCCTTCAAAATGACCAGTTTAATCCAACTTGCTAAAATTCTCCCTTCCCCAAGAAGAATGAAATACAAAAAGATATGCTACAATTTATTTACTTATTTGGCAATGACGTGAATTTGGGAAATCAGTGTTTATGTATAAGCCTTATTAAAATCCCAGACGTATTTGTTTTCAAATTCACTTTCAAATTCATGTCTACTTATATAAGAATATCCCTTTTGCTCACCATTCCTCCTATGGGGACCAGTCAAACAGCACCAACCCAACCAAAATCAAAGCTAAACCAAAGCCAGTAAGCCCATCAGTGGAGACATGGCCCAAGCACTCCTGTTTCTGAGCCTGATCCAAGGGAAGTGTCAAAATATCTTGATATGATCCAGGGAATCCCTAAACCTAGGGAGAAGGAGAGCAGTTGTCCATACTCTGAGTGTTCAGACTCCATTTTGAGAAATACATTAGGCTTCAGATCTAGAAAGAAGGAGTTTCGGGTGAAAGTTTCAATCTAGATCAGCCCTAGATGATCCAGGCCAGTTCTAGACTATCTTGATGATTTGGAAAACTCTAAAACTTCTGTTCCCCTGGAAAAAACCTCCAAAAACTGGGAACCAACTATTATAGCAGATTATTTCTGGACAATTCAGGATGAATACAGACAAAAACAGCAGGTACTTTATTTAGTTCCAACTGAAACAACAGGACACCTTTTAGCCCAGGAAATGCCTGGATGAAGTAACCGTAGTAATTTTTGATCCATCCTAAGAACATTTATGAAAGGCACAAGGAGTTCTCTTACACTGCCACTTGGAATATCACTCAACAATTGGCTATTACAGAGCGGAGCTATGTTACCTTCTACTTTCATCTTACCACATATGGAGTTTATTCTTGCTGTGGGTCTGAAGGTATCCACAAAGTCTGATACTAGATTGCCTAGTAACTTTAAAAAAAAACATATAAATTAAAAACAAGGAAGATTTAATCCATTAGATCCGGTCTAAAAAGGCTTCTTCTAAAATACTACACCACCCAAGCATAGTTTGATTGACAGATTACGGTTATCTTGCAAAATATGTTTATGCAGCAAGAACATGTCTAGCACAGCATATCCATAATCACTACCGGGGCATGACAAATCCTCAAACCTCACTGCAAAACCAAGCAGCTATTGGCCAAAATGTCATATTCTCTTTCAAAGATGACTTCATATCATATGTTTACACGCTGCGTCTTTTTGCCTTGGGAACTTCAGTACCCAATTAGTTCTCATGCTCAACCACTGTAAGCTATAAACAAATGCCTCAATCGGAACATAGGAAAAGCTTGGTGCGGATAGCTGTTCTTTGAGTCCTGCACGGAATGAAAAGAGAGACTTCTCCTGTTTCCGTAGCCCAAACAAATCCAACTGGATCTCTGCTACTAGACTGAAAATCATTATTTTCATTAGTGTGGAAAATAACTCCACCAAGATTTTTCTGATTTTGCTTGTAGCTGCTTTAACCCGTTCTTCCTCTTTCCTTTGTCCCCTTTGCTCCTCCATGCATAGAAGGATGTAGCGGAAAGAGCTGTTTATTAGCTGGATCCATCATGTCACAGCTAAGACCGAAACACTACAAGAAACATTCCCAGAGGCCATAACATGAAATGAACGGAGGCAGGATGCTGGTGTCCCTATACCGGATGATTGCTTGGTCGAGGTTATTGCACTGGGTTCTCCTGCAAATATTTTGTTATAACTTGGGGGGAGATGCTGACGTTTTCTCTGCGTAAGCTCATTCAAAGGGTCTCCTTGATTTTCAGAGGCATGCAAAACACTGCACAAACTGTGCATAGCCTGGCACAGCCACCAGCATCTGACAGACCCATGTCTGTTTGATGGGGAACTGAGCCAACACTTATGGTGTGCTGATCATCGCTAGCTAATCTGAAGAACCATCTTAAAATGAAATCAGTATTCTACCTCTCACGACAGAAGGAACAAGGACACTGTACAATGAAGGAGCATTACTTGGCCATAGGGTTTTTGGGGGGGGGGGGTGCCTCGGCTGATTGGGAGCAGCAGCACAGCCTAATACAGCACAGGCCTGGGACTAGAAGGACCTGGGTTCTAATCCCAGCTCCATCGCTTGTCTGCCATGGGACCTTGGCTAAGCCGCTTCACTTCTCTGTGCCTCAGTTAGCTCATCTGTAAAATGGGGATTAAGACAGTGAGCCCCATGTGGGACAGTGACTGTGTCCCACCTGATTAGCCTGTAGCTACTCCAGAGTTTAAAACTGTGCCTGGAACATAGTAAGCACTTGAATACCATAAAAAAAGAATACTAATCCCTTAATGCTACACTAGAGGGTAAAGAGTAATAATAATAATAATGATGATGGCTATTTGTTAAGCGCTTACTATGTGCCAAGCACTGTTCGAAGCGCAAGGGGAAATACAAAGTTATCAGGTTGTCCCAGGTGGAGCTCACAGTCTTAATCCCCACTTTACAGATGATGGACGTGAAGGACAGAGAAGTTAAGTGACTTACCCAAAGTCACCCAGCTGACAAGTGACAGACCTGGGATTAGAATCCTCGAGGTCTGACTCCCAAGCCCGTGCTCTTTCCGCTAAACTATGCCGCTTCTCTGATGAGAACACATCTTGACTGCCATTCTGGTAATGCTAAACTGAACTAGACCCCTGTTATTTGTAAGGAAATTTATATGGGCGACTGAATAAAGAGGAAAGCTGGAAAATTCTCCTGTGAATTCACAATAGCTAAACTTGAGGCATGTACGGTAAGATGCTAAAGAAGAAACAACTGATGGAAAGAAATGAATGCCAACCGTGGTAAAGAATCCACAATACTAAAACTGAGCTAGGAGCTAAAACCTCCAAAAACTTTTACAGTGTAGTTTTTGCAAATAGGAAGTTTTTATTTTTTAATTGTTCTGTAAAATTACAGATTTGATTGAATTTCCTCTGTTACAGGCAGTAAAAAATATCAAGCTCACATATATCCATTAGAGGCCATAAATGTGCTCAAATGATTAAAGTCTAAGTACTGGTGTCAATTTCTTTGAACATCTGGAATGACATCTTCTAGTCTGGCTTTAGGAAAAAAACAAAAATTTGTTTTAAATGCAAAATTCTGGGGAGGAAGCTAAATTAAAACAAAATGGAAAAATTAAAAAGTACCTAAAATGAAGATCCTCATGAGATTTAGAACCAAAGATTTTAATATACACTGTAACTCAGTAAGAAAAACAAGGGAAAGCACAGTGGAGAAATGCTCATTAAAAAAAAAAAAATCAGACTGTCCCTTTTGTCTTTTCCAGCCTCTTTTCTTCTGCTCTGGACTGAGTATTAGAACACCTAGCTGCATGATTATGTTCACAAAATGTCTTAACCTCTAGAAATAAGACCAATAACTCATTCTTGAAAGACTGAAAAGCAAGGGGACTCATGAAAAATTTCAGTTTAAGTTTGTGCTGAACCCTATTCTCTGCTCTCTTTCCTGGTAAGTCTGGTAGTAGGGCAGTTGTGAAATAACCTTGTGATAGCTAAAATGCTATTTACTCCAAAGAGGCCAAGAGGAGAGGGTTGGATAAACATGGTGACACTTTCCAAATGTTTGGAGCAATCTGCTGTGTGTGATACAAACTGCTGCAAATGGTGAGCTGAGGACCAAATTATTTGCCTCATTTTTGTCTATAGACAAAAACGGACTTTCTTAGAAATGGGAGGGAAACAAATAAAAAGTAAATAGAAAAAACAGCCCTCTTGGGAAAACAAACCTTGAGTCAGTTAACTATCATTTACATAAATATGGCAAAGCCTGTATCTCTTACTCAAACTATCGATTTTGCACAGAAATAAAGGAGTTCATTTACAAAAATTAGCAAGTATAAAACTCACCCAGTGTGGGAGCTTTCCCTCAGGATATAATTTTCTGATCTCTGTAACTGCAAAGTAGGCAGGTAACAAACAGGCATTTCTTTCCAAAATATAGGCAATTACCTTTAAGAAATAAATGAACACAAATGTGAATTTAAGTGACTAGGAGAGAACAACAAACATAATGATGATACAAAATAAGAAGATATGGCATTAAATTGCAGCAGGAGATAAACAGGAACCAGTTTGGCCTAGTGGAACGAGGACAGGCCTGGGAGTCACAGGACCAGGATTCCAATCCCAGCTCTGCCACTCGTGCGACCTTAGGCAAGTCACTTAAATTCTCTGTGCCTCAGTTTCCTCATCTGTAAAATAAGGATTAAATCTTCTTCCTAGACAGTGAGCCCCATGTGGCACAGGGACTGTGTCCACGCTAATTTTCTTGTACCTACCCCAGGGCTTAGATCAGTCCATGACACATGGTAAATGCTTAACAATTACCATAATTATTAATAAGGAAAGGGAATTTTCCTCAAGAGGAGAATTTAATATTAGGTCTCTACTGAGAGCCCACTGGGTGCAATGCACTGTGCTAAGCACTTGGGAAAATGTAACAGAAACTTGAAGAATGATCTCTTCCCACAAGGAACACACCCTCCAATTGCTGAGGGGAAGCTTTGAAGGCAGGAACAAAACTAGATCATATCAAGTACGATGTTCCACAATTCTACGACCGAGACCCACGTCCACGTCATAGCTAAAGAAAACCCAAGTAATTTAACAATCTGCACCAGGGAAGTCATACACAAAATCAATTATATTTATTAAGCGCTTCCTGTGTGCAGAGCACTGTACTAAGTGCTTGGAAGAGTGCAACACAAGATAAGGGACACATTCCTTGCCCACAGTGAGCTTAGAGTTTAGAGGGGGAGACAGACATTAATATAAATTAATGAATTTTGATATGTATGCAAGTGCTGTGGAGGTGGGGGGTGCTGAATAAAGGGAGTAAGCCGGGGGATGCATAAGGGCGTGGAAAAAGAGGAAATGAGGGCTTAGTCAGGGAAGGCTTCTTAGAGGGACGTGCCTTCAATAAGGCTTTGGAGGTGGGGAGAGTAATTGTCGGATATGAAAAGGAAAGGCATTCCAGGCTAGAGGTAGGAGTGGGCGAAAGGTCGCTGGAAAAACAGATAAGATTGAAGTACAGTGAGTAGGTTGGCATTAGAGGAGCAAAGTGTGTGGGCTGGGATTTAGTGGGAGAGCACTGAGGCGAGGTAGGAGTGGGGCAAGGTGATAGAGCGTTTTACAGCTGATAGTAAGGGGTTTCAGTTTGATGTGGAGGTGGATGAGTAACTCATGGAGGTTCTTGAGGAGAGGGGAAACATGGACTGATCATTTTTGTAGAAAAATGTTCTCGGCAGCAGAGTAAAGTATGCTCTGGAGTGGGGAGGAACAGGAGGCAGGGAGTTCAGCAAGGAGGCTTATACAGTAATCAAGCTGGGATAGGATAAGTGCTTGGATTAATGTAGCAGTTTGAACGGAGAGGAAAAGGTGAATTTTAGCAATGTTATGGACGTTGAACCGACAAAAGTTTGTGATGACACAGAGCAAAAGGCTGCTAAACATAAGCACAATCCTTAATGATGCAGTGATATATATCGGGAGATAGAAACCTGCATCAAGAAGGCTAGCCCACCCTTTGGAAGACTGTCAGCGGGTGTCTAGAGTGTGGTGACAAGGCTCCAGTCAAAACTAAAGATCTACAGAATTGTAGTTTTATCCAACCTCCCCTGCGACTCTGAGACCTGGACTGTACATGGGCATCAAATCTGGCTCCTCGAGCATTTCCACGGGCCACTTCAATATCAAATAGCAGGACAAGATCATGAACAAAGAAGTTCTTGAACATATTAATCCAAATCTACTGAGTAGGACACAAAGAGAATGAGCAACAGCAGGGTACCCAAACAACTGCTGTATAGCGAGCTGAAAATGGGAAACCAAGAGCAAGGAGGACAGAAGAAGCATTTTAAGGACATGGTGAAACAAAGCCTCAGACAATGCAGCAACTCAGCTGACAACAGGGAGCCAATTGCAAAGAACAGACTTTTTGTACACAGAATGTGGCCTATAAGTCCCACAGATCCTGCGGTTGCCCTTTCAGCCACACATGCGTTCCCATACGATTTTTACATCAGTGGTGTCTTTAAACATGGAGACACTCATGCACACGTGGTACATCATTTACCTCTCTCGCTGCCAGAAGCTGCTGAACAACAGCTGAGCTCACTGTGTTGGGAATTGTTAAGATTTTTTCCAGAATGACTTTTAAGAGATCTCGTACACCCTGAAGAGAAAAGGACATCCTTAAAATAAATGTTCAAAAGAAATTTACACTCATTTTCATTTCAAACAGGATCATTTGCCCAAAGTTTGGATCTTGGAATTCAACTAAACTCGCAGGGTTACAATAGCCGATTTATTTGTTTTGAGGTTTGATGTGATAAGCTTCCTGTGTAGAAAAGTTCCAACTCTCGCCATAATGAACCACCCTACTTCTAGAGAAATGATTTGTCGATAGCATCTGAAGGTAAACTTCTAGCTCTTCTGTGAAGTTATAGCTCTGCATGGTCTCAGGAGTGCAGTCATTTTTCTTTTTCTCTTTCTTTCTCTCTCTCTCGCTCTCCCTCTCTCCAGAAATGGCTCAAATGCTAGTTGAAGGAGCAATGGATTCCCTGGTGTCGATTTGGACATGCTCCTCTTGGACGATGAGGAAACCAGAAACACGTGGTAGCCTATACGGCGAGGCCACTGCAGACTTGAAAACTCATTAAAGCATGGAATGATCTAAACTGAAAATACTGCCAACTCAACACACTGCCTGAAAGCCACTTAAGCCCAAACATACTTTTAAAAAGGAAACCTGCTTTCCTCAGACTCACTGCTTAAATCAAGTGAACCAGTAATCATTTCACAAAAGAAGACTTATGCATTTCAGATCCCTTAGGTACTATGACTCTATAATTCTAACAGATGGCATCAGATATTGGCAGTCATTACCAAGATTAGAAGTTCCCCAGGATCCATTCCAAGTGTAAAAGTTAATCATAACCTCACAAAGCATGGCTATATTAGTGGATTGCATGGCATCATATTACTGCTTTGTCCTCCTACTACACTGAATAAGCTCCTTCAAAAGCATTGTCAATGTGAAACTGTTTAAAACTTTGTGAAAGGTGAAGTTCTGAAGGATTTGAAAAATTAATTTTCAAAATGGGCAAGGATACTCAGCACGACTGCAAAGGTGGAAAATAATTTATGTGTATATTCTTTTACAAAGTATATACTTTTATGTACTGTGAATGTCCTGTGAAAAAATTTTAAACATTTCTAAAAGCAAAAATCATAACACACTACCTTGTAATCCACTCCTCCAATTATTTTCCGAACCAGTTTAAAGGTTAATGCCCAAAGCTGCGTTCTTTCCCACTCAAGCGTATCAGAGTTTATCAACGATTCACAAACCATCCTACGGAAAAGGAATTCCACAGGTTCACGTGAAAAGGAAGGAAGATAGGAAGCAGGCAATGCAACAGCAAAACTACAACAAACTCTATATCAGCCAATGAAGTTGATTAATTAAAATCACATTTTCTAAGGACCTTGGAATATGTTTTTATTGATAAGGCATAGTTAGTTGCAAAGTCACACTCAGTCAGACTTTGGGGCAAAATGGAAGCTATCATTAGCATTTCTACTGGAAATAAATCCAAGCTATTTTAGAACAACAGCCACTAAATACTTCCACCAACTCCATCAATCAATCAATGGCATTTATTGAGAGGTTACTGTGGGCAGAGGATAATCCAATAGAGTTGGTACAGACATGATCCTTGCCCACGAGGAGCTTACCGTCTGGAGAAGGAGACAGATATTCAAATCAGCTACAGATAGGAAGATATGGCGGCAAAGTGTTAACTTCAACTGAAGCTTCTGGAGGCACCCTTCGAATCGCCTGTTTCACCCACCCGTAACATACCTGGGTGGCAAAAGACCAGTCTCCACTGCCATTGCTAAACAGTCATAGAGAAAAGAAATTCTTTTGGGGCTGTGCTGGCTATGAATGAACCTGACGATCCACTGGACGCACTGCTCGTGAGACTCCTGGAAAAAGAAAATGTCACTGTCAGCCATTTGTCTCTTGTGGCGATGAATGTCACTGTGGGCTCGTCACCATTACCCGCAAAGCGTTAGCCAGCCGGTGAACTAGTGCTTCCGTTCTTCAGTTTATCGATTATAACAGTTTATCGAGGTATAACGCTATCATAACAGCTTTGTTTTGGGGATCTCATAGGGTCTGACCACACAAAGACTAATTTATCATGGTGTCGAGTATCTTCACTGTACAAGTGAGGAGGCTGTACAAGTGACAAGCTGCCCAAGGCAACCCTGAGGGTTAAGGAAAGAATTTGGATAAAAACACAAGTGTCTAGTACTAGAGTCCTACATTCAGACAGGGAGATAATATTACGCAGCTCCACTGAGTGTAGGGAAGATTACTAAAATTAGTAAAATAACTTGTTAGGCTTAGAAAGAGCTGTTTTACTTGAGTTGGGTTTTCTTTCCCTTATTCTTAAAGGAACTAGCCATTTTAGAAGAGCCTGGAGCACTTTAGTAATCTTCCCTTTTAGCCTGAGCCTTCCATCACTCAGAACTGTTGGAGCACGGTATTTTCTGATTAAGCTTGGAGTACCAATACGGAGTCAATAACCTAGAAATACTTCTTAGAAGGCTTCCTCAAAAACACACTGCTGAATGTACTTTAGGACTGTTTCCAACAAGTGCTCAACTGAGAACATTCCTCTCATGCTGAAAAAAGAGCTAAAGGAAATCTCACTACTGGAACCATCCAGAAAGTATCTATGGGATTCTTTGAGACAGCCGAGGTGGATCGTGATCACATTTTTTAAAAATGAGTCAATCCAAAGCTTCAATGCAGTCAATACCTAGATAAGCAGCATGACTTAGTGGAAAGAGCATGGGGTTGGGAGTCAGGGGTCGTGGCTTCTAATCCTGGCTGCGCCACTGATCAGCTGTGTGACTTGCGGCAAGTCACTTGACTTCCCTGTGCCTCAGTTACCTCATCTGTAAAATGGGGATTAAGACTGTGAGCCCCATGTGGGACAACCCGATTATCTTGTATCTACCCCCACACTTAGAACAGCACTCGGTATATATTAAGCGCCTAACAAAATTAGTTGGCTATCAAGCAGTGCTGGAACGACACTCAAAATATCCCCTGGGAAATCTAGAGAGTTTACGGAGGGGGGTACTTAGGAAACAAAAAAATCTTTAGTGCTGAAAGGGTCATTGGTTTCTAGGAGCCACTTAAGTGGGTGAAAGCAATATGCCACTCAAAATGCTCATCAACAGCCATGAGTGTGTCCTATGGGGATTTTCTTGGTCTGCAGAGAGGTCATTTACCAATTAATCAATGGTACCTATTAGGCATTTACTGGGTGTAGGACACTGTACTAAGCACTTGGGAAAATAGGCTATAATAGATTTGGTACACATGATCCCTGCCCTCAAGGAATTTATAATCTAGAAGGGGAGACGGACAGTGAAAATATAGGTATGGGAAACAGCTGAGTATTAGGATCTGTAGTTAAGTGGTATGGGGAAGTGGGGTGAGGAGCAAAATGCTTAAGGACACAATCCCAAGTGCATAGTGGGGTGAGGATCAAAATGCTTAAGGACACAATCCCAAGTGCATAGACAGTGCAGAAGTGAAGGAAAATACGATGGGAAGATGAGAAATCTACTTGGAGGAGATATGCTTTTAACAGGAATTTAGGAATGTAAAAAAGCAGTGTGGCCCAGTGTTAACAGCACTGGGCTGAGTTCTAATTCTGGCTCTGCCACTGGTCTGCTCTATAAGCTTGGTCAAGTCACTTCACTTCTAAGCTTGCAGTACCAGTATGGAGTCAGTAACCTAGAAATACTTCTTAAAAGGCTTCCTCAAAAACACTCACTTTGCCTCCGTTCCCTCATCTTCAAAATGGGAATTCAAAGCCTGTCTTCCCTCCTGTTTAGAATGGGAGCAGCAGTAGGATCTGAATATCTTGTACCTACACCAGGGCTTTGTAAATTGCTTGCACATAGTGTGCGCTTATATACTTCAATTATTAATTTTTATTTGGAAACGGGAAAAGTGGTGGTCTTTCAGATATGAAGAGAGAAGGAGTTCCAGGCAGGAGGGAAGACGTGAGCAAGAGGATGACAGCAACAGAGACAAGGCTGAGGTACCTATAGTGAGTAGACTAGAGTTAGAAGAAAAAAGTGTGCACGATGAGTTGTAGTAGGAAATTAGTGAGGTAAATTAAGAGGGGGACAGTTGAATGAGTGCCCTGAAGCCCGCAGCCTTGGCATTTAAACATGCCCATGTCTCCCCCATCCTAAAAAAACCCTCTCTCGACCCCACTTCCCCTTCCAGTTATCGCCCTATCTCCCTACTACCCTTCCTTTCCAAACTCCTAGTACGAGTCACCTACACTCGCTGCCTAGAATTCCTTACCTCCCATTCTCTCCTGGACCCCCTCCAATCTGGCTTCCGTCCTCTCCACTCTTCCGAGACTGCTCTCTCTAAGGTCATCCATGACCTCCTTCTTGCCAAATCCAATGGCTCCTACTTCATTCTAATCCTCCTTGACCTCTCAGCTGCCTTTGACACTGTTGACCATCCCCTCCTCCTTCACACCTTATCTCACCAAGGTTTCACGGACTCCGTCCTCTCCCAGTTCTCATTTCTCTGGCCGTTCATTCTCAGTCTCCTTCGCGGGCTCCTCCTCTCCCTCCCATCCTCTAACTGTTGGGGTTTCTCAAGGGTCAGTTCTTGGCCCTCTTCTGTTCTCCAACTACACTCACTCCCTCGGTGAACTCATTCGGTTTCAGGGCTTCAACTATCATCTCTATGCAGATGATACACAGATCTACATCTATGCCCCGTCCTCTCTCCCTCCCTTCAGGCTCATATCTCCTCCTGCCTCCAGGACGTCTCTACCTGGATGTCTGCCACCTAAAACTCGACATGGCCAAAACTGAGCTCCTCATCTCCCCTCCCAAGCCCTGTCCTCTTTCTGACTTCCCTATCACCGTGGATGGTACGACCATCCTTCCCGTCTCTCAAGCCCGCAACCTCGGTGTCATGTTTGACTCGGCTCTCTCGTTCACCCCACACATCCGATCCGTCACCAAGACCTACCGGTCTCACCTTTATAATATCGCCAAGATCCGCCCTTTCCACTCCACCCAAACGGCTACCTTACTGTTACAGGCTCTCGTAATATCCCGGCTAGACTACTGTGTCAGCCTTCTCTCTGATCTCCCTTCCTCCTGTCTCTCCCCTCTCCAGTCTATTCTTCACTCGGCAGCCCGGCTCATCTTCCTGCAGAAACGCTCTGGGCATGTCACTCCCCTTCTTAAAAACCTCCAGTGGTTGCCTATCGACCTCCGCACGAAACAAAAAGTTCTCACTCTAGGCTTCAAGGCTCTCCATCACCTTGCCCCCTCCTGCCTTCTCTCTTTCCACTGCCCATCCCGCACGCTCCGCTCCTCTGCCGCCCACCTCCTCACTGTCCCCAGTTCTCGCCTATCCCGCCGTCGACCCCTGGGCCATGTCCTCCCGCGGTCCTGGAACGCCCTCCCTCCTCACCTCCGCCAAACTAATTCTCTTCCCCTTTTCAAAACTCTACTGAGAGCTCGCCTCCTCCAAGAGGCCTTACCAGACTGAGCTCCCCTTTTTCCCTCTGCTCCCTCTGCTCCCCTTCTACCCCCACTTCACCTCTCCGCAGCTAAACCCTCTTTTCCCCCTCTCTCTGCTCCTCCCCCTCTCCCTTCCCCTCAGCACTGTACTTGTCCACTCAACTGTATATATTTTCATTACCTTATTTATTTTGTCAATGAGATGCACATCACCTTGATTCTATTTATTTGCTACTGTTTTAATGAGATGTTCATCCCCTCGATTCTATTTATCACTATTGTTTTTGTCTGTCTCCCCCGATTAGACTGTAAGCCCGTCAAAGGGCAGGGACTGTCTCTATCTGTTACCGTTTTGTACATTCCAAGTGCTTAGTACAGTGCTCTGCACATAGTAAGCGATCAATAAATACTATTGAATGAATGAATGAAATTTATCCTCAACTGATCTCTCACTCATAACTCATATTCAAACAATGACCGAATTCGGTAGGTTCAACCTTCACAATGTAATTAAAATCCTCCCTTTCCTCTCCATCCAAACTACTACCATGTTAATCTTAGCATTTATCTTATCCTGCCCTGATTACTGCATCAGCCTCCTTACTGACCTTCCTGTCTCCTGTCTCTCCCCACTCCAGTCCATACTCACTCTGCTGCCCGGATCATTTTTCTACAAACCGTTCAGTCCATGCTCCCCCACTGCTCAAGAATCTCTGCAACGAAGAGAAACCTTTCCACGGGCATTAAAACAGTTAATTACCTTGCCCCCTCCTACCTTATCTCCCTGATTTCTAACTACAACCTAGTTCACACACTTCACTCCTCTAATGCCAACTTACTTACTGTACTTCTGTCTTACGTATATCACTGAGGTCCTATTGCCCACATCCTGCCTCTGGTCTAGAACTCCCTCCCTCTTTCTATCCAACAAATGATCACTCTCTCCACTTTCAAAGCCTAAGAGCACATCCCCTCTAAGAGGCCTTCCCTGACTAAGCCCTCACTGCCTCTTCTCCCGCTCCCTTCTGTGTGGTCCCTGTACTTGGACTTGCACCCTTTATTCAACCCTCCCCTCAGCCCCATGGAACTTACGTGCCCATCCATAATTTATTTATTTTTATTAAAAATGTATCTCCCTCTAGATTGAAAGCTCACTATGGGCAGGAAATGCATCTACCAAATCTGTTATATAGTACTCCCAAGTGCTCAGTCCAGGGCTCTGCACACAGGAAGCACTCCTAAATATGACTAACTGACTGACTGATTGAAAGCCAATGGTAAGGAATTTCTCTTTGATATGGAGATGGATGGGCAACCACTGGAGACTTCTGAGGAGAGGGAATATGTCACCCCCCTCCTCAAAAATCTCCAGTGGTTGCCTATCAACCTTCACATGAAGCAAAAACTCCTCACTCTTGGCTTCAAAGCTGTCCATCCCCTTGCCCCCTCCTACCTCACCTCTCTTCTCTCCTCCTACAGCCCAACCCACACACTCCGCTCCTCTGCCGCTCACCTCCTCACTATGCCTCATTCTCATCTGTCCCATCGTCAAATGCTGGCCCATGTCCTCCCTCCTCACATCCACCAAACTAGTTCTCTTCCCCCTTTCAAAGACCTACTGAGAGCTCACCTCCTCCAGGAGGACTTCCCAAACTAAGCCCCTCTTTTCCTCTGCTCCTCCTCCCCTCTCCATCGCTGTGACTCCCTCCCTCTGCTCTACTCCCTTCCCCACCCCACAGCACTTGTGTATATTTGTATATATTTATTATTTTATATATTTTATTAACAATGTGTACATAGCCATAATTCTATTTATCTATTTTGATGCTACTGTTGCCTGTCTACTTGTTTTATTGTCTGACTCCCCGCTTCTAAACTGTGAGTCCGTTGCTGGGTAGGAATCGTCTCTGTTGCTGAATTGTACTTTCCAAGCGCTTAGTACAGTGCTCTGCACACAGTAAGCACTCAATAAATACAATTGAATGAATGAATGAATGTTTTTTGGGAAAAATGATCCAGGCAGCAGCGTGAAATAGAGACTGGAGTGGGGAGAGGGTGGAGGGCAGAAAGGCCAGTGAGAGGGCTTATGCCATATCTGAAGAAAAATATGACAAGTGCTTGGACCAGCATGGTAGCACTAAGGGGCAGATTCTGAAGATGTTGCAAAGATAAAAGTGACAGGATTTGGTTAATAATAATAATAATGATGATTATGGTATTTGTTAAGCAGTTACTATGTGCCAAGCACTGTTCTAAGCGCTGGAGTAGATACAAGGTAATCAGGTTGTCCCATGTGGGGCTCACAGTCAATCTCCATTTTACACGAGGGAACTGAGGCACAGAGAAGTGATATGACTTGCCCAAAGTCACACAGCTGATAAGTGATGGAGCCAGGATTAGAACCCACAACCTCTGATTCCCAAGCCCCTGCTCTTTCCAGTAAGCCATGCTGAATATGTGGGTTGAATTCATTCAGTCATTCAATCATATTTATTGAGCGCTTACTGTGCGCAGAACACTGTACTAAGTGCTTGGAAAGTACAATTCGGCAACAGATAGAGACAATCCCTACCCAACAACGGGCTCACGGTCTAAAAGGGGGAGACAGACAGCAAAACAAAACAAGTAGTCATGCATCAATACCGTCAAAATGAGAGATGAATACAGAATAATGACACGGTAAGATGTTTATAAGACAGGAAGAGTGGCAGTGTTGTCTACAGTGACCGGAAAGTTATGGTGAGGAGAATCAAGGAGTTCTGTTTTGGACATGTTAAATTTGAGATGTTGGCGGGACCTCCAAATTGAGATGTGCGACTGCAGAGACAGAAAGTCTGGGGCTGAAGATGTAGATTTGAGAGTCACCTGTGCAGAGAGGTTAAAGTTGTGAGGGCGAAAAACAGAAGGGATCTGAGACTTGAGGGACCCTCACAGCTAGAGGGTGGGAGGGAAAGGAGAAGCCAGCGAAAAAGATCAAGGAGCAGCCAAAGAGACAGAGGGAGAACCAGGAGAGTACAATGTCAGTGAGGCCAAGGCTGCATGTTTCTAGGACCAAGGGGATCCAGTTAGCCAATTGTACGTACTGAGCGCTTACTGTGCACAGAGTGCTGTAGTAAGCACTAGGCAGAGTACAATATAACAATAAACAGACACATACCCCGCCCATAACGAGCTTACAGTGTTGAGGGGAAGACAGACATTAATATAAATCACAGATATAATAATAATGTTGGTATTTGTTAAGCACTTACTTTGTGCAGAGCACTGTTCTAAGTGCTGGGGGAGATACAGGGTCATCAGGTTGCCCCACGTGAGGCTCACAGTTAATCCCCATTTTACAGATGAGGGAACTGAGGCACAGAGGAAGTGAAGTGACTTGCCCACAGTCACACAGCTGACAAGTGGCAGAGCTGAGATTCGAACCCATGACCTCTGACTCCCAAGCCCGGGCTCTTTCCACTGAGCCACGCTGCTTCTCTGATATGTACCTAAGTGCTGCTACGCAGGGGCGGGGGGCAGAGGGGATGATTAAGGGAGCAAGTCAGGGTGATGCAGAAGAAGTGGGAGACGAGGAAAGGAGGGTTTAGTCAGGGAAGGCCTCTTGGAGGAGATGTGCCTTCAATAAGTCTTTGAATGGGGGGAGAGTTCACAGTCAAAGCAGGTGAAAGGTCTGGAATAGGACAGAGTAGAGTCTGTTGGATTTGGCAAGAATGAGGCCATTGGTGACTTGGAGAGGGCAGTTTCTGAGGAATGGAGATAGCGGAAGACGGACTGTAGTGAGTCAAGGGGAGAATTGGAGTAGAGGAAATGGAGGCAGTGGATTCCTCCGCTCGCTTGAGGAATGAGGAAAGGAAGGGTAGGAGGGAGATGGAAGGTGCAGTGGGGTCAAGGAAGGGTTTTTCTTAGGCTATGTGATTCGTGGTCGTGTTTGAAAGCAGAGAGGAAGAAGCCAATGGAGAGTAAACGATTAAAGACGGTGGCCAGGGGAGGGGCAAATGTTCAAATAAGGTCAGAAGGGATGGAGTCAGAGTAGAGGGAACAGATTTTATGTTATCCCAGGTCAGTTAACCATGATCCAATTAACCTTGGTCATATTAACCTAACGTTAACCCACATATTAACCATGTGAGGTAAACTGAAGTTTACCCTATTAACCCAGGTTAAAATAGGCTGGGACAGATCAGCCTGTGCTATAAACCAGTTCAGATAAACCCTAAATTAGCCATGTCTGATTAGTTCTATGCTAGCCCAAGTCAAATTAACGCATGCCAGATTAGCCCAAGTAATATGAACCAAAGCCAGATTAACCCAAATCATACTGAACCAGGTCAGAGTTAAACAATTCAATATTAAACCAGTGACATCCAGATTATCTCTAGATCAACTAAGGTCATTTTTTCCTTAAATGAGCACAAGTCACCTTAGTGCTGGGTCCTGGCTAGTCATATTAGTCCACGGTCAGAGGTTACCCCTGGGTCAGGTTCAAGTCTAAGTCATGAGAATGATATTCCTGATCCAAAACTGTTCAAAATTCTGAATTATGTAGTGTCCTGGGAGAACTCCAAAAAAGAATCCACTGGTACTTGCACAAATAAAGCCCATCCAATCAAGTATGCTCAACTGTCTTGTGCCAGTAAATGAAGTGCCCGCTGTAGAAACGGCTAACCAAACTGATGAGCAATGGCAAACACAGAAAGTTAGGAATGTCATTTCAGAGATCTTAAATATTCTGATGGGCTATTTGCAGAGTAGCAGTCCAATAAAATCAACCTTCCTCTATGAAGGAAAGCCATATACTAGATTGTCAACTCTGTTCAGTCTATCATAGCTGATTATATGCTTATTGAATAACCCGCAGTGCAAAACCTGTATGAAGAAGTATGAACTACACATGGACACTCAATATCCGGAAGAGGGGTTACGTGCTGACATGGACAACAAAAGAAAATAACGGGGAGAAAGAATCCAACACGGATGAGGGAATCTGTTTCCCAAGATCATGAAAAGGCCTATTAAAAATTAGAAAAAAAAGTGTAATGTGCTTTTTTTCCTTTTTTTAAATCCTTTATATTGATAAGACCTGTAGGGAGGGCAAATTTCAAGATGGAAAGAGGGCAAGAGACTATTGGAGACAGAGGAGAGAGCTTTTTTTTTTCCTTTTTATGGCATTTGTTAAATGCTTACTCTGTGCCAGGCACTATTTTAAGCGCTGCAGTAGATACAAAGTAATCACATTGGACACAGTCCATGTCCTACATGGGGATCAGTCAGTCTCCATTTTACAGATGAAGTACCGGACACAGAGAAGTTAAGTAACTTGCCCAAGGTCGCAGAGGAGACAAGTGACAAAGCTGGGATTAGACTCCAGGTCCTTCTGACTTCTACGCTTGTGCTCTATCCACTAAGGCCACACTGCTTTTCGGCTTGCCTACTGTGTGACCTTGGACAAGTTACTTTACTTCTCTGTGCCTCAGTTACCTCATCTGTACAAGGAGGATTACGACTGTGAGCCCCATGTGGGACAAGGACTGCGAACAGCCTGATTAGCTTCTATCCACCCCAGCACTTAGTACAATGCCTATCACACAGTGTTTAAAACAGCATTCTGAGCATAGCAGCTCTTGATCTAAATGACTCTGTTTTTGTCTCAGGAAGTCCCCCATTTCAGGTGGGATGTAGATCACATCCGCAAATTCCAAATTCCGGGGGACAGGAGATTGCTTCTTACCCAAAACAGATAAGACCTGCTTGAAGAGTCTCTTTTGTCATTGAAGAAAACACACTTGTCCGAGTTCTTTTGTGATTGGCTACTTCTCCTATATGTTGTAAATAAAGGCACAGCCAAACAGGAGAGGGGGGCCGTCGTGTCACTCGTACCTCTCCGGAGGTGAAGGGGCACTCGGTCATATTCCTCCCTTTTCTGATCTATCCAGCACCGTCTCTGAGTGTTACTCTTCCTTGCTTGCGTCACCACCTTGGGTTCGAATCCTCACTTTTTTAGTTCCATTCTCTTTTTGAGTACACATAGTAAGCACATAAATACCATAAAAAAGCACGCAAATAGGTTTTTCTACTGAAAATAAGAGTTACGCGTTTCATCCAATGGAACTCCATGAACCAACCGATAGGATGGAAATTATTTCTTTTAGTTAGGAGTCTATATTCAAATTAAAAAGAAAATGCTTTACTTGTCTAGAAGCCACTGGCTTCTTGAAGCCGGGGATAACAAAGCAGAGAGCTGAGAGTGACAACAGGGAACGTGCCACTATTCTTATCATGATAATAATAATGTTGGTATTTGTTAAGCGCTTACTATGTGCAGAGCACTGTTCTAAGCACTGGGGTAGATACAGGGTAATCAGGTTGTCCCACCTGAGGCTCACAGTTAATCCCCATTTTACAGATGAAGTCACTGAGGCACAGAGAAGCCAAGTGACTCACCCACAGTCACAAAATTGACAAGTGGCAGAGCTGGGATAATCCACCTAGGTGGCAGACAGTGAGGGAAAAACCAGAAATTTGGGGGGTATAGAGATAGAGAACCTCTAGAGAAGTGCAACAAGATGTGAGGCAACGAGCAGCAAGGAATTGAGGAGCACAAACCGAAACCATGAAATGCACCCCCAGTACAAGCTGGTGCGGAGAGGTGGCTAGACATTTCGGGTAGATGGAGGAGCACATCTGCACGGCAGCACTCACCTGAGAAAGGCTTGCCCAGAACTGCCTAAAGGCCCCCAGGCAGCTGATGAGTTTCGTTTTCTCATCTTCGGGGGTGTCCATAAACATACTAGAGAAACAAAAACCACGATCTGAGGACAGTCCGACTCAATACCTGCAACTCTACCCAGGACAAACCGCATCCATATACTCTACCCACATAAATGTGGTCTAAAACTTTTTGATTTTCACCAAGTAAAAATAAATTAGGATCCTGACTGCACTTGAGAAATAAAGGGAAAAGAGTAGAGAGTCTGGTGTCGCACTCACCCAGGGAAAGCCTCTTCTATGACTTCTGTTTTCTGGAAAAAAAAAAAAAGGAGATAAAAGGCACTTGCTTTAGCCAAAGGTCTGGCATCCCATCGCTACCACCCTGATTTACTATTTTGTGGTTTTATGAGTGAAAGTGGAAAAGGCACAGAATTGGAAGAGGCATCGCCTTCCATCTTCATGAACACGGAGATCATGGAAGATAAGACGATGGTACCTTTCTTTTAACCATATTTATTGGGCGTTTCTGTGTACAGAGCACTGTACTAAGCACTTGGGACAGTACAATATAACAGATTTGCTAGACTTGTTCCCTGCCCTCAAGGACCTTACAGTCTAGAGACTTAAGGTCCCTCCCCAGAACAGCGTGAGAAGCAGCGTGGCGTAGTGGCAAGACCCCAGGCTTGGGAGTCAGAGGTCGTGAGTTCTAATTCCAGCTCCACCGCTTGTCAGCTGTGTGACTTTGGGCAAGTCACTTCACTTCTTGGTGCCTCAGTTACCTCATCCGCAAAATGGGGATGAAGATTGAGAGCCCCAAGTGGGACAACCTGATCACCTTGTACCTCTCCAGCGCTTAGAACAGAGCTTTGCACATAGTAAGCACTTAAATGCCATCGTTATTATTATTATTACTATTATTATTAACAGGACTTTGAGGTAAGGCAGAGGGATCAGAGCTTCAAGTGAATGAAGAGAGAAGGAGAGAGATGGGGAGAGGAAGGGAGAAGGAGAACGATGGTAACGAGAAGATGGGGCGGGAAAGGGAGAAGGAGATGGGGAGGAGATGCCGGTGAAGGAGACGGGGAGAGGAAGGGAAACGGCAATGGGGAGGTGAAGGAAGAAGGCGATGGGGAGAGGAAAGGGAAATGAGGAAGTGTAAGGGTACTGGGGTGATAGTGATAATTAGGCTAATTTTTAAGCACTCACTATGTGCCAAGCACTGTACTGCGTGCTGGGTAGATATAAGACAATCAGGTCCCATTTGGGGCTCAATCAATCAATCGATCAACTGCATTTACTGAGTACTTAGTGTGGACAGAGAATGGTGCCCATTCACCTCTTTATCATTAGCTTTAGAGCCCTCAATCACTTTTCCCCCTTCTACTTCCCCTTGCTGCTCTCTTAATACACCCCGGCCCACACACTTGACTCCTCTAATGCCAACCTCCTCACTGCACCTCCATCGGATAACCCACCATCAACCTCTCACCCACGTCCTGCCTCTGGTCTGGTTACGCCTTCCCTCTTCATAGCTGACAATTACTACCCACCCTTGGACACACCGCTTCAAAGCCTAACTGAAAGCACATCTCCTCCAATCAATGGCACAACTGAGTGCTTACTATGTGCAGAGCACTGTTCGAAGCGCTTGGGAGAGCACACTACAAGAGGATATGCACGTTCCCTGTCCATAATGAGTTTAGAGTCTAAAGGGACCCCCAAGAGATCTTTCCCGACTACTCTCATTTCCCTTTCTCCCACTCCCTTCTGCGTCGCCCTGTTTTGCCGCCTTCTTTCACCACCCGGCACCGGCTCCACGGCACTTATGCCCATAGCCATCGTTTAACTGATTCATACCTGTCTCCCCCTCTAATAATGTTGGCATTTGTTAAGCGCTTACTATGTGCAGAGCACTGTTCTAAGCGCTGGGGGGGATCCCGACTCTGCCACTTGTCAGCTGTGTGACTGTGGGCAACTCACTTCACTTCTCTGTGCCTCAGTTCCCTCATCTGTAAAATGGGGATGAAGACTGTGAGCCTCAGGAAGGACAACCTGATTACCCTGTATGTACCCCAGCGCTTAGAACCTGATCACCCTGGATCTCCCCTAGCGCTTAGAACAGCGCTCTGCACATAGTAAGCGCTTAACAAATACCAACGTTATTAGTAGATAATTAGATTATTAGATAATAATAACGTTGGTATTTGTCAAGCACCTACGTGTCAAGCCTAGCCCCTCGTGAGACACCCTGCTGACCTCATATGCATCCCAACGCTTAGAACAGTGCTTGGCACACAGTACGCGCTTAACAAATGCCACAATTATTATTATTAAAGTGAGGATGAATAATAATAATGATGTTGGCATTTGTTAAGCGCCTACTATGTGCCAAGCACTGAAACCTGGCAGCCCCTCGTGGGGCAACCTGATGACCTCGTATCCACCCCAGCGCTTAGCACATAGTAAGCGCTTAACAAACGCCATTCATTCATTCATTCAATAGTATTTCTTGAGCGCTTACTATGTGCAGAGCACTGGACTAAGCGCTTGGAATGGACAAATCGGTAACAGATAGAGACAGGCCCTGCCCTTTGACGGGCTTACAGTCTAATCGGGGGAGACAGACATCATTATTATTAAAGAAGTGAGGATGAATAATAATAATAATAACATTGGTATTTGTTAAGCGCCTACTGTGTGCCAAACATTGAGGCCCGGGAGCTCCACGTGGGACAACCTGATGTCCTCGTATGCACCCCGGCGCTTAGCACATAGTAAGCGCTTAACAAACGCCACCATTCTCATTATTAAAGTGAGGATGAATAATAATAATAACGTTGGTATTTAAGCACCTACTATGTGCCAAACACTGCGGCCTGGGAGCTCCACGTGGGACAACCTGATGACCTCGTATCCACCCCAGCGCTTAGCACATAGTAAGCACTTAACAAACGCCACCATTCTCATTATGAAAGTGAGAATGAATAATAATAATGTTGGTATTTAAGTGCCTACTATGTGCCAAACACTGAAGCCCGGGGGCTCCATGGAGGACAACCTGATGAGCTCATATCCACCCCAGCGCCTAGTACATAGTAAGCGCTTAACAAACGCCACCATTCTCATTATTAAAGTGAGGATGAATAATAATAACATTGGTATTTGTTAAGCGCCTACTATGTGCCAAACAATGAGACCCAGGAGCTCCATGGGGGACAACCTGATGATTTCGTAGCCACCCCAGCGCTTAGCACATAGTAAGCGCTTAACAAACACCAACATTATCATTATGAAAGTGAGAATGAATAATAATAATAATAATGTTGGTATTTAAGCGCCTACTATGTGCCAAACACTGAAGCCCAGGAGCTCCATGGGGGACAACCTGATGACCTTGTATCCACCCCAGCGCTTAGCACATAGTAAGCGCTTAACAAACGCCACCATTCTCATTATGAAAGTGAGAATGAATAATAATAATAATGTTGGTATTTAAGCGCCTACTATGTGCCAAACACTGAAGCCCGGGAGCTCCATCCATGGAGGACAACCTGATGAGCTCGTATCCATCCCAGCGCTTAGCACATAGTAAGCGCTTAGCAAACACCAACATTCTCATTATGAAAGTGAGAATGAATAATAATAATAATGTTGGTATT
This sequence comes from Ornithorhynchus anatinus, assembly GCF_004115215.2. Classification (NCBI taxonomy): domain Eukaryota; kingdom Metazoa; phylum Chordata; class Mammalia; order Monotremata; family Ornithorhynchidae; genus Ornithorhynchus; species Ornithorhynchus anatinus. The sequence continues at coordinate 93,824,301 of NC_041729.1, read as the reverse complement.
TAAGCGCCTACTACGTGCCAAACACTGAAGCCCGGGAGCTCCATGGAGGACAACCTGATGAGCTCGTATCCACCCCAGCGCTTAGCACATAGTAAGCGCTTAACAAACGCCACCATTCTCATTATGCAAGTGACGATGAATAATGATAATAACGTTGGTATTTAAGCGCCTACTATGTGCCAAACACTGAAGCCCGGGAGCTCCATGGGGAACAGCCTGATGAGCTCGTATGCACCCCAGCGCTTAGCACAGGGCGGGGCACATTGCATCGGAGAAGCAGCATGGCTCAGTGGAAAGAGCACGGGCTTTGGAGTCAGGGCTCATGAGTTCGAATCCCAGCTCTGCCACTTGTCGGCTGTGTGACTGTGGGCAAGTCACTTAACTTCTCTGTGCCTCAGTTCCCTCATCTGTAAAAATGGGGATGAAGACTGTGAGCCCCACGGGGGACAACCTGATTCCCCTGTGTCTACCCCAGCGCTTAGAACAGTGCTCGGCACATAGTAAGCGCTTAACAAATACCAACATTATTATTATTATTATTAAGAGCTTAAACAAAGCGAAAAAATCATGATGATGATGATGATGATGAAGGGTGCTGGGGCCTCACCACCACCTCCTCGAAAATGCTCTGCAGCTGCGTCTCCATGGGAACCATGGGGATCGCCATGGCAACGGGCGGGACAGGCCCGGCCGGGCCCCCGCCCCCTCCTCTTCCTTCTCTTCCTCCTCTTCTTCCTCCTCTTCTTCTTCCTCTTCTTCTTCCTCTTCTTCCTCCTGCTGCCGCCGCGTCAACGTCGCTGGGCCTCGGAGCCCGGGCCGCGCCTCGAGCCGCCCATGGGCGCCGGCCGCGAGGCCCCGGAAGGCGGACGCCCCCACGTGCCCGCCACTTCCGCTCCCCTCCCACTTCCGGGGAAGTGACGCACTTCCGGTGCCCGGGGAGGGGGGGGAGGAGGAAGAGGCGAGGCCGGCCCGCGCGCATGCGCACTCGCCCGGAGCCCTCTGCCGTCATTCATTCGTTCGTTCGTTCCTTTGCTCATTCATTCATTCATTCATCCATCCATCCAGTCGTTCGTTCGTTCACTCCCTAATAATAATAATAATCATGATGTTTGTTAAGCGCTTACTATGTGCATAGTACTGTTCATTCATTCATTCACTCACTCATTTATTCACTCACTCATTCATTCATTCACCCATTCACTCATTCATTCATTCGTTCGTTCGTTCACTCACATAATAATAATAATAATAATGGTATTTGTTAAGCACTTACTATGTGCATAGCACTGTTCATTCATTCATCCACTCACTCATTCTTTCACTCATTCATTCATTCACTCATTCATTCGTTCATTCATTCATTCATTCACTCATCATCATCATCATCATAATGGTATTTGTTATGCGCTTACTATGTGCAAAGCACTGTTCATTCATTCATGCACTCATTCATTCATTCACTCATTCATTCATTCATTCATCTACTCACTCATTCACTCATTCATTCATTCACTCACTCTTTCATTCATTCATTCAATCACATTTTCTGAGTGCTTACTGTGTGCAGAGCACTGTACGGACTTGGAATGTACAGTTCATCCATCCATCCATCCATCCATCCATCCATCCATCCATCCATCCATCCATCCATCCATCCATCCATCCATCCATCCATCCATCCATCCATCCATCCATCGTTTCGTATTTATTGAGCACTTACTGTGTGCAGAACCCTGTCCTAAGCGCTTGAAAATTACAATGCAGCAATAAAGAGACAGTCCTTGCACTTACTCTATACAGAGCACTGTACTAAGTGCTTGGGAGAGTACACTGAAACAACAAACAGACACACAACAATAATAATAGTGATTGTGGTGTTTGTCAAGTGCTTAGTATGTGTCAGATATTGCACCAAGTGTTGGGGTAGATGCAAGCAAATCGGTTGGACACAGTCCCTGTCCCACGTGGGGCTCACAGCCTCAGTCCCCCTTTTACAGATGAGGAAACTGAGGCACAGAGAAGTAAACAGACTTGCCCAGGGTCACGGAGCCGACAAGTGGCAGAGTCAAGATTAGAACCCATGACTTTCTGACTCCCAGGCCCATGCTCTAGCCACTACGCTCTGCTGCTTCTCATTTCCTGCCCACACTCCCGGCCCACAGTGAGCTCACAGTCTAGAAGGAGAGTCAGACATTAATATGCATATATAAATGAATGAAAAATGAATAAATTACAGATTCATTCATTCAATAGTATTTATTGAGCGCTTACTATGTGCAGAGCACTGTACTAAGCGCTTGGGATGAACAAGTCGGCAACAGATAGAGACAGTCCCTGCCATTTGACGGGCTTACAGTCTAATCGGGGGAGACGGACAGACAAGAACAATGGCACTAAACAGCGTCAAGGGGAAGAACATCTCGTAAAAACAATGGCAACTAAATAGAATCAAGGCGATGTACAATTCATTAACAAAATAAATAGGGTAACGAAAATATATACAGTTGAGCGGACGAGTACGGTGCTGTGGGGATGGGAAGGGAGAGGGGGAGGAGCAGAGGGAAAAGGGGAAAATGAGGCTTTAGCTGCGGAGAGGTAAAGGGGGGATGGCAGAGGGAGTAGAGGGGGAAGAGGAGCTCAGTCTGGGAAGGCCTCTTGGAGGAGGTGATTTTTAAGTAAGGTTTTGAAGAGGGAAAGAGAATCAGTTTGGCGGAGGTGAGGAGGGAGGGCGTTCCAGGACCGCGGGAGGACGTGACCCAGGGGTCGACGGCGGGATAGGCGAGACCAAGGGACGGTGAGGAGGTGGGCGGCGGAGGAGCGGAGCGTGCGGGGTGGGCGGTAGAAAGAGAGAAGGGAGGAGAGGTAGGAAGGGGCAAGGTGATGGAGAGCCTTGAAGCCTAGAGTGAGGAGTTTTTGTTTGGAGCAGATATATACAGATATTACACATATGTGCTGTGGGGCTGGGAGGAAGGATGAATAAAGGGAGGAAGTCAGGGCGACACAGAAGGGAGTGGGAGAAGAGGAGAGGAGGGCTTAGTCGGAGAAGGCTTCTTGGAGGAGGTTCATTCTTTCAATAGTATTTATTGAGCGCTTACTATGTGCAGAGCACTGTACTAAGCGCTTGGAATGTACAAATTGGCAACAGATAGAGACAGTCCCTGCCCATGGACGGGGTGTACCTTCAGTAAGGCTTTGAAGCAGGGGAGGGTAATTGTCGGATCTGAGGAGGGAGGACATTCCAGGCCAGAGGCAGGATGTGGACTAGGGGTTGGTGGTAAGACAGGCGAGTTCGAAGCACAGTTTGAAGATTAGGACGGGAGAAGCAAAGTGTGTGGGCCCGGCGGTAGAAGGAGAGAAGTGAGGTGAACTAAGAGGGGGCGAGGTGGTGGAAGGCTTTAAATCTACTGGAGAGGAGTTTTTGTTTGACGTAGAGGTGGATAGGCAACCACTGGTGTGTTTTGAGGAGCGGGGTGATGCGTCCTCAGTGTTTTTAGAGAAAAAAATGAATCTAAACCGTCACTAAGTCGTCAAATCTGCCTTTTCCTCTCCATCCCAACCACTACTAGCTTAATCCAAGCATCCTGCTTCGATTACTACATTAGCCTTCTTCCCGACCTTCCTGCCTCCTGTCTCTTCTCATTCCAGTCCAGACTTCACTCTGCTGCACAGATAGTTTTTCTACAAAGCCGCTGAGTCCACGTTCTCCACTCCTCAGGAAATTTCAGTGGTTCGTTCACTAGAGAAGCAGCGTGGCTCAGTGGAAAGAGCCCGGGCTTGGGAGTCAGAGGTCATGAGTTCGAATCCCGGCTCTGCCACCTGTCAGCTGTGTGACTGTGGGCAAGTCACTTCACTTCTCTGTGCCTCAGTTACCTCATCTGTAAAATGGGGATTAACTGTGATCCTCACGTGGGATAACCCGATTACCCTGTATCTACCCCAGCCCTTAGAAGAGTGCTGTGCACATAGTAAGCGCTTAACAAATACCAACATTATTATTTAGTTATTCATTCATTCGGTAGTATTTATTGCACGCTATGTGCAGAGCACCGTACTAAACGCTTGGAATGTATAATTCGGCAACAGATAAAGACAATCCCTGCCCAATAACGGGCTCACAGTCTAAATGGGAGATGCAAACAGGGGTTGCACTACCACCTCCGTAACACACAGAAACTCCTTTCCGTAGGCTTTAAATAATTTTCTTGTACCACCCTGGATTTCCTTCTACAACCCAGCCTGCACACTTACCCTCTCTAATGCCAACCTACCACTATATCTCAATCTCATCTATCTCAATCAATCAGTAGTATTTATTGAGCTCTTACTATGTGCAGAACACTGGACTAACGGCTTGGAAAGTACAAATTGGCAACAGATAGAGACAGTCCCTGCCCATGGACGGGGTGTACCTTCAGTAAGGCTTTGAAGCAGGGGAGAGTAATTGTCGGATCTGAGGAAGGAGGACATTCCAGGCCAGAGGCAGGATGTGGACTAGGGGTTGGTGGTAAGACAGGCGAGTTCGAAGCACAGTTTGAAGATTAGGACGGGAGGAGCAAAGTGTGTGGGCTGGGCGGTGGAAGGAGAGAAGTGAGTTACAATTGGGCAACAGACAGAGACAATCCCTGCCCGATGATGGGCTCACAGTCTAAACGGAGGAGACAGACAGCAAAGCAAAACAGAACAAAACAGAAACAAGACAACATCATCAAGATGAATAGAATCAAGGAGACATAAATTAACAATATATATTAACAAAATAAATAGGGCAATAAATAATATATACCATGAGCACACTTCTGAGGGGAGGGGAAGGGGGAAGGGCAGAAGGTGGGGAGGGAGGAGAGGGAGAGCAGAGGGAAAAGGGGGCTCAGTTGGGAAGGCCTCCTGGAGGAGGTGAGCTCTCATTCATTCATTCTTTCAATAGTATTTATTGAGCGCTTACTATGTGCAGAGCACTGTACTAAGTGCTTGGAAGGTACAAATCGGCAACAGATAGAGACAGTCCCTGCCCTCTGATGGGTTTACAGTCTAATCGGGGGGAGAGGAGTCTCCAGTAGAGTTAGTAGACACACAGTCCCTGCCCACAACGAGCTCCCAGTCTAGAGGAGAATTTCATTCTCTCACATCTCATATCTCGCCCCAACCTGTTGTTCACACCCCACCTTCGAAGCCTTATTAATAGCACATCTCCTCCAAGAGGCCTTTACTACTAAATCCTCATTTCCTCTTTCACTCCCTCTGTGTTGCCCTTGCTCTTGAATTTCATTCATTCATTCAATAGTATTTATTGAGCGCTTACTATGTGCAGAGCACTGTACTAAGCGCTTGGGATGAACAAGTCGGCAACAGATAGAGAAAGTCTCTGCCATTTGACGGGCTTACAGGCTAATCGGGGGAGATGGACAGACAAGAACAATGGCAATAAGTAGAGTCAAGGGGAAGAACATCTCGTAAAAACAATGGCAACTGAATAGAATCGAGGCGATGTACAATTCATTAACAAAATAAATAGGGTAATGAAAATATAGTTGAGCGGACGAGTACAGTGCTGTGGGGGTGGGAAGGGAGAGGTGGAGGAACAGAGGGAAAAGGGGAAAAAGAGGGTTTAGCTGCGGAGAGGTAAGGGGGGGGTGGCAGAGGGAGTAGAGGGAGAAGAGGAGCTCAGTCTGGGAAGGCCTCTTGGAGGAGGTGAGTTTTAAGTAGGGTTTTGAAGAGAGAAAGAGAATCAATAAATACTATTGAATGAATGAGTCAGAGGTCATGGGTTCGAATCCCAGCTCCGCCACTTGTCATCCGTCTGACTGTGGGCAAGTCACTTAACTTCTCTGGGCCTAAGTTCCCTCATCTGTCAAATGGGGATAAAGACTGTGAGCCTCACGTGGGACAACTTGATTACCCTGTATCTACCCCAGCGCTTAGAACAGTGCTCGGCACATAGTAAGCACTTAACAAATACCAGCATTATTATTACAATGTTGGTAGACATGATCCCTGCTCTTAAGGATTTTACAGGCTTAGCAGCATACAAGAAGCAGCTTAGAAGCATCACCTAGTGGATTTAGCACGGGACTGAGAGTCAGAAGGACCTGGGTTCTAATAGCAGCGTGGCTCAGTGGAAAGAACCTGGGCCTAGGAGTCAGAGGTCATGGGTTCGAATCCCGGCTCTGCCACTTGGCAGCTGTGTGACTCTGGGCAAGTCACTTAACTTCTCTGTGTCTCAGTTACCTCATCTGTAAAATGGGGATTAAGACTGTGAGCCTCACAGGGGACAACCTGATTACCCTGTATCTATCCCAACGCTTAGAACAGTGCTCTGCACACAGTAAGTGCTTAAAAAATACCAACATTATTATTATATCGGCTCCACCATTTGTCCGCTGTGTGACCTTGGGCAGGTCACTTAACTTCTCTGTGCCTCAGTTACCTCATCTGTGAAATGGGGATTAAGATTGGGAGCTCCATATGAGGCAGGGACTGTATCCAATCTGATTATCTTGCATCTAACCCAGGGCTTAGTCCAGTGCCTGGAACATAGTGAGCTTTTAACAAACTAATACTATAAAAATAAAAAAGAGTCTGCAGGACTCACCTCACAATGCTCTTTCCACTGGACTGACAATTGGGCGAAACACCCGTGAACTGATCAGTGTGAATAAGATAGGAGGGGAACTAAGGTGACCCATCACTTCTTGAGAGCTTCTTTCTAGTCAAATCACATTCTCGGGGGGATCCCAAGCAGAAGCTTTTTTCTGTAGTCGATGTCTATGATGACATAATCTTCCACAATTAAAAACGGATAAACCTCGGTTCTGTCAAGAAGTCCTCATGAATGAACCAAAGGGAAGGAATTGGTTATAGTGGGGATCACTCACGTTCTCTTTCACCCTTGACTATTACATTCCCACTGGGGCAGTCAGTGTAACCGACAAATAAGCAGCATGGCCTAGTGGATAGAGCACGGGCCTGGGAGTCAGAAGGTCATGGGTTCTAATCCCGGCTCTGCCACTCGCCTGCCGTATGACCTTGGGGAAGCCACTTCACTTCTCTGGGCTTCAGTTCCCTCATCTGGAAAATGGAGATAAAGAGTGTGGGATAGGGACTGTGTCCAACCCAATTACCTTGTATCTATCCCAGCGCTTAGAACAGTGCCTGGTACATAGTAAACATTTAACAAGTACCACAACCTTCTCAGGGTCGCACCTGGGGAATTTCCAGTCCTCTACCAGTCTCGACTAGGGGAGGGAGAGTCACGCAGAGGTCTACCCATTCTATTCCTAGCTTGGCCAGTGGCTAGCAAGTGGAAGGCAACCTGCTACAAGTCTAGATTCCTCTGTGCCGGGCAGCAACAGCATGGGGGAGAGTCGAGAGCGGAGACTCAACTTTACAGCGCGGAAGGAGGCAGTGGTAAACTACTTCTGTATTTTTACCAAGAGAACTCTACGGATCCCCAGCAGAACGATGGAAGATGGAGGTGGGGCGTTCTGGGAGCGATGTGTCCGTGGCGTCGCTATGGGTCGGGGATGACTTGACAGCATAAGACAAGACAAGAACCATAATTATTATTATTTTAGGGCTGCAAGGGTGTAGCACGTCGCGAGGTCCGCACAAGAATTTTACCTAGGAAGCTAATTTACAGCCAGTACGACCACAACCTATCACCGATGCTCATTCAAAGTAACAGCGACTAGCAGACCATAGCTAGACGACCAATCTCTGCCGCTCTCAGTAGGTTGTTCACGATTTCTCCTCAGCCGGTCAGCCTCTCATGATTCATTCAATAGTATTTATTGAGCGCTTACTATGTGCAGAGCACTGTACTAAGCGCTTGGAATGTACAATTCGACAACAGAGACAATCCCTGCCCACTGATGGGCTTATAGTCTAATCAGACGCCCCAAGCCGTTCTCCACTCAGAAACTTCATTATATTTATGTCTGTGTCTCCCCCTAGACTGGAAACTTGTTGTGGGCAGGGAGTGAGTCTTCCAGTTCTATTATTTTGCACTCTCCCAAGGGCTTAGTACAGTGCAGACCACTGCACACCAGAAGCGCTCAATAAATATGATGGATTGATTGATTGATCGAGGCCCTTGCCTTGATTGCCAACATTTCCTCAAGTGGTATTTATTGAGCACTTCCTGGGCTTTGCTCCAGCAGGATTTCCTCCATTTCTGGCTGCTACACATTTCCCCACCTTCCTACCCCAAGAGGAGGGAGGTTCGGGCCAGGTTTCGCTGTGGACAAAGCCACCAGTAGAGTGCAATATTTGAAGTAGAAATTACTGATGTAATGTCCCAATTAACCACTGGATGTCAATGTGACCAAACATTGAATAATCTAGGTGTGTGTTTCAATTAATCACATTTTAATCAATTATACTTATGGAGCAGTCTACTACGCTTTTGGGAGAGTACAGTATAGTAGAATTGCTAGACACAATCCCTGCCCACAGCAGGTTTCCAGTCTAGAGAGACAGTCATTAATATGGCTCAGTGGAAAGAATCCAGGCTTGGGAGTCAGAGGTCATGGGTTCAAATCCCGGCTCCGCCACTTGTCAGCTGGGTGGCTTGGGGCAAGTCACTTAACTTCTCTGTGCCTCAGTTACCTCATCTGTAAAATAGGAATTAAGACTGTGAGCCCCACGTGGGACAACCTGATCACCTTGTACCTCTCCAGCGCTTAGAACAGTGCTTTGCACATAGGAAGCGCTTACAAATGCCATCATCATCATTATTATTATAAATAAATAAAATACGAATACGTTCATAAGGGCCGTGAGGCTGAAGGAGGGGTGACTAAAAGGTGCATATGCAAGTGTAAGAGTCGATTAGACTGTAAGCCCATCAGAGGGCAGGGACTGTCTCTATCTGTTACTGATTTGTACATTCCAAGCATTTAGTACAGTGCTCTGCACATAGTAAGCGCTCAATAAATACTATTGAATGAATGAATGAATGAAAGAGTGATGCAGAAGGAGCGGGAGAAAAGGAAATCAGGGCTTAGTCAGAGAAGGCCCCTTAGAGGAGATGTACTTTTAATAAGCCTTTGAAAGGGGGGAGAGTGATCCTCTGTCGGATATGAAGAGGGAAGGGGTTCCAGGGCCGGGTCTTACCAAGGAGCATAATGGGTTTTCAAAGATGGGGCTGGATTATACATATACAAAATTGCCTCTTGTTTTTGAAAAAGACATTGCTGATGGAAAAATCACCCAGGAGTATGTCTTGACTGGTCTTATGCTGTCTGCTGTCGAGTCATCTCCAGCCCATAGTGATGCCATGGACACGTCTCTCCCAGAACCCCCTACGCCATCTGCAATCATTCTGGTAGTGTAGAGAAGCAGCGTGGCTCAGTGGAAAGAGCCCGGGCTTGGGAGTCAGAGGTCATGGGTTCGAATCCCAGCTCCGCCACTTGTCAGCTGTGTGACTGTGGGCAAGTCACTTAACTTCTCTGTGCCTCAGTTACCTCATCTGTAAAATGGGGATTAAGACTGTGAACCTCATGTGGAACAACCTGATGACCCTGTATCTATCCCAGCACTTAGAACAGTGCTCTGCCCACAGTAAGCACTTGACAAATACCAACATTAATTAATTAATTAGTGCTCTGCACACAGTAAGCGCTTAACAAATACCAACATTATTATTATTATTATTGTTATCCATAGAGTTTTCTTTGTAAAAATACAGAAATGGTTTACCATTTTCTCCTTCCCTGCAGAATTGAGTCTCCACCCTCGACTCTCTCCCATGCCTCTGCTGCCCAGTACAGAGGAGTTTTGACCTGTAGCAGATTGCCTTCTACACATAATAATGTTGGTATTTGTTAAGCGCTTACTATGTGCAGAGCACTGTTCTAAGCGCTGGGGTAGATTTACAAGGTCATCAGGTTGTCCCACGTGAGGCTCACATTCTTAATCCCCATTTTACAGATGAGGTAATTGAGACATAGAGAAGTTAAGTGACTTGCCCAAGGTCACACAGCTGGAAAGTGGCGGAGTCAGGATTCGAACCCACGCCCTCTGACTCCCAAGCCCGTGCTCTTTCCACTGAGCCACTCTGCTTCTCTTAGCCACTGGACAAGCTAGGAATGGAATGGACAGGCCTCTGCTTGACTCTCCCTCCTGTAATCGAGACTGGTAGAGTACTGGAAACTCTCTGGTGCGAGCCCGAGAGGGACATGAGTATGTATGTGACTCAAAAAATGAATGAATGGCTTAAAGTCTGGGCCACATTATATATACAAAATGTCACTGCTTACCATGCGATCTTATTGCACATTTTCAATGTTTGGTGTTATATGCTCCTTAGCTCCTTGTCTTTCATTCTTTGTGAAACTTTTGCTAAAAGCTACTCCTTTCTTGATCGTAGTATCCATAAACCATGCTGCTCAATTGTCTGCAGCTAAGTTGAAGGTTTCAGCTAGGAGGCAGCATTGTCTGAGACTTTGGTGGCTCAGTGGAAAGAGCATGGGCTTTGGAGTCAGGGCTCATGAGTTCGAATCCCAGCTCTGCCACTTGTCGGCTATGTGACTGTGGGCAAGTCACTTAACTTCTCTGTGCCTCAGTTCCCTCATCTGTAAAATGGGGATTAAGACTGTGAGCCCCACGAGGGACAACCTGATTCCCCTATGTCTACCCCAGCGCTTAGAACAGTGCTCGGCACATAGTAAGCGCTTAACAAATACCAACATTATTATTATTATTATTATTACTTTGTTTCACTGTTCCTTTCAAATGCTTCCTCCCCCTCCTTGCAGCAGATTTTCGCTCTCTACAGCTGTTGTTTGCATACCATACTGTTGCTCATTCTCCTGATGTGTTGCATATGTTAAGGTAGACATAACTGTAGTGCTAAGAGATTGACTAAATTCCATAACTTCAATATTTCAATCCTTCAGTCATATTTATTCAATCAGCCAATTGCATTTCTTGAGCACCTAATGTGCGCAGAGCTCTGTTCTAAGCAACTGAGAGAGTACAATATAACAATATTAGCCCACAGTGACCTTACAGGCTAGAGGTGGAGACAGATGCTCTGCACATGGTAAGCGCTCAATAAATACAATTAAGTGAATGAATAAAAGTGAATAAATTACAGATACATAAATGCTGTTGGGCTGAAGGAGGGGGTGAATAAAGATAGCAAATCAGAATGATGCAGAAGAGAGTGGGAGAAGAGGAAATGAAGATTTAGTAGGGAAGGCTTCCTGGAGGAGATGTGCCTGCCATAAGACTTTCACGGTGGGGAGGGTAATTGTCTGTCGGATATGAAGAAGGAGGGCATTCCAGGACAGAGGCACAGGACAAGGATGAGAGCTAGAAGAGATTGAGGTACACGAGTAGTTGGTATTAGAGGAAAGAAGTGTGTAAGCTGGATTGTAGTAGAACAGCGAGGTGAGATAGGAGAAGGCAAGCTGATTGAGTGTTTTAAAGCGAATAGTAAGGAGCTTCTGTTTGAGGTGGGTAGGCAAACACTGGAGGTTCGTGAGGAGTGGGGAAACACGGACTGAGACACAAGAGTGTTGGAAGGCAGAGGGGAAGGAGCCGTCAGAGAATGAGCAATAGAAGTAGTGATCAGGGAGGGAAGAAGAACGGGCACAGCAGTTAGTAGGTGAGGCAAAATGGGACTGCAGGTAGAGACAGAGGGGCTAGATTTTGAAACTAGGTGGAAGATCTCCTCTTGAGAGATGGCCGGGAAGGATAAGAGAGTATAAGAGAGACTGTGAGCTTCATGTGGGACGGGGACTATGTCCAGCCTGATTAACTTATATCTACCCCAGTGGTTAGTTCAGTGTCTGGCACACAGTAAGCACTGAACAAATACTATTGAAAAAAAAGACCAGCTCTCCCTTTCTTTCTTTCCCCCCTAACTACAACAAGCAGAGAAGCAGCGTGGCTCAGTGGAAAGAGCCCGGGCTTGGGAGTCAGAGGTCCTGGGTTCAAATCCCGGCTCTACCACTTGTCAGCTGTGTGACTGTGGGCAAGTCACTTAACTTCTCTGTGCCTCAGTTACCTCATCTGTAAAAATGGAGATTAAGACCGTGAGCCTCACGTGGGATAACCTGATTACCCTGTATCTCCCCCAGCGCTTAGAACAGTGCTCTGCACGTAGTAAGCGCTTAACAAATATCAACATTATTATTATTATTATGTCTATTGCTCATGGAAAATGTCAAATCTGTTTTTCACTGGATGTGGTGATAGGAGAAGAGAAGCAGTGAAGTTTATCTCACTCTCTAGTCTTTGAGTGGCGATGTAAGTCTGAAGATAAGGGATTGTCTGTGATGGTCTTTCAAGTGACAGCAGGATGAAGTGATTCAAGTGGAAGGTGATGGAGGAAGATCATCTTGAGGCTGTTGGGGTGACCGTACGATATTCAGTGGAACCTAACTTGGGAATTCTCCAATGAATATGGGTGTTCCAGCCCAGCAATTTACAAGTTAGGAGTAGAGAAAGTGTATTAAAATAGAAAACTATTCTTATTACTCAGTTAGGAGCAATATCATTTTTCAAATAGCTTGAGACGGCTTACTTTCAGGTATAATACCTAAAAATGTGTCTGTCTGCAAATGTCTTTGATATGAGTACCGTTAGCATTTCTTTGACAGCCAAATTAATGCAGAAAGACTGCAATGAAACATTTACCCTTCATGAAATGTCTCTGATAAATGCCATTAGTTCTAGTAAATAACTTTCAGAAGAGGACATGCCGATGAGGATGTGTAAAGAAAACCGGTGAAAATATTTTCTTTAATTCTAAATTGCATTCAGTTTTGTGTCTGCAATACAGTACTGTCTTTCCTCAACACCCTCCCACCGAAAAAATGATTCCATGCATGGTGTAATGGATAGAGTCAGAAGGTCATGAGTTCTAATCCCAGTTCTACCACCTGTCTGCTGTGTGGCCTTGGGCAAGTCACTTCACTTCTCTGGGCCTCAGTTACCTCATCTGTAAAATGGAGATTCAGACTGCAAACTCCATGTAGCACAGGGACTGTGTTGTTACATGCCAATTGACATGTGACTTCCTTTTCCATAACAAAGGACCAGTTCATGTCTGCTCGTGATTAGAAAAACATGTAGAATAGCGTGAGTTAGTGGTAGTTTATAGTAGTCAGGAACAGTTTGGCCAAAACAAAGAAGTTAATTACATAATACCAGCCAGTCCATTTTCTTCACATTGGAGCAGTTTCAGCTAGTTGGGAAGCAAATTCAAAATAATAACGTTGGGGCTGAAGATCAGGGGAAGTTTTGGCCTTCAGTGAGCATAAGGCAGGGAATGTCTCTTGTTTTTCTACTGAACTCTCCCAAGCACTTAATATTCATTCAATAGTATTTATTGAGCGCTTACTATGTGCAGAGCACTGTACTAAGCGCTTGGAATGAACAAGTCGGCAACAGATAGAGACAGTCCCTCCGTTTGACGGGCTTACGGTCTAATCGGGGGAGACGGACAGACGAGAACAATGGCAATAAATAGAGTCAAGGGGAAGAACATCTCGTAAAAACAATGGCAGCTAAATAGAATCAAGGCGATGTACATTTCATTAACAAAATAAATAGGGTAATGGAAATATATACAGTTGAGCGGACAAGTACAGTGCTGAGGGGATGGGAAGGGAGAGGGGGCGGAGCAGAGGGAAAGGGGGAAAAGAGGGTTTAGCTGCGGAGAGGTGAAGGGGGGGGTGGTTAGAGGGAGTAGAGGGAGAAGAGGAGCTCAGTCTGGGAAGGCCTCTTGGAGGAGGTGAGTTTTAAGTAGGGTTTTGAAGAGGGAAAGAGAATCAGTTTGGCGGAGGTGAGGAGGGAGGGCGTTCCAGGACCGCGGAGGACGTGGCCCAGGGGTCGACGGCGGGATAGGCGAGACCGAGGGACAGTGAGGAGGTGGGCGGCGGAGGAGCGGAGCGTGCGGGGTGGGCGGTAGAAAGAGAGAAGGGAGGAGAGGTAGGAAGGGGCAAGGAGATGTAGAGCCTTGAAGCCTAGAGTGAGGAGTTTTTGTTTGGAGCGGAGGTTGATAGGCAACCACTGGAGTTGTTTAAGAAGGGGAGTGACATGCCCAGATCATTTCTGCAGGAAGATGAGTCGGGTAGCGGAGTGAAGAATAGACCGGAGCGGGGCGAGAGAGGAGGAAGGGAGGTCAGAGAGAAGGCTGACACGGTAGTCTAGCCGGGATATAACGAGAGCCCGTAGCAGTAAGGTAGCCGTTTGGGTGGAGAGGAAAGGGTGGATCTTGGCGATATTGTAAATACAGTGCTCTGCACACAGTAAGCACCCAATAAATAAGATCGAATGAATGAATAAGGGTTTCTCCAAAGAACAGATCTATTTTCATCACTAACATCATTATCAGTAGGGTTTACTGAATACCTACTTTGCGCATGGGCTTGTACTAAATGCTGGGGGGAGTATATAACTGAAGAAGCTCCTGTCTTTCAAACGTTTACAGTATAATGGGGGCCTTTACAGTCTCATGTTCTGACTCGTTTATGTAGCAGCAATATTAGTAGCATATATGGAGTACCCTCTTGATGCAGTGCAGTACTGTGTGATCTTGGGCAAGTCGCTTAACATTTCTGTGCTCAATTTCCTCAATTGTAAAATGGGGATTCACTCACTGTTTTCTCTCCTACTTAGACTGTGAGTCCCATGTAGGTCAGGGACTATACCTGACCTGATCAACTTGTATCCCAGTGTGCTTAGAATAATGATGGTATTTGTTAAGCACTTACTAGGTGCCAAGCACTGTTCTAAACGCTGGAGTGCTTGACACAAAATAAGCACTTAACAACTAACATAAAAAATTTTTGGCTGTGAAGTTAGTGTTCTTACCAATTGATCCAGGAGTTAGTCCCATTTCTAGATATTCAATTGCAAACTATAAGACCTGGGCTCACTTTCTGCACTGCCAACTTTTCTGGACTTCAAAGATTTCCAGAAGGCTACTTATTAAAAGGAAAGGGTCAGGCCGGAGGCTGGAAAATACTGGGAATTCTACCTATCAGGCTGACACTGACATTCATTCATTCAATAGTATTTATTGAGCACTTACTATGTGCAGAGCACTGTACTAAGCGCTTGGAATGTCCACTTTGGCAACAGATAAAACATCAGATAATAATACATTTGTGTGACATCAGAGTTCCTCATCTGGCCTCTGCAGAAGATTTAAGAAGGATTAATCCTGTTTTAATTTTTTCATGGCATTTGTTAATGATTTAATAATTATGGTATTTGTTAAGTACTTACTATGTGCCAAGCACCTTTCTAAGAACTGGGGTAGGTACAAGGGTAATAGGGTTGCCCCACATGGGGCTCACAGTCTTAGTTCCCATTATACAGATGAAGTAAATGAGGTGCAGAGCAGTGAAGTAACGTCCAAGGCCACCCATCAGACAAGTGGCAAAGTCAGGACTTGAACTCAGGTCTTTCTGACTCCCAGGCCCATGCTCTATCCACAAAGCCAGGTTCCTTTCACTTAGAGGTTTCTGAGTTGACTTCTTCCTTTAGTTGTAAGTTCTTTGTGGCTACAGATCATCAACAATTCCATATTTCCAAGTTCCAACTACAGCACAATGTATAGAGTAGGTCTACAGTAGAGAGCTCTGCACATAGTAAGCGCTCAATAAATACTATTGAATGAATGAATGAATGTTAGTAATGAATAAATCTACCTTCATTAGATTGTCAGATCTTTGAGAGCAGAGATCACGTCTATCAACTATTGCATTTGTACTCTTCCAAGTGCTTAGTATAGTGTTTTGCACACGGCATGACCTAGTGGATAAAGAATGGGTCTGGGAATCGGAAGGACCTGGGTTTTAATCCCAACTATACCACTTATCTGCTGCGTGACCTTGAGGCAAGTCACTTCACTCCTTTATGCCTCAGTTACCTCATCTGTACAATGAGGATTAAGACAGAGAGCCCCAGGTGGGACTTGGACTGTGTCCAATCTGATTAGCTTGCATCTACCCCAGTTCTTAGTGCGGTGCCTGGCACACAGTAAGCACTTAACAAATTCCACTAAGAAAAATAATAATAATAATAAATGGATTTATTTATTGGTCTCACTCCAGGGTAAAGTCCCTGCTCTTGAGATGTTTGCATTCTAAGAGCTTAGGCAATTAGGCTCTAGTTAGCGGTCGGTCTAAACCTGATCTACCCTCCTGGCTTCCAGAGAATCTCAGATCTCTGATATCAATCCAGGTCCCGATGGAAGTCGATACTGGTCAAATCTGCTTAGGGCAGAATCCCTTCACTCACCACCCAAAATAGAACTCTTGGGTTTCTCTGTGAAATTTTAAAATATGAATGCCTTAGTTTTATCCAAACAGTGATTGAAAATAGAAAGTAAAAAATGGAATGGGTGAATCCTATGGTTTTTGTGATTCTCTTGGGGGTCTGCAACCTTTTGTCTCCTCTTAATTGGGTGATTTGAACAGTTGCTCCCTGTTGTCTCCTGCTCTGTGAGTGACTTAGGCCTTGGCACAGTGGGAGAGATGTGATAGTGCTGGCACCAGGAAGGTTTTGTTAAGAAGCCTGTCGTTCCTCCATCCCCACCACGGCTCTGCCCTTGGTCTCTCCCTGGTCACTGCTGACAAGAACCCCACCTCCCTTTTGCTGTACATGTCTGGGGCCCCAACAGCCCCTCCTTCTCCAGGTAAACTTGTTTATAATAGTAGTAATAATAATTAAGGTATTCACTAAGCGCCTACTGTGTGCCAGGCACTGTACTAGGCACTGGGGTGGATACAAGCAAATTGGGTTGGGCACTGTCCCTGTCCCACGTGGGGCTGGTTGGACAATGTCCCTGTCCCATGTGGGGCTCACAGTCTCAGTCTCCATTTTACAGATGAGGTCACTGAGGCCTAGAGAAGTGAAGTGACTTGCGCAAGGTTGCCTGGCAAACAAGTGACTAAGCCGGGATTAGAACCCATGACCTTCTGACTCCCAGGCCCCTGCGCTAACCATTATGCCAATCTCTTGTCCTGCCAGCTGCTCTATATGCACAGGGAAACTCTCAGCCTCAGGCATTGGTTAGCCATTCAGCCCCTCCTTCTCCCTGACAAAATTTGCTTTGGGAAGCAGCGTGGCTCAGTGGAAAGAGCCTGGGCTTCGGAGTCAGCGATCATGGGTTCGAGTCCAGGCTCTGTCACCTGTCAGCTGTGTGACTGTGGGCAAGTCACTTAACTTCTCTGTGCCTCGGTTACCTCATCTGCAAAATGGGGATTAACTGTGAGCCTCACGTGGGACAACCTGATTACCCTGTATCTACCCCAGCTTTTAGAACAGTGCTCTGCACATAGTAAGCACTTAACAAATACCAACATTATTATTTGCTACTGGACAGTTATTCCTGACCCAACCCTGTGACCCTTCCTGACAAGGTTTGTACCCCGGATAGACCTGAGTGACTTATCAACCGACAAAGCAACCTGAGAGTCAGTGCTGAGCCCTGGGCATCCCCAAACATGCCTTCCACTCAGGGAGGATGGCCATGGGCAAATATCTGGATTGATCCCAGGGAATCTGGTTTTCAGCTGGCGTGTCCCATGTCCAGTACAAATGACCGATCACTCAACTAATGGTATTTATCGAACGCTTACCGTGTGTAGAGCACTGTACTAAGCTCTTGGGAGAGTCCAGTGTAACAATATAACAGAGTTGGTAGACGTGCCTGAGAAGCAGCATGGCCTAGTGGAAAGAGCACGGGCTTGGGAGTCAGGGGTCGTGGGTTCTAATCCCGGCTCCGCCATTTGTCAGCTGTGTGACTTTGGGCAAGTTCCTTCAATTCTCTGTGACTCAGTTACCTCATCTGTAAAATAGAGATTAAGACTGTGAGCCTCACCTGGGACACCCTGATTATCTTGCATCTCCCCCAGCACTTGGCACATAGTAAGTGCTTAACAAATACCATCATTATTATTATAATTATTATGGGGGGGAAAGCTTATTGAGAGCCTTAAAACCAAGCAGTTTCTGTTTGATTTGGGTGTGGCTATTGGAATAATGTCATTTGGAGCATTGTTGAAACTATGTCCAAATGTAGAGTGTTTCTTTGGTTTGGAGAATGCACACACACACACACACACACACACACACATACACACTCTCTTCTCTCTCTCTCTCCCTCTCTTTCTCTCTCTCTGTTTCTCTTCTTGCTATTGTGCTCTGCTCCCAGGTGCCTGTGAACATATAAACCACTTCTAAATCATGGAACGCGATGGCAGGCGCCGAGGCTAAGAAAGACTGGGTGCTTGAATGAAAAACATCCATTCATTCAATTATAATAATAATGCTGGTATTTGTTAAGCGCTTACTATGTGCCGAGCACTGTTCTAAGCGCTGGGGTAGACACAGGGGAATCAGGTTGTCCCACTGGGGGCTCACAATCTTAATCCCCATTTTACAGATGAGGTAACTGAGGCACCGAGAAGTTAAGTGACTTGCCCAAAGTCACACAGCTGACAAGTGGCCAAGCAGGGATTCGAACCCATGACCTCTGACTCCAAAGCCCATGCTCTTTCCACTGAGCCACGCTGCTTCTCTATATTTATTGAGGACCTACTGTGTGCAGAGCACTGTAATAAGCACTTGGAAAGTACAATTCAGCAACAAATAGAGACAATCCCCGCACACAATGGGCTCAGTCTAGAAGACGGACATAAAGACCATATCAGTAGCAGGAGACAGACCAGCTGAAAACTGGACTGCCCAGGATTAAAACTAGATGAATCACCGCTCAACTTTGGGGGTGTCTGTATCCTGGAGAAACTCTCCCAGGGCCACCCAAAACTGTTGGTAGGCTCAGGATATCTGACTTGTTCCTAAGATTCCACAGGCCCCTATGACTCCAGGCTCCTGATGCCCAAGCAACGTTAGGCCCTAGTCACATTACTAGATTTTCACGGAGGTACAGCTGCTGCTTTGGAAACATCATTGCCGCAATATGTGTGACAGCCACCCTACCCTCAACCCCGCATGCTCCGCTCCTCTGCCGCCCACCTCCTCACCGTCCCTCGGTCTCGCCTATCCCGCCGTCGACCCCTGGGTTACGTCCTCCCGCGGTCCTGGAATGCCCTCCCTCCTCACCTCCGCCAAACTGATTCTCTTTCCCTCTTCAAAACCCTACTTAAAAATCACCTCCTCCAAGAGGCCTTCCCAGACTGAGCTCCTCTTCCCCCTCTACTCCCTCTGCCATCCCCCCTTTACCTCTCCGCAGCTAAAGCCTCATTTTCCCCTTTTCCCTCTGCTCCTCCACCTCTCCCTTCCCATCCCCACAGCACTGTACTCGTCCGCTCAACTGTATATATTTTCGTTACCCTATTTATTTTGTTAATGAATTGTACATCGCCTTGATTCTATTTAGTTGCCATTGTTTTTATGAGATGTTCTTCCCCTTGACGCTGTTTATTGCCATTGTTCTCGTCTGTCCGTCTCCCCCGATTAGACTGTAAGCCCGTCAAACGGCAGGGACTGTCTCTATCTGTTGCCGACTTGTTCATCCCAAGCGCTTAGTACAGTGCTCTGCACATAGTAAGCGCTCAATAAATACTATTGAATGAATGAACTGGTGCCAGAGACCACTGTGGATATACAGGGCATTTGCTGTGCACACACACTTTGTGAGCCATTTCATAGGAGGCAGGAAGGACCAGATTTCATCCCCTGCAGTAACCCTCTGAAAAATGGTGCAGTCTTTCCTTCCATTCACCTAAAAGGGAACAGAGTTCATTAAGATTATAATAACAATAATGATGGTATTTGTTAAGTGCTTACTTTGTGTCAAGCATTGTACTAAGAGCTGGGGTGGATAGAAGCAAATCGAGTTGAACACAGTCCCTGTCCCATGTGGGACTCACGGTCTCAATCCACATTTTACAGATGAGGGAACTGAGGCATAGAGAAGTTGTGATTTGCCCAAGGTCATACAGCAGACAATTGGCAGAGAGAGGATCGGAACCCAGGTCCTCTGACTACCAGGCCTGCTCTCTTTCCACTACACCATACTGCTCCTCATGATTATGTTTCCTAGACTCTAAGCTTGTTGTGGAACGGGAACAAGACTACTAGTTCTGTTTTATTGTACTCTCCCAAGTGTTTCTTAGCACAATGCTCTGCACACGGTAAGTGCTGAATAAATACCATCGATCGATTATTTATTAGGCATATACTCAGTGATAAGCGTGGAGGTAGGTACCAATAAACATTTCAGACGAAGTACCTCACCTGCACAGAGTTGAAATCCCTGTAGGGGAGGAGAGACAAATAGAAAAAGATGGGCTTGTAAACAATTGGAGTAGAGTCAGCACGCTGCATTCTATTACAACAGTTGTAGGAAATTGGAGCATTATTTGATTAAAAACAGATCACAGAAATGTTGCTTTTCTCCCTCAGATCCTGACGTTCTGCCTGTAGTTTTCTGTCTCCCTTTCCAAACTGCTCAGCAAGGCACAAAGCAAAGAGCCTGAGAGAGTCCCTCACTCAATTTTCCAACCAGCGTAGTGTTATTTAGAAGTGTCTCTTCTGAAGATGTGATTAGGTAGCAGCAGATGATCAGTTCTTCACTGCTTCCCCGTTCCATCCATTTTAATGTGGATACTACATAAAAACGTTAGTTCTACATTAGTACTCTTCAATTAGGATGACTTAGTCTTTAATAAGTTTCATAAAGCTGGTATCTTTCTTTCAAAAAGTCTCCATCACCACTCTAAGGATCAAAAAACAAAGTTCAGTAGGCTTTTCTCCCGAATCAGCAACATGATTCAGGCCATATGTAGAATAGAAGTAAGTTAATCTTTAATCCTCCTTCTAGTACTGAAAGAAGACTTCATTCCTAGGCTGTGAGCTTTGGTTTTGTGCTAGAGGCATTTTGTTCATTTAGCCACTTGCCAGATGCTGAAAAACCAAGAGGAATTTCATGAAAGAGAAGGAAGAATTTGGCACAGATTGTTACTGGGACTTTTTTTAAAAATTGGAAACTGAGAAAGGAAACAATGAGCAGCGGAGTGGCTATTCTTTAACATTTACATTCTTTCTTTTTGCGCAACAAATACAGTTTACTCAAGGCTCAGCAAGATTACTCTCCCATTCAGATCCACATAGTTCAGATGAGCTGTTCTGCCTGAACAACATATGTGGTAAGTGATTCTATGACGTAATATTTCTGTATATAAGGACTTCCCTAAGGGGAAGTGGTAGGGTGGCAGGAGAAGAAATAGTTCTGCTTTGGGAAGGGAGTAATTTGGGATTTTAAATAGATAAGGAGACTATATTTAATGAATTTGTCCATTGTGAAGAATTGCAATTGGGCAAAAAGATTTGAATTTTCTCTTTAAAATCCTGGGATCTAAGTACAATCAGGGTGATGGCATAATTATCATCAGCTTGTGGTGGGGTAAGTAAGATCTTTTAAGGTCTTTTAAACCTTTCTTATAAACCGTGTAGTTGGGCTGTAAAGTGTTACTTGCAGTCAGTCAATCCTTGCAATCTTATTTTGCTCCGCATGGAGTAGGACCAAGGAGGAGTTTGACAATGTTGAACCCTCATCTAGAAGTGGAAGTTAAGCTTAGTAAAACTGGGAATTGCACTAATTGCAATAGGCATAAACCTTTTGTAATTGATAGAGAAATCCTACTTGGATAGAACTCTCACTTTGATTTTTAAATTGTACATCAGTACAGTAGAGCACCTAAATCTTTGAGTCTTTTCTCAGATAAGCGCTAAGCACAAACTAATGGTTTTAAGTCCCTAAACACAAATATTTCTTGCTTCAGTTCCTAAACTGAGAACCAGGGCTAGAATGTTTGTTTAATAGTTACAGGTATTATAGTTATTGCTATGCTCTACATTTGACTCATAGTAATTTCCAGTAATCTTGCCTAAGGGAATTTAGAAGCTCTTCTTTCTATATTTAATTCCATTTTTGTATTGATTCTGCTCTTAAGAAGTACATGCAGTTGAAAATTTTTTTAAAGAAATCTTTCATCAGAGAATTCTCTATAGCAATTTTACTGAAGCATCATTCATCACTGCACAAATTTAAATGGTGGGTGATTTAGAAGAGATAACCTTGTGTATGCTAGCATTCCCACAGATTTTTCAAAATAACTTGTAATTTCTAAAGTTTTTCAGCAGCATTTGCATAGGTTGGTCACGTTAGTCAGTGACTGCTTAGCAAATACACACGCGCCTAAACTCTAAGTTCACTACGGGCTGGAATGTTTCCACTAATTCTGCTGTATCGTACTCTCCCAAACACTTAGTACGGTCCTCTGCACATAATGAGCACTCAATAAATGCATTTGATTTATTGATTTCTCAAGCCTGCTTCTGCCTTCAAACTATTCGATATACAACCCCCATTCCGATTCCTCAAAGGAGGAATACCCCACCAGAAAATAATTTTCAAAGGAATATCTCTGGCTTCATGTGGATCTGCTTTGTTCATTCAGTTCTCAGTTATATAATTTGTACTGGGGAAAGGTGGATTCCTAAATAGCGCCTGTGTTTCCAGTTAATGGCTTCTGTTTTAAGCCCTGTCTCGGCCTCTCCGTTGCCTTCCTCTAATCTACTTTAATTTCAATAATAGTGTTTTGTGTGTAGAAATGTGCTGGTCTCAAAGAGAAATTGAATTTATAACCCATCATGTAATAATATTTTTGGTGAAGGCTTTTTCATGTATTACTTTGTCAATAGGATAATAATAATAATGTTGGTATTTGTTAAGCGCTTACTATGTGCCGAGCACTGTTCTAAGCACTGCAGTAGACACAGGGGAATCAGGTTGTCCCACGTGGGGCTCACAGTCTTAATCCCCATTTTACAGATGAGGGAACTGAGGCACCGAGAAGTTAAGTGACTTGCCCAAAGTCACACAGCTGGCAAGTGGCAGAGCTGGGAAAGGTTTAGTAGCCGGCCTTTCCGATTTCCACCATCCAAGGACCATTTTGGCCATTCCCTTATGGGAGAGTTCTCTTCCCAGCAAGAAAAAGAGGCTATAGGCTTTGAGCCCTGGTTGTAGAAAGGAAGATGGTAAAAATCAAGCTCGGTGAAGCACCCAGGTGTCTTTTCTCGGTGGATCAGGCAAGTCTGTCTGAAGCTGCCCAAGGTCAGCTGCTTCGGCCAGCATTCCTCCTTTTAATAACAGCTCCTCTCCTCATTGATGGCATCGTTCATCAATATAATAAGTTCTGTAGGGATTTTCTTCCTAATTATGCCTGATTATATCTATGGCTACATCTGACTGTATTTTGGATGTGATTCTTCCCCTGTGTTTAATTCCTACCTATGTAACCTTTCCCAGGCTTAGTATAGTACTTTACTCATACAGGAGGCACTTAGTAACTACTATTCTTATCTATACGATCATGCATATAATCATGCAAGATACATTCGTATGTATATATGTATGATTACATAGGACGAGAAGCAGCATGGCCTCGTTCAAAGTGCACTGAATTGGGAGTCAGAGGATCTGGGTTCTAATCTGTGTGAGCACGAGCAAGTGACTTAACATTTCTGTGCCTCAGTTTCCTCATCTGTAAAATGGGTATTTTAAATATCTGTTCTCCCTCCTCCTTAGACTGTGAGCCCCATGCGAGATAGGGACAGTGTCCAACCTGATCACCTTGTATCTACCCCAGTGTTTTGTGCAGTTCTTGGAACATAGTAATCACTTAAGAAATACCATTATTATATATGAATACCCCTGCTGGGCAGTCCTGACTCTTAATTTACTGGGATTTAGCTTTCACAGCATGGCATAGTGGATGGGGCACGGGCCTGGGAGTCAGAGGTTCATGGGTTCTAATTCTGGCTCCGCCACTTGTCTGCTGTGTGACCTTGGGCAAGTCACTTCACTTCTCTTGTCCTCATTTACCTCATCTTTAAAACAGAGATCGAGACTGTGAGCCCCACATGAGACAGGGACTGTGTCCAGCTCTATTTGTTTGTAACCACCCCAGTGCTTAGTACGGTGCCTGGCACATAGTAAGCACTTAACAAATACCACCATCATTATTCCCATTCCCCCCACATGCTGGAAAAACAAGGCTTTTTTTTTTAAGCCCTCAAGAGAAACAACTCATCTATTTTGTCAAGAAAATAATCATATTTATTGAGCATTTATTGTGTGCAGAGCACTGTACAAAGCACTTGAGCGCACACAATATAACAAAATAACAGACACATTCCCTGCCCACAACGAACTTTCATTCTACAGAGGGAGAACTGAATCATTCCCCAGAGTGGTGGTGAGAAGAGGAGAGAAAAGACAATGATGGTAGGGGACCCATCACAGTTATTCCTATTCCAGGTCAGGCCTAGATGTTACAACAGTTCCACTCGGGGGAAACAGGGGTTGTATTCTTAGCACAGCCAAGGCAAGGCCCAGAGAGTGAAGAGCAGTAATTCTTCTCCATCCACCCATCGCTTCACAAAACGCTGCTCCGAGCTCCCTCAATGGGTTTTTTTCACTCAGAGTTTTACTCAGGTCAAATTCATTTAAGTTTATTTTTGTTTCTTGGGCAAAGACACCAAAAATTATTATAAGCTAGGTTATATTGGAAATGGAAGTGTAGGTCTGGTGCAGATTTCAAGCATATGGAAAGTTAGGTCAAATGCATACTCTGGAGTGTTTCTTCAGCAAACCAGTTATTAGCACATTGGTTTTACAAATAGCTGTTTAGGGGGATGTTGGTTGGTCCATATCCTCTTTTAAGATCTGTGGTCAGTCTTTAAAATTGTGTTTTAACTTTGGGGTCCAATACTTCAGTGTATTGCCAGGCTGGATATTTGGACTATAAAATAGCTGTCAGATTTTCAGCTCTGTCCAATATGCCATGTCAATTTAAGGCAAAAAGGAAAAAAAAAATCTGTCTTTCAGCTAGGAACTAAACTTGTTTTTGTTGCTGTTTTCTCTGTTACATATCTAATATGTAAACTTAATTTATTAGGTCAAATTCATACTCCGCAGAGTTTCTTCACCAAACCAGTTGCTGGCACACTGGTTTCACAAACAGCTGTTTAGGGGGATGTTGGTTGATTCATATCCTTTTCTAAGATCTGTGGTCGGTCTTTAAAGTTAGGTTTTAACTTTGGGGTCCAATACTTCAGTGTATTGCCAGGATGGATATTCAGACTATAAAATAGCTGTCAGATTTTCAGCTCTGTCCAATATACCACGTCAATTTAAGGCAAAAGGAAAAAAAAATCTGGCTTTCAGCTAGGAGTTAGACTTGTTTTTGTTGCTGTTTTTGCTGTTACAGTTGGAAGTATTGAATAGAGGGCAGCCTACTCATGCCCAGTTATTTTCAGATAGTAAAGCTACAACAATTGTCTCCTTGGTAACTTCACAGGTCCGTAGAATGGAATTTAGATCTTTGTGTTGTTCCCTCCAGATAGAATGCATTTTAATGGATTCATCACAGATTTTTGAAAGGGGCATAAAGGTCATTCTGTACAAGTGTGTTTGCAACAACCAATATACTCAACTTACAGAACTCCAAAGTATAGTTATCCACAGTAGTTTTACAGTCCATGGGAGAGTTCCACAGATTATTATTAGGGGAGACATTTAATTTATAAGCTCCCTCTAGCTTATAAACTTGCTGTGGGCAGAAAATGTGTCTGTTATATTGTACTCTCCCAAGTGCTTACTGCAGTTATGTGCACATGGTAAGCACTCAATAAATATGATTCATTTGTAATTAGGGACTAACGTAGACAGTGGAGGTAATAATCATTGGTTGCATCTAGACAAGTGCTTAAAACAGTGTCTGGCACATAGTAAGCACTTAGCAAATACCATGACAAAAAAAAATAAGCTTTTAAAAACATGTGAATTTGCATACCTCTCCTAGACCAAATGGAGTTTTGTACTAATAGAAATTGCCTTTTAGGGAGGTAAATTGACATTGTCCATCGAAGGGAGAAGCTTGCTCCAAATACAATTTTTTCTCTGGCTTTGTCCAGAGTTCCCATAAACCAAATAGTAATAACAATAATAATTGTGGTATTTGTTAAGACCTTACTGTGTGCAAAGCACTGTACTAACTGCTTGTGAGCCCATTGTTGGGCAGGGATTCTCTCTGTCTCTGAATTGTACATTCCAAGCGCTTAGTACAGTGCTCTGCACATAGTAAGCGCTCAATAAATACGATTGAGTGAGTGAACTGCTTGGGTAGATACAAGATAATCAGGTCCCACAAACACTTCATAGTCTAAGTAGGAGGGAGAACAGGCAATTGGATTTTCATATATAATATGTAAATACAAAATCAGCCTATTATGTTGTGTCCTTGAAACAAAAATCATCTTCAAATATCTGTGAAATTTGAAAAATATCCAGGAACAAGGTTAGGGCCTCTTCAAGCACCATGGCCTAGTGGGAGGAGCATGGACCTGGGAGTGAGAGGTCCTAGTTTCTAATTCTGGCTCCTCCACTTGCCTGCTGCCTGACCTTCAGCAAGTCACTTAACTTCTCTGTGCCGCAGTTCCCTCATCTGGAAAATGGAGATTCAATACTTCTACCTCTTAAACTGTGAGCTCTTGGGGCCTAATTATCTTGTATCTACCCCAGTGCTTAGTACAGTGCTTAACACATCCTAATGCTTAATACCTTATTCTATTAAGACTGTGAGCCTGATGTGAGACAGGGGCTGGATCCCCTTGATTAACTTGTATCTGCCCCTGTGCTTAAAACAGTGCTTGACTCATAGTAAGTGCTCAACAAATACCATTATCATTGTTATTACTTGAGCATCCTAATAAAATCATTAAAAGCAGCAGCCACACTTTCCAGTAAGCAGTTTGTCATCCAGTGAAAATAATCAGGGAATAATTACTTAAACGTAGGTAGTTAAAGGACAACTGCTCTGCTGTATTACAGAATAGGAAATATCAAACTAAAAATACTGTTAGTTATGTTAGACTCATTGTTGTTATAATTATTATTATCATTAGCATCATAGAATTGTACTTGTAACTTTCCTTCCAAAAAGGTTGCTTTTTCTTAATAGGTTCCAAATTAAGGCTATAAACAAACAAATAAGGAAGGCAATTTTTTAAAAAACGGCAACTGATAATGCACTAGTGATGGAATTTTATCTCCTGGCACTATTGTTATTCTTTCCACCTTTCTTTTTGTTGACCTTTAGATTGTCTAGGTATTCAAGAACTCACCCTACTCTTCAAAAGAGAGTGCCCGAAACCAGTTTGTGCCTGTTTGATTTTGAACGTACGAAAGGAGAAGTGAGTGTTCCTTTTGACTTCCAGCAGCTAACCTGCAGACATGGAGTCAATGTTGAACTTACAGACCGAAGAGCCCGTGAAGAAGAGTACTCTGAAGAAATACAAAATAATCTGTGCGGTAAGTTGTTTCTGCTTTCTTTTTGCTTTAGTCTTTTAACCTACGTCTGTGTGCTTTAGGCATGACCTGCCAGGTGTTTTTTTTCACATTACTACAAGTACTTATGTAGCATAGTTGCAGCACTTGCTATCTGCTCAATCCTTCTCCATGATTTTTCACAACCCTTAAATATAAATTAGTTCTCCAGGGCTCATTCAGCAAATTAGGAAACAGAAACCCAGCACCTCAAGTATTTGCAATCATCCAGAGCAAGATATTGGCAGTGCTGAACAATGAGTTTAGTCTCTGAGTCCCTTTGCCTCTCATAATCAGTGATTTTACATTCAGAGTTCCAGTTTTTTCCAGGTCAGAAACCCTACATGGGACATCACAATTAACTGGATTGTCTAGAATCTGTCAGGCAAATTGAGCTTTCTGAGTAACAGGGAACTTAGAGGTTAAAGAGGAAGAAATTCTGCAGCATCTAGTTCCTGACTTCACATCTGAATGTTTATGATGTTTGGCGAGTTCATCTAATGTTCACCTTCCTGCTCCTGCATTTCTTTAAAAATAGAAGGAATATACTTACAGCTTGAAGGTGCTTATACCTCCACCACTTACTTACTGCATGACTTAAGACTATTAATACAACTTCTCTGAGCCTCAGTTTCCTTACCTGTAAAATGGGAATTAAATGCCTTTTCTCCCTGCTCCTTTGACTGTAGCCCCATGAGGAACAGGGACTGTATCTGATCTGAATATATTGTATCTTCCCCAGAGCTTAGTTCAGTGCATGGATCCTAGTAAGTGCTTAGAAAAGCAGCATGGGGTAGTGGATAGACCATGTCCCTGGGAGTCAGAAGGTTGTGAGTTCTACTCCCAGCTCTACCGCTTTTCTGTTGTGTCACCTTAGGCAAGTCATTTCACATCTCTGTGCCTCAGTTACCTCATCTGGAAAATGGGGATTGAGGCTGTGAGCCCCACGAGGGACAAGGACTGTGTCCAACCTGATTTGCTTGTATCCACCCCCCAGCTTATTACAATTCCTGGAACAGAGTAAGCACTAACAAATGTCATAATAATTGTTCTTATTAAAATAATAATAATGACAAATACCACAAGTGTTAAGATGTTAAACAGATCTGTCATAACTAACCTGCCTAGCATCTTAAAGCATTGTAGAAAGGTATGTCTTTCAGGTCCCTAATCTGGCTGTGGAAAATTCGTCTTCTGAGTTGTCTAAAGGAGTCATGTAATAATAGTGATATTTGTTAAGTTCTTCCTAAGTGCCAGGCACTAGGGTAGGTACAAGATAATTGAACCTAGTCCTTGTCCCACAAGAGGCTCACAGTCTAAGTAGAAGGAAGAACAAATATTGATTCGCCATTTTACAGATTCATTCTTTCATTCGATCGAATTTATTGAGCGCTTACTATGTGCAGAGCACTGTACTAAGTGCTTGGAATGTACAATTTGGCAAGAGAGAGAGACAATCCCTCCCCAACAATGGGCTCATAGTCTAGTGAGGCACAAAACAGTTAAATGAGCTGCCCCGGTTACACAGCAGAAAAGTGGCAGAGCCGGATTTAGAACCCGGTACTCTAATTCTCAGGACAGGGGTATTTCTACTAGTCCATGCTGCTTCTCCCGTGTCTAAAGAGAATCCCGGCTCGGCCACTTGTCAGCTGTGTGACTGTGGGCAAGTCACTTGACTTCTCTGTGCCTCAGTTCCCTCATCTGTAAAATGGGGATTCACTGTGAGCCTCACGTGGGACAAGCTGATTACCCTGTATCTACCCCAGCGCTTAGAACAGTGCTCGGCACAAAGTAACCGCTTAACAAATACCAACATTATTATTATTAAAGAGGAGAAACAGAGCAAACGTTGCTCCTCTGTTCTAATTTCATTTGTCTCTAGTTTTCATAGGCTTCACCATGGAGAGTGTACATAATCAAATCAAGCTGACACTTAACCCATTAAGAGAATGACATAAAGAGGTAGCAGTAGCTAGGATCGGGGAAAAAGAGGAGTGAGGGGTGAACCCCAATGGGCCACTGAAAATTCTGCCCACCATTTGTATTCCTTGCGGAGAATACATGAGCTTGGGAAACTATTTGTTTGGCTTTACTTACATATTCCTAAAATTAAAAGCAAGTACAATGCTCTGCCAAGACACCAATGCATATATATATATCGTAGATTCAAGCAAGAAACAAGGGCCCAGCTCCCATTTCCTCAAGGTGAGGGAAGGGGACCCAATATTGGAAAGTTCTTACGTGAATGATGGTTGTGAGACAGGGGGTGGGTTGCCCCTGGTCTCACCTCCTCTCATTGTGGAGATGAGTGAAATGTCTTCTGTGGTCAGGGAGGGTCAACTACAATGGCCCTAGCTCTGTTTTAGGAGCTGGGGCCTCCCCGATCCAGAGGTGCTCTGAACTGCCCAGAAAAGGCAGGAGAAGATAAAAAGAGAGGAGGGAATAGCGGAATTTCTTGGCTAAACTTATCTGCCCTGGAAGTGAGTGAAGAGTAGAAGCAGTTTGGCCTAACGGAAACAGCATGGGCCTGGAAGTCAGAAGATCAGGGTTCCAATTCTGGCTCTGCCACTTGCTTGCAAGTACAAGTCACTTAACCATGGGCAAGTCATTTAACTTCTCTGTGCCTAAAGTTTCCTCAACTGTAAAAAGATTTGATACTTTTTCTTCCTCCTATGTAGACTGTGAGCTCCAAGTGGGACAGGGATGTCTATCTTAACTTGTATCTTCCCCTGGGCTTAGAACATTGCTTAACCCATAATAAGTGCTTAACAAATGCCATTAAAAAAATTCTTCTAGGAGTTAGACATATCCTTCTGATAGCTCACCGACTCTAACCTGGACCTCCTTTGGAATCACCACATTTCTAAAGAAGGCCAGATTGGTCTCTAACTGACCCTCTGCCTTGCAAGTTACTCAATTCCCCTTTTCTTGTTTCAAATTCCAATTTTCTTCATCCTCCATCCTCCTTTGAGGTCAGACGGTCAGTTCACCGAGGTCATTGTGGAAACCTGAAGCCTGAGAGGCCCTTTGTTGACATCAAGGTCCATTTTACAAGATGCCTTGCCTGCAATTAGGTGTGAGCTGGACATTTCTTTCAGTCCGAGGGCCACTTACCAAGTCGGTGAGGCTGTGATGGGCGATCCATTTCTGGTGAACAGTGGCTGTTTGAAGAGTGGAAGTTCAGACATTCAGAACTAGCTGAGGACGTGGTCAATAACGTCCATGTGCCCCCGCTGTTGGGGTTTCAGTGTGCCAGGGGGATGGCAGTCGATCAATCATATTTGAGCACTTACTGTGTGCAGAGCACTCTACTAAGTGCTTGGGAGAGTACAATATAAAAGACACATTCCTTACGGTCTGGAGGGGCAGACAGACATTAGTATAAAGAAATTACAGATGTGTACATTTAGTTTGCATTGCCCGTGAGGCATCCAATAGAGAAGTCCTGAAGACAGAGGAGAAATAGAAAACTGCAAAGGAGGAGAGGGGTCGGGGCTGGAGATGTAGATTTGAAAATCATCTGCTATTTGGGACGAGTCACTGAGTTTCAGAAACTCACCAAGCACAACCAAACTCTACAGGAAAGGTTATGACAACAAGTATTCATATCATTTTTCCCCATATTGACACTTGCGAGTTGCAAAGGGACACTTTCTTGGAGCTGTGAGTGATGGTACAGAAATTACAGCTGTATGAGATCTGGTGGCTTTGTGACACAAGTCATTTAAGGGAAGCAGCCTGGCATAGTGGATCGAGCACAGGCCTGGGAGTCAGAAGATCATGGGTTCTAAACCCAGCACTGCCACTTGTCTGCTGTGTGGCCTTGGCAAGTCACTTCACTTCTCCGTGCCTCAATTACCTCATCTGTAAAATGGGGATTTTGATTGTGAGCCCCACATAAGTCAGGGACTGTGTCCAACTCGATTTGCGTGTATCCACCCCAGCGCTTAGTATAGTCCGAGGCACCTAGTGAGCATTTAATAAATACCATAACAATTATTATTATTATTATCTCTGAACCAGTTAACCAGTAATAAAAATGACTGCTCTCTCATTCCCAGGGCATTTTGAAGTTTAGATCATCAATACAGAAGTGGCTTAATGACAAGAGCACAGGCTTGGGAGTCAGAGGATGTGGGTTCTAATACCTACTTTGCCCCTTGTCTGCTGTGTGACCTTGGGCAAGTCACTTAACTTCTCTGGCCTCAGTTACATCATCTGTAAAATGGGGATTGAGACTGTGAGCCCCCAGTGGGAGAACCTGATTATCTTGTATTTACCCCAGCATTTAGA
This sequence comes from Ornithorhynchus anatinus, assembly GCF_004115215.2. Lineage (NCBI taxonomy): Eukaryota > Metazoa > Chordata > Mammalia > Monotremata > Ornithorhynchidae > Ornithorhynchus > Ornithorhynchus anatinus. The sequence goes on along the minus strand of NC_041729.1, from coordinate 93,792,629 downwards.
ACAATGCTTGGGACATAGTAAGCACTTAACAAATACCAACATTATTATTATCATTATAATAAGACTTAACAAATACCGTAATATTATCATCATCAGTGTATTTATTGCATGCTTTCTGTGTGCAGAGCACCGTACAAAGAACTTGGGAGAGTACAACAGCTGCTACACACATTACCTGCCCAAAAGCTTTCAGTCTAGAGGGGGAGACAGAGAATATAAATAGATGATTTATAATGTACAATACATAGATAATCACATAATGATGTGTGGGATTGCGAGTGGGGCAAATATCAAATGCCCAAGGGTCCTAGCATCAAGTACATAGATAATGCAGAAGGAAGAGGAAGCTGGGGGAAAGTGGGTTTAATCGGGAAGGGCCAAAGGGGAAGGGATGTGACCTTAATAGTTCCCTGTAAGGTAAATTTTACTCACCAGAAACACAGAGTCAAGAAGTATGGGTACTGAGCATCTCACTTTGTGCCATCTACTGTAATAGGTGCTTGGTATATACAGAATAACAAGGTAGCACATTTCCTGGCCAAAGGAGGCTTACTACCTACATGTTTACCTACATCCTTGCTCTCCTGCTGTTCCTCTGTTGCTCTCAAATTCCCACCAAGCCCCAGCCTGGGATCGACCCCACAAATCTGCTGCTGCTTCTCCCGCAGTCAGGCAGCTGAGAAAAATCTAAACATTGGGAAAACTTCTGCCACTTTCAATTCACTCTACCCTGCTATAATTTGGTTCACTCGCTTGCTAGGCAATGTTTCTACCCCTCTCTCATCAAATCCCATGCCTGTAACCTCCCCTGACTATTTCAGACTTTTAACTCCCTCCTGAAGCCCCCCAGTGCCCACAAAACCTCCAGCTGGTTTCAACAGCTAGTTTGTTGGTGAAATCAGTCAATCAAAGGTATTTTTGGAGCACTTACTGCCTGCAGAGCATTGATTAAGCACTTAGAGAAGTACAGTACAACAGAGTTGATAGATTTGATCCTGTGATCCCTGCCCAAAAGGTGTTTACAGTCTACAGGGGGAGACAGACAATAAAATAGATTTTAAAAAAATAGTTGAGGGATAGATTCTCATGGAAGGAAAAACTCAAAACACTTCCTCTAATCCTCCTCTTCACTTTCTCACCACTCTACTTCCCCTTACTTCTCTTTCTCCTCCTTTTTCCCACTTGTTTCTCAGGAAGAGGTCTCCTATCTATTCTCTAACTCTACCCCTTTTACCTGTACCTCTTAATCATTCCCCCAAATCTCTAAAAAAAAAAGATCCATCCTCCTTTCCCTTTCTGCTCTCAACTTCTCAGTCTCAGATGTTTCCCTCCCCTCCGCCTTCAAACACCCTCATCTCCCCATCTCAAAAAAAAATCTTCTTTGGACCCTACCGTCCCTCTAATAATAATAATAATAATAATTTGGGTATTTGTTCAGTGCTTATGATGTGCCAGGCAGTGTACTAAGCACGGAAGGGGATACAAGCAAATCGGGTTGGACAGTCCCTGCTCCACGTGATGCTCCCAGTCTCAATCCCCATTTTACAGATGAGGTAACTGGGGCACAGATAAGTAAAGTGACTTGCCCAAGGTCAAACAGCAGACAAGTGGTGGAGCCAGGATTAGAACCCATGATCTTCTGACTCCCAGGCCCCTGCTACATCTGCTACTCCATGTTGCTTCTCAAGCTCTAGCCTCTAGCTATTACCCCAACTCCCTCCCCACTTTCCCGTTCAAACGCCTTGAAATGGTTATATATATATATATATATATATATATATATATATATATATATATATATATATCCACTGCCTTTACTTCCTCTGTACCAACTCTATTGACTCACTGCAGTCTAGTCATTACTCTATTCACTTACCTGAACTGATACTCTTCCACAGTCACCAATGATTTCATAACAAAATCCAACAGATTCCCCTCTGACCTTTCAGCCACCTCTCCCACTTTGGACACCCCTTCTCAGGATGCAGGGAACATTCTATACTGTTCTCTCCCAAGCGCCTAGCTCAGCATTTGGCACATAGCAAATCCTCAATAAATACCACCGTTTGATTGATTGAATGCTATCAGACATCTGCTCTGCCAACACAATACTCTTCTTGGTCTTCCTCCCTCATCTCCAACGGATCCCTTTCTGTTTATTTCACTGACTCCCGCAACCACCCATAGGTGGATCACTCCCAAATCTACCTCTCTAGTCATTCTGCCTAATTAATTTCCAACATTCTGAGTTGTGCCACCTCAACTGTCACCTCTAGCCTTTAGGTCTTGATCTGTACCCATTCTTTGCATTTGTCCATATTTGTATATTCAACTATTTATGTGCATGCAACCATTTATTGACACCACTTTTGTAAATATTTCATATGTCTCTCCTATTAGAATAAAGCTTCTTGTGGGCAGAAATAGGTCTTATGCTACTGTTTTAGTTAATAGTCACCTAGTACAGCAAAGTACACTCAATAAATAGTTCTACCACTACCAGTACATCGATGGGTAGCACAGAGCCAGGCAGAAGTTACAGGAGGTGGTAGCTGAGGAATCAGGTGAGGTTCAGGTGGTGAGCCAAATCTTGCCCACTATTGGATTAGATAAATCTGGATGAATAAAATCATCTTCATATTGTCTTGATAAATGTATCTTTTAGGTCAGCTTCTGACGAAGTCATAAAGAACCATGAGAGTCATAAAGAACCACGAATTATCTTGGTTCTGGACTTCGTGTGTCGAAGAAATTGGTTTCTCTAAATGCATAATCATTAGGAAATTGCTTTGTAGCATAATAAAAATGGTTCTCAGGGTAAACTATAGGGTGTCAATTAGGTAGTCACTAGAATATTCTAACTCTCATATATGCTTGGGAGGGGTGCCAAGTTTTGACTTTCTCTCTCTTCTTTCACTTCTCTTATCTGGGATCAGGCTGTAAGCTTCTCAGAGGCAGGAACTGTGTTTTCTAATTTGGCTGTATTTTCCCAAGCTCTTAGTATAGTGCTCCGCTCAAAATGGATACTCAGTAAATGTTATTCCATCAGGGGTATTTACTGAGCACTTAAAAAAATTAGGTATTTAAGTGTTTATTATGTTCCAAGCATTGTAATAAGCACACTCTGCACACTTAATAATAATAATGTGGTATTTGTAAAGTGCTATATGTCAAGTACTGTACTCAGTGCTGGCATTGAGATAAGGTAATCGGGTCCCTCCAGGGGCTCATCATTTTAGTAGGAGGTAGAACAGGGATTGAAACCTCAATTTGCAGTTGAGGAAACTGAAGCTCAGATAATGGTATTTGTTAAGCGCTTACTATGTGTCAAGCACGGTTCTAAGGACTGGGGTTATTAATGTTGGTATTTGTTAAGCGCTTACTATGTGCAGAGCACTGTTCTAAGTGCTGGGGTAGACACAGGGGAATCAGGTTGTCCCACGTGGGGCTCACAGTCTTAATCCTCATTTTACAGATGAGGTAACCGAGGCACAGAGAAGTGAAGTGACTTGCCCACAGTCACACACTGACAAGTGGCAGGGCAGGGATTTGAACCCCTGACCTCTGAGTCCAAAGCCCTTGCTCTTTCCACTGAGCGATGCTGCTTCTCTAGCCATCCTGCTTCTCTGAAGTGAAGTGACTTGCCCAAGGTCACCAAGCAAACAAGTGGAGGAGGTGGGATTAGACCTCAGGTCCTCTGACTCCCAAGCCCATGCTCGTTCCACTAGGCCAACACTTCTCTGCCTAGACACTTCCCCGTTTGGACTGTGAGCCCGTCACTGGGCAGGGATTGTCTCTATCTGTTGCCGAATTGTACATTCCAAGCAGTTAGTACAGTGCTCTGCATATAGTAAGCGCTCAATAAATACTATTGCATGAATGAATGTATTGTACTCTCCCAAGTGTTCATTCAGTTCAGTGCTTTTGCACATAGTAATTGCTCAATAAATAGCATTTACTGATTGATGGTTGGATGGATACCTCAAACAGGGAAGTTTACCTATGGCTGCATGTGTGACTAAAAAGGCCTAGGTGGGATCCTCAGTCCCATCTCAACTGTGCCCACACAGAAACTGTCAATCAGAAACTGTTTTTAGCTGTCCTGACATATTTGAGGTTTGTAGCATCTGATGCCAATTTTGCTTTTGCCTCCTCTTGATCCTTAGAAAGTTTCAGCTCAAAAATAAATGTTCCTTCCGTGTTTGTAGTGTGTGCCGTGCCGGTCTACCAGCAGCAGTGGAATCCTAGTTTTCGGGTGGGAAGGGGCATTGTCTGAGACTTGGTTTTCCTGAATCCTTAAAAAGTATTTTTTTTTCACCTTGCTTTCAGTTTCCCAGTTTCACCTCACAAGCCACCACCTATTTGGGTGTGTTGCTCTCCTTCATTCTTTTCATGTGTCCCACCCAGAGCAGCTCTGTGGAAGTGAGCATAGAAGACTGACTTTGTTCTAGTATATCATTGTTTGTAGTAGTAATAGTTTTTAAGAGTGTTCAGGTGGGAATTAGACACAGATTCTGACCCTTGAGGGGAGCTCCTAATCTATGAATATGTGTGGGGAAGGATTGGAGTTGAACACATCAGGAACAGTGAAACACTGAAACGTTAAAACAGCATAAAGGACAAATACATAATTTGCAAAATAAAAAGAAGAGCCAATAGGAAATTAAGGGAGTGTATTTTTCCTCATGATTCAGAGTACACAGAAATGCTACCCCAGCCATCTTTCATTCATTTATTCATCCATTCAATGGTATTTATTGAGCCCTTAGGTTAAATGAGGCCTCATACTGCAAGTGCTGTTTTCATCCCCATTCGGGTGGCGTGCGTGCTGGTGCGGAGGGGAGCTGGCGTGCGTGCTGGTGTGGAGGGGAGCTGGTGCCAGCCCTGGGTGGTGGGGAGGGAAGGCAGTTTACTCAGCTCGGGTGAGGGGAACTGAGAGTACTCAGGAAATGAGGCTGCAAATGCCGGATATTTCGTTTGGTTCCAAAGATGAAAAGGCACTGCGAAGAGACAGCAGCAGTTATTATACCTGGACCAAGATGCCCAGAGCATGCCAGAGGCAAGAGGAGTTCCTCAGCCATGGTGGTGGGGGTCCGAGCATTCAGGGCATGCATTTTGCTGAGCTGTGATGGGAGAAATCCTGTCTTGTGATCCAGTCTTGCCATGTGATGTTGAGTATGACCACGAAATGATGCTGATGGGACTGCTCAAGGAGTCAAACCCGGTGTCTCTGTGGATTCCAGATCCCACAGCCGTAGAATATGTTGGGAGCACTCCAGAGCCCATAGAATAGTCCCTTCAGCATGGTAGGATGCTATTTGGAGAAATTTAGTGTCACTGGTAAACTTTGAGATGTACCTACACACCCTCTCTTCCAGTTTATTGAATTAAATGTTTTAACAAAATGGATCCTCAAGGAATGCAAGAGATCCAGAAGGGACCCCTAAAGACTTATTTTGCCCAATTTTTGTCAGAAGATGAACACTTTAATGGTTTTCTTTCCAGGATCTAGTTTGGAACCAACTTCTCGGTAATCTATTTTACAGCCTTCTCCTTCCCGGAAGGACTTCTTTATTTCTAACTCAAATCCTTCCTTCTGCAACATAAGCCTAATAAATCTATTTCTTTCATCATGAGGTATAAAGAACAATTGCTCAGAAGGTGCCACGCACTTGTACAAGTTGTTTAAATTATCCTGACAATGACCAAATACAAAGAGCAGGAAACAGCAGGTTTCAAGCAGTGAGTAATATACCTGAATTTCCCAATTCACCTGCTTATCTCTCAATCATGATAAGCTCTAGAATTTAACTTGAGTCTTTGTTAGGGAAATCAAAAAGCTTTTCCTTCTTTCACTCCATTCAGTGAACTCCATTCAGGTACAAAAGGGAGAGAAAGAGCAACCCCTCAAGCAAGGGAGTACTGTCTCTCAAGCAGAGACATATTTGCACATATTATCTGTTCTCTCTCCTTGTTAGATTGTGAAATCCATGTGGGACAAGAACTGTATGAGATCTCCTTAAGATACATGCACCCCAGTGCTCTGAATAGTACTTGATACATAGTAAACATTTAAAAATACCATGGTTAATTTAATTAGAGCTGATCTGAAATTTCGAGGCTTCCATAGGTTCTGAAGCTTTCCCCTTTTGTGTCTGCTGTTCACACTTCAGTGGTAAAGGGGTAATTTTGCTTATGAACATTCTACTGTTGCTCTCAAGAGAGATACTTGGAAAGAAGGGGGGGCGGGGTGCTAAAGAATATAGGTTCTATTCCTCCCAACCAAATAATAACACTTCAGTTTCTTCATCTACTTTTGAGGTTTTTATTTAATTTTGTTCCTTGATTGGTTTCTCTCCTAGTATGAGACCTTAGTAAACTTGGAGACCAGGGGATGAAATTCTGCTGATCTTCAGTCACTCTCCCATTTTTCCCTTTCACTCTCCTCCCCTTTCTCACCTCTCACCTCCTTTTCAGTTTTTCCCAACCTACATACCTCCTTCTTCTCTAATCTCTGGTGTGCTCTGGACTGTGCTCTACCCAGCCTTCTCAAACACTCCTTGTCCTCCAAAGTCCAAGGCCCTTTCCTCTTCTTCCCTCCATTCTCTCCAGCTTTCTTGGGGTTACTCACTGTCTTCCACTTCAATAAGGTCTCTTACTTGGCCACCCCAGCCATTCTTCTCCCAGATAAGAAGCAGTGTGGCCTAGTGGAGAGACCATGGCCCGGGAGTCAGAAGGACCTGGATTCTAATTCTGGCTCTTCCACTTGTCGGCTGTGTCACCTCGGGCAAGTCACTTAATTTATCTGTGCCTCAGTTTCTTCAACTGTAAAATGGGGATTCAATGCCTGTTCTCCCTCCGACAGGGAAGTAGCACCGCATAGTGGATAGAATGCGGGGCTGAGAATCAGAAGGACATGGGTTCTCATCCCGGCTCTGCCACCTGTCTTCTGGGTGACCTTGGGCAAGTCACTTCACTTCTCTGGGCCTCAGTTACCTCATCTATAAAATGGGAATTAAGACTGTTAGCCCCATATGGGGCAGGGACTGTGCCCAACCTGATTACCCCAGTGCTTAGAACAGTGCTTGACATCTAGTAAGTGCCTAGCTAATACCATCATTATTAGTATTATTATTACTTAGACCATGAGCCTCGTTTGGGACAGAGACTGCATCCGACCTAATTAACTTGTACTTACCCCAGCTCTTAGGACAGTGACATATAATAAGTGCTTAAGAAATACCATTTAAAACCCCAAAAGCTCTCCTTAATCTATTATTAAATAATAGTAATATTTAAAAATATATATATTATAAAATATATGTATAAGTATAAGGTATAAGTATAATAATTACTATTATTACTCTAAGGAGCTGCATGGTCTAGTGGATAGAGCATGGGCCTGGGAGTCAGAAGGCCATGGGTTCTAATCCTGGCTCTGCCACTTGTCTGCTGTGTGATACTTGGCAAGCCACTTCACTTCTCTGTGCCGCAGTTACCTCATCTGTAAAATGGAGATTGAGATGGTGAGCCCCATGTGGAATGGGGACTGTGTCTGACCCGATTTGCTTTTATCTACCACAGTGCTTAGTACAGTGCCTGGCACATAGTAGGTGCTTAACAAATACCATAATTATTACATGGACTGTGTCCAACCTGGTTACTTTGTATGTACCCCGGCGCTTGGTACAGTGCCTGGCAAATAGTAAGCACTTAAAAAATACCACACACGCACACACACACAGAAAAACCTGAGGGTAACAAGACTTACCTGCTGATGTCTGCCAAAGAAGCCCAGTTCTCTCCTGGCTGGGTCTCGAGTTCCTTATTATTTCCTCTGGGTTTCAGGGGGTGCACTCTCTCCAGTCTCTGCTGCTCTCCTCCTAGACTCCAGGGGAACTCAAAGAGAAAGAGGGTTGTCTTTGTTTCATTTTGCCCTGGCAACCCACAATCCTCCTCCTTAATAATAATATGTTGGTATTTGTTAAGCATTTACTATGTGCAGAGCACTGTTCTAAGTGCTGGGGTAGATACAGGGTAATCAGGTTGTGCCATGTGAGGCTCACAGTTAATCCCCATTTTACAGATGAGGTAACTGAGTCACAGAGAAGTTAAGTGACTTGCCCACAGTCACACAGCTGACAGGTGGCAGAGCCGGGAGTCGAACCCATGACCTCTGACTCCGAAGCCCAGGCTCTTTCCACTGAGCCACGCTGCTTCCTTAAGTATCCTGAATAGCTGAAGAGCCCTAGCGGGAAGGGAGACCTGTTAGAACTAGCCCAGGCAAACACTAGAGACTGTTCAGAGTATGTGGCTGAAATGAGATTTGACTCATGTTGGTGGAAGTTGCCATGACAGTCAATAATATTTATTGAGTGCTTACTGTGTGCAGAGTACTGTACTAAGCGCTTGGGGAATACAATATAACAATAAACAGACACACTCCCCGCCTACAGTGAGCGTGTAGCTATTACAACTATCCATTGGAGAAAACTCTGTGGTGATGGGGCAAGATCCACCATCTTCCCACCCTGCCCACATTATGAACTGGGCATGTACCATGTGCAGATGACTGTACTAGGAACTTGGGGACAATATGCAAAACAGGTAAAAGACTAGATCTCTGCCTCTGAGGGTGATACCGTTTAGAATGAAGGAAGTCAGTGGAAGAGAACTCTTTCCATGCCCAAATCTTTGCCAAACCCATCCACAAACCCTCAAACTTCCCTAAACCTCCACGCTCCAAACCCACCCTTCAAGTCAGTAATCAAACAGTCTGCCAGTGCCAACTCCCAACTAATCACATGGCTCTAAGATCTCAACAAATCATTTTTGTCTATAAGAATTTTGGAATCAATTTATTTGCTAACTCTATCCTTGGAATTCCTTTTCAGATACTTTCTCTGCTAGTGTGTTTGTGAAAGAGACACTATCTTAAGTGGCAGCATTATAATTTTTTTTTATGTTTACATTCTAGAGCTCTAGGATAAATTGAATCTAGGTATTAAATTTGGTCACATTAAACTGATGTGATGTTATGTTATAACTAAAATTTTCCATTATGGCTTTGAATGTAAACATAAAAATATACTGCCATCTGAGAAGCAACCTGGCCTAGTGGAAAGAGCTCGGGACTGGAAGTCAGAGGAACTGGACTCTAATCCCAGCTCTGCTACCTGTCAGCTGAGTGACTTTGGGTAAGTCACTGGATAGAACTTGGGCCTGGGAGTCAGAAGGACCTGAGTTCTAATCCCAGTTCCACTACTTGTCTGCTGTGTGACCTTGGGCAAGTCACTTAACTTCTCTCTGCTTCAGTTCCCTCATCTGTAAAATAGGACTAAGACTGTGAGCCCCATATGGGATAGGGATTGTGTCCAATCTGTTAGCTTGTATCCACTCCAGTAGAGTGCCTGGCACATAGTAAGTGTTTAACAAATACCACAGTCATTATTATTATAATTATTATTCTCTATGCCTCAGTTACCTCATCTATAAAATAGGGATTAAAATTTTGAGCCCCATGTGGGACAGGGATTGCGTCCAGTCTGATTATCTTGTATCTACCCCAGTGCTTAGTACAGTGCCTGGCACACAGGTAGTGCTTAACAAATACTTGTTTTTTTAAAAAATTGCTTTGGCTTTGATAGGATTTATATCTCCTAATGGTGGGTAGTTTCCCAAAATTATAAAGAAGAGAAAGGATTCGTATTTTGATTTGTTGTGTCAGTCATATTGAAAACATAACGAAGAATTAACCTGACTAAGTAGGGCCAGGACAAGATGCATCCTATGTTAGATATTCTTTCAAGAACATTTATATTATTTACTTTTATTGCAGACCTCCTAAACATAAACAATGTAAACTCTTTGTTAAAGCTCTCTGGATCGCTGTTTGTGGTAAAGGAATCCATAGTAATTCCTGCCATCTCCTTAGTTTATACTGAGGCCTCTCAGAAGGAAAGTTTAAGGCAGGTGTTATTAAGGCAGGTGCATGGTAGAGATCTATCTAATCTCTTCATATTTTAGTCCTCCAGCAAATGGAGCCTGCAGAGTCAGCAATAGCATGTTTGAATAGAAAGAACAGGATTTCTAAACCTGTAAAAGAGTAATTCTAAATTAATGTACACTGCAAACAATGGACTAGATTTTATTGCGTAGTTAACCTTTGGAAACCATGTTGTCATTTTTATTATATTAGATTACTATGTAATTAGACTATAATCAGAGGAACTCAAATGTAACAAACCAAATATTCACCTATACATAAAAGTATTTTATTATACTAGATTACTATATTTTAAATCGGACTGTAACCAGATGAACTCCAACGTAATGACCCAATTATTCACCTATACATTATAGCCATCTCTTTTCAGGTAAAAATCTTCGGGTTAAGTGGCAGAGATCCAGAAGAATCTTATTTCCTGAGTCGATGCCAGTTCCTTATTACATTTAACTTGTATGAACAGTGGCACTGTTGTGGGAATATTGTGCTCTGATCTGGCTCCTATTTATTAAAAGCTTGAGGAATGTTGTCCCTTACCAAAATCTAAAACCAGTAAGGCCTAACCTGGTGTCCCAGGTTGGCAGGAGATCGCATACATGGTTGATTCTCTGCCTCCTGGGATTTAGGATCTGACTGATGCCTCAGATTTTCCCATCACTCATCTCAGCACTCATGTATTATTTGTTATTTATATATTTCCTTGTGATCTTTGGTTATACCTATTCTCTCGTTCTCAACTATTACATTTTTTCCACTTTCATACAATGTCTCTCCCAGTAGATTGTAAACTGTTTGAGGACAAGGATCATGCCTTTTTATATTTATCAATCAATTATATTTAATAAGCGCTTACTGTGCACAGAGCACTGTATTAAAGGCTTGGGACAACATAACAGAGTTGGGAGGCACATTCCCTGCCCAAAAGGAGCTTTACAGTCTAGACTGGGAGAGAGACATTAATATAACTAAATATGTACATAACTGCTGTAGAGCTCAGGGTGGGATGAATAAAGCATGCAAATCCAAGTTCAAGAGTGATGCAGAAGGGACAGGAAGTAAGAGGAAGTGAGGGCTTATTCAGGGAAGACCTCCTGGAGGAGATGTGATTTTAGTAAGGCTTTAGAAGTAGAATGTCTAAGTAGTTTCCTCAAGCACTGTCTTTGTCAGCTGTCTCTTTGAGGTGGGACAAAGAGATAAAGGGAGAGAATGAGAGAAAAGAGTTGGAAGAGTGACAGGGCTCAGGCTCATTTTAAAAAAGTCAAACTGAATTGATAGTCTCTGCCTATTTATCTTTGTCAGTGTTCTTGGGGTGTTTCTATTAAGCTTTATTATTTCATTCACATATCAGTGGTAGTACATCTGGTCTGCTGGCCATATTAATTTGTTGATCGGGGCTCCCAGCTCTGTTCCTCATGGAAACCTTTTTCAATAAACTCTTGGGTTGAGGCATAGAATACACCATTATGCCATTTTCAAATTTGCAGTGAAGTTAATAAATGTCCAGTCTTAACCCCACTTATACTTATTATATAAAATTCACAATAGTCCAAGACATATGATCATGTACTATGTGCTCTATTGGCTCACTAGCACCTGGTGGGAGTAGTAATTTTAATTACTAAATGCCCACTTGGTGCAGGTCACTTGAGAACTACAGAATAAAGAACAGTCACGGAGTTTACTACAAAGGGTGAAAGACAGGCAAATATTTCTGAGAGTAGTCACAGTAAATAATTCACTTGTCTGCTGTGTAACCTTGGGCAAATCACTTCACTTCTCTGTGCCTCAGTTACATCATCTATAAAATGGGGATTGAGACTGTGAGCACCACTGGGGACATGGATTGTGTCCAACCTGATTACTTTTTATCAACCCCAGGGCTTAGAACAGTGCCTTGCATGTAGAGAAGCAGCGTGGCTCAGTGGAAAGAGCATGGGCTTTGGAGTCAGGGCTCATGAGTTCGAATCCCAGCTCTGCCACTTGTCGGCTGTGTGACTGTGGGCAAGTCACTTAACTTCTCTGTGCCTCAGTTCCCTCATCTGTAAAATGGGGATTAAGACTGTGAGCCCCATGTGGGACAACCTGATTCCCTTATGTCTACCCCAGCGCTTAGAACAGTGCTCGGCACATAGTAAGCGCTTAACAAATACCAACATTATTATTATTAGTAAGCACTTAATAAATACCATAAAAAATTGAATACACAATTGAATAGACATATATATGCAAGAGTGCTGAGGCTGGGCAAAATTAAATTCACAATTTTTAGAGTTAGAAGATAGGTTTATATGACATAGGGTGTTGGAAAGTTCATATGGGAAGCCTTATTGGAAGAGAAGATATTCGAGGAGGACTCTGAATGAGGGGAGGGCTCGGGCCTCTCCGGAAGGGAGAAAGTTCCAAGGATCTTAGACCACATTTTCTGCTGTTGTTGAGCAAGCTTCTTTCATTAGATGATTGCAATACTGTTTAGTGCATCACTCTATCCTGAATTGCCACATCAACCTTCAAAGTCTTCCTTCGGAACATACCCTGTTTCTAATGTAATTCAATCACAGTTTTATGAGACTAGTTTTGACCAAGATGATATGTTTTGGTCCTGTGCAGATATCCATTTTGTGTCTATGACAGACTTGGGGGTGGGACTTGATGGAGTGAGGAGGAATAGTGCTGGAAAAGGAGGAAAAGAGGGAGGAAGAGAAGAAAGGAGAAGAGAATAGGGAATTAAAGGCACTCGACCAGGGGTGAAACCAAAAAAAAAGTCTAAATAGAATGCCTGTAATGTCAGACATATTACACCCAAACCTTCTCTCTACTCACTGAATCTCCACCTCTTGAGCAGGAGATAGAAGCACCCCAGGAAGCGGGCATTCAATCAATCAATCACATTTATTGAGCACTTACTATTTGCAGAGCACTGTACTAAGTGTTCAGGAGAGTACAGTGTAACAATATAACAGAAATATTCCCTGCCCACAACGAGTTTACAGTCTAGAGAGTCTTAATTCTTTTTTTATGGTATTTGTTAAGCACTTAATATATGCCAAGCATTGTAATAATCGCTAGGGTAGATACAACGTTGTCAGGTTAGACACAGTCCCTGTCCCACATGGGGCACACAGCCCTAATCCCCACATTATAGATGAGGTTACTGAGGCATAGAGAAGTGAAGTGACTTACCCTAGGCCATACAGCAGGCAAGTAACAGGATCAGGATTAGAACCCAGGTCCTTCTGACTCCCAGGCTCGTGCTCTATCTGTTAAAGAATGCCGCTTCTCTGTAATTGTATTCATTTGTATTGATGTCTGTTTATTTGTATTGATGTTTATCTCCCCCCATCTAGACTGTGAGCTTGTTATGGGCAGGGATTTTCAATGTTTATTAATTTTCACTGTTTATTATTGGATTGTACTTTCCCAAGTGCTTAGTTCAGTGTTCTGCACACAGTAAGTGCTTAATAAATTCGATTGAATGAGCAAATGAATGAATTCTCCTTCTCCTCCTCCCCGCGGTCCCCAGAGTGCTTCTTCCCTCAGCATGGTGGAAGCACAAACCGACAGTTTGTGTTGTGCCAGGACTGTAGGATTGGAGTGGATCCTCCTGCTTGGACATGAAGACTCCCTTCCCCACACCTCAAACCCCCTCTGACTCCTGCCCTGAGCATTCTGGTGATGACAGGGGCAGCAGTGGAAGGGAGGGCGAAAGAAAGGAAGGGAGGGAGAAAGAAAGGAAGGGAGGGAGAGTGGGAGCAGGACGCCAAGGCCTCCTTCACCTCAGGCTCAGGGTGGGGTTCAAGGGCCGCGTAGCAGGGAAGAACATCATGGGTCTGGGTGATCGACACCACAACGGCTGAGGGATCAGGTGGCCGGACTGGGCCGGGCTGAGGAGGTTCTGTACAGCTAGGCCCTCATAGGGACATTGCCTCTGCTCCTCTTCCCAGCCATGCTTGCTCCCTGCAGATCTCTGAATTAGGTCTGGACTCAATCCATTTCCACATCTGCTCCGCTCCTTCCCGCTGCCCAGAGCCTGATTCCCAGGATGAAAGAGATCACAGGGACCTGTTCGCTTATTCCCTTTTCTCTATTCACATCCTACTGCTGTCTCCACTCACCATGGGGCAAGGGGCACTGCATTGCACCTATCTACTTCTGGGTCTGTGAATTCCTTGGCTGCCATGGCAAAGCCAGAAGGACCATTCCAGCTGTAGCTATCACTCTCTGAACTCAAACAGGCTGTACTCACTCCTCACCATCATTTTTCTACTCCTCCTTGTCCTCCTCTTCTTCCTTCCCTTTCTCCTCTTCCTCATCCTCCTCCTTCCCCTCCCATTGTCTTCCTCCTCCGTCTCCTGATCCTTCCAAGAGGCAAGATGTGAAACTGCCATATCAGCTCCACCTCTCTGGTTCCTTTCTGGCTCACATGAGTGGGGCACACTATCTAGGTTTATCTGCTGTGCCAAAAGGGCTATGTGGGCAAAGCCCCTTTGCCTCCAGAAAGTAGACCATGACACAAAAAAATATGTCTTTTGACAAGATAAATGTATAAAAGTCAAGGGATAAGGGGTGTGAACCTTATCGCTTGCATCTTTAATGAAAAAAATTTACCTTATTCAAACTCTATATGGGGACTTGTCTATAAATATTGTGATAGAGTACTTTCCTAGAGATTCCATATTTGAGATAGATTGATTGAGGTTCTGAAACATTTGTATTTCCTCCTTTCTTCCCGGAAAAATAAATATGGAACCCATATAAATGACTCATGGTACTGGGGTTTCCATTCATTGGCCAATTGGCAGTATGAAGGCCTGCAGTTCCTATATATCAGTGATGAAGTGGGTGGTGTTTTTACTTCCATGGAGATATTTTTAATTTTTTTTGATGGTCTCATTTTGTTCTCTGACAGGTCCTTGCTGTTTTGTTGGTGGTCGTGTCACTTGGCTTGGGCCTAGGACTGGGACTCCGACGTCAAGAACAACCAGGTTCAAGTACAGAAGGTATTTTTTTTGGCACTTTTTGAGGAGAAAAAGTTTCCATAATACCTCTACAGTCTTTCTTTTTCTCCCTGCTCAGGTAAGAGCAGGGACCTGAAGCAATATAGTGGCAGTTATAGCCTCAGGCAGTGAGGTTCAACCGGTTGGGGCAGTTGGGTCTGGAAGGGAAAGAGGAAAGCTCAGTTACTTCCCTTTAGGAGGCTGAAGTAGGACTGAAGGTGCCAGAATCCTATCCCGCCAATTTCCACTTGGGGAAAATGCCCAGTCCTAGGACTATGGGAATCTCTTTGTCCACACACTGTTTTTACAAGTCCAAAGTCAGGTGGGCCTCTGCTTAGGGGGCTGTCATGTGGACATGGCTGGGGTGTTGTGAACTGATCAAAGTAAACTTCCTTTAGAAAGTGAGATTTAAGGAGATCTTAGAAGATGGAAAGAGCTGAGGACAGGCAGATTTTTGAGGAGGCTGGGGAGAGTTCTAGGCCCCGGTAATGGTGTGTGTTGGAGTTGAAGGCTGGAGAGTTGAAAGCGGAATACAGTTTAGAAGAGTCTAACCAGATTAACATGTATCTACCCCAGTACTTAAAATAGTGCTTGGCACATAGTAAATGCTTAACAAGTACCATTATTATTATTATTATTATTGTTATTATTTTTTTTTAATGTTACATGTTAAGTGCTTACTATACGCCAGGCACTGTTCTAAACACCTGGGTAGATACAGGATAATCGTGTTGGACACAGTCTCTATCCCATATAGAGCTCACAGTCTTAACCCCATTTTACAAATATGGGAACTGAGGCCCAAAGAAGTGAAGTGATTTGCCCAAGGTCACACAGCAAAGAAGTGATTTGCCCAAGGTCACACAGCAAAGAAGTGACAGAGCCGGGATTAGATCCCATGACCTTCTGAGTCCCATGTCCTAGCTCTAGCCACTATACCATGCTGCTTCCCATAATAATAATAACTATCATTATTATTATTAAGGGGGGCTTAGAGGAAGATTGCTCTGGGGAGAAGAAGGTGAACTAATAATTGTGGTATTTGTTAAGCACTTATTATGTGCCAAGCACTGAGATAGATAAAAAATAATTAGATTGGTCACAGTCACTGTCCCACATGGGGCTCACAGACTAAGGGACAGGGGGACAGGTATTAGTTGCCATTTTACCTATGAGAAAAGAGCTGACATCTAAAAGGGGGAAAACTGCGGGAGAGCCTTTATGCCAATGGTGAAGAGTTTCTGCTTGGTCATCTATCCTGTTAGGACAACATACTGGATTTTTCCAGGTGCCTACATGGAAAGCTGGTGATGAAGAGGGAAAATTTAGCGGGTATTAAGTAGAACTTCCCTAACCATGAGGGTGGAAGGCAACCGTCAAACTATTCCTTTGAGCTTCCTGTAGCGGCTGTTGAGACAGAATGCTGAGATAGACAATAGAATCCAGAAATCTATCAATCAATCAGCTGCATTTATTGAGCACTTACTGTGTGCAGAACACTGTACTAAGTGCTTGGGCGAGTACAACACGGCAATATAAGGGACTCATTCCCTGCCCACAATGAGCTTGCAGTTTAGAGGGGGAGACTGACATTAATATAAATAAATTACCGATACATACGGAAGTGTTGTGAGGCTGGAAGGATGGGGAGTAAAGGGAGCAAGTCGGGGTGATGCAGAAGGCATTGTGAAGAAAGGAAATGAGGGCTCAATTAGGAAAGGCTTCTTGGGCTTGAGAGGTCGCCTAACTATTGTAATGATATTACAATTCTCATAGAACGTCTCATCCAAGGACCAGCCATACTCAGGCATAATTTAGCTTCTGAATTATGATAAAACCACACAGAGCCCTCCAGTGGGAAAAAAAAGTCTGCATTTCATTATTATCCTTATAAAAATAATCTGGCCCTGTCCAAACCATGTCTGGATAGATTACTGGTGGGGCCTTAAGACCCTTATACTGACGTTACTCACTTCTACCTTTTTATCTCTACATGAGATTAGAAGGGAGGCAATTGAATTTGTCTTCCATATGCATTATCTTAAATGGTCTCGATAAGCTAAATTTTCAGGTCAGGAGTGGATTGTTTTTCTCCAAAATCCATAGGTATGTTATCTATTTTGAAACAAAATTGAATCCACCTCCATTTGTTGCACTGTATAGGGAATTTTTCTTGACAAAAGAAAAAGGACTTCCCTATTATTTTATTTCCAGTGCTGCAGTAGAGCACTGACTACCGCTTCAAGTTAGTTTGCTCAATGTTATCGTGTTTAAGTACACAGACTAGGTTCCTTGTCCCTCAGAAAGCCACCATCCCTGTTATATGATTTTTACAAGTAATCCTAGTTCCTGTTGGCATCCACCCCTTAGATGTTTTAACCTGAATGTTATTTAAGGAAAAAACACTGCAAACTAATGTAGTAATAATACTTTGTGATTGCATAAAGGGATGCTTTCTTGATCTGGCCTGGTTTGTTACCTGATCTTGATTTGCTAGATTATGGCTTTAACCTTCCTCCTTGATTTTAGAATTGAATTTGAAGAGTTTTTGGTATTAACCTTGTAGTGGTTTCAGGTGATTAGAGCATCTGGAGAAAGACAAATTCATTTCAGAACAAATCACTCCACTGCTTGTTACAATTTTCTCCACGGATCCAAGCTTTGCATTGGGAAAATATCCTATCCTCAGGACTCATGTACACAAGTAATTTGTATAAATGTATATACTTGCAAGGTTCCCCATAAGATTTTTAAAAAAAAATAGTTCATCATTATGAACTACAACCTTATTTTTCTAGCAAAGGCCTCCAAGGTGACTAGATAAGCAGCCGTAGCATCCTCACTACCTCAACAATTGTCTAAGTAGTATAAACTACATTAATTGTAATCCTAGTGACAAGGAAGTGAAGCTGGGGAAGAGGGAGAGGGACAACTTTCAGATGAACTTGACTTCTACCCCTCCCAGAGCAGCTTGGTGTCCGCCTCCTCTCTCTTCTGGAGGGGCGTTAGCCCCGACACCACCCTTCCTGAGTCCACCCCCTTCCCCTTGACCTCCTCTCTATTCCCTTGGAGAGGCGGTAGCTATGGCAGCTGGGGGATATGAAGGGGAATGCCCCGGAAAGCCACCACCCTTCAAGAAGCCAGGAGGTGGTGGTGTAAGACGGCCGGGGGGTAGGGATGGGGCGATGACGGGGTGAACGTGACTTCCTGATCCAGCCCAAGGATGAACTCAGAGGAGTAATTCAGAGGGGTGTTGTGAGCCTCACGGGGCTGAGTTTACATTTGCATTTGATGCTACTGAATTTCTCCAGAATTCTTGCGAGAAAAACAGTTGTTCTGCAACATATAAAAATTTTGTAGACTGCCCGAAGGTCAGAAGACTGGGTGTCATATATGACACACCACCAATCTCGGGACCTTCAAAGACTAATTAAAATCATATCTCCACCACGAGGGCTTTCCTTAGCCATTAGGTGGTTTTTTTTTCTGCCAATGAATCAGTCAATTCATTCATTCATCCATTCAGTGGTATTTATTGAGTACTTATTGTGTGCAAAGCAAAGTATTAAGTGCTTGAGAAAGTACAACAATAAACAGACACATTTCTTGCTCAGTGGAAATCGGCTCAGTGCTCGGCTTGGGAATCCGAGGTCATGGGTTCGAATCCTGGCTCTGTCACTTGTCAGCTGTGTGACTGTGGGCAAGTCACTTCACTTCTCTGTGCCTCAGTTACCTCATCTGTAAAATGGGGATTAACTGTGAGCCTCACGTTGTACAACCTGATTACCCTGTTTCTACCCCAGCGCTTAGAACAGTGCTCTGCACATAGTAAGCTCTTAACAAATACCAACAATTATTATTACAATGAGTTTACAGTCTAGAGGGGTGGAGACAGACATTACCCTGTGTCTACCCCAGCGCTTAGAACAGTGCTCTGCACATAGTAAGCGCTTAACAAATACCAACATTATTATTATTTAGTAAACAACAATTCCATGCCTAAGTTCAATTCATTTAAATTTCCAATGTAAGCTTTTCTGTCTCCTTGATCTCTTGGAAGATCTTCTCTCATTTTTTTCAATTCTATTATGTCCTTCCTGAAATGTAGCAATCAGATGTAGCACAGGGGTCCCATCCTGCTTCTGGTTTTTAGTGTTAGCATAATCAAGTCACAAATTTGCATCTGTTTCTCAACTTTGTGATGCTTACAATTTTGGGAACCAGGAAACCAGAGGAAACCTCACAGAGTGGTTGCAATTAATAGTTGTGAAATAGATAGGAAGTATTTTTATAGAAATGAAATACAATGTAAGCTTCCTGTGGACCACGAATGTGTCTACCAACTGTATCATATCCTACTCTAGCAAGTGCTTAATACAATGCTCTACATACACAGTAAACAGTCAATAAAACCAAGGATTGTTTCCAAGCCCTACTAACACTTAAGTGTGATATACAGGAATTTTAAATAAACCTTTAAACTGGAAAGGAGTATAACATAGGAAGCTAGGAAAGCAAGTCAGTAACCTCTCCCTGCTCCAGTCCATACTTCACTCTGCTGCCCGGATCGTTTTTCTACAAAAACGTTCAGGACATGTCACTCCACTCCTCAAAAAACTCCAGTGGTTACCTTTCCACCTCTGCATTAAACAAGAACTCCTCACCATAGGCTTTAAAATACTTCATTGCCTTGCCCCCTCCTACTTCTCCTTGCTATTCTCCTATTGGAGAATACCTGGCCCACAAACTTTGCTCCTCCAATTTTAACCTTCTCACTGTGCCTTGATCTCTCATATTTCATCACCTGCCCTTAACCCACATCCTGTCTCTGGCCTGGAATGCTCTCTCTCCTCAAATCCGACAGACAATTAATTACTCTCACTCACTTCAAAGCTTTGCTAAAGTTACATCTCCTCCAAGAAGCCTTTGCAGATTAAGCGTCCCCGTTTCTCTTCCCCCCCTCATTTCTGTGTCGCCCTGACTTGCTCCCTTTGCTCTCCCTCCCTCCCAGCCCCATAACACTTATGTACATAAGTATAATTTATTTGTATTGATGTCTGTCTCTCCCCCTCTAGACTGTAAGCTCATTGTGGGCAGGGAATGTGTCTGTTCATTGTAGTACTGTACTCTGTCAAGTGCTGAGTACAGTGCTCTGCACTCAGTAAGTACTCAATAAATAATATTGAATGAAAGAATGAATGAATGAATGACCTAGATGACTATTTTAACCTTCTGATCTTCTTTCAGGGAGTTGCAGAAACAAATGCCAAGAGAAACTGTACAGAGGATTGGAGGGCTGTCAGTGTGATACTGGCTGTAAACAGCGTCAGAACTGCTGTTGGGACTTTGAAGAAGTTTGTGTGAAGCCAAGTATGTACCCCAAAAAGTAATCCGATAGCTGGGATATGGAAACCCATCAAAAGTACTGAGAGCAGTCTTAAGTCGGAGGGAGGAAAACAACCCAAATATTCAATATTGGAGAAAAGTTAAGTCTGGATCTTTTAAAATCACATGAAACTTCTTTGTTCCCTTAGTGTAAACTTGGATTTACATTTTAATTATAAGCACCCAATAACAACATTAATAACAATGATGGAATCTGTTAAGCCCTTACTATGTGCCACGAACTGCCCTAAGCGCTGGGACGGATACAAGCAAATTGAGTCGGACACGGTCCCCGTTCCATGTAGGAGTCACCTTCTCTATCCCCATTCTACAGATGAGGTAACTGAGGCACAGAGAAATGAAGTGACTTGCCCAAGGTCACGCAGCGGACAAGTGGCAGAGCCAGGATTAGAACCCATGACTCTCTGACTCCCAGGGCCCTGCTCTAGCCACTATGCCATTCTGCTTCTTCAGTCAATTTATTAAGAATAGTTTATACTCCAAAGCCGTAGTGAGAGTCGGGAATGATGGATGAGCCCAGGAACCTGAGGCCAGAGAATCTGCATGGAGTTATTGATTATTGTACCTGTGGTGTGAGCAACCCCACTCACACTCCCTCTTCTCTGCAATCGTGTTCCTGCAGGAGCAAGGAGTGTGGAGAGCAAGTAGGTGGTTGGCGAGAGAGCACAGTGCAAAAGGCGTACAAAGGTTTTTGAAGCGTAGCACCCCGATACAGCCCGAGTAGCAGCAGCATCATTCTGGTGCCATGCAGAGCTCCAGGGAGAAGCAGCCTGGCTTAGGGGAAAGAGCACGGGCCAGGGAGTCAGAGGATTTGCCTTTTAATCTCGGCTCTTCCACTTATCTTCCGTGTGATCTTGGGCAAGTTGCTTAACTGCTTTTGCCTGTTTCCTCATCTGTAAAATAGGGCTTAAATACCCACTGATCGTCCCTCTTAGCCTGAGCCCCAAGTGGGACAAGTACCGTGTCCGATCCAATTGCATTACATCTATTCCAATTCTTAGAAGAGTGCTTGGCATGTAATAAGCACTTAATAAATACTAGTATCATACTTATCATTATCATTATCAGTAAAACCCAACCGACATTTGCCTCGATAGCCAGTGCACACTTTCTTACCCACTTTAGCCAAGCAGGGGATGTGGTTAACAGTGTTCTTTTCAATCGAAGGAGTGATCTAAACTGAAATATACTTTCACCTGAAAATTTACACATTACACAGCTCAAATATGGACCTGCAATCCTTTCCGGTGTGGGGAGACTCGGATAGCAAACAGCCATTGCTCTTGCTCCGAAGACTGCATGGAGAAAAAAGACTGCTGCCCTGATTACAGAAGTGTTTGCAAAGGTAAGACAAAAGCAAAAGAAAGCATCAATTATCAGAAAAAAAAGATGGCTGTCCAGGAGGGCAACTGTCACGCTGTTCTCCCAACCTTTCAGTTGCCGTCATTAGAAGCTGAAACCTGGAATGGATGGGCCATTACTCTCAACCAGTAACAGTTCTATGCTCTTCTGGAAAAATGGAAAGAGAGAGTGAGTGTTGTGTGTGTGTGTGTATGTGTGTATGTGTACCCATGTGAGAGAGAGAGAGAGAGTATTCTGAAATAGTGTCTAGATACAGGCTCATTAGTTGAGGAGAATCAATCTTTTTAGGACGTAAGTGTTGTATAGGTGAAAACCCAATAATCCTAGGATGGCTAGTCTAAGCAATGGTCACCTGAATAGTACACTACTTGGCCAGCATTCACAGTGCTCAATGCAATGATATGTTCCTATAAATAACACATATTTCAGGTAAAAGATTGTTGTGTGGAGTTTATGGCCACTAGACACTCTCTTTCTCTCTCATACTGGGAGATAACACAGTTTTTACTGTCAAATATGAAGATAAATCTTCCAGCTGATCGATTCCCCTACTACATTCTTTCATATGTGAAAATAATGTTGTAAATCACAGTCCGGGGTAGATTTTCTTCTTGGGGAAGTTTAAGGGGAAAGGGACAGGTATGCCAGAAGAAGGAAAGATATGATGAATTCTATTTTAAGGCCTCAACAAAGCATTTCACTAGTTTTTTGGTCCATGCAGCAATAATTACTTTAGAGCACATATTCCTATTTTCACCTATCTTCCCTACCTTTTTGTCTGGGTCCTCTTCAATATTCTCAATGTACTTTTTAACTTTAGGAAATCGTACAATGGAATCTCATTGCTCAGCTCTCTTGCCAGTCTTTCATGTTTTCAGTGAGAAGACAGAAAAATAAATAAGATTTGCTTTTTATACAAACAGTAAGAACTTAGGAAATTTCCTTATTGAAAGAGACCAATGGTCCATCCATCCTAGTAGACTGTCTCTGAGAGGGGCAGCAAAGAGTACGTTTCGAGGATCAGTCGGATGCGCCTTTCTTGCGATCCCACCCTCTGTTGGGATGGATGTTAACCCTAATCATTTTCTCATCTTATAAATTTTCACTTATCACCATGAATTTCCTCTTTCCCCTTCACTCCTGATTCCCATTTCTCTTTTGTGTCTTTATTTCTTCTAGTCTTAGATCCCCAGTTCTACTTTTCATTTTGATATAGTAGTTTGAAAAGACTTGTATACTGGAAAGAAAGGAAGTGGGGAGGGCCCAGCCCTGCTTCTAAAGATAGCAAATTCATTGGTGTCGCCCGATACAAAGACTTGAGAATTTCAGTGTGATAGATGCCAAATGAAAGAATACACTTAAACTTTCCTAGCCTTTAGGAGGATCCACTGAAAACTGTTGTCCAGGAGGGAAGTGCCTTCTGCAAATGCCATGTCCCCAGGCTGCCTCTTAATAAATTCCCTCAGGTGAGACATTCCACAGTCTCCAGATGTCCTGCCACTTGTCTTCTGAGTGACCTTGGACAAGTCACTTATCTTCTCTGTGCCTCGGTTTCTTCATTTGTAAAATGAGAATGATGATAATTAATATTAATAATGGTATTTGTTAAGCATGTATTATAATAACGTTGGTATTTTTTAAGCGCTTAATATGTGCAGAGCACTGTTCTAAGCGCTGGGGTAGATACAGAGTAATCAGGTTGTCCCACGTGAGGCTCACAGTCTTCATCCCCATTTTATAGATGAGGTAACTGAGGCACAGAGAAGTTAAGTGACTTGCCCACAGTCACACAGCTGACAAATGGCAGAGCTGGGATTCGAACCCATGGCTTCTGACTCCCAAGCCCAGGCTCTTCCCACTGAGCCACGCTGCATTCCACTAAAGACAGTACCCAACCTCTTCGGGAATAAACATGTTTGTCAAAGCTCAGGAAGTGAACATTTTGCTATGCAAACAACTTGAAGAAACTGCACCTTTAAAAAGCTATACAATTTCAATCAACTCCTGTACTCCTGTAAAGGTTATAAAGTTTGGAACATTTACATTCAATTAGTTTGGTTCAAAGAGGACACAAACACAACACAAACACAGATTCTTTACAACCATGTTGATAGGAAATTTGGTAGGTCAAATGATAAGATTCTGCAATTCCAATTTCACCCCATTATTTTCCTAGATTGGCTTATCAGACTTATGCACATTTAAAAATCCCTTATACTTTTCTTATTCCCATTGTTTAGGATAAAGTTCCATTTGGCACCTGAATTGAACTTACAAAAAACCCCAAAACCAAACTTCCAGCATTACTGTTATAGTTACAAGTATATTTAGAGTGGGATAAAAAAAATTGACGAAACCAAGGCTCTATGCCATCAGCTACTACCATTGGAATACCTATTACAAAATATACACATTAAATTCTGCTAGCTTTGTTATTAAGCACAGAATTGTTCTTCAAATTTACATTTGACTGTCTTATTTTCTTATATATTTTCTGGACCCCAAAACATCCTTCTTCTAAGGAGACATGCTAGAGGAATGTCAGGATGAATTCAAAAGGCAAGGATCATGTACAAATTTTGGTTCTAAAATCTTTGTGAATATTTCAAATTTTACATAGTTTTCCTCTAAGTTATTAAGAAGAAAAGTTAAGTCACTTTCCTTTGAGCATATTTACCCTCCACCAAGTTAGGCAAAAGGGGAATGAGCAATATCAACCTTATAAGGTGTTGCCTTACCTAAACCCACTGGAAAAGAACCTCTACTCAAGGAACCTTTACTCATAGGTCAAATACCTGTTTTCTAATCTTGTTAATACTGCATCTCCCGAGAAAGATGAAGTCTTCTAAAAGGGAAGTCTTTCCACTTTCCTGGACAGAGAAGATTAGTTCATAGAAATATTTTTTTTCTCCAATTTTTCCTGAGCTCAATGCCTATTTGCAACAAAGAAATGTGAACCAAAGGGTAGTTCTTGAATTGAAGGGACTTTTATCCTCAAAACCCCTGTAAAGCTGGTGATTTGTTTTGCCTTTTTTTCCCCAAAGCTTTTTAATGACAATTTTGAATTAATAACCCTATCAACTATGGATCTTTTAAACAAAAGAAACTTTGGGCACGGTGGGAAGGTGGAATGCCAGATGAGTTCTCTTTAGACCCATCTTAATCTCACCATGAAATTCAGAGGCTGCGACTACGCAGTAAGGAAAAGGAAAGGAAAGACAAAAGAGAAGAGTTCCATGCCCCTAGGAGCTGGGCAGCCAGTCCCACCATTTGGGCCAAAGTTATATGCAAAGTTAATGAGTTGGACACAGTCCCCGACCCACATAAGGCTCACAGTCTTAATTCCCAATTTACAAATGAGGTAACTGAGGCCCAGAAAAGTTAAGCAACTTGCCCAAGTTCACACAACAGACAAATGGTGGAGCCGAGATTAGGACCCAGGTCCTTCTTACTCCCAGGCCTGTGCTCTATCCACTAGGGCCATGTAAGCTCATTGTGGGCAGGGAATGGATCTGTTGTATTGTTGTACTGTACTCTCCCCAGCACTTAGTACAGTGCTTGGAACACAGTACCTGTTCAATAAATGCAACTGACCGACTGACTGACCCAAATGAAGAGCAGCCAGAGGTGACAGAGGCATAGTTATACCTCCATTTACATTATCCCTGACTTCACATACACATTCTAACATACATGAGGGGGTCTGTCTGTGGCAGGATTTGCCTGAGGAGATTTTACCTCGATGGATGGAATTATAGTTGATACAGCAATCGCCCTTTTCCCGGCAGTCATCGGTACAAGAGCACTGACTTTAAGGCAGCCTCTTCTCTTCACACTGAAACTTGCTGCAGTTCCAAACATACTCTATAAATTAAAAAAAGGTCAAGGCTCTCAATACGATTCTAACCCACTCATTCCTTCCATCATGTCACCCATCCCAAATTCTACCCTCTCAAGAATGATCCTCTTTGACTTCACTTAATAGACCAAACCCTGTTCTTCAGACACAGATTAAACATATTTGAGAGATGTGGTAACTGACCAGAGACTGGAACAAAGTCTATTAGCCAGGGGATGGCCTCATGAGTTAGAAAACATAAGCAGATCAGTTTCAAACAAAAAGAGACTGTTACTCTCCACCACTAGTTCTCCCAACCCCAGAAGGACACTCTCTCTCCTCCCCAGCTTTGACCAATGTTTGGTTTTAGATAAGCTTATTTCATTCATATCTGGATGACCTAAATCCTAACCTTGAAGAAATAGCCTGTTTTGGTTTTCAAATGAGTCACAAACATTCCAGGTGGAGAGCAGCAAAAACTCATTCTTTAATAAGCCCCAGAACAATCTTTTTGTGAAAAGATAATGAAAGGGAAAACACACTAGTAGGGAAGTAGCATGATGTAGTGGATAGAGCACAATCCTGGGAGTCAGAAGATCATGAGTTCTTATCCTGGTTCCACCACTTCATTCATTCATTCATTCATTCATTCATTCATTCATTCATTCATTCATTCATTCATTCGTATTTATTATTTGCAGTGTGCAGAGCACTTTACTAAGCATTTGGGAAACTACAATACAGCAGTAAAGAGAGAAAATCCCTGCCCACAATGAGCTCATAGTCCGGCAGGGGTAGGGGGGAAACATCAATACAAGTAAGCAGACATCAATATAAATAAATAAAATTACAGATATATGTTAGTGCTAAGTGCTGGGGGGTGGGGAGGGGGTGAAGAGCAAAGGGAGTCAGGCAGGGTGAGGTGAAAGGGAGTGGGAGATGAGGAAAAGTGGGGCTAAGTCTGGAAAGGCCTCTTGGAGAGATATATCTTCAGTAAGGCTTTGAAGGCAGGGGAGAGTCATGGGTGGATTTGAGGAGAGAGGGTGTTCCAGGCCAGAGGTAAAACATGGGAGGGGGGTTGGCGGAGAGACAGGCGAGATAGAGGCACAGTGAAAAGGTTAGTACTAGAGGAGTGGAGTGTCGGGCTGTAGAAGGAGAGAAGGGAGGTGAGGTAGGAGGAGTCAAGGTGATGGAAAGCTTTGAAGCCAATGGCGAGGTGTTTCTGTTTGATAGGGAGGTGAAGAGGCAACTACTGGAGACTTTTGAGGAGGGGGGATGATACTGTGTGGCCTCAGGCAAGTCACTTCACTTAAATGTGCCTCAGTTCCCTCATCTGTAAAATGGGGACTAAGACTGTGAATCCCTTGCAGGAGAGGGACTATGTTCAACCTAATTTGTTTATATCTACCCCAGAGCTTATTACAGTGCCAGGCACATAGTAAGCGATTAACAAATACCACTAGCCTGCCTTTAAAAAAAAAAGATTTGCATTTCAGTCTAGCTGGTGTAAAAGTTAAGTAGCACACTTTTAGTCAGTTATATTCTAGCTAAATATTTTAGGAGTTGTTCTTGTTCAAACAAATGAGAGATGGGGTCTAGACAAATCTGTCAAAGCACTGGACTGTAGGTTGTTTTGTTAAAGAATTACAAACCATATATTTTCTCTGTCATGTACATTTTTTTTCCCATTGGAACCAAAAAACAATCCTGGGTGATTATTGGTGAGCTTGTAGACAGAGAACATCTCTTTGTTGTATTGTACTCTCCCAAGCACTTAGTACAGTGCTTTGCGCACAGAAAGCGCTCAATAAATACCACTGAATGAATGAATAATTCAGGGTTAAAAACAAAAGCAAGATTAATTTCCAGGTTTTTAATTTCCAGGGTTTTTTTTAAATGATTTTCTAGTCCAGGACCTCCTTCCATAATAACTGTGGAATTTGTTAAGCAATTACTACATGCCAAGAACTGTACTAAGCACTGGCGTAGATACAGGATAATCAGATCCCACATGGTGCTCACAGAGTAATTAGGAGGGAGAACAGGTATTGAATCCCCATTTTGCAGATGAGGAAAGTGAGGCACAGAGAAGTGAAGTGACTTGGCCAAGGTCACACAGCAGATGAGTGGCAGAGGAAGGATAGAACCCAGAGCCTCTGACACCCAGGCCCATGCTCTTTCCCTAAGCTATGCTGCTCCCAGGAGTCACCAGGGGGATGCTGGCGGGGACAGAGGTGACGGTCGTGGCAGCTGGGATTCTGGAGGCTCTGGACACTGCAGCAGTCACTGTCTTAATTTTTTATGGGATTTGTTAAATTTGTTAAATATTTACCCTGTGCCAGGCACCTTACCTAGCACTGGGATAGATACAAGCTAATCAGGTTGAACACCATCCATGTCCCAGATGGAGCAAATAGCCTTAATCCCCATTTAACAGATAAGGTGAAGCCTAGAGAAGTGAAGTGACTGTCCCAAGGTCACATAGACAAGTGGCAGAGCTGAGATTAGAACCCAGGTCCTTCGGACTCCCAGGCCCACCATTTTCAACCTGCCTCTCTGTCCCTTTAGCTCAGACATAAAGGCAGTAGAGAAAACAGTAGTGGAGCAGAGAAAGAGAGAGAGAGAGATACCCACTCAACCCACTCTCTTCCACAGTAAAACTTCAGGTTCACATATTAGCTCTAAATCACCTCATCAGGCTTTCCACTTCTATTTCCTCTTTCAACATTCTTCCCAGCTACTTTCTGGGTTTTACCTAGCTCTATACAGGTTTCCTGATAATCCAAACCACAGTTTCCACATTTAACAAAGGCAGCATCACAGCGACAATTTCCAAGCGTCCTCTCAAAATAGCGACCTTTGCAGATTTTGACTTGAGCCCCGTGTGGGACGTGGCCCGAGTCCAAACTGATTACCTTGTATCTACCCCAGTGCTTACTACAGTGCCTGGCACATAGTAAGCACTTAACAAGCACCATAAAAAAAAATTAAGTAGAGCCTTACACTACGGGTTCAGACACCACAGCTCACCACAGCACAGCTCAACAGAGTATCTGCCACTCCTGTCACACTTCTGAGACTTCAGGATCAAGAATCTGCAGAGAGGTGCCAATTAGACTATTCAATATTATTTTATTGAGCGCTTACTATGTGCAGAGCACTGTACTAAGCACTTGGAATGTACAAATCGATAACAGAGACAGTCCCTGCCCTTTGATGGGCTTACAGTCTAATAGGGGGAGACGGACAGACAAGAACAATAGCAATAAATAGAATCAAGATAGCAATATATAGAATCAAGATAAATAGAATCAAGATAAATAGAATCACCTGTGTGTATCTCTGCCAATCATATTGTGGTTGGGGCAGAGGATGCAGTGTAAGTGCTCAGTACATACGATTGAATGAATGAATGAATGAATGAATGAATGAATGAATGAATGAATGAACAAGTGAGAAAGTGAGAAATGAATGAACAAGTGAGAAAGTAACCAGAGATGCAGCACACTGGAAATTACATATGCAGTTTTTGCCTATATTAGCCGAACAAGGTCTAGAGCAAAGGTCTTGACTGAGATATCGTTGTGGGCCGGAATGTATCTGTTTGTTATTATACTGTACTCTCCCAAACACTTAGGACAGTGCTTTGCACACAGCAAGCTCTAAATAAATACGAACGAATGAACGAATGAAGGATCTTCTGATTCCCAGAGCCGCACTTTTTCCACTGGATCAACAGCAGGGCTGTAGTCACCACACTGAGCACATGTATGTTTTCTTTTCTTTTTCTTTCCATCTTGTACTGAGGATTCAGAGTTCCAATATTTCCCTTTCAGGAGAAACGCCCTGGGTGAAGGAAGAATGTGGCTCTAATGAGGCTCACCAGTGTCCCCAAGGGTAAGGTGGATGTGGGCCTTTAATGCTCTTTTATAGTGATCAGACCTGCTTAAGGGGTGGATTAGTCAGAGGGAGAAGAGGAAGGGAAGAGGGTGGAACTCAGGGAACCATATTTTTTGGAGAAGCTGTGTGACCTAGTGCATAGAGCATGAACTTGGGAGTCAGAAGGGCCTGGGTTCTAACCCTGGCTCTGCCACTTGTCTTCTCTGTGACCTTGGATATGACATTTCACTTCTCTGTGCCTCTGTTATCTCACCTGTAAAATGGAGATTAAGAATGTGAGCCCCATGTGGGACAGAGACTATGTCCAACCTGACAAACTTGTGTCTACCCCTGTGCTTAGTACAGTGCCCGGCATATGGTAAACACTTAACAAAAAGCCAAAAAAAAGAAATAACTGACAAATAAAACTGCCTGTTGCTTGCAGAAAGTGACAGTCTAGCCAAAACCTGAAATGCAAGTGGTTTGTAAAAATATCCATGGGTAGCCCATATATTCGTAGTGTAATGGTAACTGGTAGACTGTGATCTTTTTTTTTTCTGGTAGTCCAAAAATGTAGAGTAGGGTCCACATTTGTATCACTAGGCATGCATAACTTCATCACCCCCTTGTACATGAAATAGCTTTTAGGATGCTAGGAAATGGAAGTTGACCATCTTTTTAGGTATCCCATGTAGCAGTAGATCGCCAAGACTTTAATAGTAGTAGCTGCAGTGTAATTTTATTTACTGAGCGCCCACTAGGAGAATTGAACTGTAATAAGCACTTAGGGCAGTAAACACAAATAAATGATGTGGCCTCAGTCCATAAGGAGTTTACACTTGAGTCGGGTAGAGAGGCAGCATGGCCTAGTGGATTGACAATGGGCCTAGGAGTCAGAAGGACCTGGGTTCTAATCCCGGTCCGTCACTTGTCTTGGGCAAGTCACTTAATGTCTCTATGACTCAGTTACCTCATTTGTAAAATGGGGACTGAGACTGTGAGCCCCTTGTGGGACAAGGACTGTATCTATCCCTATTATCTGGTATCTACCTTACCACTTAGAACAGTGCCTCGTACATAGTAACCGCTTAACAAATACCATTAAAAAAAGTTGGAGGAGGTGGGATTTTAGGAAGGCTTTGAATATGGGAGAGCTGTGGTCTGATGGATACGTGGACAGAAGGAACCCCAGGATAGGAAAATAGCATGTACGCAGGGGTAGAGGCTGGAGACTGTGAGCTCGTTGTGGGCAGAGAATGTGTCTGTTTCTTGTTATATTGTACTATCCCGAGTGCTTAGTGGAGTACTTTGCTTACAGTAAGTGCTCAATAAATATGACCGAATGAACACATAAGTGAATGAGAGTTGGGAGGAGATATTGTTAGTAGTTAAGCTTGGGAGGAGCAAAGAGAACAAGCTGGATAAAGACAGCCGGATCCAGAGGGAAACAGGAAGACATTATAGAATTCTAAAAGTGGAGAGCAGTGTGCTGAGTGCCACTACAAAATCATCCGTGCATAAGCATTTCATCCAACCTTACCACAAAGTCTGGACCACTGTGGTGTGGATGCAGCTCCCACCAGTTTCTTAGGGGCCTAGGGACAACCAGGCAAGTATATGTTTAGGGCTGGAGTCAGGGACAGCAGTCCCCTCTAGACTATAAGCTTGTTGTGGGCAGGGACTGTCTCTGTTACCGATTTGTACATTCCAAGTGCTTAGTACAGTGCTCTGAACATAGTAAGCGCTCAATAAATACTATTGAAAGTCTATCCTTCTCTTGTTTGGCATTTCATTTAGTTGCATTTATTGAGCGCTTACTGTGTGCACAGCACTTTACTAAGAGCTTGGGAGAGTACAATATAACAAGGTGTGCCTTGATCCAGGGAAACAAAATTATACAGATGTCCCAGGGATTCCAAAGGCTCCATTTTCCATCTGGGTCAGAGTAATAGATGATAACTTGTAGCTCGGCAGGAAGCCCACTACATATGGAAAAATTGCTGAGATGACTTTGGACTACCAGAGAACATTCTAACAGTTAAGGTGGCTGGTCTCTGCCAACTAGGAAATTACTTCTATTGGTTCCCAAGCAGCCCCTCAGGTTTCCTGGAGTAGTTCAGTCTCTTCACTTGACCTCTAAGAAGCAGCATAATTTACTGTGTTTGTTTTTTATGGTACTTATCAAGAAAGTACTGTGTGCCAATCATTGCACTAAGCATTGGGTAGATACAAGATAATAATTATGGTACTTGTTAATGATTATAGTAGTTGTTAAAGATAATTAGGTTGGACACAGTCCCTGTCTTACTTGGGGCTCACAGTCTAAATCGCTGAGAGGAGGATTTAATCTCCATTTTACAATTGATGTAAATGGGGTACAGAGGAGTTAAGTGACTTGCCCGAGGTCATAGAACAGACAAGTGGCATTGCCTAGAGCCCACATCCAGTGATTCCCAGGCCCATGCTCTTTCTAGTAGGCCATACTGCTTCACAACTGGAAGGGGTTTGGGCCTGGGAATCAGGGGACCTGGGTTCTAATCCTGCCTCTGTTACTCCCTGCTGTATGACTTGTGGTAAATCATTCAAGTTCTCTATGCCTCAGGTGTCTCTTCTGGAAAATGGGGATGAAACACCCATTCTCCCTCCCCCAAAGACTGTGAGTCCAATGTGGGACAGGGCTTGTATTTTCCCTTAATATCTTGTATCTACCCTAGTGCACCTAATAAGTACATGATAAGCACTTAACACATACTATATTATTACATTATTATTATCATCACCAACATCATTATTATTATTATTAATACACTGAATGTTAAGTGTTCTACTCTGTTTCCTCGAATTTGAATGTGGGTTAGTAGACAGGCAATTTGGTTTGGAGACAACTCTCTCGGCAGTGAAACTGGATCCATGAATATGAGTGACTGTGACTTTCTGCACATTGTTGGTTCGGATTGTCTATTTGTTGCCGAAATGTACTTTCCAAGCGCTTAGTACAGTGCTCTGCACACAGTAAGTACTCGATAAATATGACTGACTGAATAAATGAATGTCATTGAGAATCTCCTGCACTAGTGTACTTGGTTGCCTTTGCTGCATTGAACATGGCTTAGACACTAAGGAAGCTGAAGAACGATAGTTATCTTTCTCTCAGTAGGCCAGTCTGTGACTGCCTATTTTACCTTGAACTTTAACTTGGGCTTGGGATAAGAGGAGTGGAAAAGTGTATCCTGCCACCAACAAGATATGAGCTCGAGGTAATAATAATAATAATAATAATAATAATGTTGGTATTTGTTAAGTGCTTACTACGTGCAGAGCACTGTTCTAAGCGCTCGGGTAGATACAGGGGAATGAGGTTGTCCCACGTGAGGCTCAAAGTCTTCATCCCCATTTTACAGATGAGGGAACTGAGGCACAGAGAAGTGAAGTGACTTGCCCACAGTCACACAGCTGACAAGGGGCAGAGTCGGGATGTTCTTGCGGTCGTAGAGAAGGTTTCTGTGGGAGTCATGCTCCCACTTTCCTCTCCTCCACCGGAAGCATGCACTGCAAACTAGATGGCAGGCCTAGTATATGTTGTCTGTGGTAATGGATCAGAATATTTGAGACAGCTCTCTTTTTTTTGTAATGGTACTTGTTAGTGATAATAATAATGATAATAATTATGGTATTTGCTAAGTGCTTACTTATGTGCCAGGCACTTTACTATAAGCACTGGGGTAGATAATCAGTACATGTCCCACATGAGGCTCAAAGGCTTAATCCCTCTTTTACAGATAAGGTAACTGAGGCACAGAGAAGTTAAGCAACTTGCCCAAGGTCACCCAGCAGACAAATGGTGGAACCAGGATTTTGACTTCCAGCCCCATGCTCTTTCCACTAGGCCCCACTGCTTATCAGCAGCATCAGACACCCCTTTGCTCTCTCCCCTCATTCACATGCCACTGTGGAACAAGGGTCTCAGAGAGGCTTAAGGCTGGGACATCTCTTCTACCTTCACAAGCACAAACAAAAAAATTAAAAGAAAACAAAGAACAACAGAAGCAAAATGCATGGGTGTTTGTCATAGAACTAGTCATTCAGGAGCCAGGAACAGGGCAGGAACATCAGGATAGGGCAAATGTGGAGAAGAACTGCTCAGCCTAGGCCCTTCTGCAGGGTAGAAAGTTTGTTATGAGAAGGTGTATGATCTTTTGGAAAATGGCCTCTATTGTAGAAAAGATTTGATGAGTAATAGAACATTCTGCTCTGAGAGCCAACTTGTTTGTTATGTGAAAGAACAGTGTGTACTGAAAGGAAACCCTGCTATCTTGAAACATTGGAAATAGAATCCAAAATGGCTGAACACATGGCACTGCCCCAGAGGAAATGAGGGCTGTGGTTCATTGAAAGATGATGAGCATAAAGCCATATTTTCATCAAAGGTCACTGTATAAGTCTATGAAGTAACAATGCACTACACTAGATGGCTTGAAATGATCTAGTCTCAAGATGATTTTTTCCTCCTAGCAAAAAGTTCTTGTACGTTTTGATGCTATTTTGAATTAATGTTAAAGACTAAATACTGTCCCCTCATCTTGAGAGTTATATGGTCCCCCACAAATACCAAACTAGAGTAACACAGTCTGGACTCCTGGTTTTGCTTGAGCTACTGAAAAATGAGTCCTGTCTTCAGCTAGCATTGACATTCAAGTCACATTCCTTCCCCGCAGGACCAAAAGCTCAGAGGTATGTCAAATCATCTGGCATTTACTTTAACCTCACTGCACAAGAGCATGTGTTCATGCAGTATCTGAGGCAATTGTTTGGTGATTTAAGTATGAGACCCTTTGTACACCTACCGAAGTGAAAATATTTTTTCCCCAGAAATTCAGAGACAACCTCTCTAAGGTCAAACTTATAATGATAGAGTGGGTATTGAGAACTCCAGTACACTAGCACTGTATCATTCCACTGAAAGACTACTAAATCTGAGCTCCAATACTACTTACCTGTAAAATTATCTCAAAGACTCTCCATCAGTTCTGTCCCTCATATATCAACTCTATTCACCTGCTACTCCCTAACTGAAACTTCCTCCTTGCTTCAAACTCTGGCTCAAAGGATTTCCTCTGCCTGGAACTCTCATCACCTCCAAAGTCCACAAGACCACAGCTCGACACAGTGGAAAGAGCACGGGCTTTGGAGTCAGAGGTCATGGGTTTGAATCCTGGTTCGGCCACTTGTCAGCTGTGTGACTTTGGGCAAGTCACTTAACTTCTCGGTGCCTCAGTTACCTCATCTGTCAAATGGGGATTAATAATAATAATAATAATAATAATAATAATGTTGGTATTTGTTAAGTGCTTACTATGTGCAGAGCACTGTTCTAAGCACTGGGGTAAACACAGGGGAATCAGGTTGTCCCACGTGGGGCTCACAGTCTTAATCCCCATTTTACAGATGAGGGAACTGAGGCACAGAGAAGTGAAGTGACTTGCCCACAGTCACACAGCTGACAAGTGGCAGATCTGGGATTCGAACTCATGAGCCCTGACTCCAAAGCCCGTGCTCTTTCCACTGCGCCACGCTGCTTCCCCGATTAAGACTGTGAGCCCCACGTGGGACAACCTGATTCCCCTGTGTCTACCCCAGTGCTTAGGACAGTGCTTGGCACATAGTAAGAGCTTAACAAATACCAACATTATTGACACCAGGCAAGTAGAACAATTTCTGTGGCATGGTTCTTTTATTTGCCCCAGAAATCAGGAATGACATTAATGGGGGCCTAGCTGTATGTAATGATGGGAGAAATTAACTAAAGTGATTGTGTAGCACTTTGCAACTAGAGTGCCGTATAAAACTAAATCTCCACTGA
The DNA here is from genome assembly GCF_004115215.2 of Ornithorhynchus anatinus. Classification (NCBI taxonomy): domain Eukaryota; kingdom Metazoa; phylum Chordata; class Mammalia; order Monotremata; family Ornithorhynchidae; genus Ornithorhynchus; species Ornithorhynchus anatinus. The sequence goes on along the minus strand of NC_041729.1, from coordinate 93,757,284 downwards.
GGTATAGAAATGCTAAACTGGCATATTCCACCAGTTTTGCGGTTTGCTGAAGTGCTGAACGTTAGCATTATCCAGGAATGTCCTAGTTCTCTTCCAAGAATCTTGACAAAATATGGGCTCAGTAAATGTCATTGATGTATTGATTGAGAAGAGTTAAAGAAGCAGAAGGAATTACAATTTTTCTATCTATTTCTGTCCAGTTTTATAAGGACTAGCCATAGATCATCAGCATAATCCAGAAGGGAAGTCCAAAAACATTTTTAGGCAGCATGATGGTTAAGAAAATCATTTACTGACCCTGTATTCCTGATGGATCTCCTCTCAGGGTCGCAACCGGAGAGTTTCCAGCTCTCTACCTGTCTTGACTATGGGAGGGAGAGTCAAGCAGAGGCATACCCATTCTATTCCTAGCTTGGCCAGTGGCTAGCAAGTGGAAGGCAATCTGCTACAAGTCAAAACTCACCTGTGCTGGGCAGCAGCAGCATGGGAGAGAGTTGAGGGTGGAGACTAAAGTTTACTGAATGGAAGGAGTCAGTGGTAAACCACTTCTGTATTTTTACCAGGAAAACTCTATGGATACACTACAAGAATGATTGCAGATGGAAGTGGGGCGTTCTGGGAGAGATGTGTCCATGGTGCCGCTTTGGGTCGGAGATAACTCGACAGCATAAGACAAGACTTTCATAATGGAAGCTTTCTAAGCTTGGAGACATGCCTAAGCATGCCTACGTAGGTCTGCATATGTGGGGCAAAAATCACACTTCAGATGATGAGCTCTTCATTAGTGTCATAGCCTAGTGGATAGAGCAAGGGTCTGGGAGTCAGAAGGTCTTGGGTTCTAAACCCAGCTCTGCTGTTTGTGTGCTGTGTGACCTTGGGCAGGTCACTTCACTTCTCAGTGCCTCAGTTCCCTCACCTGTAAAATGGAGATTAAGATGGTGAGCCCCATGTGGGACAGGGACTGTGTCTAACCAGTTAACCTCATATCTATCCCAGTGTTTAGAACAGTGCTTGGCACATAGTGCTTAAAAATACCATTATTATTATTATTATTATTAAGTGTGGCTGATATGATGGATTTATGGGTGACCTTGAATATCTAACACTCTAAAATATCACTCTTTTCACCAACTAGATTGTAACCTCCTAATCGGCCAGGGCTCGTGTCTACTAATTGAGTTTCATTGTACTCTCCCAAGCTTGGTTCAGTGCTCAAATATCATCGATAGAGTGACTGCAGCCCTATTTTACTTTCATGACACTTTCATGACCATGCTGGTTGCCGTTATTGTTTTTCCCTGGCTCTACAAACAGTGGGTGAGGTATATTGTCCTTCCCGGAAACTAGATTTGACCACTAAGCTTCTTATCTTTTTGCAGATTCGACCTGCCACCAGTTATCCTGTTATCACTGGATGGCTTTCGAGCTGAATATTTGCAAACATGGGGTACTTTGATGCCAAATATTAACAAACTCAGTAAGTTTCTAATGAAGCAGCGGTTGTTTAACAGCACACAAACTTTCGAGAAACTAAAGGCAAAAGCACTCTGACTTCTGTGACTTCTGGTTTTAAGGCAGGTTAACTGTTGATTCCTCTGTCAAGACTGGGGCATGCACTGCAACTCGAGTCAGCGTCATCTGTGTGGTCATTTGTTTTTGCTATTCCTTTTTCAGTAATAGGTATGAAAGTATCCAAAGTAATTTTAATTATTGCTTTGAAAAATTGTTGACTTGAACAAGACCTAAAAGCTTCTGTACTAGCTAACTGTTGAGTAAAGTATAGAGGAGCAGCGTGGCTCAGTGGAAAGAGCCCGGGCTTTGGAGTCAGAGGTCATGGGTTCGAATCCCAGCTCTGCCACTTGTCAACTGTGTGACTGTGGGCAAGTCACTTAACTTCTCTGTGCCTCAGTTACCTCATCTGTAAAATGGGGATTAAGAGTGTGAGCCCCACGTGGGACAACCTGATTCCCGTGTCTACCCCAGCGCTTAGAACAGTGCTCGGCACATAGTAAGCGCTTAACAAATACCAACATTATTATTATTATTATTATTAAAAAGTATATAAAATGTTACATTAAAACTGAAAAATAAGTCCATTCATTTTGAACCTTGGGATATCAGAGGGAATCTCCAAATGTTATTTTTTTTCCTCTCATTCTCAGTGGTGTTTATTGAACATTTACTTTGTGCTAAGCGCTTCGTAGGGTACAATACGACAGAGTTGGTAGACATGTTCCCTTCCCCCAAGGAGCATACAGTCTAGAATGGGAGACGAACATTAATTGGTAGAAATGTTTCCCCCAACAGTAGTTTATCCCTCTGTCTTGTGGGCTCCAGAGAAGTAGGATCTCTGCTAACATTTCATAATGATTTAATTATAACCTAGATTACTTTGCCTCCGGCTTTTTAAAATTCACTTTGTCACCCAATTCCTACAACCGACTTCTGAAGCAAAATTTAAGGTGCTGACACCCCTGGGTATCTCTGTTCTTGTAAAATTAGGCTTTTATAGGACAAGAGAGGCAGCCCAGAAGTGGGACATCCTGTGTCTGTCAGTCAGTCAATCATATTAATTGAGCAGTTACTGGGTACAGACCACTCTACTAAGTGCTTCGGGGAGTACAACCCAACAATAAACAGACCCATTCCCTGCCTCTAGGTAGCCCTGCAAATATCCAGACTCCTCCATTTCTATCTTGGAGAAACTAAAGTCTTCTAGGGCCTCAAATAACTTCTACCCCCACCCCCTTCCTGCCCCCTACATGTCAGACTTCAGTGATTAGCTAGAGGCTTCCCTGACTCAGCTCTCCTTTCCTCTTCCACTTTCTTTTGTGTCACCCTGACTTGCTTGCTTTGTTCATCACCCCCTGTCAGCCCCCCAGCACTTATGTACATATCTGTAATGAGAGGCAGCGTGGTGTAGTGGATAGAGCAGGGGCCTGGGAGTCAGAAGGTCATGGGTTCTAATCCCAGCTCTGCCAGTTGTCTGCTGTGTGACTTTGGGCAAGACACTTCACTTCTCTGTGCCTCATTTCCCTCATCTATAAAATGGGGATTGAGACTGTGAGCCCCCCGTTGGACAAGAGACTACGGCCAACTTGATTTTCTTGTACCCACCCCAGCACCTAGTACAGTGCCTGGCACATAGTAATAATAATAATAATGTTGGTATTTGTTAAGCGCTTACTATGTGCAGAGCACTGTTTTAAGCACTGGTCTAGATACAGGGTCATCAGGTTGCCCCACGTGAGGCTCACAGTTAATCCCCATTTTACAGATGAGGTAACTGAGGCACAGAGAAGTTAAGAGACTTGCCCACATTCACACAGCTGAGAAGTGGGAGAGCCGGGGGTCGAACCAGTGACCTCTGACTCCAAAGCCCGGGCTCTTTCCACTGAGCCACACTGCATAATTATCATTTTTATTATTATTAATGCATTTATGCATATTCATGTCTGTTTCCCCTCTAGACTGTAAGCTTACTGTGGGCAGGGAATGTATCTGTTTACTGTTATAGTGTACTCTCCTAAACTCTTAGTATGGATCTCTGCACCCAGTAAGTGCTCAGTAAATGTGATTGACTGATTGACTCCTTTAGGCCAGGCCCATTTTTTTTTTACTTGTTTATTAATGTCTGTGTCCTTCTCTAGACTTTTAGCTCTTTATGGGCAGGGAATGTGTATACCCACTCAGATGCATAATACTCTGTCAAATGCTTAGTAGAGTGTTCTGCAGAAAGCTCTCCATAAATGCCATAACTCTCGTAAGTTTTTAATCCAGTGCTCTGCACACAATAAATGCTTACTCAAGATCATTGGTTGGCTGGCTGCATCCTAGTGGTCATTTCAGCTACTCTGGAGGGACTTTTCTGTAATGGTTTAAGATCAGGGAAGGAATATTTTCTGTTAAAAATCTGTAATTTAAGGGAATGGCTATGTTTTATTGTTCTTTTAAGGTTGGATAAAAATTTCAAATAATTTAGCTTTATTTTTGCTTTTATTTTCATTATTGACATATGCTAATATCTTCATGGAAAATATTTCATTGTTCCTGCACTTAGAGGAGCAGCATGGCCTAGTGAATAGGGCAGGGGCCTGGGAATCAGAAAGACCTGCGTTCTAAACCTGGCTCCACCACTTGTTGGCTGTGTGTCCTTGAGCAAGTTACTTTGTATTTCTGTGCCTCAGCTACCTCATCTTTAAAATGGGGATTAAGACTGTGAGCCCCATATGTACATGGATTGCCTTGTTTCTTTACTAGTGCTTGATAAAGTGTTTGGCATATAGTAAGCGTTTAACAAATACCATTAAAAGTGATTTAAAAAAAATAAAAAACATCCCTGCAAATTGAAAAACAAATGCGCAGTTAACTGTTGGTATTCAGATAACCTTATTTAATTTGGGATATTGGACTCAAGTACCAACCCAATATTTAGCATTCTATTAATTTGGGTTTTGAGTTGAAGACTGTACTTTGGAGCGAGAATGATATTGTTCCTCAAACCTCCCACTAGATTGTGCACTTCTTGAGGGAAGAGATCACGTTTACCAACTCTTTTGGACTTTCACAAGTGTTTAGTACAAGCTGCTCACAGAGTAATTCAGTAAATTGCTATCGATAGTTACTTCACACTTTGAATCCTCTGATTTCTGATTCCAGTTTGAACTGTGATTCATCAGTGTCATTTTTTTACCTTCAAATATATTAAAGCTGACTACTGATGCCCATTACCCAATGAAACCCCAGACAGTTTTCAGAGTAGGAAGAGGGAAATTTTGTGGAAAATAAACCAGTGACTCATTGAAAATGACCAGACATATAATCACATTCTAAAGAAGTTTTAGATTTTACTAAATTAATGACAATTTATTAAATAAATGTACTAATCAATTCAGTTTACCTAGTATAATTTGGATGCATTTGTAAATTGTCAATTTAACAGTGGAAACATTAAGAAAATTAAACAATTTAAAAAGTGGACTTTTCAGGTTGGAGGGGCTTTAATACTAATTTTGAAAAGGGGATATGAAAGAAGGTGGTAAATCTGACAAGACCTTAAAATTCTATAACCTAGTTATGACTGGCATTTTAAGAAAATCTGAACTACTACAATAAACTGCTGTGGATGTTATGTTTTATTTTAATAATGTTTTAACTGGTCAGGGTTACTTCTCTATTTGTTTTCAATGTAATATTTTTACCGATAAGGGGGAACATCTACTTCGTGGTTGAAAGGAAGAAAAATGATATATTTGTGAATGTCAATTCTAATTGGAATCTAGGTCAGAAATCGGAGAATATGTAGTCCATGAAATAACTATCAGTGGTATTTATTGAGTGCTTACTCTGTGAGCAGCACTCTACTAAGCACTTGCGAGACTCCAAAAGGGTTAGTAGACATGATCGCTGCCCTTAAAGAGTTTACAGTCTAGTGGGATGAAAGCTACTAATGAATCTTAGAGAAGGGTCAGAGGAGACAATGCAGTATGTCCACCAGAGAAAAACATTTGTTTTTTCCATCCACACAAGTTTTCCTGTCATGTTTTCCACTTGTTTTGGACTCAAGTTTCTTTCCACTTTTGTGATAAGGGAAAGGTATTCATGTTTTAGAAATAAAAGCAAAAAATTCATCATTGCTGGGAAATTTCTGTGATGGAGTGGAATAATTTTAGCACCAAATGGAAGTGAATCTAGCCAAAATAGTTCTGGAAGCTTGGCTGCTGCAAAGGAAACAGCTAGCAAGACATTCCCCGTGGGCCTGACCTCTTCAGTGAGGTTGCTGAACATAAAAAAAAATGACCAGAACAGCAGAGATCAAGTCATGTAATGTTCCCTTTAAAAGAAATGAAAGAGAGATTGATTTTCTAAGTTTAAACTCTATTTAATAATAATGATGGTATTTGTTAAGTGCTCACTATGTGCCAAGCACTGTTCTAAGCGCTATGGTAGATACAAGGTAATCAGGTTGTCCCATGTGGGGCTCACAGACTTCATCCCCATTTTACAGATGAGGTAACTGAGGCACAGAGAAGTTAAGTGGCTTGCCCCAAGACACACAGCCGATAAGCGGCGGAGCCGGGATTAGAACCCATGACCTCTGACTCTCAAGCGCGAGCTCTTTCCACTTAGCCACATTGAGTAAATTGTAAAACTAGTTTATTTATAAATAATGCAATTCCAATGAAAGAGCATTCTGTTTATTTGGTGCCTTTTGTAAAAATGAACATTAGTATGCACTGAGCACAGCACTGATAATTACTTTTTCTTCCCGTAATAACGTTTTCTCCCTAAGGAATTGAAGACACTTTTGTAAGGGGAGAAATTAATCTGATATAATAGGCTTTCCATTTATATTAATTGTGGATTAATTCTTAATGGTGTTTGGAACTACTGTGGTGAGCTTTACATTATTTCTGAAAGAAATCTACTGCTTAAACATTAGCTGTTTAAACATCCAACTCCAGATTTGGAAGCAATTTTTAAAGCACTTATTTTCCATGTGATCTATTACAGAAACATGTGGAATACACTCACAGTACATGAGAGCAGTCTATCCAACTAAAACTTTCCCAAATCACTACACCATTGTTACGGTAAGTGAGTCCGCAGATAGCCCACCAGGAAGGTCAATTTTGTGGCTACCGGCAAAAGAAAGTAGGTGAATGTTGCGGGGCAGAAAATGGGGAAAACCTTATATCTGTCTATCAGTGGTACTTGAGTGCTTACTGTGTGCAGGAGAGTACCAGCTAAAGTCAGGGGAGTACAAAACAATAAGTAAACATGAGCCTGGTCCACATGGAGCTTACAGTCTAGAGGGGGAGACAGACATTGAAACAAACTACAGATAGGGGAAATGGCGCTGTAAACTCTAGGCTGTAAACTCATTTTGGGCAGGGGATGTGTCTACCAGCCCTGGTATATTGTACTCTCTCAAGAGGTTAGGACAGTGTTCTGCACACTTTAAGTACTCAATGAATACGATTGATTGATAAAAGAATATGCACATGAGAGCTGTGGGGCTGAGGATGGGGTGAATGTGAAGTGCTTAAAGTGCTTAAAGAGCCAAGTACATAGGTGAATAGGTTAAATGTGGGCTTAAGGAAGGACTCTTGGAGAAGTTGAGATTTTAGGATAGCTTTGATGGTGGGGAGAATTCTGGTCTGTCAGATATGAAGGGGAAGGGAGTTCCTGACCAGAAAGAGGATGTGGTTAAGGAATCCGTGGTGAGATAGATGAGATCAAGTTACAGTGAATATGTTTGCATTAGAGTGGTGAAGTGTGTGAACTCCAGGGTAGAAGGAAATCACTGAGATAAGAGAGGAGAGGGAGAGCTGATGTCTTAAACTGATAAAAAGTAGCAAAAAAGTGGAAGGGCAACCATTGGAGGTTTTTGAGAAGTTGAAAGGATTGTGCTAAGCAGGTTTTTAGAAAAATAATCTGGGCAGCAGAGTGAAAAGTAAGGACTGGAGTGGGGAGAGAGAAGACAGGGAGGTCAGTGAGGAGGCTGATGCAGTAGACAAGGCAGGATAAGTGTTTGGATTAGTGTAGTAGCAATTGGGATGGCGAGGAAAGGATGAATATTAGTAAAGATAATAATAATACCTATTAAGCACTGACTTTGTGCCAAGCACTGTTCGAAGCATTGAGGTAGATACAACATAATCAGGTTAGATATAGTCCCTGTCCCACATGGGGCTCACAGTCTCGAACCCCATTTAACAGATGAGGAAACTGAGGCACAGAGAAGTGAAGTGACTTTCCCAAGGCCACACAGCACCCAGCGGGACTTGGGCTGTGGCCAGGCTCTCAATCGCCCTCTGTGCACCATCCCCTCCCCAACCACTTCCCTCCCGCTTTTGGTGAGGAGGGGAAAAGGTGCAGGGGACCTCACCTGGAGCAGCATGGAGGAGGAACAACTAAAGGGATCAAGAGGGAGGGAGAAGCAGGAGCGGTGGGATGTAGCAGGGGGCCAGGGGGAGAAGATGCATGGGTGGGAGAGAAGATGTGGGGGAATGGGGGTTATCTCTCGGGTGGCATCAGGGTACATTGTGAAGGTGGAACTGACAGGATTTGGTGACAGTGAATATATGGTTTGATAGAGGTCTAGGGGAAGAGGATGTTGCATGTCCCACCCTAAGTCAGGCCTTGTCACTGTTTAATGGAAAATAGGCTTCTCTCTTTGCTGGGAACTAATATTCAGATGACGATGATTTGTTTGAAATAGAGACAGAAGAGAGGTAGCTTTGTTCTTGATCCAGGAGTCCTATTTTTCCTCAGCTATGTTTATTATGATTTAATGCTTATTGTATTTTTACACTTTGCCCTGTATTTTCATTTTAGGGCTTATATCCAGAATCCCATGGCATTATTGACAATAGCATGTATGATGTTACTATTAACAAAAACTTCTCCCTTTCTTCAAATGAGAAATTTAATTCCGTCTGGTGGGCAGGACAACCGGTAGGTATCACTCTGTTTGAAGCCCAAATTATAAATTTTATCATCTGATATGTCAAGATTAGGATTGTCTCATGCATCTCTAGAGATTTCAAACACTGTTGGCACCAAGCTGCCTGTGCATACAATGTCATTTTTATTTAATTGTACTAATGTACATACCTGTAATTCATTTGAATGTACATGCAACAGGAGTATGATTTGCTGAAGAGGCATTTGATTATGAATGTGTTTGAGGTTCTTATCAATTCTACCTAATAGAGCAGGTTGAATTACAACTCAACATGAGCCATGTCCCTGTGATTGACATTCCAATTGTCTGATTCAATGTGACACTAATTAGCCTGGTGCCCACCTCTTTCCCCTCACCCACCTCACCCCTGCCCAAATCCACACTTGTCCCTGGTGTGCCAGAAAGTCCATTGCCTGAGCCTGTCTCACAGGGCTTGGGTTAAATTGGGGGAAGTCATATATGTCTTTACAGAATAATCTGACTGGAAGGGTACTTTGGAGATACGATAATCTGATCCAGTGGTTATAATCCCCTCTGTCAAAAATGTGTTCTTATAAGCAATTTAAATTCCTCTGACTGCAGGTCAAAGCTTTTTCCTCTTGTCGCTGCTTCCCATTTGTCTTCTTTATCCTTCCTAACCTCTTTCTTATCCACACCAACTCTGCTTCATGACTCTTCACAGTTCATTCATTCATTCAATAGTATTTATTGAGTGCTTACTATGTGCAGAGCACTGTACTAAGTGCTTGGAACGTACAATTCTGCAACAGAAACAATCCCTGCCCAGTGACGGGCTCACAGTTCTGTATTTATTGCTTCTTGAGTCTCCTCAAGAGCAGAGTTTTTGGAAAGTAGAGACGAGTTCATCTTTTCTTTTTTCCCTCAATAACCTTCTTTTTCCTTCATTAACCTTCTTTTTCCCTCATAAACTCTATTTTTCCATCATGAATCCTCTTCTACCTCTTAATGTGGTACCCCTTCAGTGATCCTGTACACACGGTATTGACTAGAATACCAGAATTTCTTACCTCACCTTCTTGCATTTCATTAATTAAGTCTCACATCTGGACTCTCAATCAATAGTATTCATTTATTAAGGTATTTGCTAAATGATTACTATGTGCCAGGAACTGTAATAAGTGCTGGAGTAGATACAAGATAATAGGGTCGGATACAGTCCCCGTTCCACATAGGGGTCACAGTCTTAATCCCCATTTTATACGTGAGGTAACTGAGGCACAGAGAAGTGAAGTGACTTGTCCCAGGTCACACAGTAGACAAGTGGTAGAGCTAGGATCAGAACTCCCAGGCCTGTTCTCTACTCACTAGGCCATGCTACCTCTGTGCAGTTATTGAGTGCTAACTGTGCAGAGTTCTTAGGAGAGTATGATGTGAGAGAGTTGACCATGATTTAGACTGTGAGCTCCTTGTGGGCAGGGAACATGTTTACCAACTCTGTTTTACTCTCCCAAATGTTTAGCAAAGTACTCTAAACAAAGTAATTGCAATAAATATTATTGATTTGCCAATTTGTCCAGAGTTTCAACAAAAACTTCTATTTCTCTTTATACAAGAGATACCAAGCAATGTAATACATCACAGCTCTGAAAGGCATTAAGAGTTGTATTACCCCAGGGCAAGACTCATCTTCGGTCCCCAAATAGAATTCATGATTAAAAGAGCACTTTATTAAGTTAGCACTCAATAAATACCATTGACTGATTAAAAAAAACAAACATTTTTCCCCAAATGTCTAGCTTATGGAAGTCCTTATGCTTTCTACTTTACTTGTGCCTTCTTTGCATAAAATTTCAAAATTTCCAGTAATAATAATAATAATAATAATGTTGGTATTTGTTAAGTGCTTACTATGTGCAGAGCACTGTTCTAAGCACTGGGGTAGATACAGGGTGATCAGGTTGTCCCACGTGAGGCTCACAGTCTTCACCCCCATTTTACAGATAAGGTAACTGAGGCACAGAGAAGTGAAGTGACTTGCCTACAGTCACACAGCTGACAAGTGGCAGATCGGGGATAGTAGTAGTAATACTATCACAATAGCAGTTGTACTTATTGAGTTCCCACTGGGTGTAGTATTTCAATATCTCAATATTGCAATATTCCAAGTATGATACCAGTGTTAACTCAACACTCCCCAGGAGTAGCCTAGTGAAAGCTTGCCGGATTAACGTGCTTTTGTCAAAAACTGTTATCAAGAATAATTTATAGATCATTTTTGTCAATCAGTGGTATTTACTGAATGCTTATTGTGTACAGTGCACTGTACTAAACACTTGGGAGAGTGCAGTAGAAATGGTCGATATGATCCTTGCCCTCAAGGAGTTTACAGTCCATTGGAGTTTATACATGTTGAAAAAAATTGTGACAGGGAAGAAGGGACTGGCTTTGCATCCATCCACACACATATGGAAAAAAATCTCATGGTCTGTAGTGTATATTTTGAACCTAAAGGAAAGCTCTATTTTTTATGGTATTTTTCAAGCACTTATTATGCTGTTTTAAGACCCTGTTTTAAGCACTGGGGTCAGTTGGACACAGTCCTTGCCCCACATGGCACTCACAATCTTAATTCCTATTTTGCAGATGAGGAAACTGAGGCACTGAGAAGTTAAATAACTTGTCCCAGCTCACACAGCAGACAAATGGCAAACTAGAATCCAGGTCCTTCTGACTCTTAGCCTGTGCTCTATCCACTATGCTGTACTGCTCAGAGCCTCTATAATCCTAAATTCTGACAGAACTATGGTACCACAACACTTTCCAACTCATGATACTTATTCAAAGTTCAAAAATATCCACTCCGGCTAGAAAGTAGGATTGATTTAACTGCTTTTTCTCTCTTACCAATAAATATAGGTCAGTGTAATCTCTCCAGTTAGAATGTGTTTTCCCTGGAAGCTCTCATGGGCTGTGTAATTTTTTTTTTTTAAATAGCATTTATTTAGTGCTTAGTTTGCCAAGAACTGTTCTAACTGTTGGGTAGATACAAGCTAATCAGGTCGGACACAGTCCCTATCCCACACAGGGCTCACAGACTATGTCAATCTTTTGGTTCTAATTGCTTGAAACATATGTCTTTTTGTATCTCCCTACAGATCTGGTTGACTGCAATGTATCAGGGTTTGAAGGCTGGTACTTATTTCTGGCCAGGCTCTGATGTGAATATTAGTGGCACATATCCCTCTCTGTACAAGATGTACAACAAGTGAGTGGAATCCTTGTGGTGGTAACCTTGATTAGGATGGAAACCTCAGGGAGTCAAGTTTTATTTGTAGAAATTGTTTTTTTCAGCTTAGAAAGATTAACAGGGTTGTTATCTCTTATTTGAGATTACTAAACATTTTGTACCACATCTAATAAACTTTTAAGTTAATGTAGTGTAGCTCATCAGACTTCTTGGATTTTAAATCTGCCAACTTTATGAACAGGGAACCCCATAAGAGAAACCTATAAACCATATTCAAATTCCTATTTCTTTGTTTATTTTATTCACGCTCTTGCCTGTAGAGGATTCAAAATGAATTGTCATCCTTTTAAAAAAAAGGCATAACGTCATTGGCATCATATTTTATTTGTTCATGGAAAATGCCCAGATGGCTAAATCTACTGCAGATTGCAACCCACTGAGATTGTGATTCTAACAATTCTCTTGTGCCTGATTGGGTCAGTGTGTCATGAAGTGTGGAGGCTTCATCTCATTATTTTCTCTATTTGCCACAGATCTTCCCCCTTTGGAGAGAGGGTGTTTTCCATACTACAGTGGCTGGATCTGCCTAAATCAGAAAGGTAATGGTTGATAGCATCAGACCTCACTACCGGACGTGATAGAATGAAATCAAGAAAAGGAAAATAAAGGCTGAGGAGTTCCAAAGAATTTGAATAGGTGCATCAGCTTTTGAGAAAAGTTTTGAAGCAACTCTCTTGGAGTCCTTCCAAAGCTACGATAAATACAATACACTTTTTGAACCCACTGTCACGTAATGCCCCTTTATGTGCATGCTAGTGTTAAGTTGCATATCCAAAGTGTTTTCCCTTTAGTAGATATTTCTCTTCTTGCTCTAGACCGGACTTTTATACTTTGTACGTAGAAGAACCGGATACTGCGGGACATTCAAGTGGACCAGTCAGTGGCGATGTAGGTTTATTGATTTTTTTTTCTTTTGGGAAGCAACATGGCCTGTTTCTTCTTTTGGGAAAGAGCATAGTCCTGGGAATTAGAGGACCTGGGTTCCCATCCCACTTCCACCACTTGCCTGTTGTGTGACCTTGGGCAAGTCAGAGTGCCTTAGTGGAAAGAGCATATACTTGGGAGTCAGAGGATGTGGATTCTAATCCTGGATCCACCACTTGTCTGCTGTTTGTCCTTGGGTGAGCCACTTAACTTCTCTGTGCTGCAGTTCCTGCATCTGTAAAATGGGGATTAAGTCTGTGATCCCCACATGGGACAACCAAATTATCTTGTGTCTATTTCAGGGTTTAGAATAGTGCTTAGCACATAATAAGTGCTTAGCAAATCTAATCATTATTAATTGACTTCTCTGTGCCTCACTTCCCTCTACTGTAAATTGCAGATTCAATACCTGTTCTTCTTCCTACTCAGACTGTAAGCCCCATGTGGAGCGAATACTGTGTCCAACCTGATTAATCCCTATCTAGCCCATACTTAAGCAGGGTGGCTCAGTGGAAAGAGCACAGACTTGGGAGTCAGAGGTCATGGGTTCGAATCCTGACTCCGCCGCTTGTCAGCTGTGTGACTGTGGTCAAGTCACTTAACTTCTCTGTTAACTTCTCTGCTTCTTTGAGAAGCAGCGTGGCTCAGTGGCTCAGTGGAAAGAGCATGGGCTTTGGAGTCAGGGCTCATGAGTTCGAATCCCAGCTCTGCCACTTGTCAGCTGTGTGACTGTGGGCAAGTCACTTAACTTCTCTGTGCCTCAGTTCCCTCATCTGTAAAATGGGGATGAAGACTGTGAGCCCCACGTGGGACAACCTGATTCCCCTATGTCTACCCCAGTGCTTAGAACAGTGCTCGGCACATAGTAAGCGCTTAACAAATACCAACATTATTATTATTATTATTCTCTGTGCCTCAGTTACCTCATCTGTAAAATGGGGATTAAGACTGTGAGCCTCATGTGGGACAACCTGATTACCCTCTATCTATCCCATTGCTTAGAATAGTGCTCTGCACATAGTAAGTGCTTAACAAATACCAACATTATTATTATTATTATTATTATACTTAGAATAGTGCTCAGCACATAGTTCATTCATTAAATCGTATTTATTGAGTGCTTACTGTGTGCAGAGCATTGTACTAAGTGCTTGGAAAGTACAATTTGGCAACAGATAGAGGCAATCCTTACCCAACAGCTGGCTCACAGTCTAGAGGGGGAGACAGACAACAAAACAAAATGAGTAGACAGGCATCACTACCATCAAAATAGATAAATAGAACTATAGATAAATGCACATCATTAATAAAATAGAGCAGTAAATATGTACAAATATATACAAGAGCTGTGGGGAGGGGAAGAACAAAGGGAGGGAGTGGTGACAATGGGAAGGGGAGGAGGAGCAAAAGGATAGGGAGGGCTCAGTCTGGGAAGGCCTCCTGGAGGAGGTGAGCTCTCAGTAGGGCTTTGAAGAGGGGAAGAGAGTTAGTTTGGTGGATGTGAGGAGGGAGGGCATTCCAGGTCAGGTAGAATGTGAGCCAGGTGTCAATGGCGGGACAGGTGAGAACAAGGCCCAATGAGGAGGTTAGCGGCAGCAGAGGAGTGGCGTGTGTGGGTTGGGCTGTAGGAGAGAAGAGAGGTGAGGTAGGAGGGGGCAAGGGGATGGAGAGCTTTGAAGCCAGTAGTGAGGAGTTTTTGCTTCATGCGAAGGTTGATAGACAACCACAGGAGAGTTTTGAGGAGGGGAGTGACATGCCCAGAGCGTTTCTTCAGAAAGATAATGTGGGTAGCAGAGTGAAGTATAGACTGAAGCAAGGTTAGTGCTTAAAATGTACCATAAAACAAGCAAACAAAAAACTGACCAAGTCATTGTTTTGTAGTTTCCTATTCACTGGAACTGCATGCCCTTAAAACATGAAACTTCTGCAGAAGGTGAATGGTGGCATGCCAGTTATTGAAAATGAAACTTTTGAGAAGTGCTTTGCAAATGGGGTAGTCTAATCTCTATTGATAACCAGAGATGGGTTAATTTCTTTGAAGCTGATTTGCAATTGTATATAATAAATTCTCCCTATGCACATCATTTTCTATAGAATGATTGTAAGGGAATGATCTCAGTGAGTTTCAGTAGGCAAAAGCATTATAAAAGGCAGTTATGTGTGTGTGTGCACAGGTGCTTTGCCGTTATAGTTTCCATGTAAATTGTCCCTCGCTCCTTGTTGAGCCAGATTTCAGCAGACATCAGGAGGGCTCTTGGCAGACTACTGACGCCACCTGGAAAATGTCTATTGGATTTGAACGATACACTCTGTTGCCTTTTAGCTTTTAAAAGAAGCTTATATCCCTGCTGATATAATGCCAACCATTAAAGAACAAAGTCCCAGCAGTTGTAACTTTTCCAGCTTTTCCACCTGAAACCTCAAAACACTGACTACCTCTGATACCACCTTCCTGTGAGCTATGAAATCCCCAACTCTTTCCACCATCCTTTCTGCTCTACTCGTTTCACTGCTTCCTTTCCTTTGCTTTGACCATCTGGCCTTAGACCAGCCGTTTTCAACCTTCAGCCTTGCACTCTCAAAGTTTAATGGGAAGCATCCTCTCCCTTTCACACTTCACTGCACCCTTTCACTCAAGCCCTCTCGCCCCACACCAACCTCTCCTCAAACACACCGGCTTCCACAGGGGCCACAGCTGGAACAGGTTAAGACAAAAGCTGTCAATTCCCTAATGTTCTCAGCTGGTTGGGAAGCTCAGGAGGATCAGGAACTGCAGCAGCTGCTGTCAATCAAGCAATGGTATTTAATGAGAGCTTACTGGGAGAAGAACACTGTAGTAAGTGCTTGGGAGAGGATAGTAAGGGGGATTTGGTAGAGATGTTCCTTGCTTGTTATGAGTTGGGAGACTGTCTTGTTGTGATAGCTACCCTCTCAGTGATTATCAATCCTTCAGTGGCTCCTGGGGGGCTTACGTCCCTATCTGGAAATCTCTGTTTGACTTAATCAATGGTATTTAGATTTAAATCCTCAAAGTCAGGCTTAGTCTGAACCAGGGAAGACAGGGCTACCAAGATGCCAGGAAAATTCCCCTGGATGGGTGCTTTTTAGGGCCAATGTAGGTCATACCTAGGCCTTGAGGGACAAGTTGGGGAAGGGAACCAAGGTCCTTATTAACTGCCTATGATTGTGTAAACTTTAAGGAGAGGGATGAAGGCAGGTAAGCAGTAGCAGGTGGAAGGAATGGGTGATTTTTTCCCCTTAAGTTTCTTTTTTTCCCCAGTACTGCCTCCCTTCTTGTTAGGGCTCACCTGTAACTATTCAACCTTAGCCTGATACCAGGTCTGGTCAGTGACAGTCAGTTTTCCCTTTCATAAAGTAGCAGAAGCCCAGGCTGTCTTAGAGGAAGTTCATTGTTGAGATGGACAGGATTTGTATAGAATGAAGGTAAGCATAGAGTTCAGTAAGCACAGACAAGAGGGAAAATGTTTTCTTTTCACTCTGAGCAGGTGATTGGTTTAGTTTCTCTACTTTGGAAGAAAATACTAATTCTGTCAGGTCTATTCTTCAGGTAATTAAAAGCTTGGAAGTGGTGGATCAGACTTTGGGGATGTTAATGGACGGTCTGAAGCAAAGAAACTTACACAACTGTGTCAATATCATCATTCTGGCGGACCACGGTATGTCATTTTGGGAGACAGAGGCTCAGGGCAGCAGTGATATGGGGGAGGTGGGGCAGTTACAATGTACATAATCATGCAGCTCTACAGATGATAACCTATCATACCCCCCGTCCCAATATACTGCTGGGGTTGGCTAAGTGTGTGGTTACTACTGATAGCAATGACGTCTCCATCCCCTTGTTCCAGTTCAACAGGGCAGAGAGTTTACCAGAATCTGAGAACCTCTCTTCAGGCCAGTCTTCCTCCATTCCTGATTAAGCAACTTACTATAGTGGATAGAGCAAAGCCTTGGGAGTCAGAAGGTCATGGGTTCTAATCCTACCTCCACCACTTTATACTGGGTGACCTTAGTTAAGTCACTTTACTTCTGTGTTTCAGTTACCTCATCTATAAAATGGGCAATAAGACTATGAGCCCTATGTGGGACAGGGTCTATGTCCAAGGCGATGTGCTTGTATCCACCCCAGTGCTCAGGACAGTGACTGGCACATAGTAAAGCATTGAACCAATATCATAATTTATTATCATTAGGGTCCTGCAAACCCACACAATGGGAAGACTGTCCCTTAGCTGAAATGAAGAGATCGAAGCGGAGGAACAGCAAGTGAATAAATGGGAGAGAGCAAATTAACGTGGGGTGTTGGAGGGGGAAAGGATAGGTGGATGGATGGTGAAGGAATGGATTTATGAGTTTTTGATCTATCCATGGTATTAATCAGTAGTGTTTATTGAGTACGTATTGTGTGTAGAGCACTGTACTAAGCACTTGGAAGAGTACAATGCAACAAAGCTGGTAGATAGGTTCCCTGCCCACAAGGAGCTTAGTCGAGATCATTTATCAAGATGTATCTGTCGGGAAGCCCCAAGGAGCCATGCTGATCCCAATTTTCCAGGAATTCTAAGCTCTTGGTTGTAGTAGGAAGAGTGGGAGAGCCAGACCATATTAGGCAAGACAATGGATGAGCCAGAAACAACATGACTGTGTGGAGTGAGAACTGGAATGAGGGGACAGATTTCATTCCTGGATTTTTCCCTGTCTTTTAGTGTTATTTAGAGACAATACTTAAAAGCAACTTGAAATTTGGATTTTCCATCTGTCAAATGGGGGAGGAGAGTAAGAGTCTTTGCTACTATTAACTCCCAGTAATGCTGTGAGGATGTGGATTTTAATGCACTGTTGAGATCTTTTCTTCCATCAGCGGAGTGTCTTGGGGGTGGGGCTGGGATGTATGAAAGCAGGAGTTTGAAAATCTGGAATCTTGAGTTTTATGTCTTCATCTTCCTCTGGGCTGGCTCCAGGGAGTCATAAAATTCAGAACTCTGTTTTCCTAGGACTGCAGGCCTCTCTCTGTTAACTTAGCACAAGAGTTTGTTTGATAAACAACTGCAAAACAGTAAATGCCAGGGTCTGGAGGAAGGGAGGAAGGTTTTTTTAATTGAGCTGCCCTGTCATGACCCTTCAAAGCTTCCAGTCCAAGGACTGGGACCAACATCTTTGAGTAATCTGACTCCCTACATCATCATTATCATGATATTTATGGAGTGTTTACTGTGTGCAAAGTGTTTACTATGGTGCTAAGCACTTGTAAAAGTGCAATGCAACAAAGTTGGTAGACACTTTCCCTGCCCACAAGGAGCTTACTGTCTAGTTCTGTAGCCAGGGTTTTATTATTCCAGATCCCTCTTTGTAGGAAAACACATACACACACACATATATGTGTGTGTGTGTGTGTATATATCTTCTTTAGCCCTCTAAGATTCTTTAATAATAATGTTGATATTTATTAAACGCTTACTATGTGCAGAGCACTGGTCTAAGCGCTGGGGTAGATACAGGGTAATCAAATTGTCCCACGTGAGGCTCCCAGTCTTAATCCCCATTTTGCAGATGAGGTAAATGAGGCACAGAGAAGTTAAGTGACTTGCCCACAGCCACACAGCTGATAAGTGGCAGAGCTGGGATTCGAACCCCTGACCTCTGACTCACAAGTCCGTGCTCTTTCCACTGAGCCACGCTGCTTCTGCTTTAAGGCTGGGAAGTTCCTATTTCTCCCATCTCACTTGTTGGAGTGGGCCAGCCAGGTGCCAGTTTAGAGTTGTCACAAACCGCCTATCTCAACACTATTCTTTGTCCTTTTACATACACTCCCTCCATCTCTATCCACTTCAACTTTAATTATTTGGCTAACCAAAAATTGAGTGGACTCCACCAGGGACCAATAAACCCACTTTTGGAGCTGCTAATCAATCAGTTATATTTATTGAACCCTTACTGTATGTAGAGCACTATACAAAGTGCTTGGGAGAGTACAGTATAAAAATATAGCAGACACATTCCCTGCCTCAATCAGCTTACAATTTAGAGAGGGAGGGAGAAATGAATAATAATAATAGTGATGGTATTAAATGCTTGGTATGTGCCAAGCAGTGTTCCAAGCACTGGGGTAGATACAAGGTAATCATGTTGTTCCACATGAGGCTCACAGTCTTAATGAGAAGCAGCATGGCTCAGTGGAAAAGAGCCCGGGCTTGGGAGTCATAGGTCATGGGTTCTAATCCCAGCTCTGCCACTTGTCAGCTGTGTGACTTTGGGCAAGTCACTTCACTTCTCTGGGCCTCAGTTACCTCATCTGTAAAATGGGGATGAAGACTGTGAGCCCCATGTGGGACAACCTGATCACCTTGTATCCCCCCCAGCGCTTAGAACAGTGCTTTGCACATAGTAAGCACTTAACAAATACCAACATTAATTCCCATTTTATAGATGAGGTAAACGAGGCACAGAGAAGTTGTGACTTGCCCAAAGTCACACAGATGACAAGTGGCAGACCTGGAATTAGAACCCATGATCTCTGACTCCCAAGTCTGTGCACTTTCCACTAAGTCACACTGCTTCTCGGCAGCAATATAAATACAAAAGTGCTGAGAGGTTGAGAGCGGGGAGATTAACAGGAACAAGTCAGGGTGACGCAAAAGGGAGTAGAAGAAAAGTAGAGGCCTTAGTCAGGGAAAGCCTCTTGAAGAGATGTGTCTTCAATAAGACTTAGATGTTTCTTATATGTGCCTGATGCAGCTTGGCTTAGTGGATAGAACTCAGGCTTGGGAGTCAGAATGACCTGGACTCTAATTCCAAATCCACCATTTGTCTGCTGTGTGACCTTGGGCAAGACACTTAACTTCTCTGTGCCGCAGTGACCTCATCTGTAAAATAGGGATGAGTGTGAGCTTCAAGAGGGACAAGAACTGTGTCCAACCTGATTAACTTGTATCTACCCCAAGACTTAGAACAGTGCTTGGTGCATAGTAAACACTTAACAAGTACCACAATTATTATCATAATAATTATTATTATAAAATATGTTTACATAGAAAACTGTGCATCTTAAAATAACAGTTGGTTTTAAGAAGGGTTTGGATAAATTATTGGACAAGGGGAAACAAAATGGGTTACTAGAAGAAAAGGTAGAGAAGTGGAGGGAAAAATTAAGACTGCTGGATGGTTCATCCTTAACCATGAGGATGAAATATTACGTGAATCCCTCAATCATCCTCTTGCCAACTATCGAAGAACTGTGAATTAGGTAGGTAGACCATTGGTCTGACTCAGTGGTGATGCTTTTGTTGTTATTGAGTACTTTACACATGTTCTGGCTTTTGTTTCCACATTCAGGAATGGATAAAACCGACTGCAAAAAATTAGAATATATGACCGATTACTTTCCAAAAGTAGATTTCTTCATGTATGAAGGGCCTGCAGCTCGCATCCGGGCCAAAAACATTCCCACAGACTTCTTTAGTTGTGAGTATCATCCGGCCTATGGGTAAACAGAGTGGAAAAACCTGTGTTGAAGTGGGTGTGAAATAAGCAGTGAAGTGCTAGGCAGGGATTGCAGAGACTGTTGAGTCTATTTTAACCTGCAGGGAAGCCCAGCTCCAACATAACCAAACAAACAAGAATCTTCCTTACTCATAAAGGTTTCCAGGGGGAATCCCCTAGTCTCCCTCTAGGAGCATTTAACCATTTTCAACTTGGGGAAGTTCTTCTACGTAGTTTAAATCCCTCATGTTGCCTGTTTCCCTTTTAGTCCCTAGTGGAGTTGGAGAAGACACTCCCTGAGCTAACTCGAACAGATTATCTCTGTTTGGACAGGGAGTTTTATGCCATCAGTGTTGAAAGATGGATTCTAGCTTCCCTTTCCCAGGAATAGTAGTGGTAGTTGTAATTAAAGTTTGACCAACACAGTATGAATGGAGACTTCATCTTTAGCTGGAAGAAAAAACTGAAAAATCACAAAGAACAACCTTTCAAGGGCAAATGGATAAAAGAAGACACTTCGAAAACAGATTTGGCTTTTTCTCTCAGTGTATTTGAAGTGGGGTCATGGAGGAAGAAGTAGCCCTTTCGCTTATAACCCATTAATTTTTTGATCTTTAAATTATGACTCAGTTGAATGCAAAATCTTTAATTGCCCCAAACCCACCCCAAGGGTAGAGAAACTGATCCTATCATACTTAGGATCTGATCAGGTTAGTTATTAACAGGAGATCAGTCCTCAGCAGTATGACAGGAAAGTCTCAAAGTTAAAAGAATGTTTTTTTCAATGGGATTATAATGGTCTTGCTCTTTTAATAGGGATGATTACTAATGTGTTGATATCCAGGCAAGGAATATGACTGTGGAGAATAACTGTTTTCAATTCAAACCTATTCTAGCCCTGGACTGTAACTTATATTTACCTTAATACTTGGCACATAGTAAACTCTTAATTGTACCTTTAAGGGTTACTGGGTTGACTTTTTTCCAGGGACCAAGTTCTTCTAGGAGGCTTGTGGCTATAATGCGGTACAATAGTTAGGATATAAACTTAGTAAATCAAATGTTTCTTTTTTCTCACTTAAAACAGTTGATTCAGAAGGAATCGTGAAAAACCTCAGTGTAAGTATATTCTGTTTTCTTGAATCAATTTCCATTTAATTTGATGGAACTAAATGGAATCCTTAAAGGATTACCTCCTATATAGTGCTCTGGGCAGTGCCCTGTTCAATCAATCATATTTATTGAGCGCTTACTGGGTACTGTACTAAGTGCTTGGAAGGGTATAATATAACGGAGTTGGTAGACCTGTCCCCTTCCCACAGTGAGCTTACAGTCTAGAGGGGGAGACAGACCTTAACATAAATAAAAATAACTGGGTATGTACATAAGTGCTGTGGAGCTGAGGGAAGGGTAAACGAAGGCAGAAAATTCAAACACCAGGGCTCTTTCGGCCTACCAGCATCCATTTACTTGTTTGAGACTGTCAGCTTTCATCCAAGTATCCACAGGT